>NC_136067.1:685212733-685812733 GCF_964261635.1 Lissotriton helveticus | reverse complement strand
TCCTCTACAGTGTAAATGTCTACTCATCATATACGATTACAGTTTGCTCCGTGGCCGGCCCACGTGGTTATAGGCCCGTATTTGTATACTGACATTTTCACAATAAAGGTTTTTAAAAGAAAACATGGTAGTAGTATTTACATTGGTAAAGTTTTTAATAATAGTCACTGTTTTAGAATCAGTAAAAGGCAAGTGAAATAAAGCATTCGAATTACATGAAGGGTAAAAGGTATAATACGCAGGAACGCAGTAAAGATAAATGGTCAAGGGTTGTTGTGTTTTCTACTCCTGCAACATAAAGTGATCGATAAGAATCTGATATTCTGGCGTATCGGCGACTAAGACAGCAGGCCGACCCTCTTTTGCTCAACGGCTCCGTCATGGGACGAAGAAACGCCCTTTTTCTCGAAAAAGGAATATATTTTACTTGCAGGACAGTTGTAAATTTTCCGGGAAAGTACATTAGCCTGGAACATTATAACATATGTTTAAGAAAAAATAATGTTCGAAAGTAATAAAAAGCGTAATTTTTAGGTCATATGACCAAGCCTTTCATCATTAGAATAAGAAAAGTAAAATGAACCAATGAAAAGTTTTATTAACAAGTTACATGATCTGTTATGCTTACGTTACGCACTGCGCGCCGCGCCCCGTATCACTTCCGGATGCGCTAACGCGGCGCGTCATATGACGCATTACGCGACAACGCAGGTCCAGAATATAGTCAAAATGTCTCCACCAACCAGCGGTCGGAACACAACCCCTTTCAGCAGGCTAAATAGTTCTGTTAAATGACAACAGAAGGGACAGGCAACAAGAACCATCAGTCAAAGAGGGGAGGGCAAGTTCTTCTCTACCGGGTCACGTTGGGGCGCTACCGGAACTGATCGAATTGGTAGTCTACAGAGTTTCTGGATGTTTCAGACTGAAGCTGGCGTTAGCATGAGAGCACCACCATTTCGTAGCTCCGTCGTGGCCATTCCACGAGCAATCATGCTAGCCGCTCCCCACCAGAAGCCTGCGGGAGTCGGGGGCCCCCAAGACTTTTGTAGAATCTTCAAGGCTGAGGGGACGCTTTCGAGAATGGAGCCCAAGCTCTAGCAGACAAGCGTCCGAGTTCCAAGGTGTCGCAGGGCCATTTTAGTGGACCACGCCCAAATCTGAAGAGCCGGACGCCATTTTGAGAGTCCTGTGGCAGCCGCCTATCGCTGCACCGCAAGAGCGGGAGCAACTCAACTACATGGTGAGCGAGACGTTGTAGTCAAAAGAGCGGGCGGTAAACAGCTGAATAGCGGAAGAGGCACAGTGTAGCAAAAGCGGGTGGAATGGCAACTGAAATGGTAAAGGGGCGCCCCACTACAGCGTGTCTTTAGGTAAAACGGATTGTGGGACAAGGTCAAGAATGGAAGAGTTACCAAAATGCAAAAAGTTCCGCTTGATCCCGGGAGCCGGCCACCTATGTCGGGGGCGATCTCAGGCCACACCAGGAGAACATGACTTGGGGAGGGGGCCGGAGCCAAGCGCCCCCTCCGAGTCCGCGCCATCACACCGTCCCTCGGGGGCCTCCGTTAAGCGGTTCAGGGTGGCACCGCATCACATTGTTTACAAATGCAGTAACGTACTCAAACAGCCCCCACTTACTTTTAGAATAGTGAAGATGAAGCAAGTGCAAATAGGCTTCAGACAGTGTTACAAGCACTCTTCAAAACTTTGAATCATCAGAGTGCATGAGTTTCATGCTCGATCGATTGAGCTAGCCGGATCGGGCAACAAAAAGTTTAAAATAGTTATGTAAATAGTTGTTTAATAAAATGTTTTACCCTGTTACTTTGCTGGTGTGTTGTATATATTTGCATAGAGTTTATCGTTATTTTGGGCGGGGTGGGTGGCGGAGCCGAGCTGTCTTGCAGCCATCATGGTGTGGAGTTCAGTTCATCTCACTAGTTTCGTATTTGTCATGAGGGGTTGTTCCTAATGTTTCTATTTTAGCGAGGTCAAAAAGAGATCCCATTAGTGGCCTACTGATTTTGCTCTATTCCTTTTGTTTTTTTACACAATTTTTCGCTATCTGCAAAGACTAAACAGAGTATTGCGACTCTGTGCTTGTTTGTAAATAGAGAATGAACCAAAGAGAACCAATTCTAAAACAGTAAATGCTTGGATAACAATCAATCAAATGGAGAGAGAAGCAGGCACGACGGATTACAACGGGGGCAAAGGCCTGCGTTAACTACCCTTCACTATCTGCAAAGAGAGAGTACTCCTAATAGAAATGAGGGGGGGGGGCAGCATTCAAAGCAGATCAGTGTGCATAAACACGAAAATGTTTTTTCTTACCACGTACTTGACATTCGACAGCTTATGATATTTGCTATTAAAAAACCATTGAAATTCACTGAAAATACCATAGGTTATAGACCATATATAGTTAGGAATTAGCATTTACAAAACCTTGAAAATTCACTGAAAAAACCATAGGTTATAGACCATATATAGTTAGGAATTAGCATTTAAAAAACCTTT
Organism: Lissotriton helveticus; assembly: GCF_964261635.1. Classification (NCBI taxonomy): domain Eukaryota; kingdom Metazoa; phylum Chordata; class Amphibia; order Caudata; family Salamandridae; genus Lissotriton; species Lissotriton helveticus. Next base: position 685,810,210 of record NC_136067.1, on the reverse strand, counting down.
TTTTACTCACACAAAACCATTGAAATTCCATATATAGTTAGTAGTACTAACTATATATCGCGCACCCGCAATCCACTGCTGATCATGTCACATATTACATCATTCATGACATGGTCAGTGACATCACTGATGACATCACTGATGACATCTCTGATGACATCACTGATGACATCTCAAATGACATCACTGATGACATCACTGATGACATCTCAAATGACATCACTGATGACATCACTGATGACATCTCATTTGACATTACTGATCACATCACTGATGACATCATTCATGTGATAATACGATGAACCTCTTCAGACTCTAATATAACCTTAGATACACTCAGTGTAAACAGACACTCACAGACTGTCACTCATCCATGGAGTTACTTACACACCTAGTCAGTCATGCAAAGAATCAATCACACCTCCATTTCCTCAACTATACAGTTATACACACCTTACTTATTCAAACATATACTAACACATATTTACTCTCTTTTACAATCCCTGATACAAGTTCACAATCATCCATACAGCCACTCACACATTCACTGGCTCTTATGCACAGTTATTTATATATGCCAACTCTCACATGTACTGTGTTTTACATATGTACTTACTTTGACATGTAGCACTGAGATATCCATTCACTCACCAATGCACCTCCCAGCCACCCACACACACACTCAGTCTCCCATACAAATACTTGAGCAACCAATCAATAACCCATATACTTACTCATATAGCTACTGATCAACACATGCAGCAGTTTACAGAACAACAAACATAATGATGCACAAATTAACACAGTTCAGTCACTAACCCATGCACTCAGTGAGACACATTTAACCACTCACTCATACAGTCAGTCATGCACCTACTAAATCCTTCATCCAGACACTTCTACATCCACTCATTCTTCAATATGTAAGACATATTTTAACTTTACAGAAATACACAGTCACTGGATGTTGTCATCAGTGATGTCATTTGAGATGTCATCAGTGATGTCATCAGTGATGTCATTTGAGATGTCATCAGTGATGTCATCAGTGATGTCACTGACCATGTCATGAATGATGTTATATGTGACATGATCAGCAGTGGATTGCGGGTGCGCGATATATAGTTAGTACTACTAACTATATATGGAATTTCAATGGTTTTGTGTGAGTAAAAAAAGGTTTTTTAAATGCTAATTCCTAACTATATATGGTCTATAACCTATGTTTTTTTCAGTGAATTTTCAAGGTTTTGTAAATGCTAATTCCTAACTATATATGGTCTATAACCTATGGTTTTTTCAGTGAATATATATATATATATATATATATATATATATATATATATATATATATATATATACACACACATGTATTTTAAAATATTACAAGAGCACTGTGTGCTTTGGTTCCTTCAATGGTCTTAATTGTGCTAAACTTAATTCTGCATCAACTGCATTGCCTCGATTAATTTTCCAAGCTAAGAGGCTCAGCCAAGCACTCGAAACAAAGAAGCATGGGTACATTAGAGAGGTTCTGCTAAACTCAATCAACAGACATTAATTCACTCAAAAAGATATCTGTGGCCGGTGCAGTAAGAGCTGAAGCATAGTCAGTTAAGAGTTTACTACTGTTCGCTCCCTCACTGCCAGGCCAGTGAGTTTCTTAAATCTAATTTTTTTTCATAGAATCTGGAATAGTTTATAAACCTGGAGGCACAGCATTTTTCCAGCTCAACCCCAATGATCTATTAAGTTGCTATGTGCTATTCTTCTTCATATGTCCTTCTGGGGAATACAAAAAGGCAGGGTGGAAAGCTTAAATGAACCTGAGCCACCAGTAGTTGCTCAGAGCAATGTTTCCAGGACACCATATTTTTTGGTTGAGCTAGGCAGCGCATGCGTTGTCTCTTCAAGACCTACTGTAATCACTCTGTGGGCTTCAAGTCAATTGCCCTTCTTGCGATTGCATTTCATTTGTCTAAGTCAGGGTCCTTTAAAAATCCTTGCTTGGTAGTGGTCAGTAGTTCTTCTTTGTCCCTCGCTTTCTCTCTTCGGTTCCTCACACAGAGCAGGAACTTAGTATTGTCCGCTATAATTCTTTACCTGCTCTTTGGGTGACTATTTTTTCTTTGTTTCTGCTCTGTTACTGTTAGTCTTTATTTAATTCAGGGCCCTAGCTGCTTACATTCAAATATAGCATTCTTCCTCCCACCTCCTCTTATTGCCACATTTGTATTACTGCTCCCTCCCCCACTGTGACTCCACTCTGTTTCTTTTTTTTTTTTTTTTTTTTTTTACTTTTGGACTTTCTGATGTCCGCCACCAGTTGGGCTTTTTTCTCGTAGGATATTCGATTGGTTTGGGCTACCTTTTAAGCGGGATTGGGCTTGTTTTTTAGGTATCGCCTTCAAGGGGTTTAAATCCCTCCCCCTCCCTTTCCTGGCTTTTCATTGGTTCCTGTGCAGGCCACTTACATTTCCTCCAGTTCTATCGGCTGCAGCATATTTTCCTGCATTTACCAATGCTTGTGTTGATTTTTATGTTTAGCACACCACAGAAAGGGGATGGTGTTGTGTCATTCATCCTCCCTTGAATCAAGATAATACATTTAGCTTAGGTGGTCGATGAAGGTTTATTGTAGAATGCATCACAGAGATCTCATCCATCAAGTGACTCTCACAAACTGCCACTCTTCAATCTTCAGTGTTCCACCATGGCAACCACCCACATTCTAAAAGCTTGCATCATCCCGCAGCCACTTATACAACCCAACAAAGATAAATACAGAACACCACATCACCTCTGTCTCATTAATACAATAAAAGAAAAGAAAACGCGAACAATACAAAAAGGAACAACAATGTCAGAAACAACTTAGCAGACACAATCTTGTAAGCAAAGTGGAATCTTCTTGCACAAAGAGACCGACTCCGTTCCTCTTGTGCAACAGGTATATTTGCACCACAAGGTTCATTTGGTTGACATTTGGCAATTCTACTGAGATTCCATATCTTATGATCATCACTTTTAACTGTATTCTTAAAAATCTCAATAATCTTCACTGGTTGACTGAATTTAGACTTCCTCACCCCCTTTATTGGTAATTTGACTCTGACCCAATCACCCACACTCAAAAAAGTCTTTTTCACTGCCTTCCTCACCTCACACCTCTGCTTCCTCTTCTCTATTTTCAACCTCTCTCTTTCTCTCCATCCTTCTGTACCATCCATGCCATCATCCACTGCCCTTCTTTTTGTAGCAACCCACAAGGGAATCAACTGAGCATTGCCTACACTGCCTTTGAACCACTGAAAGGGAGCTACTCCTGTAGAAGAGTGCGGGGTAAACCTGTGCACTTGTACCTTTTTCCTCACTGAGCCTTACCTTTCACCTTCAGAGACCACAGCCTGATGCAGTGTCTCTTTACGCATGTTTACACATCTTTCCACTATGTCATTGCTCTCGGGGTGATACAATGCCACCTCCTTATGCATGATCCCTCTGCCACCTTCTTATGCTTGATCCCTCTCTCTCTCTCAAAAAGCCCTCCACCACCCGGGAGGTGAATTGGACTCCATTATCTGATAAAATGAATACAAGAAAACCTTCACGTTCAAAGAGTTCCTCCAGTAAGCCAATCACTACTCCAGATTCAATCGAATTGACAACCTTTATCTCAGACCATCTCGAAAACATATCAAGGCAAATTAATACATACCGATCCTGAGACTTTAACTTGACTGGACCCACAATATCTACAGCAATGTCCACCCACGGACCAGTAGCTTTTTCTATGATTGTCATAGGCTGGATCCTGCACTTCAAGATTCTATCAGTACACACACATTGTGAACAATCACAAACTACCCTCTCTATATGCGTATCCATGGCTGGCCACCAGTAGGCTTCTCTGAACCTTTTTTTGGTTCGAGCTCGCATCATCATTACATAGTAGAACTTATAGGGATCAAACCTAGCCATATTTGGGGCTTCATTCAAATGTTTCTTAATCATTTCAAATTCTTCATTGCAAGCTTGACACCACACATATTCACTCCCTTTCTTGAGTAGACCTCACATGCATTCAGTTACATGTGCAAACTTTGAAATAAACTTATTGAGGAACTCAGCCAACCCAAGAAATGTTACCAACTCATCCTTGTTTTTTGGAGCAATCAGATTGCAGATAGCATCAACCAATGAAAACTTGGGTTTAATTCCAGATGCAGACACCACTTGTCCCAAATATTCAATTTTTGGAACATCAAATGTGCACTTGTCCACCCTGAGTATGAGTCCAGACTCCAATAACTTCCCCAACACTGCTGCCACCCTCTCATCATGTTCAATGAGATCGACCCCAAAAATCAAAACATAGTCTTGATAGATCTTGACATCTTCAATTCCCTTCAGAATGCCATTCATAGCCCTCTGAATTACGGATGCTGCGGATATAAGTCTGAAGGTCATTATTAAAAACTTGAAGGTATCAAATGGTTTGAAGAAAGCTGTGAGTTCTTGGGATAAAGCATAAAGCTTGACCTGGCGGTAGGCTAAAGATAGGTCCAAAGTGGAGAAGTGTCTCGCCCCCTTCCCCCAAGAGAACTCAACATCTCACCGGTGTGTTGATTTCTCTCAAATCAATGCACAGCCTAGCCTCACCATTGGCCTTGCGAGCCAAGACGTCCGGATAAACCTACTCCATGGCTTCCACCTCCTGAATAATACCATTCGCTAAAAGTTTTTCTAGCTAAGCCCTTATACATTCTCTAACTAAACTAATAAGAGCACACTCGTAAGGTTTACCACTTTGGGAATGGCTCCTAACTTAAGTTTTATTTGATGGATGTGATTCCTGAGACAGCCCAATTTCTGGTCAAATACTTCCGGAAACCTTCTGATCCAAACTTCACATCCCCCACCCACCATCCTAACAGAGAGTAATTCTTTCAAGCATACAGCAGGGCTTTCATTTGGATCCAAATACACATATAAATCACCCTGGTGAGACCAGCTAATTAAAGAGTCTTCTTTGTTAGAAACATACATTTTCCCAGGGATAACCGTCCCCTTGAAATCAATTGTGCCCCAAATATAACCCAAAAGATCAATAGTCTCTCCCCCATAACCTTTTAGCTTAATGTCATGCTTCAACAAAACAGCCTTACTTAATAGATGTTGCTCATAAATCTCCTTTGGAATGAGAGTGAGCTTAGTCCCTGAGTCAAAACACATGTCTACAGACGCATCATTGATCAACACACTTTCAAACGGGGCTTCATTTGCACGTTCCTTAATCTGAAGAATATTGACAACTTCAACAGTTTGCTCATAATTATCCACTTCCCTGACTTTCTTCTGCTCTTTGCCTGATTTGCAACACCTGGAGAAATGACCCTTCTTCCCACAGATGCTACAAGTTGCCTTCCACCCCAGACAGTCTTTATAATTTGCCATATGTCCAGAGTTAGAACATCTAAAACATTTACCTTGAAAGCTTTTGAAGTTGAACGTTTTTGTCATGATGGTGGTTTTATCAGATTTACTCTTGGTAGACATGTCAGTAGACTTGTTGCACACTTCCTTACCTACCTCCCCGACTTTTTGCTAAAGAATTTTCTTTGCCCATAGTTTCTACACACACTTTTGAAAGGGCCTCTTGCCCATAGGATAGAATGGGGAGGCTGTGTAATATGTTTCCAGCCTATCTTCCCAAAGGCTTAAGATGGAGAGGTGAGGTTTAGTGTGCCTGAAGTCACTATGCAGGTTTCTGCATTGTATGTTTTAGAAGTGGCTGGGTTTTTGGGCTCTAAAATTTCTGTGTGTCTCTGCCTGGTTGTGGATTGACAATCTGGATCTGAAAGTGATAGGATCTGGGGAATGTCCTGACCCAGGAGGGGAGGGAAGACAGCAACAGGCTGACCTGCATCTGGAGTGTAGGTGGAGGGGTAGCCCCTGGAGGTGAAGAGGCCTGGGCTGCTGCCATAAAACAATGGCTCCATCTCCTGCTGAGTGAATAAGGATTCAGACCACCACTATCAAAGGAAGAAGGTGTCACTGGCAGGGAGACACCCAAAACTGGTTTGGACCAGGGTCAGTGCCCCCCTGAACACAAAGACTCCAAAGACATTTAGGGGTATAATTATGAGAGCTGAAACTCCTGGACTTTGAATTGATCAAGACTAAAAATGATTGAAACTACTTTGTGGTCAAGAAGAACCTCTGCCACAGACGAAACAGCTGAGGAGATTGAAGGAAAGGACTGACCCTTGCTGTGTGTTCTGGGGCTGGCCTGCAGTTTGCTGATTTAACCAAGGAGAGGCTAAAGGGACTTTGCTGTGTGCTGTGTCCCCTTGCTTGAAAAGACTTTGCTGTGTGCTGTGTCCTGAAGTAACTTAACCCCAAGGGCTCGAGGAGAGCTGGCTACCTGTTGTGGAAACTCAGGAACACAAAAGTTTCCAGGAGAGTCTCAGTGAAGCTGTGTGTGTGAGCTTTTTGCAGCCTGTGACCCTCGTAAGTATTGCCCTGTGGTCGTGGGCACCTGGAGTCCATGTGAGCCTCAGCAACGCTCAATCAATCAATCAGACATTTGCAGAGCACGCTACTTACCTGTGAGGGTCTCAAGGTGATGGGGGGGAGCAGCTACTCATCGAACAGACAGGTCTTGAGGAGTCTCCTGAAGGTCAGTAGGTCCTGGGTTTGCCGTAGGTGGATGGGGAGGGTGTTCCATGTCTTGGCGGCGAGGTGGGAGAAGGATCTGCCACCGGGGGTAGTTCGCTGGATGCATGGGATGAGGGCGAGGTCAGCAGAGCAGAGTTGGCGGTTGGGGGTGTAGAAGTTGAGTCGCTTGTTAAGGTATGCTGGTCCGGCGTTGTGGAGAGCTTTGTGAGCGTGGGTGAGGAGCGTGAAGGTGATGCTTTTGTTGACAGGGAGCCAGTGGAGGTTCTTCAGGTGGGCGGTGATGTGGCTGTGGCAGGGGATGTCGAGGACTAGGAGTGCGGAGGCGTTTTGTATGCATTGGAGTCTATTCTGGAGTTTGGCCGTGTTTCCCACGTAGAGGGCATTGCCGTAATCCAGCCTGCTGGTGACGAGGTCCTGGGTGACCGTCCTTCTGGTTTCGTGAGGATCCATCTGTAGATCTTGCGAAGCATACAGAGGGTGTTGAAGCAAGAGGAGGATAGAGAGAGAGGAGTCCAGGATGAATCCCAGGTAGCGTGAGTGGTCAGTGGGTGTCGGCGCAGTTCTCAGCAAGGCAGGCCACCAGGAGCCGTAAAAGGTGTAAGGGGTGGAGCCGAGGATGAGGACCTCCGTCTTGTACGAGTTCAGTTTCAGGTGGCTGCTCTTCATCCACTTAATGACGGCCTTCATCCCTGCGTGGAAGTTGGGTGGGGTCTTTAGTGAGGGAGAGGATCAGTTGGTTGTCATCGGCAAAGGAGACTATGTTGAGGTTGTGCAAGTGGACGGTGTTGGAGAGTGGTGTCATGTAGACGTTGAAGAGGGTCGGGCTGAGGGATGATCCTTGCGGTACGCCACAAGTGATCTTGGTGGCTTCAGAATGGAATGGGGGGTGGAGGACCCTCTGGGTTCTGTTGGTGAGGAAGGAGGTGATCCAGTTCAGGGCTTTGTCATGGTTCGCTGAGTTGTAGAGGTGTGTGGCAGACGGTGTCGAAGGCAACCAAGAGGTCCAGGAGGATGAGGGCCGGGGTTTCGCCGTTGTCCAGCAGGGCCCTGATGTCATCGGTAGCGGTGATGAGGGTGGTTTCGGTGCTATGGTTGCTACGGAATACGGATTGGGATGAGTCCAGGGTGTGGTTCTCTTCGAGGAATTGGGTCAGTTGTCTGTTGACGATCTTCTCAATGACTTTTGCCGGGAACGGGAGCAGGGAGATGGGCCGGAAGTTCTTGAGGTCTTTTGGGTCGGCCTTGGGTTTCTTGAGCAGTGCGTTGATCTCTGCCTGTTTCCAGCTTTCCGGGAAGGTGGCGGTCTCGAATAAGCTGTTGTAGATCTTACAAAGTTGGGGTGCGATGATGGAGCTCGCTTTGTTGAAGATGTGGTAGGGGCAGAGGTCTGATGGTGAGCCGTAGTGGATGGGGTTCATGGTCTGGATGGTGTCTTCGTCGTTGACGTGGTTCCAGGAAATCAAGCGCCCGGTGTGACTGGGAGGAGGTGCATCTGCGGTGTCGTCGGCTGTCGGAGGGGTCTGGGTGAAGCTGTTGTGGATGTCTGCATTCTTGCGGTGGAAGAAGGTGGCTAGAGAGTCGCAGAGGCCACAAGTCGTGCCGGCCACAAGCTTCTGAGCACAAAGTTTGGCAACAGCACGTATTATTTTTCACATTAAGGACTGGAAATCGTGCAACAAATATTATGTAAAAATATGATAACATGTCTTCGAAATCCAAAAAGGCATATTTCTTTGACAAGCATTTCACCTTAGATTATATCACTGAATTGAGAGGCATTTATTAAAAGTGTTAATTTTTAAACATGAAGTTAAAAACATTCATGTCCCCACACCTCACTCCCACAACATTACCATTAGTGAACTAAGAGGCAAGAAGACAGTTGTCATGTGCACCCTATATGGGCTTTATTCTTATTGTACACAGACCAACATTATAGTACATTAAGTCAAACTCAAGAGAGATTTTTGTACAACACACATCTCACATATTTCAAGTTTATCTCGTATGCAATATTGCAAAAAACAGGAGGCTCATTAAAATAAAATAATTACCTAGGATCACACAATTTGGCCAAGAGACCAAGACAGGATTGATCGCTGATTTTCCGGTTTCACATTGTGTAATTCAGCCTCTGGATTGGTATCCCTTTCTCATTCCTGTTTGACATAAAGGTTTAATGTTTTGTTTCCCTTCTTGGTCCATGAGGGTAGAGCGTGTGTAGCAGACAGAAGGCACAAGGTAGCTCAGTTAATTTTGGACTTGAAGGCTCAAGAAGACCTCGATCTGAACTAAAGCCAAGCATCTGGCTTGAGCCTTCAGTGGCTCAATGATCTCTTTACTTTACTCTGAGTATTCTGTTACTGAAATAAGCTTAGATGCTGCTGCCAGTGTGATGTCTGTTTTACACGTGAGAATATCTTACCTTGCACCGCTGATGAACATTTTGTACCTGTGCTGTGTAAGGAAAACATACACTTCTGCAAAATTCTGCACATTGTGTGTGTGTGTTCCACACAGGCTTGGACTGCTGCTGCAGATGCTGTCCATGTTCTGTGCATGGGAGGGAAGCTTGTATTGTTTCTTACCAGATCAGTATGTGGTCTATGTGTGTGAGGGAAGCATGTACTCCTACCTGGAGCGGTACCCGTGTTATGTGTGGAAATCTGGTTATGTGTGTGAGCCGAGCTTTCACTTGTACACTACAATGCTGTACTTACACTTGTACCAAATCTGAACTGGTGCTTGTTTGTTGTATCTGAGGGAGTCATTAAATGGTGCTGCCCAATGCCACACTTTTACCATGTCTTTAAAGGAAGCTTGGAGTGGCACTGCAGTACCACACTTGTTCCATATCTTTGAAAGAAACTTGCACAGGCCCTGCAGTAACGCACTTGTTCCATGTCTTCAGATAAGATTGTGATACTCCTGGCCAGTGCTGTATGTCTTATGTGTTTGGCCAATGACCCACTGTGTTCCTGCTCCCTATGCTCCATTTATGTATGTGTGTTTTAGGTCCGAGTAAAAGACTGTTTTAGCTGTCTCACTAGCCTCATGTTTTCTCAAAAATAATACATAATCTTGCTTAGAGAAAATGGGCTTTGGGTAACAGTTATTCATCAGAGAGCGTGTCATTCACATATTGGTTCAGTCCTTCAGAACAGCATACATACAATTGGGCAGTGCATCAGCCCTCTTCAGGCATTGTCATTGTTGCCAATGCTTTACTCTGCCTAGTAGACCACTGCTGGTCCATAGAATGCCAGGCAGTCTGAGTAACAGTATTGTGCCGGCTTACTCTGTGATACTCTGCAGATGAGTCCAACCTCGGAGGATATTTCCTTTAGTTCATTCCACAGGATCCCATGTGCAAATGTAGACTAGTGCAAATTGAGTAAACACAGTACCATCTATTACACTGCCATATCCACTGGACTACAATTTTCTTCTGCAGAGTAATAGGCATCAATGCTGCAAGCTTCAAAACCATGCAGCCATCTTGAAATGGCCTTTTGACATTTTGCATACTCTAACATGTTTTACCGTTCCAAGAAGGCATAACAGTGTGAAGCTTTACATATTATTATTTTATTTATTATTGAAGCACATGCCCTCCACATTAAGTAGGAATATACTTTCTTTATTTTTTTACTCAAGCATATGCTTGCACTACAAAGAAAACAACTGCCTTGTCTTTTAGAAGGTAAGTGGGAGTTTTTTGATGCCGGATCCCTTCCCTGTAAAAGCTTTGAATTGTGTGTACAAGTGGCCCGATGCACCAGATACGCAACCTGAGACTCCTATGCCACCACCCGTCCCAACGCTGCTCCTTCATAGTGAGACGTGTGCCTGTGTGTGAGCAGCGTGCTTGTGTTAGTGCAAGGTAAGTCTACAGGTTAAAAGTTGCTCCTGTGTGAGTGCAGAGTGAGTCATATGCCTGTGTGAGTGCAGCATGAGTGATGTGCCCCTGTGAGGGCAGCAGTGTGAGTGAGGAGTCTTTGCATGTTATGTCTTTGGGTGCACACACTTTACAAATGCCAAGCCTATTGGCTTTGGTAATAATTTTTAGAGTTATGGCTTTGACATACAGAAATGCAGTGCAGAAGGTGGAAATACAATAGTGTGTATGAGAATGGCATTGATATAGAAGAAGCATATTATATCGAAGGGGTTTGAGGAGTGACTGGGGCAGCTGACAGACTGGAATGAGGGGGCCTGGATACTTTGCTTGCACTAGGGCCTTTGGCAACCTAGCCATCCCACTATAAATTGCTTTGATATTTAAGAAATTAAGCGCAAAATCAGACATCAAACAGTTCACTCCATATGCATGAAGGTCGTACACTGGGTTTTTTACAGATGAAAACAAACTAATCTGAAAGACATCTTATGTGTTTCAGCTCCCCCTCTGCAGAAACCTCACAAGAGACAAATGCAGTTTTATATCTTAAAATTAGTTTATGCCCTGAAGCTAATTTCATATTTGACTATCCGTTCAGTTTTCCCTTACATATGAAACAGTACTCTATTACCCATTTGTATTTTTTAAGAAGGCATATGAAGGTGCTTAATGTATTGCACTTAAAAATAAAAATAACTACTGTCGCTTTTTATTTGCAGAAATGAAATTCCGTATTTAATTAAAACCTATTGCACTAAATTATCAAACTGTTCCCCCAAAACTCAGCAGCACTAGTGATGATAACACCCCCACTCAGTGCATTACTCGGCGAAATGCCTTAGCTTCTCTTCCTAAAAGAATAAAACCGCCTAAACACCATGGCCGCCTCAGGCAAAACTTCCAAAGAGATGGCACGATAAAATCCCAAACCATTCTCAGCACAAAGAAGATTCGGGGCGATGCGATTTACTGTATTGCGAAAGATTGGGATTCCGATGCACATCACTCTTATTTTGAAAAATGTTCACTCGTGTCAGATTTTAAAAATTCAACAATTCGAATAGAATCGGCATGCAGTTTCAGTATGCACCCTCGCCACAGGTGTGCTGCAGGAAACAATCAAACAGCTTCAGAGAGTAGCGATGCATAAGGAATCTTCATCATCTGAGGGAATACAGTCAGCACTTCAAAGTGTGCTTTCAAAGAGCACAATATTTTACATACTTATTCTATGGAAAAAAACAGCATTCGAGACGATTGCACTTGGGTAATTCTGCTGTCTGTTAGTGCTGCCTTTTCAACTGTGAGCAAATTTGGTCAGTTTCCATGTTTTAAACTCTGGCGAGGAGCTCGGATATCCATATGTTCACTCAGTGTTCGCTTTCACCCCCGTTCTTAATCCGTGAGTGACGGTCTGTCGCTTTCATCTGTCCTCATACGGTTCTGTGTGCTTTCCACAGGCCGGCGCCCATCCACAATCTGACAACTAGGTCATGTCTATCCACACAGCATCGCATATGTGCCATATCCTATCCTCTGCCAGAGACGTTCCCAGAACTCCCTCCTTCAGCTCTCAGTTTATCGATTTATGGGACACAGATTCGTGAATAAACTATCAGTCTATCACCCAAGACAGACGTTCAACCCAAGTTACTAAATCGCAATATCACTTACGGTGTCTAGCAAGGCATGCTATTTATATTTGTTTCCATTCCTGTAACTGTTCTCTCATGTAACGTAACTGGTTCTATTGTACAGTGCTCTGACACCTTCGGGTAAAGTCCGCGCTTTATAAGAATGCATTAAATAAATAAATAAATTTACAAAATAGACCAGTGGTTTCTGAAGAAATATTATATAAATACTCTAATCGAAGGAACAGTACGAAAATACCTTAATCTAGCGTTATTTAAAAAAAAAAAAGACAGTACAGGATAGGAGTAAAATGTGTGGGTACATGAGGACACCTGGTGACCGAAATGAAAATTGCGCACATACTGCTTTAAAATGCAAACTAGTGAGCGTTGGACTCAGTTTAAACAAATCCTGTTAATGAGGGTGATATGAGGAAAATGTATGTGGACACGAGGACAGATTGTGGCAGAAATGGACACTGCGCACATATTGTTTTAGAATGCTAACTAATGAGGGTTAAGGTGAATTCCCCACCAAATAAATATATTTCAAAACCAAGGAGCATCACTCTTTCATAGAATGTAAATCTATCTCACAGTGTGTGCTTTAACCTTTATGGTTAAGACTAAGGGGCAGATGTATCAAGGTCATTTTTAGGCGCAAACGCTGCAAATCACAAAAAAGCAGCGTTTGCGACAAAAAATTTGCAATTTGGAATGTATGAAGAAAAATGCATAGCAAAATTAAGGAATCACAAAATTTGCGATTGCTGGCCCATAGAAATGAATGGGAAATTATTCCTTAATTGCGATTAGCAATTTGCTAATCGCAATTAAGGAATTTTAAGAAATCGCTAAAAAATAGCGATTTTCTACATACATCCCAAATTGCAATTCTTAAATAGCGATTTCTAAAAAATCGCTATTTAAGAATCGCAAATCACTGGTCCTTTCCTTCCGAGCTACCCATCATCTCGGTCCGATGTATCTGAGGAAACGGTTTTCCTTCTATGTTCCGAATCGATGCCTCCAATCGACCAATCAATCTCTGATGGTGGTGCCTAGATTCAGGTACTCTCGACTGGGTGGCCAGTCCATTTCTGTCAGGGCTGCCAGGGCCTGGAATGCGCTTCCTCTGTGCCTCAGGGCTGCCCAGTCCATTTCCGTTTTTAAAAAGGATCTGAAAACCTATCTGTTCAATCAGCCCATTTAACTGCCCCCTTTCCTCCCTTTCCCGAGGCCCTACTCTGCTTGCCATTTCCCCCTTCGCGCCAGGATACTAGCTTAGTAACAGAGCGCGTTATAAAATCATTTATAACATAACATAACATGGTGATGATACATCTGCCCCCAAGCATTCCAAATTAGCGATTTACCCTTAAGAAATCGCAAATTACCACCAACTTGTAGTTGGTGGCAATTTGCGAATTCTTTTACAAATGCACTTTTTGGCATTTGTAAAGGTGCCGTGTGGCTCTCATACATGCCCTTAGGGCATGTATGTGTGCCATATGCGCACACATGTAAATTTCAGGGGTGCAGCAGGGTGTCCTTAAGACACCCTTGCACTCTTGAAATTATTCTCAATTTGCGATTAGCAAATTGTGAATCGCAAATTGAGAATAACTTCCCATTCCTTCCTATGGGCCTCCTGGCCCTTAGAAATGAATGGGAAATGATTCCTTAATTGCGATTAGCAATTTGCTAATCCCAATTAAGGAATTTTAAGAAAAAAATCGCTATTTAAGAATGATGGTGATGATACATCTGACCCTAAATGCTTTGTGATTCATGATGCAGTTGACACTTCTACCTCACTCTGCCTCTCACATATAATTTTCTGCACATGTACACTTTGTACATATAATGCGATTCTAACTGTATATTTTGACGCGTCCATGCGCCCCTCGGGGTCTAGTCCTTGCTTTATAAAACTTCAAAAATACATTTTAAAAAACGCTCTAAAGCAAGGTGCATTTGTATGAGAGGTTTTTACAGCCCATTCTCGTAAATGTATGCATGAGACACAGCAGAGAGGGGGAGCTGCAAGCTCTAAAGCAATGTGGATGAGAGGAAACGGTGTAGGGTGTCCAACCCTAGAGCCAGTTTGGGTGGGCAATATTCACTAATTTGCAAGGGCTGTCTCATGTTTTCTAGAGGCTTCTTCACCCCGGTGTATGTACTGCCAATCTCTAGAGCTACCTTGTTTTGAAGTCATTAACGTGCTTTACAGTTCTGCAATGATAGACATCTACTGATACAGTGATATCACTAAAACTGTTTATTTTACATAGTTTTACATCAATTTCAAGTCTCAGTCACAGACTCCACATATACGAAATTCCAGTTGACCAGTTGCAAATGGTTTCTTCTAGATGCAGTTGACAGTGCAAGTTTTCGATCTAGGCTGAAATGTTATAGCTGACACTCTAGTTACATCGTTGAAACTGATTGTTGTGTCTTTATTTCTGTGCCTGGTTGATATTGCGATTAGAATAGCTAGACAAGTGAATGTCAAAACCACATCTGCATCAAGAGGATCAAAACCCATAAGTCACTGGCCAACCTTGTATTTTCGTCCTGACAAGGGTTAATGGTAGGCCTGGGTGGAGATCGGAGTGAGTTAGGTCACGCTGTTTGCATTTATTTTTAGTGCCGGTTGTTCGTCTCACGCTGGAAAATCATCGGCACCATGGGCGCAGCGCAAGAGTACTCCGCATCTTTCTGATGCTCAAGTAGATTTTCTACTCGAGCGGCAGCTTCCTCAACACCCATTCAGAAATCTCGCTGGGAGGTGGTCTAGCGTTGGGTTTTCCTTGCTCGAGATCGCCAATTTAACTTTGGCGAGCTGGAGCGAGGAAAAAACTCTGCTCTGTGGAGCAGAGTTTTTGGGAACTCCGCGTGCTCCGTGGAGTGCGGAAAACTCCACAAACCCTGCGAACGCAGCGGAGTTCACCACCCCGGCCTAGTCAGTGGATGAAGCACAATGAGAGAAACAGCAGTTAGCAAGACTGGGAACTAAACACGTGCTATTATTTAATCAGAAAACGTGTTGAGTGAATACTGCACAGTGAATCAGCCGAAGGTGCTTTTCTATGCAGCCACACTAACCTTCATACACCCAATCAGTTTCAACAAAAGGCGCCAACCACCAACGTTCATGGTGTGTTACTACATAATCAACGCGTTCGGGCTCTGAAATCACAGGCAGTGCATCCCGTCCTATCGTACGGTAGCTACTGTCACTTTTTCTGGATAGATAAAAGGAGTTTAGCTGAAATGATAAGAGACCTTCATGTAATAATTCCCATGTTAGGCACTGTACTTTATGCAGTACAGTACACTAGTCTGCACTTGGAGCCAATGAAGGTCACATTACACTACTTTTGAAAGAGTTGTTATTTAGCGCTCAGTCCACAAACCATTTCCCTTCCCTTCCTGATGTTCAATAGCCGGCTAAAATATTAGGCACGGTTTCGAACAAGGGGGCAGATTTATGTTAACTGGCGCATCCCTGCGCCAGTTAATGTGCGCCACAGTGCGCCACAGCTCCGCCACCCATGGTGCGCCGCATTTACAATGCGGCGCACCATGGGGCAAAAACGGCACAGATGCGTGACGCATCTGTGCCGTAAAGGCGGCGCATTGCTGGAGTTGCGTCGCAAGCGCGACGCAGCACCAGCAAGGCTCGGGGGGTGCCCTATCTGACCAATGCTGCATCAAGACCTACGCCTGCTTCAAGCAGGCGCAGGCTTTTGACGCAGCATTGGCCTGAAAGTGACTGAGTGAAATCTTATAGATTTCACTCAGCCACTTTTGCGAGGCGCACCTGCCCCGGAACACCCACCCTGCGCCGGAACGCCCACAAGCGGCGCAGGGCTTTACAACGTGACGCATCTGCCTAGATGCGTCACGTTGTAAATCGTTCATAGGGATGCGCCACGTTTACGCCGCCTTGCGTGACGCAACAGCGGCGTAAACGTGGCGCAAGGGCCTCATAAATCTGCCCCATGGTGTCAAGTATCAATGAGTTTTTCCTAAAAATAATCTGAAAAATAGTTTTCTTTCCACCAGACAATCAAAGTGACAGCTCCCTCTAGGTCAGCGAGCTTCATGTCCACAACTTAACTGTAGACTCTGCCCAGCGTGGAGAATCAACCTGCCACGTGTCCATGATGTGCGAACTCATTTGTTGGGTCTACCAGCAGCACGGGGTGCTGTCGATCTTACTACTCCTAAACACAGCAGACTGGTTGTGATGGAGCAATGCTTGAATGGCTCAGCTCTTTCTTGTCTCTCAAAGACTGCAGGTCTCATATGTGCAGACCCTCAGAGATAGATCTGTCACTCATTCTTTTCTGCCATGAAGCCCAGCCTTTCATGAGTGAAGTGTATCTTAAGCAGCGGTGGTTGCTACTGAACGGGGTGGGGGGCAGGGCGGCGGAGGAATGAAAAACAAAATATAGCAATTACCTGGATACTGCTGCTGCCTCTCCTCCGCCCTCTTATCTTCTGACTCACGGAAGCACACAGACTCCCAGACTCCCCAAGCCAATCAGGACGCTGCTGTTACCAACATGACAGCAGAGCTGTGATTGGTCTGAGTGGCCTGGTTTGGTGCTCAGACAGGGCGTGGGAGCATGTGCATGTTCTCCACCCAGCCGTGCAATACAGCCGGGCGGAGAACATGTTACATGGCTTTATTATTATTAATATTAAGTGCGCATGACTGTGTGGCCAGCCAAAGATGGCCGGCCAAACCCTCATGTGCACTTCGAGAGTCCCCACCATTCATCCCCCTGCTCTGGCCAGTTCAGCCGCACCCCTTCCCTCCCTACACCTAAGCCAGTACAGAAAAATAAAATTATATTGACATTGCAATATCATCATTTTCTTTTTTCTTTTTGAACTGCTCATAGAGCTGTGGGGTGACGCTCCTCCGTCTTAACAGAGGACCTGCTGCTGATCTTAAGTTGTTTTTCAATTATCAGATAATTTTTTGGCCCAAGTATACATGGTATCAGTTAACTACTTCATTTTCCCCAAAATAGTGTTGGCTATGTTTGCTTTAATTCTAGCATTTTGAAAGATCACCATAGAAAGTTTACTATATGTTTTGCCTTACTCCATTCTCGACTGGGGGACAGCCATTATTAATACCACCGGAAGGTCAACTAATATCACCCAGACTGCAACCAGGTGAGATCCATATTAAAATATTACTGTTTTCTTGGCCTATTTTCATTACTTAACGACTGACAAGCTTATCCGATTTCAAAGACTGCAGCAGGTGGTGTCACAGCCACCTGCTCATACAGAACAAACTGCAGCTTATTCACTTTTTGTCACACTGGTGAAATCCCTGGTCATCTTCCACAAATTTCGACACCTTTTTAAAATGTTTCAGTTAAAGGAGTTAAAGCCTGCTGTGTGTATGAGCTTGGGACAAAGGGGAGCAGTAACGTCTTTGCTGGGGTGTACCCGGTATGATACATTGCTGCAAGTAATGAGGCCTTGAAGATCTGCCACTTAACCCAATGGCTGCATGCGTGTAAGGACTGTAGTCAGGGGTTTAAGTCGGATGAAAAAAAGGGGGATGGTCTCTCCAATGGGCATGGCCGATGTAACTAACGGCGTGGCTTAAAACAATTACGCTAAAATATGTGCTCAGCATAGTGTGCCACCGACTGGTATTTTGCTGCTCCTGTCATTGCATCCAGATATACAATACAACAACTAACATTACACCTACAACCAGCCAGGACTATTGGCTTTGTCAATGACTGTTAGCTGCATAAGATAAATTAGCAGCACTGTAACCCAACATTCCAGGGTGCCTCACATACCACTGACTCGACCTCCGTTCTACAGGCCTTTCAGAAGCTGTGGCCTGCCAGGAAGCATCCAGTCTTGCCAGCTGGCCAGCCCTGGCCTGTGGTCACACAATGAAGGGAGCAGGCGCCGTGAGTAAGTATTGGTTAGCAGCTTCCTTTGATAATAACTAGGGCACCGATGCCAGAAGCCTCAACACACATCCCACTGATATGTAGGTCCATGGAGTACTTTTCCATAGTGCAAATCTAGCTACAAGGCAATATAGTGCGGCATAGGAGCAGCTTAATAGGTATTAAAAAATACCAGTGCAGATGGGCAACATTTTTCTCAGGAGGCACGCCGCCCAGTTCTACCACTGGCATGGGATGTTAATTGATAGGCACTTCCATGTATTGTGACTAAAGCTGTACTTTGATTACGGTTGACTACAGGGCACTTAATACATTTAGCCACTTAAAACAATCTGCCACATTGCCATGTTGGTTAGAATATATGAAGTTTCCTTTGAATGGTGAATGTTTAGTGCCATGCATCCCTAGCACCGTTTGGTGTTTACCACATCAGCTTCTTCTGAATGTTTGAAGCACCTGTTGACATTTGTATACAGACCCTGGAGGTACAGGGCCAGCCTGTGAGCCCATTCCACCCTAGGCCTCTCTCAGAAGGTGGGACCAGAGTCCAAGCAAATTTTTTAATCTCTTCCTCGATTGTCGCAGGCGAGGGGCCTGCATTCTGCTTTCATTCCAGGTAAATGGATATATACCTCCCCCTTCCCCCACTGCCACAGAAGACGCATGTGGGGGAGTGCACGGACCATGGGGGGTAGGGGGGCAACTGCTGGTTGGCTCAGATCCCACTCTTTTGCTTCATCACTCAGACTCCTTATTTGGTTTTATATTACGAAACAGTAAGGCAGAATACTATACTAACTTGGGCAGATTGGGGTTATTCAAAGAGCTACAAAGTACGTAACTGGATGAATTGTTTACATACCAACTGCAGCAGAGTTAAGATTTTTTTTGTTCACTCTGAGGGTGAGGGCAAAAATGGAGAGCCCGATAGCAACCCGTCTCAGTACCTGCTTTTTAGAACTGCTGGTGCCACTGAAAGCCCTGACTGTAGTTTTTCTGATATTCCAAGAGCTAGGGCCCTCGCGGGTCTGGGTGGACTCTAAACAGGATCTACGTAACCTGGTTATACCGGTTATGACGCAGTGCGTGTCGTGTGTGCCACGTGCATCCCAAGTTGATGCAAAGCAGTCTGCGGTTGGTGTATGTGGAGTCAAAGTCCTACTCCAGTCCATACATGGCCATTGAAGAAGCTGAAGGCTCTGCAGAGGAGCACATTCAAAAAGCCCACCAGAATCCACAGATAAGGCTGAAAAAAGAGGTACTGTGTTGCGCCGTAACACAGAGCAATCATCAGTATGAAGCAATGCTAAAGACTGCCGAAAGCAGAAACTTAAAGACATAAGCGAGTGAAGTGCCATATGACCTCAAAATCGCATAAGACGACCAGGCCCAAACAACAGGGGTGTTGTGGGTAGAGATTGCCAGCACGTGCTCACAATGGTGACGGAAGAGAGCGCAAGGTATGACGTGGCTATATTCCCGAAGCGATCACCTTGTTTTGACACAGCAAAGAAACAGAACCTCGGTGTCAAGTGGGCTGCATAAATCGTGACATTCGATGAATACATAAATGCACTAGAATAAAAAGATGACAAGAAAATCATCAAATATTTGAAAAACCTTTCCGGTGATTGAGTGAAAGAAGTGACAAAGAAGCCTATAATTGTTTTTTAACTTCTTGCCAGCACCAAGCTGCTCTGGGACGACATACCCCGCTATGCAATGCGCCAGCAGGCACTAAGTCAATCTTAACATCCCGGGGGCACATAAAGGCAGACTCGGCTCCCGAGCGGTGGGAGTCCGTAGATGTTTTTAGGTCTCGGCCGGTGTTGGAGCGCGCATGCACTCCTCGCCTGCGAGACTTATAGTGAACAAGTCAGTTTCAGAGAGGGGACTCGAAGCCCTGCCCCTCATTTTCACTGGGTAGCGACAGCGTTTATGTTAAACGCTAGCTTCCCATTGAAAAGGAGGGTTTTCGGTTGCCTCCCTTTGGCTTTTAGTTCCGGCCCACCTGGAATGGCTCACCTGCATTATGGCTGTCGTGACGAAGTTTCTTATCTGAAGTTTTGCCACGCTGCCTTGCACACGCCATTCCGTCTCTCTGCTTGGGGCCGGACAAAAAAGGAGACATGGCACCGCGTGTTTATTTTTGCATCTCGTTATCACTTTAAAGTGAAAGCGCAATGAAAAAATAAACAGGGGGTGCCTGGCGAGCGCTTGTTGTACAGGTCCTCGTATTTTCTGAGAGTGTCTTAAATTGGGTACTCATCACTGCTCCGATGTGCAACAGATGAATATATATTGAAAAGTGTGTTTGATAATGCCAACATTCTCAAATCGCCATAAAATAGCTGCACGTGATTTGTTAAAAGACGTGCTTTCGAAGCTAAAATGTGAGCTGTTCTTGTTTCACGTCTACTGATCGAAAACAGTTAATAAAATCAGAAAACCATAAACATGCCTCTCCGATCCTCACTCATTCATTGCTTTTTTTCTCTGTGGAAGGAGTAATTGGGACTATTATTAAGAGAATGTCCGCCAAGGAGAGTTCTGTATAGCGCTTCATGACCAAGTTATGACGTCTCTACGGTATTACCCAATTTATTTTAACAACTTCAAAATATTTGAAATGCACAGTTATCTTTGACCGAATTAAAAATGGTGACAGCAGTGAGCGTTTAACTCTCGGAGCCAACTTGTGACTCCATGAGCTTGTCAAGGCCGAACATGTTTTCTGTGTTCTTTTCTGTACCTGCCACGGCCCTTAGAAGCTGGCCAACATGGAATTAGTCGTTATTACTTTACACTGTTAAAGATTTTATTTATTTTTTTTACGCAGATTTTATATAGCGCAAACTTGACCCGAAGGTATCGGGTATCAGAGCGCTTTACATGAGCACCAGTTGCATTACAGATGGGTGCATTCATTTTTGTTAGGCACAGGGAGAATAAGTGATTTGCCCAGAATCACAGGAGGTTGCGCGTCCTTGCCGGAATTCAAATCCGGTCCACCAGATTTGAGGTCGACCGCCAATTGCTGTTACTAGTTCAAGTTCGTGCTCTCGATGCGCAACATTATCTCGCCTTCTGGGCCTGAACCACAAAGATTCTGTTACACACATGAAGTTTAGTAAAGGCAAGCAAACGGATGCATTTACGAAGGGAAATCACAAGATTCATAGAAGACAGGATTTGTGACTATGGACATTCCACCAATCTGGTGGAACTTTTACACTCGTACATTTAGGTCTACATTTACCCAAAGCGCACTGCAGTGCGGTATAAACATCCTTTTAACATTCCAAGGCAGTAAAAAGAATGGGTAAGTACACCGAGATTGGCTAAATAGGAAACTAATCACAGAACAGCAGTTGCACTATTCTTAGCTGGCCTTCTAGTACGGTAGTAAGCGCTGGATAAATGCAATTACAATACAATATCTGATCCCAATGGCCCAGATTGATCTATAAACTTCTGGTGCATCTTAAAGGATGAAAAAAGGTGGTGATGGACGGAGCGTTGACAATACAAACACTCACCCCCAGTCAACTGCTCTGGGTTTAATCCAGCACCGTTCTTTAGCTCACTCTGCCACCCCAGTTCAGACATGGCCATATGCAAATCAGTCTGACCCTGTGCCTCATGGGAACAGTCCAGCCCGAACTGCCAAGCCATGTCTTCCCTGGACCGGAATCAAGCTTCCCAGGACCGGTTTCTGGCATTACAGCCGTCTTCAGCCGGGCCTGCTTGACTCTAGTGGCAAAGTGAGCAAGGGACTCACATCTGAGCATACCCTGCCAACTTAGGGCAAACAAAGAAAAACCAAAGGTGGTGATGGACGGAGCGTTGACAATACAAACACTCACCCCCAGTCAACTGATCTGGGTTTAATCAATCACCATTCTTTAGCTCACTCTGCCACCCCAGTTCAGACATGGCCATATGCAAATCAGTCTGACCCTGTGCCTCATGGGAATAGTCCAGCCCGAACTGCCAAGCCATGTCTTCCCTGGACCGGAATCAAGCTTCCCAGGACCGGTTTCTGGCATTACAGCCGTCTTCAGCCGGGCTTGCTTGACTCCAGTGGCAAAGTGAGCAAGGGACTCACGTCTGAGCATACCCTGCCAACTTAGGGCTAACAAAGAAAAACCAAAGGTGGTGATGGACGGAGCGTATAGACAATACAAACACTCACCCCCAGTCAACTGATCTGGGTTTAATCCATCAGCGTTCTTTAGCTCACTCCGCCACCCCAGTTCAGACATGGCCATATGCAAATCAGTCTGACCCTGTGCCTCATGGGAACAGTCCAGCCCGAACTGCCAAGCCATGTCTTCCCTGGACCGGAATCAAGCTTCCCAGGACTGATTTCTGGCATTACAGCCGTCTTCAGCCAGGCTTGCTTGATTCCAGTTGCAAAGTGAGCAAGGGACTCACGTCTGAGCATACCCTGCCAACTTAGGCGAAAAAAGAAAAACCAAAGGTGGTGATGGACGGAGCGTTGACAATACAAACACTCACCCCCAGTCAACTGATCTGGGTTTAATCCATCACCGTTCTTTAGCTCACTCCGCCACCCCAGTTCAGACATGGCCATATACAAATCAGTCTGACCCTGTGCCTCATGGGAACAGTCCAGCCCGAACTGCCAAGCCATGGCAGTTCGGACTGGACTGTTCCCATGAGGCACAGGGTCAAGGCTGATTTACATATGGCCATGTCTGAACTGGGGTGGTGTGGAGTGCAAAAAAACGATGGATTTAGGCCCAGATCTCTGTACTGGGGTGAATGCATGACATTGTTCTGCATTCTGTCCATCAATTGTTGTTTTTGCATCTTAAACGATGACATCATTTGACTGTGAACAAGTTTTAGGGAGTGTCTGTAAAGTTTCATGGGAGGCAAAACGTGTGGTTTGCAGCAGGCTCCCAGCTCTATATTAAGAAGGTAATGTCATGACTGTCATGGAGGGATCCGGAGTAGCCCAGGCCTGTCAGATATTTTTAATGGAGGAAGCAATTCCGGTAGATTCCTGTTAATCACCCCAAATCAGTGCTGGCGGTCTAGGACACAGAAGCTGGGGGTAACAAGCAGTTTCATTCGAGACTGTGGGCTCTGCTTCAAATGACCATATTTAAAGGATTGCCTATTGACTGAGTTGTGTGCTAGAGTCGAGGTCAAAGGCTACCCAGGTTAACGCTATCACTCCTAGATACCACACTTAGCTGTCTGTCCATCAGGAGAAACAAAGCTGCACTCAGACTGCTCCCTTCACAAATGCGAGAAGAGACAGCATGCAAGAGATCGAACACATTTACTTTTCCACGTTCTGTTTGCATGAGTGTTTACAGGAATAATGACCACTTGTATAGCCACCCCACCCAAAAAAACAAGCATTGAAAATGCAATAGGTCTCGCCTTTGATTAAGTTAAAGCCATTTGCTTTCCTAATGGAACTGTATCACAAAGCAAATGGCTTTAACTTAATGATAGGCGAGACCTATTGCATTTTTAATGCTTGTTTAACTTCTCGCCAGAACAAAGCCACTCAGGGGACTACTTACTCCGCTATGCAAAGCGCCAGGAGGCACTAACGCCAATCTTCATGCGCCAGGGGCACATAAAGGCAGCCTCAGGCTCCCGCGGCATGGAAGCCCGTAATTGTTTTTTAACTTCTCTTCAGCACCAAGCTGCTTGGGGACTACATAACCCACTAAGCAAAGCACCAAGAGGCATTAACACCAATCTTCACGCGATGGGGACGCATAAATTCAGCCTCATGCTCCGAAGGCGAGGGACACGCGCGGGTGTGCCCAGGCCAAGGTCTGGCCCATCAGAGGCAGGCAGAGGCAGGCAGAGGCTGGGCTGGGCCCCCCTCTTGGCTTTGCACCTCGTGAAAATGTTCCTGCTATACTATTTTCCATCAAGGAGCCAACCACCGGTATTGTAACCTTTGATTTATTAAGTGACTTTGTACATGGCTCGTTTCCCTGACCTATTGTTTCTGTCACAATCTATCTTGGCTATAATTAGAGGTGTGCAATACAGAAATGAGAAAAAGGAAACATCCGAGCTCTGCACTAACTATGTCCCCACCAAAGTCAAGGCAGTCCATTATGAATTATATCACGGGGCAATGGGGGCAACAGAAAAGCAAATTTTAAATGTGGGGGAAACATTGACTAGCTGCTCGGAGAATGCCCCATAACCAGTATCCCTTAGTTCCATCACCCAAAATACCCAGCTCAACTGTTGGAAACGCAGACTGAGGGTTTGAATAAAGATAGCAACAAGGCGGTGTGTAATGCGCCTTCGCCGGGCACTTCGATCACCCATCCTCCATCTAAATGCCCAAAGGCTCCAAAGAACTCTCCTGTTGAATCCATTGGTGTTCGACCAGGCGAGCAAATCAAAGCCAATAAGAGGACTCCACTGCAGAAGTTGACAGAGGCCTTAAAGACCTCTAGGCCTGTCAATACGTTGGTATCTGCAGCACCTCTGAACTGTAATTCACTGGTGACATCTGTCCAAGCCGTTACACTTTGACTGAAAGCTATTGAGTGTGCTGTTTTAAGTTGTATAGAGCGTCTAGGCACAGTAAATCCTCATAGTGGGTTGAACTATCATGCTAGGGATAATGCTGATGATATAACCTTTAGTTCTTCTATAACCCTCCCGCTCCAACAACCTGCCACAGTGAATTCTGAGTTTTCTATTAGAGTATCAGTATTACCGCTTAGTTTTTTCTATAGACCCCCGATACAATTGCCTAGTCAGCCGTTTCACGAGACGCAGCAACCATCCCTATTACGACAAGGCCTTCAACTTCCAATTTTAAATTCAAACAATCCAGGTCCCCCGATGTATAATATTGCAACATCCAATAGATATGAATGCTTCTCCAACCTTGCTGGGGTAGACTGACTACAATTTAATGGTAGGTGTACCTGCACAAAACTCTGCCAGAGGGGAACATCATGGATGTACAAAAAACTATGGGGCAGACTGTATTGACGGATGAGATAAATCTGTATTTTACAACTCCAGATCAAAACTTAATTAACTTCTTAAGTAGGAATGTGGCGGGGCTTCGTAGTAAGATGAGCTTACCTGAATGGTTAGATTTTGTTACTGGCTGTAATATTGTTTGTCTACAAGAAACATGGGTTGTGGAACCTATCCATCTGAATGGTTATAAAACATTTAATTTGTCAGCTGTTTTATCAAGACGCAGCAGACCTAAGTGGGGCATTTTCATTTATGTGTCAAACAAACTAATATCCTCCACGGTATGTGTAAAACTCCCTAATATTTATTACCAAATTGTTTCTGTCAAGCTCTTAGGCTCCAAACATCTATTCTTAGTTAATGTTTATAATAATGCTTGTGATCTTGATACTTTGGCTATCCTGAATCAACTCAATACCAATCTAGAAGCTATAACTACCAATGGGCAAGGAGAACAAATTTTGGTATTGGGAGGGGATTTTAATATCAAATTGTGTCAAATGTCATCGAGCAAGATCTGTGCTTTAACTTCTGTGACAAATGAAGATGTCACCCATTTTTTACATTCGGATTATGGTGAAAAACTTAATGAACTTAGGAGTAATTTGATCTGGGGTACAGCAATGAACTTGGTAGCAGACCAGTTGTGATTCCTTGTACTTACAATGGTGGCATGGGCAAAAGTGTTATTGATTTTATACTTTTTCCTAATCAATACTCATCTTTAATTATTGATTTCACAATGCATGACATAGAAATGGGTGATCATTTTCCACAGAGCCTACTGCTAAACTTTGGCTGCTTAAAAGATCAAGATGAATGTTACAGGACTACGTCAATGGAGAACATAAAATTGTCACAAACTAATGCTTACACCCTACGGTGGTCTATGGTCGAACCGAATGGCTTCCTAGAGCAATTAGTTCACCAACAAAAAAGGGCCTTTGATTCATGTCTGGATGAATCGGCAGGTGCCTCAGTTATTTTGGAGTCATTTGAGAGAATCACCAAGGCAATTACAGTAGGCCTAACTTCAAAGCGGAAAGGTAGAAAAGAGGAAGCGCTGGTTTGCATGCATCCTTAGAGGCACATAAAAACTTAAAACTGGCTTTAAAGTGTACTCCTGGAAACTACTTGGAGGTTCAGTATAGGAGACGGTTGTATAGGCCTGCAATAAAAAAACGCAAAAGAAGTCTGAAAGCGGAGGCTTGGGACACATTGAATGAAGCCAGCTGTAACAATGATACTACCGCATTTTGGCATGTATTGAATTCGCCATTTTATAGTGAGGACAATAAGCCCAAAACAGAGATGGCAGTGAACGAGGGGGACTGTGTATCACACTTTTCCAAATTATATACTGATACTACAAAGTGTGGTAGTAACAACACTACAGCGGCAATTCGGTGAATACTTCATCCTCCACTATGGTTTAGGATGGGTTTGACCTCAATTATACTCTGGTAGAGGTCACCCTGGCTATACGCACTAGCAAGGGTGGTAAAGCACCAGGGTCTGATGGTGTGCCTATTGATTTGTTTAAGGCCAATGTGGAGTTTTGGAGCCCTCTATTGACCCTTATTTTTAGATCATGCCAGAGTGTAGGGTTCCCTTCTACTTGGTCTGAGTGCCATATTGTAGCAATTTTTAAACAAGCATTAGAAATGCAATCGGGCTCGGATTTATTTGAGTTTGAGCTAATGGCATTGTAAATGCCAATGTCTTTTTGCCATGTGTTATGGAGTGTGTGCATGTGGTGTGTAGTGGAAGTATGTTGGTTGAATTGTAATTTTACCAATGGTGGCATGCTGTGCTTTATATGAATATGTTTAACCCCTTAATTGCTGCCGTCGGCCAACGGTCGTCACGGCCACTACCTCCCCAGTGCTGCGCACGACCGTTGGACGTCCATTCAGCACTAGTTCCAATGGACAGCGCAGCACTGGGGAGGTCTATTTACAACGCTTTAAAGGGGTTAAAAGTAAAGTGTACCATACTGCGATTGCTTGTTGGAAAAGTGCACTGCCGGCTGGAGGTGTGTGTGCCTGGTGGAAGGGTGCACTGACGGCTGGTGGGTGTGTGCTTGGTAAAAGCGTGCACAGATGGATGATGGTTTTTGGTGTTTGTGCATGGTGAAAGCATTCATTGACGGCTGGGGGTGTGTTGTTGTGTGTGTTGTTTTCTGTGTGCTGGTGAGTGTGTGGTGGTGAGTCTGTGGGGGTGAGCCTGGGGAGTGAGTGTGGTGGTGAGTGTGTTGTGTTAGTGGTGACAAGTGTGTGGTGTTGAGAGACTGAGGTGTGTGGTTTGTGTGTGCGTTATGTGTGTGTGGTGTTTTCTGCACACTCACACACTGCCCCTACACATTCACACACTGCTCACCCGCACACTCCCAATGTCACCCTGCATAGTCACACACTGTTTACCCTGCACACTCATTCTGCACACTCACACAATGTGCACCCTGCACCCTTACACACTGTCTCTGCAGTCACTCTGCACTCGCTGCCACTCTGCACTCGCTGCCACTCTGCACTCGCTGCCACTCTGCACTCGCTGCCACTCTGCACCGCCACTCTGCACTGCCACTCTGCACCGCCACTCTGCGCCGCCACTCTGCGCCGCCACTCTGCGCCGCCACTCTGCGCCGCCACTCTGCGTCGCCACTCTGCGCCGCCACTCTGCGCCGCCACTCTGCACCGCCACTCTGCACCGCCACTCTGCACCGCTGCACTGCCACTCTGCACCGCCACTGGGGGTGCATTTTATAGAGTACATCAATACACATGGATTGATCTGCCAATCATTGAGCCTGTGCGAGTAGGCAGCCAGTAGGTTCAGGGACGCAGATTTCGCACTGGAAGTTGGAAGACCAAAAATGTTTGGTTAGATTGACTGGGGCATGACTGTAGTGACTTGTGAATGATGGAAATGGTCTTGCAAGAGTCTTGAATTTAATTATGTCTTTATCCACGATCCATTGGATTTACAAAAGGACCCTGGTACTTTGGTGGTTACTTCTTAGGCAAAATATAAGTCAAGCTGCATGGTTCTGGTCTCTATGAAATTTGGCAAGTGTCTTTTCAGATATTATGGACTTGATTTACATTGTTTTAAACTGTAAATCTGTGAGATTCCTTTACCTTTATTTTGCCAGTCAAGCGGACAGCCATGACCTGCCTATTTCATGTTGCTATATTTCCTTTCCACATAGGTGTAAACTGCACAGAGTCTACTATAGTAAGTTTATCTAGCTTTGATGCTTTATTATACTACTTGTCTCTTTAGTAACTGACTCCCAGTGCCGTTTTGGCCATGTTTTTCCCTAAGCCCAAGCTGCTGTCCCTTTTTAGCTATCTCTTTTGTAAATCTTTAAGTTAGTACAGCCGTTTACATCTCTTAACAGTGGAGCTTGAGAGTAATTGCAGGGACGGCTCTTTGTGTATAAGGTGGCGCATTACTCACTCGGTATCGCACAACTGGGCCAACTCAAAACACAATTCCTCCTCATGCTTGCAAAACTGAGTACAGCGGGGGTTAAAGACAAGCTGTGAGCGATTGCCCAGGTGTGCTGGGCACACTAAATTAGCCTTTCTGGTCCTTGGTCAGGTGCACTTGTTCGTCTCTTTGACACAGATCAGTGTCTGTTCATATTTTGTATTCTACAAACACATGTCGTTGTTGCATCTTGCATCGGCCTCAGGGAAGTGCAAGCGGTGCCAGGAAGCAGCAGAGCTGAAGAAGGATGCATGGGTTAAGGAGAACGAGGAGGCGTATTAGCTACAGAGAACTTGAGCAAAGGCGGCCACTTTGGTCACTTAGAAGTGGAGAACACAGGTAAGTGGCATACGGGTAGGTGTGTGCTTGGCCACGCACACAAAGACAATTGAAAGAAAGGGGTCATGCAGGGTTGGGGAGTACAGTGAGGGGGCAATGCCAGCCAATCAGGGCCAGACAGGCCTTGTATTCCACCGGGCATTTCCCTGGAGGGCTGGAGCCTTTGGAGGCTGGTTTCTTGGTGCCTCTGTCACTTTCTCCATCTCCTGGGGGTTAATTGCAGCAAATACCGGGAAGCTTCAAGGAAGAGACAGAGAGGTGGGTAGAAAGAAAGTGTTCAGAGATGGAGAAGAAAGACAAGTGAGAAGGAGAAACCAAGAAAGAGAGAAAATGCACAGAGACAAAGGGAGCGTGGCTGCTTAAAGCATTTTTGCCAGGGAGTCTGACCCTATGTCTGCATCATGACCCTGACTTTAGACCGTGATGAATGCTCAATTCCTTATGTGATTTACAATATTAGCATCATCACATTAAATAAAGGTCATGGGATGCAATATTTGGGGGCATCATCATTATGCTAACGAGCAATTTTGCAACTTGAAAAATCCTTCCTATGTTTGGTCTTAGAGCATCTGTTGAATTCGCCGAGACATTTAAATGAATCCAAGGACGAGTAAATGCTGCTTTGGATTGTGTGCCGGTTTTTGTTGGTCTTGTGCTTCTCGGTCACAAGCACTCCCCGTGTGCTGAATCCGGGCGCGTATTTATTTTCTAGACTGCGTTTGACAACACACTTTTCATAATTAGGCGTCATGGATATCCTATAGTTCCTTTATGTTTTGAAACCACTCTCAGCTATGTTTATGTTCATTAAGGATGAATCATGCGCTTGCCGAGCAGCTTCCCTTCAGCCTAAACCACAGCTTTCCAAACTTTTCATGATGGTGACACGCCATTCTGGAAAATAAAATTTCGGGACACGGTAACGCGAGCGAGCGCAGCGAGCAAGCCCAAACCACCCAAAGCGCTTGCCAAGGCCGAGCCTACTGAGTTTGCCAATGCTTGTTTCAATGGCATTCAATCAAGATAGCGTATTTACAAATCCGAAACCTGTTTAAGAAGCAATTCATCTACAAAATGTACTTCAGTGCATCTATCTGTAGTAAACGTGATAGTGTTTCAGCTGATTTCATTATAGATTATGCTCACCAAATCCTAGATTTTAATCACAGGACTTGTTTGGGCACCCAGTCGGTATCTGTTGTGCCCAGAGCACACAATTAACGCCAACTAACGTCAGGTAGATGCAGCCTGTGCACATAATTAACTTTAGCTAGCTGTAGTCTGTGCATAAAATTAACTTCAGCTAGCTACAATCTGTGCACACAATTAATATCTTTTTTATAGTTTTTCATTGCTCAAATGGGTGTAATTTATAATATTGGTATGTTTCCCTCATCTTTATGAGTTGATTTTGCGTGCAAGAAAGTGTCTCTGGTAGTTGTTGAAAAGTGACTCATAATTACATTGAAATTCTAAAAATGTCACACGTGGCAATCTGAAACCTTGGCAGCTATGCACCTCTTCCCCCCACACCGGTGCCGAAGATGGCCCGCAATCCCCCGCTGTCTCTGTATCCCGGGCTGCTCACCTCCAAATCTTCACCGGGTCCCAGGCTCTCCCCCTCTCCCCCCTCCTAGGATCGCTCCGACTCCGCTTAGCCACTTTCGTGCAGCCAGGCTGCTTCTTGTACCAGCTGCGGGGTCCGGAAGGTGTGCTCATACGTTCAGGATGCTCAAATTCACTTTACGGTGATAGCTCAGCCCCTGGTGCAAAGCGGGAAGGTGCAGGCAAAGGGACATCAGGGGCCGATCGGGCTTATTGCTGTGCCACTAGAATGCTGGTGTGCTTTTCACTTAACTATCTGGCTGAAGACCTCTAGTAGAAAGGATCCCAAGGCAGAAAGGCCCCAGAGGTCACCCGGGAGGACCAGCCGCACACATAGCCAGCACGCCCCAGCAAGGAGTCGGAGCTCAGCCCGTGTGCTCACCCATCCCAGCCGCCGGCCCCAGCTACCGCTACTGTGCACTTCTTACACGGGACTCGGAGGGTGCCGGTCATTCCACTGCTGCTGCTGAGAACGATTGCAGATCAGGGGGGGCAGGAGGGGGGTTATCGCGGGAGCAGCTCACTCACCGATGGCCACACCAAGGAAGCGTGCCATCCGGGACCGCCAGGGAGCGGTGCCTCCTATGCAGTATCCTCAGGCAAGGGGGGGGCGGAGGGGAGCAGACCGCCCTCCTCGCTGCCCCCGTGAATGCTCCGGAGTGTAACCTGCAGTGCGAGGCTACTCTCGAGCCCCGGTGGTCATCTCCAACTTCAGTGTCCTACGGGGAGCCGCTGATAGATTCGTGCAGGTTACTGTAACTGCAGCCCGTTCAGAGCCCACGATTTGGGGTGAAATGGCGCCACTCGCTCCACCAGCCACCGCCGTATTCCTCCCGCTCATTCTCCCCATTAGTCTGCCCTCATAAATCTGATCGCGCGACACACACTTTGGAAACCGGTATTACTATTTTCTCCATTAAAGAAAATACAGCTCTACGCTCACTTCCCACTAGATGGCGCTCTTGACTAAACACAGGAAAGCTCTGCCTTACGGTTCGTGTTATGGAGAGGCCAAATGATACTTCTAAAATAAAAAACCCCGCTCCGCTGGTGACAGGACGCGCGCAGCCCAGTGTCTGTCAGGAGCGGCTCTGGGAAACGAACATACACGGGAACTTAAATGTTAAACGCAGCACCATCTGGATTGCATTACACGGCACTCTGACAGCTCCTAATTAAGATTAATCACTCGGCCGTGCTCGTTCGCGCACACAATATGCCACATCGGCCACGCGTAAATTACTTATAGCCTATCAGGTCAACGCTACAAAAAAAACAGAACAGCGAAGACGAATCACTAGGTAGATGCCATAAAAATCTAAGGAATGTGCCTGGCAAGAGCCCTTTCTGAATTCCTTCTTCTTTTGAACGCATAAGATCTCGGGAAGCTCCGCCTCCCCACTTCGTGGAGGCGGAGGCCCGAGCCCTAAAAAGGAGATCGCAACTGCCCCGCCAACTATAGACCAATCTCCTTGCTAGATTCTCTAATCAAAGTTGCGGGTCGTATAATCCTAAATAGATTGTAAAGTTGGGCAGATTGCAATAACATTTTGTCAGATCTACAGTATGGATTTCAAAAAGGAATAGGGACCATGGTTGGTTTTTGTCGACTTGCTGACCGCTTTTGATTGTGTTATTCATAACAAGCTATAGTCTGTTATGACTTCAATGGGTATTGACCACTTCATTATTAACTTACTGAGATATTTATACTCAACAAGCCGTGCCAGAGTTTGTTTTGGCTTACAGGGCGAATTTACTTGTTCTTTTAATATTGAAAAAGGATTTTGTCAAGGTTCTGTGCTCGCACCTTTTTATTTAATTTGTATATTAACAAATTAGGTGACTCTCTTGCTACAACATGTCGGGATCTGCCACAGATTAAACAACGCCCAATACTCGTCCTGCTTTATGCGGATGATGCAGTGCTCATAGCACGTACTCCACTGGCCCTGCAGCAGTCTTGACAGTTTTGTGCACTTTATGGAGAACCTGGGGATGAAAATTAATATCAGCAAAACTTTTGTTATAAAAGTAGGCCAAAGTTCCACTAAGATGAGCAACATTTATGTAGGGAAAGAGATCATTCCTCTCGTTAACACTTTTTCATATCTGGGTATTCTATTTGATTGCTAGGGGAGCTGGAATAGTGCCATCAAATCGAGAAAGCTGCAATATGTTCGATCTATTGTGACCACTTGTAATTTTGCAAGGAAATTAGGCTGTAAACAGCCAAAAGAAATGACAACGATATATATATTGAAAAATGTAGAACCATTGCTATGCACGGCTCTGAGCTGTGGGGGTACGCAAATGTGGAACCACTACAGGTGGCTGAAAAAGCCTTTTTTTAAAATCTATTGGCGGTTCCCTCTAGTTGTTCAAACTTTGTGTGCCATTATGAATTGGGTTCTACATATCGAACAGACCTGATAAAGTTACAGACAGTCCTTCTTTGGCACAAGATCTGGACCTCAGACCACCTGGATTTTAATTATGCATTAGTAAAAGACTGCTGTGCCTTGGAGTCTGCATTAAACGTTCCATGGCTAAAGTACATTAAGATTTTTTGGGAAGCTATTAGTCATCCGGAGTTCTATGATTATCTGGAGTGCCTGAATAACATTACAAGGAAGGCACTTAAAATAGAGTGTCTAAATCTCTTGGAGGAACTGAGAATATCTATGGAATTAGTCAAACCATCTGTTCAGCATAATCAAATGGTTTTGACTACATTCTCAATGCAATCATACCTTTTTAATGTTTTAAATGCACAAGATAGATTTGTTTTAACAAGTTTCAGACTAGACATATTTCATCGCTTGACATCCTGTCCAAATGTTAACAATTGGTCAAGGGAATTAATATTTTGTCCCTGTGACAATATGTCCAAGCAATCAACAATTCACATTCTGTTCTTTTGCAAACTATATACTTATCTAAGAAGAACTTATATTGTACCCATAATGACATTTCTGAATTTTAATCAATGTAGGCCGGCGTTTTTCTACTTGCAATTACTTTCTAATTTATTTACATGTGTGGTTCTAGCAAGGTTTCTTAATGCTGTATTAACTAGAAGAAAATCAAGCCATTTTGTTTGTTAAACCATGACTGTCTGTTAATATTCTTGCCTTGGATTTTATAATATACTGATGTATCATGTGCTTTTATGATACACTACGTGAATCAATTAATTAATTGAGGAGTTATACGTTAAGATTTTTTGTTTATTTATTTGAAAAGTTTTATATAGAGCAGCAAGACCCGGGGGTAGCAGAGCCCTTTACATGAGCATTAAGATTCCAGTCGGTACAGTAGATTCAGCGGGATCCAAAAAAATAAACAGATATTACACATTAAAAACACTTCTTAAATAAGCAAATAGGCTAACAGTTATGGCCCTGAGTAGAACGAGAATGTCACGGCAGACAGTTAACACAGAAATAATAAAAAAGGACAGGAAGCTAAAGAAGGGTTATTTACACGGGACTCTTCCTAATCGGGCCCTGAGGTTATGGAAATTAAATATGTGAAGATTTTTAAATCCTTGCTATCCAGTTCTGCACAAGGAGTTTGAATAATTAATTGGACTTAAATTATTTTTCAGGGAGTGTATTTCAGTTTTAAATGTTATTGTTCTGACCCTGAAGTTAAGGAAAAGGTATATGAAAATATTTTTAAATCCTTGCTATTTAGTTTTTGCACAGGCATTTTGAATAATGAATTTGGTTCGCCTTACTGTGTTAAAATTCATGGGGAGTGACTGTAGGTTTGGTCTCATCTTATTAACGTTCATATGTTATCATTATGCCTCTGATCAATTTTTCTGATGAAATAATGTATTTTAATGTGCTTTTATGATTTTATTACAACATTGTATAAAGATGTGAATTGAACTGATACAAAAAGTCTCACAAACTGATGCATTATTGTACCAAAAGATAAAAGAGGCATTGGAAGCCAAGTCCTATCCAAATCTGAATGTCACCTATGAAAGGTACATCTTCATCCAAGCACAACAACAGGTTGATGAAATGATGGAGGAGTTTGCTGAAAGACTTGATGCACTTTTCAAACACTACATTCTGTGACTTTAATGATGAAGAAGTCATGCGCCTCAGAGTCATTGATGGCTGTCTTTCATATTCCTTCTGGAGACGCTTGTTGAGAGAGAAACTGAGTATAGAGAAAATATTATTGGCTGCAAGGGCAGAAGAATGAGCAGATTGACAAACTGCTGAAATGTAAGCAGGAACAGCCCCCAACGAATCACCTTTGATCATGAAAAGCAAACACAAGCACAAAATAGATGCACAAAAGGCAATGTTTCAGAAGAATGAAATGTAATTCTTCCAATGTAAGTTTTCATTTGCCCCTGAAGGTAAATGCCCAGCCATAGGACAGACATGCAAAGACTGAAGGAAAGAAAACCACTTCATAATGGTCTGCAGGGCGAAAGAGAAACTAAATGTGTCTAAGAGAGAAGAGAAAATGGAGGGGCAGAAGGTTCCAGAAGCATTCTTGCCACATCCACAAGGCCAAAAGGCAACATCAAGTATGACAAGTAGAAAACATGCAAAGTTGAGTTCATCATACAAAGGCTCTTCAACGACATTATCAAGCGCTAGCAAAGAAGACATATGTTCATAGGTGACAACGGCTAAAGAGCGACATGCACATGTAGGACTAGCTGCTAGCAAAGAAGATCAAAAGTTAAAGAAGAATCATCGAATGGAGCAACAAAATTAATTTGGAAGTTTTCCAAAAAATGACATTAAAGGTGAATGGTTGCCCTATGACCTTCATTATACACATTGGTGTGTTGAAGGATATCATGCCAGTAGAAGAGTTTCACAGCTAATCTCCTGTGCCACGCCTTACCCCGTCAAACATGAAGGTATACAGGTGGGCTGCTGCTAAACCGCTACAGAGTCAAGGGTCACTTATAGAAACCATGAAACAAAAACAACTTCAGTGCAAGCACCGATTCATATTCTTAAGGGAGCTTCATCGAGTGTATGCCTAGTTAGCTTGCCACTGCTGCTGACATGGGACTCATATCTCTCAACAATAACCTCCATGCCCAGTCTGGAATAATGAGTCAGTTTCTGTCCTGTTTCATGGTCTAGGGAGACTCAAGAAAATGAAGGTGCAACTTCTTATTAATGAGGACATTTGCCTGGCTGCCCAACAACACCGCAGAGTCCTTTTTCACTTACAAGAAGCTGTTGAGAAAGAACTAGAAATGCTTTCTAAGTATGACATCATTGAACGCTCCACTGTTCTTAATCCGTGGGTTTCGCCCATAGTTGTGGTGTCGAAAAAGGACAGTGGAGGTGCAGTGCGAGGCCAACAAAGAAATCAGGAGAGAAATAAACCCTG
Organism: Lissotriton helveticus; assembly: GCF_964261635.1. Taxonomy (NCBI): domain Eukaryota; kingdom Metazoa; phylum Chordata; class Amphibia; order Caudata; family Salamandridae; genus Lissotriton; species Lissotriton helveticus. Next base: position 685,774,193 of record NC_136067.1, on the reverse strand, counting down.
GTCTCCACATAGCGGACATGAGCATGCAGCTGAATGGAGTCAAAGTCTTCTCCTGTCTTGACCTGAACAAAGGATATCACCAACTCGAGCTGGAAGAGAACTGTAGGTACATTACTACTTTTTCGACTCCAGTTGGTTTGTTCAGGTACAAAACACCGAGTTGCGCAGTATCTTCGGTTATAGAGATATTTCAGGATGTTATCCCCCGAGTAATTCCACCTGTTACACATACTTCTAATACAGCGATGACATACTGGTATTTGGGACAACATAAAAGGAGCACGATAAGGCTCTTATACAAGTGTGCCAGTCACTCACTGAAGCAGGTCTCAAACTGAATGCAGCAAAGTGTGAGTTTCACAAGACCAAACTTAAGTTCTTTGGGCACATATTCTCTGATGGGGGAATGACTCCTGACCCAGATATGGTGAAAGCACAATTATCTACTTGCCCGGCCACCAGATGTAACCATGCTGCGATCCTTCTTAGGCATGGCCAGTTTTTGCTCAAGATACATTTGTGACTGCTACAGTCCCATTGAGAGATTTAACAAAGTAGAATGCCCAATTCCAGAGGTCTCCTGAATGCGACCAAAGTTTCAAGAACATAAAATATGCAATTGAGAATGCAACTGAAATGACCTATTTTGACTCCAGGTTACATGCAGAGATCACAGTAGATGTGAGCCAAGTCAGGCTAGGGGCGATTCTTGCTCAACATAGTGGTCATCCGATCCGAATGCTCAGAGACACATTGTGGCCTATGCCAGTAGAAGCTAATCTGAAACAGAATGTGCCTTTTCACAGCCAGAAAAGTAGAGTCCTGCTTTAGTATTGGCCTGCAAACACTTTCATGTGTTTCTGTACAGAAAATACTTCACTGTCATTACGGATCACCAGGCATTGCTCACTATCTTTGGAAACCCAAAAGCTAAGATGCCCCTCTCATCGAGAGGTGAGAGTTACAACTGCAAGAATATGACTATGCAATTGTACATAAGCCGGGGAAAGGTCAAAACCCTGCAGATTACTTTTAACAAGTGCTGCTACAATGCCACAGTTCAATGTCCAAAGTAGCTGGAGAGTATCTCAATTTCACTGTGAGATCCAGTACACCAGCAGCTCTATCTATTGAACAGATTGTTGCTGCTACTAAAGAATATGAGAACATGCTCATCCTCAAAGACCCCATTATGATGCAATTATGAAAGAAAAGCAATCCATCCTTTGCGGATGATGTTGAATTTCAAAAATTCAAATATCTACTTGATGAGCATCCGTCACCCGAAAGGTATCAAATTGAGAGGCTAGAGAATCATCATAACTAAGACAGCAAGTCAGTGAGCTGCCCCGTGAGGGACATCGTGGTAATGAAACCACCAAAAGAGCCCTACGAGATCGAGTGTGGTTCCCTCGCCTAGATGAGAAAGATTAGAAAGAACTGAAATGTGCCACCTTTCTAACTGTTTATCCCTGTCAGGCTCTGACTCCTGTTGATTCTGACCCTAAGGAGGAAGAAGAGACTCACTGGCCCGCACCATTGTTTCCTTTCCAGCCCCTGGAATCTCCACAGGACGTAAGTTATACCCGCGATGATCCTGAGTATATGTTGTGGACCCTTTAAATCCGGACGTCCTGGCGACGAGGTGTCTACACGCCACACCCCTAGGAGTGATGTCACCACGCAGGAAGAGTGGATCGTACAGGAGGACGGAGCAGCATGGACCGGGAAGAGAGGATCCACTGAGCCGGAGGAAAGAGACTCTGTGCAGCAACCTCGAAGAGCGAGGACAACCTGCAGAGACAGGACTATGGCCATGACCCCAGCGAAGGAGCGGCAGGAGGACAACGACCCCACGAGTCACCCAGCCACGTTCCCGGAGGAGCGTGGCTAGCACAGGTGCGTGCACGATTCCTGGGGAGTTGGAGGCAGGTGGGAGTAACGACCTGAAGTACAGAGTAGGAAAGCCTCTTGTGAGCTCTGTTGAGCGACAGCTTGTTTGTGTTTCTCCTGTTTTTCGGTGGCGGTCTCTCATTGCTATGCACTCCCTCATTCCCTCGCTCACATATAAGCTTTAGCGCATAGCGCTGACCTTTCTTTTTTTTGTGTTTTCTTGGGTCCCACCCTCCTGACTGGGTCAATGACAATTCCAGCGGAGAAAAGACGGAGCCTTAAGGAGACGTGCAATTCCCCAAGAAGAAGCAGAACTCTTTTGTTTGTGTATTACAATATCAAGTGGCCAAATAACCCATCTAAACAGCCTGAATAGTAGTGTGATTCCTGCATATCCTGACAATCCCCCAAGTTCACGCATCATTGCTTGACAATGTCTGACCTTCCTGCGCCTGCCTGGGAGGAAGATGTAGTTGATTTCTTTGGGCCTGTAAGAAATGGACATCACCTCATGGTAGTCATTGTTGAATATTCACATTTTCTGTTGGTGGAACACTTATAATCGGCAATGCATGACAAAGTAATCAAAAGAGTACACCTCTCTCTCCCCAAGCCAATGGCAGTGTTGAATGATTCATGGTCACCCCTAGAGGGTAAAGTGACAAGGATCAATAGAAGGAATCAATCCAAAACAAGCCATGTGTAAAGTCCTTCATGCCTATCGATCAACTCCTCACTCCACAACTGGTGAGAGTCCTGACACTTTGCTATTTGAGAGAGCCATAAGAACCAAACTACCACAATGGACATCGGACCGGTTAGAGAACGCTGATAAGGTTCACGTCACAGACACTTCTCGAAAGTGCAATATGAAAATATTAGTTTATTAGTACCGGTGTGCCCAAGAAACAGTCTTCGACAAAGGGGACTGGGTACTGATCAGACAGAAATGGAAGTGCAGGAAACGTATTTCATTTGCTGTTGACCCCTTGAGGGTTGTAACGTGCAAAGGACATGTGGTGACAGCGCATCGTCCCAAAAAGTCCATCACACAGTACTCATGACACTTTAAACATCTACCTCAATGTTCATCAGCTCCTGTACTCACAACCCTGTCTAAATGGCCAGATCAAGCATCTGAGCCTCTGTCATCCATGCAGAATCAAGGCGGACTTCAACTACCTCATACTACCTGATCTGACCGACCAGTGAAAGCGTCTCGACAACTCATTGAGGAAATATGATGTTAATATTGATTGCACTTTTTATTTAAGATAGTGGGAGATGTAGTGTCTTTGATATTCTGTACGCTAGGACCCTCACAGTCTGGGCAAACTCTAAACAGGAACTACATAATCTGCTGGATGGTGTTAAGGTTTGGTTATAGTTGTTATGACAGAGTGCATGATGTGTGTGGGTGTATGATGATGAATAAGACATCTATTGAAGGCCTCTATGTGTAGCGTGTTTATTTGCATACTCCCAGACTGGGGAAGAAGTTGCATGAATGCAAAGAGTGTTTAAGAGAGCAACCTATATTTGGGGGGGAATGTGTTATTTGAGAGACAACTGGAGTGGTGATCCACTCATGTCAAAGTAGGCTTGATTCAGCACAGCACAGGGAAATGGATGTGGATGGAGATAATGTTGAGAGGTTATCCAGATAAGGCACTGAGAATGAATGGTAAGCAGTTATTTTTGGAAGGTGGCTGTGCATATGTGCAAGAGTTCAGAGGAAGAGGTATGCGTAGGTCTCATGCCTGAGAGGCAGAGATCTGCTTCAGCTGTGTCAGTGTAAATAGCAGGAAGTGTTGAAATGTATGGCAATTGCACCTCCATGCATAAGAGAAGAGTTTGGTGTCATATAGTGCTATTTACGAGGACTAGAAACAGTAGCGGTACAGTCTTCAGAAGGGCTTTTGTTGGTAGTCAGTTTATGTGATTGTTCCCAATCACATCTTGACATCTTTGCAAAAGGCAATATCATACTGGATATTTCTAATGCCGGCTGGAAAAAGTTCCCCAGTTTTTGACCAAGAAAACATACCTTCTAAGAGTAAATTTGCTGAAGTCTGGTATCTCTATTCAGAAATGGACCTTGAAGTGAATTCTACATCTAGGCCGACTGATTCATAGTTTCTTCAGAGGAAATGTAAATATTTTCCTTGGAGTGAGTGATGGGTCATGCACAGGGATTGAAAGCACCATTTCCGTCTACAAGATGCAAATGTGTGCGAAGTGCTGGAGAGATCTGGTCCTACTACTGAGACACTATATTCATAAATGTTGCAAATGCTATCATGGTTCAGACAAATAAAAGGCAAAGCAATAGTGGGCTCTACCCAGTTAGGAAAATGGAGAAAAGATAAGATTCACCCAAGAAGACTCAGTGGAAGAAAAAAGGTATTGTCAATATTGAAGACCAGAGATTCAATGGTGTGATCTGTATCCACAGCAACCTCTAGGTTTTTACAGAGGATACTGGGGTAGTTGGATTGTTTCTAACACTCTAGACCATTACAAGGAGGAGGAGGCTGTTTAAACTGACAATGATAAATAATTCAGAACTATTATTTTACTCTTGCTTAGCTTCAGAAATATTTTGTTACGGATAGCAATATTATGGAAACTGAGCATTGAGCAGCCTTTTATTCCTACTTGAGAGACTGGCATTGATGTAGCAGGTGAGTCCAAAGGATTCAATTAGAAAGGAAAGCAATCTAAGATATAAACTGAAGCATATCAGGGCAATGAATGAACAGTACGGGACGCCACAGGTGACAGGATGAGGTGAAGAGCAGTAAGAAGCAGACTAGATGACATGAAGGCACTTTGAGACACAGAAGGACATACAGTCCAGAGAAATGTCTTGAGTTCATGTAATTACCTATTTTAGCATCTTTACATTGTTTTACTCTACATCATAGGTAAGTCATTTGTTTAAAGGTTTTTATGTGCCATAAGATTAGGTTTAGATGTATACACATTAGGTATTAAGATATATATCTGCATATATAACATTATGGCACTTAAATATGAGTTGTAAGAGGATTTAAGGATTAAGGATAGATATTGTTATGGGGTAGTGAGTGTTTTTTAAGGTTCAGGGAGGTGTAGTGTCAAGGGGTTGTAAGAGGATTTTAGGATTTAGGGATGGGTAGAGTCAATGGGTCTTTAGGGTACACGGATCAGTAACGTTATGAGATAGTAGGGGTTTTCAGGATTCAGGGATGACTAGTGTTAAAAGGTAGTAAAGAGATTTTAAGGTTTATGGCGGGGCAGTGCTAAGGGTAGTAAGGGGGTTTCAGGGTTCCAGAATGTGTAGTTTTGATATCTTAATGTATTAAATTGTTGGTAGAACCTTCTATGTGGTGATGGAAGCTGGGAGTGGAGTCAGTTGGTAATCAGGTACTAATGTGGTGACTGAGACGTTTTATATTGGAGCAACTTCAATAAAGACTTTAAAAACTCTTTGTACGGTGCGTACCTTACTAAGTAGAGGTAAGAGGGTCTTAGGGTTTCAGGCCTCCAAAAATATTAGAAATTTGACTAGACCTGTAGGTCAATGGGCATGAATATTCTACTCAACCTAACTGTGATGTACTTGACCCATAGGAATGTTTCTCAGATCATGTTTCAAAGCTCACATTCAATAAATGTATTACTACAGCATGATTTGGTAGCGCACTGTCATTCACAAACATCATATTTTCCATTGAAATGGCCACAAGCTTTCCCACTAACGTGCAGTTCAGTTTTACTGATAAGACTATATATTGGATAAACAATAATACTTTGAAACTGGGTTTCAGAAAAAAAAAAAAAAATTGCACATCACTAAGTAAAAAGTTTTGAATAGCTTTCATCGTATTAAAAACTTTTTCAATCGAACAGAATTACAAAAGAAGTACTTTTATAACTATTAAAAATAAATTTTGAAATAGTTGTAGTTAATTTACAAGCTATTTAAATACTGTAGGTTAGAAAAAAACTTACACCCTGCAGTCTTTCATTTCACACTTTGTTCAGCACGATCGTCGGACAGTTCACTTTACAAAATCCACTAACTTTGCTGCTTATTTTATCCTTGAAGTTGTGTTTAATTGTCTTTCTCTGACTTCAAATTGTAAGACATACGCTGACATTTGACTTCTGTCTGTGAGCACAGAGCAAATATGACAAGATAAAAACAAGATTTAAAGGCATCTTTATTGCTCATTCACTTTAGGAAAGACCAGAACACCTTTTCTTTATCAGCTCACCTGTATTGGCCAGTAGCCCCTAGAAATAGCTTGGCCTGATACAATCTGATGCACCATAGTGAGGGGCAAGTAGATTTCTTGAGGCCTGGGTTTGGAGGATTACATTGTAATTTTAACTACCGATCCCAAGATGCATAGCACTGACTTGTACTCACCTGAGCATAATGGTGTTAAGAGGGGAAATATTGGTAGGACAAGACTGCAGCATTGGGTACAGCAGTGCTGCCTTTGAGAAAGGGATTGTTTTCCCGAAATGCATCAGGCATGGACTGCTTTGTTTATGTAACTCACCAAGACAGCTCTTCGTGAATACATTTGTCTGTCAAAGAGTGCACTTTGCCTGGGGCAACTCTTTTTGATTTCATTATTACAGCCGGCCCAGCCGCAAAGTGCACCACCGAGGGATCCTTGTGGGCTGCAACAGTCTTATTTGGGGCAACATGATGAGGATTGACAGGGCTTCACATCCGAGGGCAATGTTTGGTGTTGGCTGCATTGGCAGAAGGAACTACTAAGGGCACGCAGCTTTGTGGCAAACCCACATGGGTGAAAGAAGAACTACGAATTCCAAGATGCACAGCACTGGCTTCTACTCACCTGAGCATAATGATGTTAAGTGGGGATATATCGGTAGGAAAAGACTGCTGCATTGGGTACGTGCTGCCCTTGAGAAATTAATTGTTATCCCGAACAGTCTTTGAACTCTATAAAATCCTCAGTTGACTCCCGACATAACCCGGGCCGGTCTCAAAGCAGAGGACAAAATCCAGATTGACTTATCCGCTCCCTGGGAGACTGAGCACAGGCCCTTCAGGCAGCGGCTGACCTTACACAAGAAACAAACCGAGACAAATCATGCTCTCCTTTAAAGTCTCCTTTATCAGAGGAGGGTGTGTCTTGATTTGGTTTGTTTAAGGGTCCTTTCTACGAAAATGAGGATCTGAAAACTGCTGTCTTCATGTTTGCTCATGTTGGTGATTTAAAAAAAAAAAAAAAAGAAAAGCACTTTAAGTAGTGGTAGTCTCCATATAGAATTGATATTGAGACAAAACATGTCTTTCTCTAATGATTCCCTCCCTTTATTTGTGGACGATGCTCAGTGCTTTTGCTGGTTGATTGATTTATCATCATACATTGATAAGCTGTTGAAAAACTACCATATTCCTTCCTGCAGTAGATGACGACTTGTCTGGTCCTAGGATACTTGTTTCCAGTCCAGGGAGGACCTGGCTTAGCAGTTCAGTCTGGACTGTTCCCATTGGGAGCAGGGTCAAGACTGATTTGCATATGGATGGGTCCAAACGGGAATGGCATGGTGAGCAAAAAAACAATGTATTTAGGCCCAGATCTCTGTACTGGGGTGAATGTTTGACATTGTTCTGCATTCTGTCCATCAATTGTTCTTTTTGTATTTGATAAACATTGCATGCGTTATTACATTATTACACTTTTGGCCTCTTCTTGCACCCTTTTTCTCTCCTTTTTTTCCTTCTTTATCTGTTTAATATCATATGACATAGACTCTCTTCTCCTTCTCTTACTTCCTTAATTTCCTTCCTAATATTCTTGCTTATCTGTTGTAAATGTTATTCTTTATAACAGCCTTCTTCCCTTGTTTTCTTTTACATCCTATTCTCTCCTATTTTTTCCCTTCTTTATCAAGTATTAGTGATATTATTTTATTGTGCTATTAATATTATTATATTGTGATAGTATTTAATTAATTAATTGAAGGTGGTAGCAACTAACTATGGTAATACATAACTACTATACTGCTTCACTTGTTGTAATATTTAATTATTATAATTGCTGTTTAATTTTTATTACAAGGCTACACTACACATAGTTTTTCTAATGATACTCTTTCTCAACATATGATACTTTTTTCATATAATACTGATTTTCTCTCTTTTTCTGCCTTCTACTCTGCTCTTCTCCTCTCCTCTTACATTATATGCTAATGTTATCTTTGTTCTTCCTTTATCCCTCCCCTTTTCTACTTTTAATCTAATTCTAATATCATAGTTCTTTATGAGTGAACATTTAAATACCTATGCTTTCTTGTAATTTTAATTTATTATTGTTGATATTATTATATGGCTGTACCTTTTCTATTTGCTTTATCACCGGATGGGGCTCCTTCGGCGCATATCACCCGAAAGTTTTGACTTGCAGAAAACAGTTCTATCCCCCAGCACTATGTTGTCCCTATGTAGCACATCTATTTCCTCTCTCTCTCTTTTCCTTTTTTTTCTTTTAATCTTTTTTAGCGTTTTATGTCTTTTCTTTCTTATTTGTTTCCCCCTATATTAACAAGTGTTACTTAATTAATTTCCTTCCTTACCTGGATTTTCTATCTACTTTCCTTTACAGATTTCTCGCTAATCTCGTACTTCTATACATCTTTTTCTCTATACTCTCCCTTCCCTGCAAAGTTCTTACTTATATAAGCTATTTTTTTTACTTTCTTATCCCCCTCAAAATGTAATACCTTCATCTATAGCACTGGTTTTTCCCTGGAAGCTTACTTCTTCACATGGCAGCTAGTACTTCCTCTACCTCTCATCCATTACGTATTATCTCATGTATAGTTCATGGACTTACACATTTCATCAAACGTAAGAAAATACTATCATATCTAAAAATGAAAAAAACTGATATAGCTCTTTTACAAGAGACACCTTTGGATGCTTTAGAATCTTCTAAACTGCGGCGAGATCGGGTGGGAAAAGTAATTCATTGTGACTTGAAGACACAATCTCTCCCTAATGAGAGTCAACCTCGGAAATGTGGAGTGGCTATTCTATTACACAAATCTTTACTCGTTACTATTATTAAGTCTTGGGTTGATCCAGATGGAAGATATGCGTTTGCAAAGTTAGAAATAGGTGATAAGATCCTTTGTGTTGGATCAGTATATGCTCCAACAGGAGCTAAATGCTCTTTTTTTCTCAGTTTAAATTACCTACCCGTTGAAATTGGGACATCCAGCTACATAATCGGTGGTGACTGGAATCTTGCTTGTGATGCAGTGATTGATAGAACAGGTCCCTTGAACAGATGCAATGAGGGAGACAGAGCCTTATTGAGAGACATTACATTTGACCATGGGCTAGAGGATCATTGGCACCTAAGTCACTTTTCAGATCTGGAGTATACCTACCTCTCTTCTACTCATGGTACTCAATCCAAAATAGATTACTTTCTCATAACTCATTAAGCTGTTGCAATTACTACTGAATCTAACGTAAGAAAATAATATCATTTCTAAACATGAAAAAAACTGATATAGCTCTTTTACAAGAGCAACCTTTGGATGCTTTAGAATCTTCTAAACTGCGGCGAGATCGGGTGGGAAAAGTCATTCATTGCGACTTGAAGACACAATCTCTCCCTAATGAGAGTCAACCTCGGAAATGTGGAGTGGCTATTCCATTACACAAATCTTTACCCGTTACCATTATTAAGTCTTGGGTTGATCCAGATGGAAGATATGCATTTGCAAAGTTAGAAATAGGCGATAAGATCCTTTGTGTTGGATCAGTATATGCTCCAACAGGAGCTAGATGCTCTTTTTTTCTCAGTTTAAATTGCCTACTTGTTGAAATTGGGGCATGCAGCTACATAATCGGTGGTGACTGGAATCTTGCTTGTGATGCAGTGATAGATAGAACAGGTCCCTTGAACAGATGCAAGGAGGGAGACAGAGCCTTATTGAGAGACAATTACATTTGTCCATTGGCTAGAGGATCATTGGCACCGATACTTTTCAGTTCTGGAGTATACCTACCTCTCTTCTACTCATGGTACTCAATCCAAAATAGATTACTTTCTCATAACTCATTAAGCTGTTGCAATTACTACTGAATCTAACGTAAGAAAATAATATCATACCTAAAAATGAAAAAAACTGATATAGCTCTTTTACAAGAGAAACCTTTGGATGCTTTAGAATCTTCTAAACTGCGGCGAGATCGGGTGGGAAAAGTCATTCATTGTGACTTGAAGACACAATCTCTCCCTAATGAGAGTCAATCTCGGAAATGTGGAGTGGCTATTCTATTACACAAATCTTTACCCGTTACCATTATTAAGTCTTGGGTTGATCCAGATGGAAGATATGCATTTGCAAAGTTAGAAATAGGCGATAAGATCCTTTGTGTTGGATCAGTATATGCTCCAACAGGAGCTAAATGCTCTTTTTTTCTCAGTTTAAATTGCCTACTCGTTGAAATTGGGGCACGCAGCTACATAATCGGTGGTGACTGGAATCTTGCCTGTGATGCAGTGATTGATAGAACAGATCCCTTGAACAGATGCAATGAGGGAGACAGAGCCTTATTGAGAGACATTACATTTGACCACGGGCTAGAGGATCATTGGGACCTAAGTCACCCTTCAGATCTGGAGTATACCTCCCTCTCATCTACTCATGGTACTCAATCCAGAATAGATTACTTTCTCATAACTCATTAATCTGTCGCAATTACTACTGAATCTACTATCCTGGAAGCTGCTTTATCGGACCATTCTCCTATTCTTATTACCCTAGAAATACGTTTAACCTCTCCAGGCCGTCGATCATGGCATATGAATATTCAAACATAACGTTTGCCCAAGGGTAAAACCCTATTACGTTCTCATCTTTCCGATTATTTAACTATCAACAAATCATCAGTTACTGTTCCAAGGATCCTGCTCATACACAAAACTGTGCACAGAGACCCAGGACATCAGTGAATTTTGTTTCACCAGAAACTCAACTCAGTACCTAGAAAAACCCCAACCAGCTAGCATCAGTGTCACATTAACTCTTCGTCCTATAGCAAAGTAACCAATGATTAGACAACCTAGAACATGTGACTTAGGACAAACTCAGGAATGGTGGGAAGTGAGAACACTCTTTCGTTATACTCTCATACCAGCCACAACAGGAGTAAATTAGAGGCATGGGTAAGGTTAAAATATGTATTTTAACAACGTGATCTCATGTGCAGTATCTTAGCCAAGATAAGTAGACATATGATTAGAAATAATATGGTCAGCATTGTTACAATTCCATAAAATACAAAAGGAGAAATAATATTACAATCATGGTGAAAACAGGTCTTATAGCGCCTAGTTTTAACACCCTCCCTATATTGGAACTATGTTTATAAACTAAAGAAGGTCTCTTAGGCTTGTACGGGGGACCCCATTACCTCTCAGCTCAGCAACAGTGAATCACATCAGGAGCAGCAACAGCTCTCTGCATCCCTGGAAACTGAAAATCTTCCATGTGCGTGAACTCATGGCAACTGTGCCATAATATGGGCGCCAGAATCTCAGTTGGCTCACAGCTGCCAATTGTTGTGTCTAAAAATGTTAGCCGATCATTTCGAACAACAGCTGGCGAGTTATGATAACCTTGACGGCTTCAGCACTCACTGTGCAGACTAGGGGCATGATCTAAGTCTAGAAATGTCGAAAACAAACCTTTTCTCATGTGTAGACCTTCACAAAACCTAATTTACAAAAATAGCAATATGCAGTGTCGTGTGAAAAAGCGGCAAAAGGTAAAATGGCGTTTAAACTTCTAATAAGCCATGCTAATATAACATGCGTGCAAAGCAGGTCTTAGGCCACACTACACCCTCCCTTGATCGGAGAACGCACAATAAAGGGGGCAAGATTCATAGAATGCAGAGTTCGAATGAGACAGAACCAAGTTCATACATTTTGCCAAACTTGATAATTGGGAGTAATAATCCGAATTAAAAAGAAACCAAGTCAGTAAAAACATCCACGGTGGCCGTGGTGTGAAGAAGACCTAAAAAAAATTGTAAAAAACATTAATAAATCAGTGAAAAAATTCACGAGTTCAGTACGTGTCTATGAAGCATAAAAAAATCTCACTTCAATCCAACAGCGTATAGGCACTGTATGTCACAACCCCCTCCAACAAAAAGTCGTTGTTATCATCCGTGAACATTTCAGCCATCCAATACAGTAATGGTAATGAACATACATGTTCTTCAATAGCTGGAGCCTCTAGCACCATCAGAGGACAACTCGGGTTTACTTCAAGATAACTGCGTGCCAGAAAGTCATTGGCCGCAGTCCATATGTTCCAATTCCCCAGGACCCCATGAGCTGCTGCGCAGGCCATAATCCCGAAACCAGAACAATCTATTTCATGAGCAACTAAGGGACTCATTAGTAGATTAAAATCCGGGTCAGGAGACACCGTCTTACAGAGACACAAATCCAGAGCCCATCCAAATCCACAATCCAGGCAATGGAAAACAGGCTGCACGCAAGTAAAGTATGAGAACCGGAAAGATAAACCATACGCCACACTCAGAGTCGCCAGAGGTAGCGATACATAGTATTCTAGCATCCGGTTACGAAGTAGGGGCAGATCGTCGTGGGGGAGTAAACAAATTAACAGCAGTATTTCCGCTCCAAAAGCGAGAATTAATGGCAAACCGCCGAAAACACTCGAAAAAAATCGAATGAAAAATGCTGGGATCACACCAAATATAGCTTGGAACGAGGTCACAAGGCCAGAACTTACTACTTTAAAAAAGTGTGCCAGGCCCGTGGTTGACGAGGCATTAAAGATTGGGTGAATCAAAGCACCGAAATGCAGGGGCAGATCTGTATTTAATAAGGCATGTACCTCAGTACGAGTGTTTGCAATGTGAAGGACAAATGTTTCACACGCAGATGTACGGGCGACTTCCTTCTGGGACAAAAGAGCTCTTATTCGACTCATCTTTTGAACTCTGCTTTCAAGGTCAGAATAGAAGGCCAGATGGAAACATCGAGCCTCCCAAGTGGAGGAGGGAACAGGACATTCTTACAGCAAACTACACGTTGGAAAACTGTAACAATATACGGAATACCAGCAAGCATACATTATTTAATAACAAATAACTACCGTTTGCAAGCAACGTGAAAGTTGGTGTAATAGCCGGGGTGGGAGAGCCTTTCAAAACACACGCAAGATTCGGTGCCATTACATTACAAGAACCGTGCAATTGCAAATTCCTGCAGACTAAAGAGTGATCTGGTGTGGATGTGCAGTCTTCGCCTTTTAAATAAACTTCTCTTCCTTCCCTCAAGCACCTATATGTAAACTGGAGATTCCAGACTTCATGAAGATAAGCACCACCCAACGGCTCAAATCTACCTATGGCATAATGTTTCATGCACGACTCAAATTTAAACAGAGGAAAAGGCAGAGTTATTAACCCTTAGATGAGCCAAACTTCCGAATTCGACTCGGCTACAGAAAATCGTAACGGTTCCAATTTTTCAATATGTAACAGAGAAAAAGTGGCATCTTTAATTGACATAAATTGTTGTTTAACAGTCAAATTAAATGGTTAAAATAATGAAGTCGTGTTCATGTAATCCCAAGGCACCTTCCCAGATTTTAACGTTTGAAGAGTCCAAGCAAACTGCATAATAGAACGCAATTGATTTTGTCCCTGGTACAGAACTGCAACCTCTTCTTGCACAATATCAACAACAGATGAAAGAATATTATCTAATGTGTAAATGCGGGAAGAAAGGGTGTTAATGCTATTATCTACAACGGTAAGCACTTTTTCTAAATTGGCCTGATCAATAGCTCTGAGCCTAGAAGCAGCTTCAATTTGGGACAGTTTCCAAACCTCGTTGTAAGCAGCATATATCCATCTTTTCGATCTGCCAGCTGCAGGACCTTTTACAAAATCATTTAAATCAACGGCGTCAGTCAGTTTAGTCAAATGTAATTTTACTGACTCCAAGGTAGAGTGTTTGAGCCAACTCTGACACAACTTGCCTACAGAGCAAATTGTCCAGAACCCTACCTGACTGCGCCTGAGCGAGGGAGCGCTCGGAGAGTGAGAGTCTTTGCGCCAGCTACCAGCACCGGAATCCCGCCACCAGTCGCGCCGCCGCCTTGGGACTACGTTTCCCATCAGGCTCAGCGGCGGCGCGTTCCCCGACGCGGCACAAGCGCCGGGAGGGGCAGTACAAAGCTGTCTGCCCTCAGCATCGCGGGACGCGAGCAGGACGCCCGGGGCTAAGCCCGGGCAAAGGGCGGGCCCTCTTAGGCCCTCAGAGGCACGAGAAGGCCAGGCAAGGCCAGTTCCCTGACATCTAACTCGTGAATACCAAGGTACTGTGCATTTGTTTTGATATTGGGCATAGCCTATTGCATAGAGACCTCCCTTTGTCATTTTACATAACAGTTGTATGACTTACATTGCATAGTGCTATTGCCATCTTTCGATAGTCCTCCTAAGGCACAGTTCATAGCATGGGGAAGAAACTGGTACCTGCCCCAGTTGAAGCCGTGAACACTTTAGACTCGTATCTTGTTCAAGTCGTCAGTAGTATTAATAATAAGCGTAGACAATCTCTGGGTTTGAGTCAATCACCGGTGTTGCCTGAAGTAAGTCCATCAATAGACGCTGCTAGCACCTCAATGTCTGACCCATTGCTAGCCAATTCTTCGCTTATTATGGCCGATCCTGATTCCTCAGAAAATGTCATTGAGGCCACCGATGATTTGGAGTCCTCGATGGGTAGAAACGATTTGATAGATCTGTCAGACAATACCCTCATAGACTCAAACAGTCAGACAGTCACCCAGAATGAAGACCAACAATCTCCGCAGCTAGAAACACGCGCGGTCAGAGCGTGTAGTAAGCTACCTACTAAACGAGGGGGAAAGCATGTAGGCAAGAAAAAGCCCGCAACACCTCCCCTTAGGAGGGCGGCCAAACACACTGTTGTCGAGGCGGATTCCGAGTCCAAACGAACAAGCGATGATTTTCTTTTCAATCGGATCCAAGATATGATCGACATCAAAATCAGGACCATAATCAAACCTCTGATTGGGAAAGTGGACAAATTGACTGCAGAAGTGAAGAAGTTGAGTGGGGTACAGAATGTTTTGGTTAAAGAGGTAGAGAATCTCTCTTCCCTCGTAACAGACCTTATATCTACGGACGAGGAGGACTCCCCCACCGAAAGTAATTTACAGCCCACTCAGAATATTCAACAAGGGCTGGTTCCTTCTCCCTCATTGCTTTCACCACATGTCATGGATCAGAACGCTGAAACCGGAGCCCCTCACATTAGCATAACCGACGCAACAGTGGTTGCGCACCAAGAGGCTCCCGCAGCTCAATTTATTGTGGAAGCCTCTCCGGTAGTTTTGGTGTTGGCCAATGTTCCAGTCCTTGTTCAAGACAAAATTGAGTCTAATCAGGGTTTAAAAGACAAAGCCCTACACTGGCTCTCCAATAACATGCACATGGCTGAAGGAGGGCTAGATAAACTGGCTGGGGACATAGTTTTCACCAGGAGGGTATCTTGGATTGGCAGTAAGCCCAAAAAGTTTAAAGGCGACTGTGTTATTCTAAATTTTGCAAATGCCGAAGTCCTCCCAGACATTTTAAACAACGTGTTTCCACCACAACAAGAATAGTGGTTCTATAATCCCACTGACTCTCAAGTTCTTTTATGATGAGATTCAGTCAGCCACTGTGCCAAATGCCATCAGGCAACACAAGTCTACTACTATTGGTAGCCGGGGGAGGGCTACTAGCCTACAACATCCAACTGAGTGGTTCCAACCAATGGTACATCGGGACGTAGGTAGACCTAGTACAAGCAAAATCATCAGTTTGATCAGCAGCATGATATAAGAACAAACGGGTGGGGGCCAGGTCCTTTGGGATATAATCACAACGAGTGGGGCTTTAGGCCCACACTGTGGCAGAGATCGGACCCTTTTTCGAACCACTCAAATAGTTTATATCCAAGTTGGAACGTAGCTTATAACGGTTATAACCAGCCATCTAATCCATCCGTGTGGGGTATCCCCACAGGAAACAGATTTGGCCCCTTAGCTGACCTAAATACCTGCGACTGACTTGTAACAGGAGCAGATCAGCGGGGGCCCAGCAACCAAAAAACCAGTAGCAACGATATCATAACAGAGAAATACTCTAGTTCGCAAACCTGTAAGGCGGTGGCTGAGTCTAACCCATCTATAAATCTCACCCAGCAACTAACTTTATCTGGGCTTGTGGTCAGTGAGAAACTGGGTGTCAATGGAGAAAACACACAGTGTCGTGGTCAGGGGGAAACTAGAGAGGCATTTCCTTCACCAGTTACATCGCAAGGAGACCGTGAGGGCGGAAACAAGCCAGGCAAAATTATTGATTCATGTAAGGTCATAAGCTGGAATGTAGCAGGACTAAATTCTAAAAATCAGGACCCAGTCTGGCGGAGCTTTATCGTTGAACATCACATTATCGCTCTGCAAGAAACCTGGGTCACATCCAGTGATATCTGGTGGGACGGGTTTACTAGTTTTATACAACCTGCAGTTCCAGGTAGAACGGGCAGGGCTAAAGGGGGCCTGGCGCTCTTCTTTGCTCTGAACCTAAAAGGAAGCTACAGGCAGATCACCACTGATTCTGACAACATCTTAATAGTAGAAAGGGTGATCAGCAAAACCAGCAGGACTTTATACGTCAATTTTTACAATTCTGGGAATAGCGATTATGCCGGCCGTAACATTGCCAGTCTGGACAGTATTTTAAACAGAGTCTCACAGAATATCTTATCCGCTTCTGAGTTTATTTTAGTAGGTGATTTTAACATTCATTTGTGTAACCTAGATTGTAAGGGATTGGAAGTTGATGAAATGGTTGATGTGGTACCATTAGGTCCTCACTTTGTACATTCTACAGAGGGTCAGGAGCTTGAAGACCTACTCGCCACCTATAATCTATTTGAACCCGACTTTGGTATGAGAACTCCAACTTTTGTGGGCGGCAATCATGGAACGGTGATAGATTACATTTTTGTCTCAATGGGTATTCTCAACCGAACTACTGCTTATCGCACCGTAGAAACCCACTATAGCGATCACAACCCAGTATTATTGGAAGTGGCATGGGGAGCCGAGATGGGCGTCTCACCATCAATTGTAAAAGCTTCACACCCCCTGAGGACCACTGACCAAGACAGAAGGTTGAAGTGGGCAAAAGTGATCCCGGACAATTTCTACAAAAAATGTTTCCCTAAGATAAAAGAACAGGTGGAGCTTTGTCAGAATCCGGATGCCCAGGGGAAACAGATTGTAGAGGCTTTTGAGGAGATATGTGTCCAGGTCTCTAGTGACTTGTTAGCTAAACCGATTCAGGGACCTAAAGGACACAAGCGTTGGTTCGACACAGCATGCTCGAAGGCCCACAGAGACCTGATGGTGGCATTAAAAATTGTACCGAGGGCAACAGATAAAATCGCGAGGCTAAGGAAAGTTTATAAGTCAGCAATAAAAAATTGTAAAGACTCCATCAAACATGAAACATGGGAAAACCTCCAGTCAGCGGCAGTATTGAAGGATAGTAGGAGGTTCTGGGAGATTATCAAGCAGCCTTTATTCTCCGAAGATAAAAATGAATCCATGGACTGCGTGATTGCTGATGATAAATGGCTGTCTTTCTTTAAAAGTGTATATGAGGCCGACGAGGGGGATGTGGGCAATAAGGGTTTATTGTACAATGGACCCGCTCACCCTATCATCTTTAACCCACAAGAAGTTGAAAATGCACTTAAGGAAACTACAAAACATAAGGCACCCGGTCCGGATGGAGTCCCGGCTGACTTCTTTATGTATTCACCTAAACTATGGTCGACCGTTTTGTGTAATGTGTTTAATGCTGTTACTGATAACTCAGCACCCGCATCATGGGCAATATCTACCATCGTCCCTATTTATAAAAACAAAGGTCAGCGGGACGACCCAGCATTCTATAGACCTATCTCACTTTTGGACTCAACTGTAAAAGTTTTGGGAAGAGTCCTTCTGCATAGATTAAGGGAGAATGTGGAGGGCTGTGGTGGGCTCTCAGAACTGCAATATGGTTTCAGAGAAAAAAAAGGCACAATTGAGCAATGCATTAATTTGCATTTACTCATTTCAAAGTACACGGTGGCCAAGGAGGGGTCCGTGTATTTAGCTTTCATGGACCTCTCCTCGGCTTTCGACCTTGTCAATAGGTCCAAATTATGGTTGATCCTATTGGAACTAGGCATAGACAAAGCGTTGGTCACATTTATGGCCACTTTGCACCGGGAACTCTTTGCAGCTGTCCGAGTGTCTAACAATGGAAGGTGTACCCCTTTATTTAAATCTTTAAAGGGGGTTCGGCAAGGCTGCATTTTGGCCCCCACGCTTTTTACGATCTATATTAACGGCCTGGGGGCATACCTGCGAGGCAGGGGCACGGACGTACCACGTGCAGGAGATACCCAAATTCCGGCACTCCTGTACGCGGACGATGCCGTGCTGATCGCCCGCACTGGTATCGGTCTTCAGGTTCTCCTGAATGCCTTTGGTTCCTTCATGGAGAAATTGGACCTTAAGATTAACGTGTCTAAATCGCACACTATGGTCATGGGTCGGGATTGCGCAAAAAAGGGCCATAAATCCTTTTTTTGCAGTGGGGCTCAAGTCTCCAAGGTCACCACATTTCCCTATCTGGGCGTCTTGTTTGACCACAAAGGGACGTGGGGCCCACAGATAAGCGCAAAGCGCTTGGCGGTTACTAGATCAGCCTCAGCTCTCTTAGGTTTTGCAAGCAAGCTGGGAGCAAGACCCATGGAAGCCTTGTTAAAAATCTACAAGTGCAAACCTGTGGCTATTGCCTTATACGGTTCCCCCGTGTGGGGACATGTAAATCTTGACCCCATCCAGAGAGCCGAGAACAGATTCATTAGATCACTTTTATCTGTACCTCAGTCAACTCCAACCTATTCTATCCATAAGGAGGTGGGTTTAGCGTACTTATCAGACCTATTGAGTTTAGCGCCCCTGACCATGTGGATGAAACTGTGGTTCAATGAAAGATCTTCATTTAACCACATTATCTTGAAAGACGTTCTATCTTTAGACAAATACAGGAAAATCCCATGGCTGGAGTATTTGTTTAAATCCTTCACGAACTTGGGCCGCTCAGAACTTTTCTTTTGTCCAGAAAAAATCAGGGCCCAAGACATAGGTCTAATTAAAACGCTATTTTATGAAAGGAAGGAAGCCTGCCGTGAGGTAGCCGAACTGAAGAAGCCAGCAGTCAGAGCACACTACTTTTTGGTTAGCGAACCCCATCTCGCACCTTATCTCAGCTACGTCACAATCCCTTATCATAGGTTTTTATTAGTTAAATTTAGGTTTAACCTTTTACACTTTCACCTTGGTTCTTTTAACGGCTGGCAGAAGCCGGAACAAGCTGCTCCTTGCAGCTGCGACAATTTTTCGGTGCAGGACACAATGCATTTTGTCATGTTTTGTAGTCTGTTTCACGAGCAGAGAAAAAAATACTTGCTCCCCATCTTGAAAGAAGCAGGGTTCACACAGGTGCGCCCTGCTCTGCTCTTCTTACAGCTTTTGACAAATCCTAGCACTACTTTTAGTGTTGCAAAATTTTTAGTGGCAGCTGCAAGGGCTAAAGCTAAAGCCATTGGCAATTCTTTTTCTTAAAAATGCCCCCATTCAGGGGAAACAAAAATGCATCTTCTTATACAAAATGAATTCTTAAAATTTGTATATAGTATTTAATATGTGTTTGTTTTTAGGCAGATGCTTTTTAGGAACACTGTATGTTTAAGTATTGTTTCTTATGTAATTATCATATGATTGTTTTGTCTGAATGTGTTTTTTCTTTTGCGTCTCTTTGTATGACTTGGAATAAGTCGAATAAAGATATTCTGACTGACTGCCTACAGAATAGGTGGTGACCGACTGTTGACTCATGCTGGAAATATTAAAAGAGGAATTTCTCAACAGGTCTTGTAAATCAATATGGGAAGCACCGGTGTAATTATTCCAATGGGGATATTCACCCAAATCAGGAGATGAAGGAGCATTTAATTTTTTAGAACTTGCCAATCCAAAGCAGGTGGTTTGTGAAATAGAAGCATTGAGAAACAACATATGGTTCGGAATGAGGCATGCACGATGCAAAGCCTCGGTGCCTTGCAGTTGCCAATCTTTAGAAACCCAAACAGATTTAAGATCTACGGTATCTCTCCACAGTTCATAGCCCCCAACAGCCAACTGGTCAATAAAGGACTTTGAATACAGTAATTTTGTGTGGGTAAGTCTAACCTTGGAAGAGGACTTCTCAGTCATCTTAAAATAAAATGCATCAGGGTTTGACTGGTAAAAATCAGTAAAATAAGAAAACTTTTTAATAAGAGTTTTAGAGCTGCCTTCAACAGGTGCGGGACAATGTTCCCACTGTGTGTAGTTTACTACATTTCTAAATGTATTTGCTTTAAGCAGTAAGTGATTTCCAAAATGCTGTAACAGAATAAATCGCCATAGTTAGCAGAATCTAGATATACATTTTCAACATCAAAGGCAGCATAATATTTCAAATCAGAAAATAAAGCCTCTACGGCCTGGACGTCCCAATTATCAGAGCGAATATTTTGTTTAACCACATCCCCCATAGAAACACGAAGTACATTGGGGACATTAATATCCTCGGTGGGCCCATGAATCTGGAACTTTACAGCATCCCATACAATCCCATCTAAAACGGGCCAAGCAGTTATATTCACAAATGTCTTGTCCCTCTTCATAATGTGCGAAGAGGAGTGGGGAGCCAAAGTTCCATCAATTAGTCTAATTGTAGTTCTTTCTTGAACGTAGTGTCCATTTACAAAACGAAAAAAATACACCACAAATCTGATGGACATGAATAAAAAAAATGTAAAAGCACCAGCAAAATGTAAGTTCAAAAGGGGGATCAAAACATTTTTTTGTACCAGGTGGCAAAAATCGAAAACTTTTGAACGGGACTTTGATGTGGTCGAGCCAGTGTCAAATGAAAAACGTGATTGATTAGCCACACGGGTCCCCAAATCAGGCATAGACAAGTCAGTGGGGTAAGTATATTCAGTATCATTAAGAGTATCACCAGCAGGTGGATTCAATAAAGGATTCGCAACATTATTCATCTCAATGGCAACATCAGGCCTGGTGGCAGGATCCGGGGCCAAAACAGAGTGTCGCACCATTGCTGGACACAAGACCGCAGGCGTCATACTAAGAAGAATCGGCCACCCTGTGTAGTTTGACATTGTCAGTGGAAATTTACCTGTTCCCCTTTCGCCCAGTAAGAGGAGGTAAAATTAATGTTCTTGTACCCTGCAAGCCAAGCACAGGAACTGGAGCTTGATAGGAGGGACCGAATTCCTTCTTGGTCTCGATCTTCTCTCGGACCAGTACTCCAACTTGGGATAGCCAGCCAACTACCGGAATCTGCAACGCAGCATCAGATGTGGAGGGCAAATGTTCCTTTGCAAGACTGTCTCTGGTCTTTTGTAGGTTCTGTAAAACATTAGAATGTTTATCTACGTCAAAGGACGCGGCAGCCACCGCCATGTCTAGACCCTCAAGGTCCGGAACAAACATTTTGATGCAAAAGACATTTTGTAAGGGGTCCGCCCACCCAGAGACCTTCCAGGGAGATTATTTAGTGCACGCTGTACACTATTGAGGTGGGTTAGCCAGTTTCGGCGAGTACCTAATACCTCAGCTGCCAAGGATTGCTTTAAGTCACGGTTCACTCGTTCCACAACACTATTGCCCTCAGGCCTGCATGGAGACAAAAATTTGACCTGGACCCCCAAAGAACTCATGGCATCCTTGTATGCCTTAGAGGCAAACGCTGGACTCTGGTCCGAATGGAAGGTACCACACGCAAAAATTCCCACAAAGACACGCAAATCCCTTACGACAGTTCTGGAATCAGCACTGCGTTGTGGGAATAACCACACAAAGCGTGTGCACGAATCAACTGCTACTAAGATGTACTTATACGCAGCATCCGATGAGAACGGACCGCAGTGATCTAAATAAACACACGCAAGTGGTTTATTAGATATGTACAACTGAGTTTGGGGCGGGCGTGCAGCAGTAGAAGGTTTAATTTGCTGACAAATGCCACATTGAAGGACATAATCACGCGTCTGTTTGTACAAACCCCGCCACCAATACCGTTGTTGGAGAAGAGATACAGTAGCTGACACGCCGGCAAGCGATGAGGCCATCCCAGCGTGGGCTGCTGTAATCAAAGTCTGCCTGCGGTCCGCGTTGGGTATCAACCTGTCACCAACGTCGTTAATTCTCACATAAGGAACTTTATCAGGACTTAAGTGATAAGAGTATTTAGAAGGGAAACCTCTAGGGTAATTACCTCCCTTCTCTGTTGCGGCAATAGCTGCCAAGATGTTATCAATCTTACTTTTGGAACGTGTAACCGCTGCTACTGCATATGTTGCAACTGCTGTCTTAGCGGCTTCATCCGCAAGACAATCGCCAACAGCGTGAACTCCGACACGCTGGTGACCCAATGTATGAATCACAAACACGAGTGTCAGCCATTCTTTAAGCTCAGCCACTCGAACCCAGATCATTTTCTGTTTTATTGTGCGACCTTTGGAGTCACGATAATCATTTTGAGTCCAAAAGGAGAGAATGTCATTGTATGATTGAACCCAGTAGTAAGAGTCACTTACAATAAGAGTAGTCACACTGGGATCAGCGTACTCCAATGCAAGCATCAGAGCACGAAGTTCTGCCAACTGGGCGGTACAGTCCCCTAATGTCTGTGTATGCACAACATCGGACTTGAATTCACTATTCACCATAGTACCAACCACAATTGCGCAGGCCGAAGAATATGCGTGCTTCGAACCCGTTGCCGCTTGAGCGCTTCTGTCAGTGTAAATGATACAACGGAAATCCTCAAGTGGGCGCATAGTCAAAGGAGCAGGATGAACTAATTTATACTGCAAGAACTCCTGAGTCTGCAATGAGGAATCAAAAATTAATGTGACATCCGGGGATGTCAAGGACGTGGCCCATTGTATCCACCGTGGGTGCAAACTTTTGAATTTAGTACACTGGTTTCGCCACTGCCTCCAAGGCAGGATACGGAGTAACAACCAAAATGTGCTTTCCCTGCGACAGTGCATGTTCCTTAAGAATCGCCATTTGCACTGCTGTCAAAACCTTTTCCACAGTGGAAAACTGCAAATCAGCCGAAGTGTACAGGTGTGACTTGTAAGCGATAGGGACTGTGTTACCCTCATTAAAAGTGAGGTACGTGAAACCCACCGCCCGTGGCACGATTCTTATTACCAGGTTGGTGTGGTTATCATGAGTCGACAAGAATTTATATTCTAGAAGATCAGGCTGAATGTTCAGGCAGCCAGCACGATTTGGAAAAAGTTGGTTGTATCAAAGCGTAAAGAGGCTTGATACGCTGGGCATATTCGGGAATGTAGGTACGCCCGAAATTTAAAATGCCCAGTAAAGATTGTAGTTTCTTCAGTGTTGTGGGAGCTCGCAAAAGTGTGCATGTCTCCAGTAAGTGAGGAGCTAAACCTCGACCTTCATTGTTGAGCTCGTAGCCCAGGAACAATACTGTGTACTCTGCAATGTGACTTTTTGCAAAGTTGAATTTATAGCCAAAATCCGCAAAACAGCAAATTATGCGGTCTACTTGGCACAGATGCGGCCATAATTTGTCGTCTGTGAGATAGATGTCATCCACATAAGAACATGCATCTGCGTCGAGTCCCTCCAAGAGAGACTATGCAGGCAGCAAAGACGCCAGGACTGTTCTTACAGCCCATAGCCAAACTACGAAATTGGCGTTGTTTGCCACCACTGGTAAAAGCTGTCCATTGACTACTGAGAGGGGACAGATTGAGGGCAAAAAAAACATTGGATATGTCAAGTGTGGTTTTGAACCTTTTATGCACAAGACTATCCACAAGAGCTGAACTGTGAGTATTCTGTACCGCACATGTACGACAATGGGAGTTCAAATGGCGGTAATCCAATACCAAACGGTACGAGCCATCCGGCTTGGTCACAGTAAAAAGAGGGTTATTCATCGGAGACACCGACGTTTTAATTGCACCTTGATATTCCAACTGTTCAAGGATTTCCGCAACGGAAGCTTTCGCTTCACGCCGCATGGGGTATTGGAGTTAAGGCTGTGGCATAGACCGCAAAGGAATCTCATGTTGGGGGGAAAATGTGTCCCACCCACAGTGAGTACGGTACAAAGCCGGCGCAATCGAATTAGCCCAATCTTCTGCAAAATGCAGGGCCTGCTCTTTCAGCACTGTGTGCGCGAAACTAGGGAGGATCACTTACTCCCCTTGCGAAGCAGCTAAGACAAAGGGTGGGGGCCAGTCGACCTCCGCCAACAAAATATCATAGGTAGTAGTTAGATTGTCCCAAAACACCCCTTTTATGGTACATGCTATGTCACCTTCAATTATAAGGACAATTTCTTAAAGTCTTTCAGGGGGAGCCACTCTAGTGTCAGCTGTCTCAACTACAACGAAGGCGCCAGTCGCTGTCACATTCAGTAGTGGACGCAACACTTCTCGAATTATGGTAATCTCTGCCGCGCTGTCCAATAGTGTCAGTGCCCATGTCAGATTCCGAAGCTGCGTTCTCACTATCTGTGGCATATCTCGCTGTTACTGCAGCAACTTTCTTCTTCTGAAACAGGGGCCGTTGATGTGTCCTGCTTGCCTTTTCCGTCAGCCTTGCGAGGCTGCTCACGGCTCTTTTGGGCACCTTGTCCTCTGCCGCCAGCTCCTCCACCGGTGGGTGAGACCGATGTTTCCTGCAAAGAGCGAGGAGAACGTTGTTCATGAACCTGAAATCTATCAGGTGACTTAATTGTAGCGCGGTCGCAACTCATATGTACGCTCAGTAGAGGCAGGTGTAGGTGACGCGAGGACGGGACCCCTGTTTCTATTGCTGTTTCCCCTGTTTTTTGTTCTTACTCCAATTTTGTTTCGGAGCTTTTTGGCTGTCATGTTTATCAGACGACGCCTGCTGAGTTTGCTGCTGTGTTTGTTTTTTAGCAAAAGGCTTAACACCCAAACTATTACGGCCAATGGTCTTATATGCCTCCGTAATAATTCTCGGTAACTGATGTTTCTCGGCTTCGGCAATATCGCGCAAAGCATTAGACACTTGGAAACTTACTGCATCTGCCTTGACATTAGCAAGGACGATCAAAACAAATTATTTTGTCCAACCTTTGAAAAGTATAAGATGGAACATTCCATAATATTATTATCTATTGGCGATGTTTAGTGTTGGTATGTGCAGTAGCGGTACAAAAGGGGTTGGTGATGGACGTATGTGCAGTAAGCAGCACTATTTTGCACGATTGCGGATATTTTGCACTATGCTTCAAGAGTAAAACATTTTGGGCTTCAGCTTCCCCACTGGATGATTAGCAGTTTGATGAGCACTATGCACTTTATTTTGATAAATTAATATTATCTGTGCTGGTAACCCCACTAAGGGGAAAATCTCGAATTGCATATTTTGCACATACATGCTTTATTGCACTACAGCTGGTCTCTGCACATTTGTTTGAACTATTTTGCAGTTTTAACCCACCAATGTAAAAACAATTTGTGTTTATCGTATATTCATATGTTAAACAAAACATAAGTATGTTTTCTATATCCATTGGCCCAACGCTCCTGTGACATTAAGTACTTGCACTTTAAATATTTTTCCAACAAACTTACTGGGTCCCTGTTCGTCTTTCCAGAGCCTGGATACTAAAAGACGGAGTTCTCTGCATATATATACATATACATACATACATATACATACATATATATACATACATACATATATATATATATATATAATGTGTAGTGAGAAAGAATTTTAAAACTCAAATTACAACGTTTACTTTGACTGTATAAAGTAATCAATGTGGAATGCAATTGTGAAAATGTACTGAAGCAGTAGTATTTTTACCATGTTTATTAATGGCTGCTATGCACATGCACTTTATAAAGTGAATGGTGATGCCTTTAGGCTGTCATGTGATCAAGGGAGGGATCTCCCGAAACGCGTTATGACGGCAATTGCTGCAAGCACGATAATTATCGGGTCCATGCTCCTTTGTTCTGCAGGAGTGGGAGTGGGAGCGAGAAATCAAGGATAGATATATATATATATATATATATATATATATATATATATATATATATATTTTATTATTTTTTTTCGACAACTATCTATCCCCTTATGTCAAAGATCTCCCATCTTTTGTGAGAGACACTCAGGACTTCCTTAGGATCATTGACGACATACAATGGGATAATGACATGCTTCTCATTACTCTAGATGTCGCCAATTTGTACACCTGCATTGGGCATCCAGATGGACTCCAAGCTATTGAATGGTTTCTGAAAAAGAAGAGCATGCATTTTCATCAACATAATCGCATGCTTTTAAAAATGACTGAGTTTTGTCTTTTTAATAACATCTTTCTTTTCTCAGGTACAATGTATCGTCAGATCAGGGGGACCGCCATGGGCACGTGCTTCGCCCCCAGCTACGCGAATTTATTCGTGGGCTGGTGGGAGAAGCACGTGGCCTGGGGGGGGACCAACGAACACTGGCTAGACAACATTATGGTTTGGACCAGATACATTGACGATTTGTTTGTCGTCTGGCGGGGAGACAGACCCTCGGCTGAGAGGTTTGTGGCAACGCTAGGCGAAAACAATCTCAATTTAAGATTCACCAGTGAGATCAGTGACAAAGCAGTCCACTACCTTGATCTTGAGGTTTTTGCGGAAGGTGGCACGATTCAAACTAAGCTCTACCGCAAGCCAACGGCAGGTAATGCCGTTTTGCACGCTGCCAGTCACCATCCTAGATCTAGGGTAAAAAACATTCCCTATGGTGAATTTTTGCGCCTGAAACGGAATTGCTCAGAACACAGCGATTTTCTACAGGCGCAAAAAGCAGCAATCTCTAGATTCCTGGAACGAGGCTATTCGAGAAAATCACTTTCAGAAGCCTCAAAAAAAGTGGAACATGTAAACAGAAAAGATCTGCTGGTGAACAAAAACCTGAGAGAAGTAGAGAAAACAAAACCTGTAACTAGAATGATAACGACCTACAATATGAGATCAAAAGAGGTGGTCCAGATCTTCAACAACAACTGGCACATTCTGAAAACAGACAATGTTCTGAAGGATAGAATATCGCCCAGACCAACAATTACATACAGGCGTTGTCAATCCTTAGGTGACCATCTAACAAGGAGCCATTACAGGGACCCACCGAAACCATCCAGATCCAAACCAATCCAGGGTTTCTACCCCTGCATGCATTGTAAAGCACGTAAATACAGTCAGAAGAAGACTAAATACGAGGGTAGACCCAATGACCCCCGACCGACAAGAATTATCAACAAATTTTTGAACTGCAATTCAGAATTTGTTGTATATTGTCTTGTTTGCCCGTGCTCCAAGAGGTACGTTGGAAGTACGATCAATCCAGCAAAAAAGCGCATCCTAGAGCACATGCGTGCCATCACCAATAAGGATAAGAACTACCCAGTGGCACGCCACTTCGAAACCCACCATAACAGCAACAGAGACTTACTGTCCTTCTATCTGATAGATCAGTTGGAGAAACAGGAAAGAGGTGGGGATAAGATCAGAACTTTGAGGGCTATGGAGTCGACATACATCATCGACCTCCAAACTATGAAGCCGGTGGGTCTAAATAATGATGAAGAACTCTGGGTACACCTGGATTAAAATTATAGCGAGGTCAACTGTATAAAAATTAAGAGGCAACATCTGATACGAAATCAGGACACTAACTTTCTGCTACCTCTCCCCAATGCTCTTATGTATAATTGATTATGAAATCATTACAATTGAACCAGGGAGGCCTATGCCCATACAGGGCTAGATGTTGTAAAGGAACAAGAAAATATGCCCATCCAGGGCACAATGAAAAAAAGTGACTTGCACGTAGTCAATATAACTACACAGAGAAAGACTTTGAAAACACACGGTGTACTTAAATAGATCGCTGATGGACACTCATTACATAGAAATGTCAAATTATGTGATGATCGGTACAAAGAGTTATATAAAATATCAGCATTATTTGTTGCACTTTATACTTACTCTTAACATCTTCTTATAAAAAGAATGCAAAAAAATTGTTTTCTTGATACGCTAGGAAAAACAATGTGTGTATATATATGAACTAATGGTCTTTACTACATGCATAATTTTTCTCTGTCTAAGCAAGTCAAGTATTTAACAATCAATCCATATGGGGGGTTTTTTCCTCCGTTTTTACCTTTGTGTTTAAATGCACGAGCACTTTATGAATCGCCAATTTTCCGTGTATTAACGCTAAAAAATAAGACTTGCATATTACAAGATGTCTGCCATAATTCTAATCAATTTTCGGCTTAGTCCTCTTTTGATGTAAATGAAGAGGTGGAGATAAAATGGCGTACATGTTTATTCACTTTGACACTGAGGAAGCCGTTTTACGGCGAAACGCGTTTGTCTGCTTATGGGGTAGGGGGTCTGCCAATAAATCCACGAAAACACCACCAGTTTGGAGTGCCGTCTGCTTTCTTTTGAAAAAGCGAGCGTGTATCGATATATATATATATATATATACATATTACCTAACATTCTATTGGGAATAACTTTGGCGCCGGTGGAGGAATCTGCCTGAAATTTTCCTCAACTTTGCCTCGCGGCGCTCCGCTCCTTCCCTGAAAGTTTGGGGGGAATTTGTCAAGCAGGGGAAAAGATAAAAGGGGGGTCCCAAAACGTGTTTTCCCCATGTTAATTTCCATAGCGCGGTCGAACTCACTTTCAGCTCGAACGGCTGAATGGATTTTCACAAAACTTGGCAAAATTGTAGGGACTGGTAGCCCGATGTGCCTTTGCTATGTCTCAAGATATGTGCTCCAGAGGATTTTGAGTAATTTAGGTTAAAAAAAATATATATATCTATAGCCGCGCCCCGGTACGCGCACCGGGGAGCACACCGGGCGCGGTACGCGACTTGCACACGGAAAGCTGATTGGCTCTCGGGTGTCTGTAAACATTCAAAACAGTCCGCAGTGGCCGCCATCTTGTGTCTCGGTAGGATCGAGACACAAGAGGTGGCAAAAACAAAGGGGGAAATGACCATAAGGGGGCAGGGTAGATCCCCCTGACCCTGTAGGTTTGATGTGGGGGCCATAAAAGGGTCCCGCGGGACAAAAAACAATTTTTTTTCCCGATTTTTGCGGGGGGGAGCGCACCGGGGTGCGTACTTTGGTGAAAAATAGTGAAAATAATAGTGTAAAATAATCATTTTGAGTGATTACAGGTAGGGTAGCTCTGAAAAGAGCTTTTGGGTTCTGTGGCTGTTTTAGGTACCTACAAGTACGTCCCACACACACCCACACACACACAACCCCACACCCCACACTCCCCACACACACCTCACACATGCACACCTCCACCCACACCCAAACACCCCACACCGACACCTTACACATCCACACCCACACCCACATCCCACACACCCACACACACACCTCAGCCCCAACACACACACGCACACACAGATACCTCACAGACACACCCCACACATCCCACACACACACCTCCCCCCCCACACACCCACACACCTCACAGACACATCCACACATCCTACACATACACACACATCCTACACACATACCCCCCACACCCACACACACCCCACACACACCTCACACACCCACACCCCCACCTACACCCAAACACCCCAAACACCCACACCCACACACACACCTTACACACCCACATCCCCACCCACATACCCCACACACCTATACACCTCATCCCCCCCAGACACACACACACACACACATACACACCTCACAGACACACACCACACATCCCCTACACACACCTCCCCCCCCACACATGGGGAAAAGTCAGTGAAACACTAAAATAATAATTTAAAGTGCTTAGAGGTAGGGTAGCTCTGAATAGAGTTGTTGTGTTGTGTGGGTGATTTAAGTACCAACATGTAGGTACCAATGCTGAGTCTTAAATTTAATGTACACCGTTTCCTCTGTAGATATCTTGCATGTTGTTACAGAAGTTATTTTGGTATATGGAATCCATATCATAGTCTGTCAGGAAAGCAGAAAGAACATGGAGGCAGGAGATGAAAAAGAGATGTCAAATACTCATTGGAGATAATATAGTGGGAGAAAGGAAGTAACTATGAGCAAAATTACTATGTAACATAAAAAAGTTGCACAGTATACTATAAGTCTGAATTTACATTATAATAAATTTGGTACTAGTTTATGAATTACATATAAAAATGAATAATGTCTCGAACAATTTTTGATTATTAAATATAAATTTATTTTTCTGATTCTTTTTCCAAATTTAACAGAACTTCTAACAACACATTGTCGGAAATGTCCTCATTTTCAATCAGCGAATCTACTGCTTCTACACATTGAACTTATTCATAGTCCCGTGATTCATCCATGAAATCTAAGTCATCATTGTCTTCAATAAATTTTTCAGCGTTGTTCTCCAGAACAATTTTGAAGGAAATATTCTGCTCTCCTTCCATTTTCTTGCTGTAATTTGCATAAAAAATAAATATATCAGTAGAGATAGGGCACTGTTGGGTTTAAGTTCAGACAGGTAGTTTTGATTTTTTAACAGTGAAGTTATCTTTGGGCAGTGTATGGTATCAGGCTGGAAGTAGAAATATAAAAAAGTGTATATTATAAAGCCTAAGTAAATTGATAATTATACAAGACAAGCCTAACTCCATCCATAACTATAACAGAGAAGCCTTTCTCAATCTATAACTATTACAGAGGGATAGTATATAACTATCAGAAAATGTTTTCCAAATTAACTTAAAGTGCACAACATACTTCAGTTTTCAAAATAACATCTTACCTTTGAAAAAGAAGTTTAAGTTCTCAGTGAAAATCCTTTTGAAATGTACTTCAGGAAGTAGTAGTCAAAATGGCTGTGTTTCCCTCTCTTTCTTTATATATATTCGTGTACATAACCAATCAAATGTCATGAAATAATAGTAGAAAATGAAAGTAACATTTTAATTGGTTGTAAATTCTAACACTTCAGATGGGTTTTTGTCAAGTAATTCACCTCAGGATATTTAAAGAGGGCTACAGGCCAAATGGCTCAATGGAATTCCACCAAATTTGGGAAAATGGTAGGGACTGGTATGTTATGTTATGTTATGTTATTTTATTTTGTATAGCGCTCGGATGCCGCAGCCAAGAGGCGTCCCGGCGCTTTGGAGAGTTGGGTAACACAACACAACAGAAGGCAGGAGACAAAATCTACACTGTGGTATTCTATATTTGGTGAAAGTGTCTCCAGTGGTTTTTATGTAAATTAACTTTTAAAATTGTTGGGAGCGCTTCCCGGTGCGCGCCCCGGTACGCGTACCGGCAGCGCTACGGGAGTCCTCCATTTTGTGTTTTGTTAGATTTGAGACAGAAAATGGAGGACAAACAACGTTGGGAATGGGTATAAGGGGGCATGGTAGGCACTCCCTGACCCTCTAGGTTTTCTGAGGGGGTCTTAGGAGGCCCATATAGGCGGGGAAAAAAAAATTGCGGGGGGAGCGCCCGGTACGCGCACCGGGAAGCGTACCGGGGAGCGTACTTTGGTGAAAATTAGTGAAAAAAGTTAGAGTAAAATAATCATTGTGAGTGAACCGATGTAGGGTAGCCCTGAAAAGAGATTTTGGGTTCTGGGGCTGAATTAGGTACCTACAAGTAGGTTCCAATGCACAATCTTAAATTCAGGAGGAATATTCTATTCCCCTCATCTGAGAAGTGCACACCATCTCCTCTGTAGATATCTTGCATGTTGTAACGCAAGTTGTTGTTGTATATTGAACCCATTCCATAGTCTCTCATGTAAGCAGAAACAGATTTATTCACAAGTTTCCTTGCTTTCTCAATCTGTGGACACAATTGGTTGGACCACTTCCATTTCTGCCTTTGGCATATATTGGAATATACCAAGGCAGTTTATGGAAAAAGTGTCATCAATTGCCCAAAGGTGTCCTTTAAAACAATTTCCAGACCTACCCCAGTCAAAGTGCCTAGGTCATTTCCACCACAGTGCAAAATTATAAGGTCAGGGTGTGGCAGATGGTGAAAGGTTTTCACCAATGGTATCAATTGATGACATCTCAATCCTCTTTGGCCAATCCATTTTATGTGCACATTTGGTAAATCAAGGTTGTGAAAATTTCTGGTAGCTGCATACCTTTGAGCCCAGTGAATGTAGCCATGTCCAATAATCCAGACAGAGTACATGGTGAGAGGAGGTTCTGGTGCAGTCAGATGAAGTGTAGGAATGAAATGGCAGTTGGAACAGTAGGAGTTTGCAAAAAAAACTGTGGAATTTCAGTGCTCTTGAATCACAAGCAATAATTGGTGGATTCAGATAGTTGAAAAATTAAAGTTATGGTGCATGGTTCTGTTATGTGAAAAAAGTCATTTGAATGGTTAAGAAAAAGTCATTTAAAGAAAGATTGCAGTGGATAAGCTGGTGTATTGAGAGGTCAAACATGCTTGCTGATTTGATTTGCAACATTGTAGAATAAACTTTTAACCCTGGGAGCTCAGTGAGAAGGGAGTTGCAATGGTAACAGGTAGAAAGGGCTGAGGGGGGGGAAGGGTGTTGATTTGAAAATAGAGAGGGAAGAGTTTTGATTGGTTACCATGAGGAATATTTGTGTAGAATTAGAGGTTTTCTGTGCCATTAATGGTTGCAGTGCCTGGAGAACATACCTTTTGATCTGCTAAAGAAATATTGGTGTGTGTATCTGACACTGTTCTGAATCTCCTAAAGCATTTGTAAAGGTGAGTTATGATTCATTTAATATAGATAGAGACTTGTATACTCTATGGAGAAGATTTGGAAGCAAAATGTGTTTTTTTAATGTGACTTTCTTCATGTTTTTTGAACATGCTTGATAAAAAGTTGTTGCTGGAAAGAGGAATTGTAGTTTGTAAAAATGTGAAGTTTCAGTAGTGACCTGGAATGCTTGTACATATGACCTGCGCTTTGTTTCTAAAATGTTATTCAAAAAACGATTTTGGGGAAATCAATGGCTTTCAGTAGTGAACATGAATGCTTGTACATAGGACCTGTGTTCTGTTCCGAAAATGGTAATTGAAAAACGATTTTAGTGCAAATCCATGGCTTTAACATTTTTAAGAAGGAATAAATAGTGTGTGCATAATTATATAAAAATATTTGATTCTTTTACAAACATGTTAACTGTTTTACCTCAGATTGGGAAGCAGACTGAGTTTCTTTGCTGTTGGTTTGTTTCATTTTTTGGGTAATGCTTGGTAGGAATGTTTGCAAGAGATAGGAAATGTATTTTGTAAAATAGTGACTTTTCAGTACTGAAATGGAATGATTGTACATAAGACCTGCACTGTGTTTCTAAAATGTAATCGATTTTGGGGCAAATTAATAGCTTTTACATTTTTGAGAAAGAATAAATAGTGTGTGCATGATTACATAAACAAATTTGACCTTTTCACAATCATGTTACCTGTTTTACCTCACATTAGGAAGTAGATTGTGCAGATGAAGTGAGGCATGTCCAGAGGGACAGAGGAGGTGAGGCCTGTGTTCAAGACTGTAGTGGGAGAGAGGCTTTTCTTGGAGAGCGTAGGTGGTGAGACCTGTGTCTAAGAGTGCAGTGGACTAGGCTACATGAAGCCTATCTCCCACTGCACTCTTAGACACAGGTCTCAAGTTCTTTGCACCCGTGGACAGACCTCTCTTCTACTACACTCTTCAATAGAGGCCATATCACTTGTGCACCCCTAGACAATCCTTACCTCATCTGCAACCCTGAATAGACTTCAACTAATTGGCATGCTTAGACAGGCTTCAGCTTATTTACACCCTTGGACATGCGTCACCTCATCTGCACCTACTTACTATCAATTATACTCAATACATTGAGGCCTGTTCAGAGGACAGAGATGAGGTAAGGCTTGTCCAAGGGTAAGAGGAGGTTAGTCCTCTCCATTGTAGTCATGGACACTGAATGCTTGTACATAGGACCTGCACTGTGTGTCTAAAATGTTATTTAAAAAACGATTTTGGTGAAAACAAAATGACTTTTAGTTTTTTGAGAAGGAATAAATAGTGTCTGCATGATTAAATACATATATTTCATCTTTTCACCATAATGTCACCTGTGTTACCTTGGATTTGGAAGTAGATTGTGTAGATGAGATGAGGCATGTCCAGAGGGACAGACGAGGTGAGGCCTGAGTTCAAGACTGTAGTGGGAGAGAGGCCTTTCCTGGAGAACATAGGTGGTGAAGCCTGTGTGTAAGAGTGCAGTGGACTAGACTTCATGAAGCGTATCTCCTACTGCACTCTTAGACACAGGTCTCACTTTCTTTGTACCTGTAGACATACCTCTCTTCCACTACACTCTTCAATACAGGTCTCACCTCTTCTGCACCCTTGGAGAATCTTCACTTGATCTGTAACCCTGAATAGACCGTTTGCTTTTTGTCATTGCTTTGTTGTTTGATAATAGTGGTCTATAATGTGCTATTTTTTTTTAACACAGATTGAAATCAAGATTTCAAGAGTAAGGAAAGATGCCCTCAAGGCAAAGAAGAAGGAAAAATAAAAAATACGGTTACAAACAAAAACAGCAACGGAATTACAGCACTCTTCAACAACAAATACTTCAAAAAACAGGAACAAAGCTCCTGGTAATACAACTAAGTCTTTCTTACGGAACATATGTAGATCAAAAAAAATGT
The DNA here is from genome assembly GCF_964261635.1 of Lissotriton helveticus. NCBI lineage: Eukaryota > Metazoa > Chordata > Amphibia > Caudata > Salamandridae > Lissotriton > Lissotriton helveticus. Next base: position 685,739,281 of record NC_136067.1, on the reverse strand, counting down.
TGGACAGCATGTAGAAAAAGAGAATGAGAGAGTAAATTTGAAAAGGAAGGAGAGAACCTCAAAGAATCCTACAACTGGAGCAGGAGAGAATAATATGTATAGGAATAGAAGGCAGAATCAGTTTAGAGACATTCGTAAACGAATGTTTCGCAATAGGGTGGTTTTAAATTTGTTAAAAAACATTAGAAAAGGTAAACAGAGAGCTGCTTTTTATAAGAAAAAGAAAAGTGTAGAGAAGATTGTTGATCAGGCTTTTGAAGTTAATAAAAAATTATTTATTTTAATAATCAATAGAATTAGGACACTTAACAAGACAATTGATGTTTTCAAATCAAACAGTAGATGGAAAAGAGTAATTAATCAGACTAATTTTTGTAACGTTTTTTCAGGAGAATGGATGCACAGTTCAAGTTGTGAGCCATTTTTTAATGAGGAGAGTTACTTCCAGGAGAACGATTTAGTGCATGCAGTTGACACCAGTGGTCGAGCGTATGAAGTGAAAGACGGTTGTCCGATTGAAAAAGAGAAACTTGCGCCTAGAGAACCAGAAGAGGTGTTAACTGATGAAGTTTTAGGGAGTCGTACTAAGGGTCCAGTGTACACTTGGAAGTGTAGTCGTATTTGTAGTGTGCGACAGGAATCAATTGATTTGTTTTGTAATTTCTTACGTACATATAGTAAGAAAAGTCTAAAGCAGAAAGTGAAGTTGTTGCAAGACTTAGATCCTTGCAGAGTGAGAGAAAACACAGGTTTGCAAGGGCATTCACTAACTTGTCTTTCTAGAAAAGTCTGTCAGAGTGTTTTTCATCATTTTAGGATGTTAGCAGTGCATCATACCAAAATGAGGAAATTAGTGAGAATGTTGTATTATGCAAAAAGTCCAGCACTTAAGCTTAAACAATTAAACAGTGCTCTTTTGCATGGAACTGAATTAGATGTGAAGAAGATTTGTGAAGAAATTGAGATTTGTTATTTTGGTGAAAAAGAGGACAGTGTAGAAATTGACACAGCAATTCAAGGTAATGTGGAAGAGAAAGTCCAGATTTCAAGTACAGAAAAGTTTGAGCAGGAAATTACCAGGTTTAAGGTGAAATCAAGTGAAAGGCTGAATTTTACTTGTGTGTGTTGTCGACGAAGTCATTATAAACATCAAACTAGATTAGTTGATTTATACGTAAAAAGTGAAAAGATGAATAATTATGAGTGGAAGGATTTTGCAACTTATTTGTGGGTGGAGAATTGTTTTGATTTGAGTTGTGATCAGCGTATTTGTAAATATTGTTATGATAAATTAAATCAAAACAGAATGCCTGCTAGAGCTGTTCATAATAATCTGGAGTTGGTAGACATTCCCCGTGAATTGATGGATTTAAATACATATGAGTCTATTTTGATTCAATGTGTCCATCCTTTTCAGGCAATTGTTCGCATGGAGCCTAAGATAGGGAAATTGCCTCCTACAGATTTGCAGAGAGGATTAAAGGGAAGAGTTGTTTATTTGCCTCTAGATTTAAAAAAAAATATTGATACAATTGGTATAGAAAAAGTAGAAGAGGAACCTTTAGTTATTCTAGTTAATGGGGTCCGACAAAGAGTAAGAAAATCTGGCAAGATTTAGTGGATGTTAGGAAAGTCAAAAAGGCAACGTTGTATTTAGTCAAAAACAATGAGTATTACAACGATGTATGTGTTGCAGCAGAGGAAACAGATGCAGATGAAGACAGTGTTTGTTCAGGCGGCCAAATTGAAAAAGTTGACGTGGCTAGAAGTGAAGAAATATATGAACATTATACTGTTCATCCTTTGCATTCCAAAGAAATAATGGGGAATGCAATTGAATTATTTCAAATGAAAGCAGCAAAAGGAAGTCCCATTTGTGTATGGGAAGAAAGTTTGGAAGCTCGTTGTTTTCCACAGCTATTTCCAACAGGTCGAGGTGGACGATATGACGATCGACCACTTCAAATTCCTGCATCTGAATATCGAACTGTAAGATTGTATGCTGAAGATCTAAGGTTTCGTCAATGCATTCCCTATTTGTTTCATTTACTGTATGAAAGTGACTTGTCTGGGCTTTCTTATGCAGTAAACCATATACTGAAACGTGGAGCACATCTGCAAAATGTTTCGGCGAGAGACTTTATGGAGAAAGTGAATCTGCAAGATAATATTTTGGAATCTCATTTAATCAATCTCATGGCATGTCAGCGTGTACAAACGAGTATTGGTACCGTCGTCACGGGGAATTGAAATGTATGCTAAGAAACTTAGGAACTCCTACATGGTTCCTCACTCTTAGCTGTGCCGAGTATGCATGGGACGACTTACTTCAATTTCTACGCGAGGCAAATGAAAATATACAAAATATAGAATTCAAAACACCTGGAGAACTGTGTTCTTTGGATCCAGTGAATGTATGCAGATATTTCAATCATAGATTTGAAGCTATGATGTCTTTTATTACCAACAAAAAAAATCCTCCCCTTGGGAGGTTTTGGATTTCTTTTGGAGAAAGGAGTATCAAGCGAGAGGTGTTCCTCACATACATATGTTGTTGTGGATTAAAGATGCACCCAAATTTGGAACAGATTCGGATGAGACAGTGATGAGCTTCATTGAAGAGTATTCAACATGTGCTGTTCCAAAAACTACTGAAGAAAACAGTTTAAGGCAACAAGTTTTACGCTTTCAATCCCATCGTTGTGGAAAGTACTGTCGTCGAAAATTCAGAAACAAGGACAAGTTCTACACAAAATGTCGTTTCAGCTTTCCACGACCAGTGATTTCTAAAGGAAGAGTAAATAATTTGATGTCTTCTCTGCGACATACTGTGACGAGGAAGTCACCAAAAAATACATACAATTTAAAAAGAAACGAAGAGTCCAAGTACATCAACGACTACAACCCAGTGATTTTGTCCATGTGGAATGCTAACATGGATATTCAATTCGTTGCTGACAACTCTATTGCTGTGGCTCGATATGTGACGTCTTACATCACAAAAAAAGAAAAAACAGAACTGAAGGAAATGTGGGAGGACATTTCACATGAAAAGAGTCTAAGTAAGAAATTATACAGTTACAGTCTGAAGATGTTGTCGCATCGAGAAATTGGAGCATATGAATGTTCTGATCGATTGTCATCAGCAAGTCTCTATGCCAAATCTAGAACCATCATTTGGGTTGTCTAGGTCTTGCTGCAACACGAAATCGAGTTTTGAAATCTGTACAAGAGATAGAGTATTTGGCGGAGAAAGAACCAGAAAGTACAGATATTTTGAAGACAAACATGTTGGATACATACTATCCTAATAGAAGTCCTCACCTTGAGAACGCTTGTCTCTATGAAGTTCTTCAAAGCTATATTTATAAGAGGATTCAGAAAAGGGGGTGGTGATGAACAGAGTGTGAATTAAGCAGACCACTCTTACCCAGTCCAAAGATCAGGGCTTGATCCATCACCGTTATTTAGCTCACTGCCCCATCCCAGCTCAGAACCTGGCTATATGCAAATTAGTCTGTCCCTGGCCCAGTGCATCATGGGAACAGGGCAGACCAAACTACCAAGATGGTGCAATGAGCTAAAAAACGGTGATGGATCAAGCCCTGATCTTTGGACTGGGTAAGAGTGGTCTGCTTAATTCAGGCACTCTGTTCATCACCACCCCCTTTTCTGAATCATATTTATAAGAGGAACATCAGAGAAGATATCAATAATGGAATATATGCTGTCATTGGATGTGAAGGATGTCTAGTGAAACAGAAAAAAGGCCATTTGATTAATCATCGAAAATTGAGTTGTGAAAATCCAGACAAAAGGGAATTTTACTATTTAGCTCTTTTGCAACTCTTTAAGCCATGGCATACAGTAGAGGAACTACTTGGAGATTTTCTCTGTTACGAAGATTCTTTTAATGCAACCAAGGATACCATGGAATGTCCTGTTTTTCCAAATTATCTGCAAATGTTGAACGAAGAAATAGAGCAAGAAGCCACAATTGCTGCAGAGATTGCTAGAGACAGTTCTCAAGACAGTCAGAGTTCTGCTTCATTGAGTCAGGATCCACTTGGAGGACCAATTATTCAAAATGAAGCTGCCACTGCCATGGATGAGGTGGAAAGAGCTATGGAACAAGCTCAAGATGATGTAGTTAACTTAGAAGATTTTGTGAAACAACTAAACCTTGTGCAGAAACAGATATATGACGAAGTCACAGATCAGATTGAACATGAATTCACTCATGAGAAAAAAAAGTGCTTATGTACATCATTTAAACCAGTCCAACTGTACGTAAGTGGAGAAGCGGGAACTGGAAAAAGTTTTCTGATTAAAGCAATTGCAACTTATCTGTAGAAAAGGACTGAATCACCGCTATCCTGTGTTGTTACTGCTCCAACTGGGCTGGCAGCACATAACATTAAAGGGATTACTTTACATCGTTTACTGATGCTGCCAGTGGAGCATGATAACAAATTGAAATATCACAAGCTATCTGGAGATGCGTGTTCCGAAGTTTCGAGAGTCCTGAAGAAAATAAAACTTCTTATCATTGATGAAGTAAGCATGGTGTCAAATATAATGCTTGCTTTTGTGCATTTGAGAATGCAAGAAATTCTTAGAACAGACTATGATGTCTTATTTGGAGGAAAACACATTATTGTTTTTGGAGATCTACTGCAGTTAACTCCAGTGAAAGGACAACCTGTGTTCAAAATGCTCACGCATGAAGATACCAGGAAGTGCCTAGGAAGCATTGGAAACGTTAATATATGGTTAAACTTCAAATATGCAGAACTGCTTCAAAATATGTGGCAGGCAAAGGATGAAGATTATAAAAATATTCTACAAGATGTAAGAATCGGAAAAGTAAGTCAGCAAGGGAAAGAAGCTTTACATGGACGATTAATTTCAAATTTGTACCCAAATGAAAACATTCTTCCAGAGTATATTTTTAAGAAAATTAATGAGAAGAAATCTGGCAAATGTTTGATGCCAACTCTGAAAGAATGTTCCATGTTCAACAACAAAATGTTAAAGTTAGAAAATGAAGAGATAGTGAAACTGGAAGCTATAGATAAAATTGAACATATGGGAGGAACAATTATTTTATCTGAAAATTTGAAATCAAAATTGGATTCATTAGAGTAGACTATATCTAAAACTGCTGGTTTTGAAAAGACTCTGAATGTGTGTTTAAATTGTCGTATCATTTTGAGAAGGAATTTAAATGTTGAAAGAGGTCTGGTAAATGGAGCAATGGGTCATGTTGTTGGTTTTGTGAATTACAAAAATAGAGATGGAATTGAAATTTTTAAAATTAAATTTGATGGCATTGAGGAAATAGAACAAATTTGTCGTTGTTCAGCTAGATTTTTGCTTGTGAAAGACTTATATGTTCGCCGAAAACAGTTTCCTATTTGTTTGGCATATGCGGTGACAATTCATAAATCTCAAGGTTTAAGTGTAGATAGCGCTTTGGTGAACATTGAAAGTTCTGTGTTTAAAGAGGGTATGGCATATGTGGCATTATCACGATTCAGAACTTTATCAGGATTGTACTTGATTGAGTGTGATGAAACAAAGATTTGTGCAGATCTACATTGTGTTAAAGAATACAATAGGTTAAGAAGAGAGTATGCTCCACATTTGCCTCAATATCCTCTGTTTGAAAAACGTGTGGTAGGCCGAAAAAGAAGAAATGAGAATAATTGCAGTGAGGTAGTAGCAAAAAGACAACAAGCATTGGAAATGCAATAGGTCTCGCAGCATTAGAGTTAGTGCTTTTAGAATTGTTTATGGGTTTTTTTGTAAATCTTTAGCATTTTTGTTTCCTGTAGCCAATGCTAAAGAATTTAAAAAAAAAAAGCCATAAACATTTCTAAAAGCTCTAACTCAAATGCTCCGAGACCTATTGCACTGTGTGAGGGTGAGGGGTTGAGGGTGAGTGAGGGTGAGTGAGGGGTTGAGGGTGGGTGAGTGAGGGGTTGAGGGTGAGTGAGGGTGAGGGGTTGAGGGTGAGTGAGAGTGAGTGAGAGTGAGTGAGAGTGAGTGAGAGTGAGTGAGAGTGAGGGTGAGTGAGGGTGAGTGAGGGTGAGTGAGGGTGAGTGAGGGTGAGTGAGGGTGAGTGAGGGTGAGTGAGGGTGAGTGAGGGTGAGTGAGGGCGATAGATAGATAGAGTGAGGGCGATAGAGAGATAGAGTGAGGGAGATAGATAGATAGATAGATAGATAGATAGATAGATAGATAGATAGATAGATAGATAGATAGAGTGAGGGCACCTAGAAAAAACGGGGCAAAAAAGTCCCTTTGTTCACCAGACACAATATCTTTGTATTCTCAATGTCGGCCATTTATTGACAATCATTTATGGTGTCTGGAAACCATTGATATAAAGTGTAGAAGTGAGTTTTTAATCACACTTATTTACGTTTTTGATTACTATGGGAGGATAAGTGCAAAGTCTGCTGAAATGGAATATTTCGATATAGTGCACTGGCCCAAAAAAAAGTTTGTAGAAAATGGCCAGAAAATGTGGGCTTACGGCCAGCGGTGCTGATTTTAGAAGTGGTGAGATAGGCTCGATTCTCCGCAGCTCAACATCCTGTGATTCTGGGCAAATCACTTAAAGTCTCGATACTTAACAAAAAAAACACATGAATGTGTGCCCTTGTGTAATGTAACTGGTGCTCCTGTACACTGCTCCAGTGCATTCGGGTCAAGTTCACGCTAAAAAAAATGTGTAGAAAATCATAAACACTCTGTTGAAAGAGTTAATTTGAAAGCGGTCTGCATGCAAATCCCTCTGTATGTTTTTGTAATTTCGGTCAAATTCTTGTCAACGGACATGACAATGTGTAAACCGAAAAAATATATATGCCACTATGTTGGCGAAGTGCGCTGTAGTACACATTAATCCATTGCCGTTTTCGACATTTCTGTTTCAGCCATTAAACACAAAATAACGAAATCACAATATTGCACCCATTTTAAAGTTGATACCGAGAAGAAGGCGAGGCGCTACAGTCACCAAAGCTCTGCTTCATATGTGAAAGAACACACGCACGTGCATTTCCATATAGCTTCCGGTTGAGCATAGTGACATGAGTGGACAGGTACTGTCCGGTACTCAGTGCCTGCGACTCTAGAACTCATAAGGGAGAGTACCTTAATTTCTCAGTAGAGGTGTAATAATACTTTGAATGGAAGCTTACCAGCACTCAACATGGCTGGTGGCATGGGAGAGAGGAGTGGCAGAATGCAGGGGTGGATGGGAAAAGGAAAGTGAATAAAGAGGGGGAAAAATAAAGAGTGCACGGGAACGGAGAAGAGAGAGATGGTAAGAGAGGAAAATGAGAGAGAGTGGAAGGGCAGTGAAAGAGAGCGAGAGGGGAAGATAGGAAGAAAGATAATGGTAAAATTGGAGCTGGAGGGAAAGAGGGCGGGAAAGACTGGGAAGAAGCGAAGGGAGAGAAGACGAGACAGGGAGGGAGAACAGTGGCAGAAGCAGCGTCAGTGGAGAGGTGGGGAGAGAGAGAGGCGAAATCACAATATTGCACCCATTTTAAAGTTGATACCGAGAAGAAGGCGAGGCGCTACAGTCACCAAAGCTCTTCTTCATATGTGAAAGAACACACGCACGTGCATTTCCATATAGCTTCCGGTTGAGCATAGTGACATGAGTGGACAGGTACTGTCCGGTACTCAGTGCCTGCGACTCTAGAACTCATGAGGGAGAGTACCTTAATTTCTCAGTAGAGGTGTAATATTACATTGAATGGGAGCGTACCAGCACTCCACAAGGCTGGTGGCATGGGAGAGAGGAGTGGCAGAGAGCAGGGGTGGATGGGAAAAGGAAAGTGAATAAAGAGGGGGGAAAAATAAAGAGTCCACGGGAACGGAGAAGAGAGAGATGGTAAGAGAGGAAAATGAGAGAGAGTGGAAGGGCAGTGAAAGAGAGCGAGAGGGGAAGATAGGAAGAAAGATAATGGTAAAATGGGAGCTGGAGGGAAAGAGGGTGGGAAAGACTGGGAAGAAGCGAAGGGAGAGAAGACGAGACAGGAAGGGAGAACAGTGGCAGAAGCATATTTGGAGAGGTGGGGAGAGAGAGAGGGGGTGGAAGGGCGGCACGAGGGAACGCAAGAGAGGGGATGAAAAGAGAAATACTGAAAGGGAATAGGGGGGCAGGAAGGGGAGGAAAGGTAGATGTGGAGCGGAATCGGACCGGAAGTGTGGGGTCCATGGGGAAGATGCTGCGGGGACGATGAAAGGGAGAGACGGGGAGAAGCTGGGAAGGGACCGGAGGGGTGGGAGGGATGGGGTGAGAGGCTGACAGGCGAGAGACGCTGATTCAACCGGGTCTCACCCGGCCGGTCTCACTCCGCGGGTAACAACCTGTGACATAACGGAGGGGAGAAAGAGAAGAGAGAGCGGCATGAAAAGAGGCAGTGGGGAGGGCAGGGGGGGGCAGGGGAGGACTCGGTGGAGAAGAAGAGAGGGGGTGAGACAGGGAGGGAGAGAGCGAGAAAGATCGCGGAGGGAGGTAGATGGTGAGTGGAAAGAGAGAGGTGATAAAAAATGCAAGCAAAAAGAAGAAAAAAAAAAAGAAAAAAGGTGTGCACAAAAAAAGAGAAGTGGCAGCTCTGGGCAACGCGGCCGTGAATAATTAGGGGGGAGTAGAAAAAAAAGTACGGCCGGGAATAGAAATGCCTTCGTTATATATCACAGTATATACACCAAACCCCTCCTTCCTATTACAAACAAATGAGGCAGATTGGCATGGCCAAATCATGTTAGAAAGATAGGAGCCACGATAGGATGGGAGCTTGCCGAGGCAGTCAGAAAAAGCAAAGCTGCAATGAAAGACAAGCATACTTTCTGGTCCGGTAAAGTTCAGTGTCAGATTACACACGACAATGCCACGGGACTATCACTAAAACTGTTTTCATTGTCAACAAGCTCTCGGCATTGCGTGGCGGGAGGGGGCGGGGGGAACGTCGAGTCAAAAAAACAAGTGAAAGCGGGATGTAAGTAGGGGGGAGGAGAAGTCTGGGCAGGCAGGATGACTCAGGGGAGGGGGCGGAGCGGGGCAGAGCGGCATGTGGGTGTGAAGAAGCCGGGCCTTTGAAGTGAAGCTAAGCTTCACTTCAAAGGTGTCGGAGGAATGCGGGCGGCTGTGCACGCGCTTTTAAGCTCAATGCACATGCGCATTGAGCTTAAAAGTCACGGGCACTGCAAGGAATCGCCACGATTCCTTGCAAGTTAGATAAAGAGTCGATGAGCCCCTATAGTCTCGCTTGCTCGATGCGCATGCGCATCGACAGGCGAGACCTAAAAAGTAGATGAAACTGTAATTGTAAGGAGAAAGAAAAAGGATTCTGTTGAAGATGTTGTTGGATTTCAGTTTGAAAACAGTTCTGGTGTCAACTGCTATGCTAATGTAGTGGTTAATGTTGTTTTTTTTCTTCAAAATATACAAGAACAGATTGTTGAAAATCGGGATCAAAGATTCTGTTGTTTGTTGAATTCCGTGTTTGAGAAATGTAGCAGTGATAGAGCAAAAATAGAAAGTGTTTCAGAAATTTGAAATCTTCTAGACATATGTTCTGGTCAAAATCAATTTTCACAGAATATTCAGCAGGATTGTCAGGAATTTTTAATGTATATGTTTGATGTATTGGAAGATGAAGGTGTAGATATAAAAAATCTTTTTAGCCTTTCTTATCAATGGCAGCATGACTGCGACAACTGTACTTTATCAAGTACTACTAGAATAGACACTGAAAGATTTATATATTTGACTTTACCAGACTGCAAACCATGCTTACTTCATCAATGATAAGAAGTTTTATTTTCTGCAAATCAGTGCCTTTTAATAATCTAGTTAAAGCAGCGGATCACAATATGGTGTGTACCCAATGTCAGTCTACTATGCTGTCCACATTATTTCTACAAAATTATGGTCAGTATGTCATTTTAATGTTCCCACGATGTAGACCTGATGGAACTAAATTGACAACTTCTATTAAAAATTTCGTTGGTTCTCAGTTATCAATATCAGGAAGAACCTTTGCAACTGTAGCTATTATTTTTCATGACGGTCCTTCTACAACATCAGGGCATTACACATGCTATTTAAAAAGTTGTAAAGGTTGGACCCACTGTAACGACATTCATTTGACTTTCAAACAACGTTTGCCTTTTGGCTTAAAAAATTGATACCTAGTGTTTTTACAACCAAAATTTAAGTAAAGGTAATGGGCCTTTGAAGACGGGAGCAGTTAATAAAGGTTATTTTGCTGTTTAAAAATATATTCTGAGTAAAAGTGATCCAGGTAATATAAAAAATTGACTTGTCATATAGGTACTGTAAGTGGTTCTCATAGTATGTGATATTAGTATTATATAAAATGATGAACATGAGTGAGTCAGAGATGGTTTTACAAATACTTAAATATTGTGAAAATGTTGTATGAGCCTTTCTTTCAGAACGTTGGAAAAAAGGTAATTTCAGAGTTTCGTAGAGTTAATTTGAAAATATACTCATACATCTGACACTATTTGGCCAAAAGGAAAGGTACAGGAATGAGTAAAGAGTCATGACTGAAAAAAGGAGTATATGAAAATAATGAAAATATTTCAGATGTTCTTGGAGCTTTTCTTCTAGAAAGTCGATGAAATGGATTTTTTAGTGAACAGCAGAGTACTTTGCAACGAGAAAAGGACCTCCATGATATACTATTTGGCCTCAAGGAAAAGTAAGTCAATCGAAGATTAGTGTACATTTGTCATTTGTCAGTATCTAAGGTTTTTTTAAAACACAATCTTTTAGATTGTGTTTTTTTCCCGCTGTCATATGATGAGTAATTTGAACTCACTGTTTTAAGTGAAATTCAATATATTCTGAGAACAGCAAAAATAAACTATGTAACATGTTGTACAAGTTATACTATAATTTGGATTGTGTAAATTAAATTGTATTCCCATTCTCTGACACTCATTTTCCTTTTTCCTCTCTCTTGCAGCTCTCTTTACTCACTCACACTGGCTTTCTCTCACTCTGCACTTCTTTCACAACCCCTCATTCTCATTTCAACTGTCGGCATCCCCTCTCTCCCTTGCACCACTTTTCAGCTTTCAGTCTCTCTGCTTCACTTCCCTTTTCCGTCTTTTCCTCCTTTGCTCTTTTACTAATTCCTCTTTACTCACTGAGCAGTATTGTCGCACTCTATCACTATAACTCACCCTCTCTCCCTCGCTTATCTTTGTTTGCTCCTTTCTTTTGACCTCTTTTTTCTATTTTTCGTTCACTACCTCTATGTCCTCAGTGCCTCACTCTCCTTGTGTTATGTTCACTTGTGTTTATCTACCTTCTATCATTTCTCTTACAACAACTTCACTGCTCCTCTCTCATCGTTCTTCAACCCATTTCTTTTAGTCCGGTTCCATTACTACCCCTCATTTACTATCTTTCAGTGTCCTTCTCTTTACTTTCATCACCAAATTATTTTCTCTTAATACCACTCTTTTAGTCGTCTTCTCCTCTCTTTCCTTTTTTTGCTCCCTTACTCATTTCCTTTTGTCACTCATTGTACTCCACCTCACTCAGTTTTTCTCTTAGTGTGTCTGTCTACTAACTTCCTGACTCCATTTCCCTCAATCGTTGTATATTATCCTCTCTCCCTTCATCCCTTCACTTTGACTGTTCTTCACTTACTCTCAGTTATCTTCTATTTCTCAATCTTCTAAATGCATCCTTAATTAGACTCTTTTCCGTCTTTGTTATTATCTTTTTACTTACTACTGTTTCCTGACTTAGTTTTGCTAACTCACATTGTTTTAGTATCTTTCTTACCTTCAGTTCATTTCTCTGTTCTTCTCTTCCTCTGTGTCAGTGAATCTATATGCCTTACTCTTAGTAATTTGCTCTCATTCTACTTCTTTTTTTCTCTTTTTATCCTTCTACCCTACTTTATTTCCCTTTCTGTGTCCTTCACTCTTACTTTATTTCTAAATACACTGTTATGATTTTTAACCTCTTCATTTGTATATTTTAATTTAAAATACACATTTTACTATTTATAACTTATTTTTTCTTCCCTCTTTCACAGATACAAAGTGTGGTAAAAAAATTAATTAAAGTTACATTTATTATATGGTAAGTATGACTATAAAAATGTATTTTGTCATCACCCTTTGCTTTAAGCACACTAATATTTTCTCAACCAACCATACTCCTGTGTCTTTATTCTGCTTCCCTCACTTATTCTTATTTTCCATGTTTACTCCAATTTCCCTATTTCCCCTCTCATATTCAACTTCTTTCAATCCCTATTCTTTACTTCACTTACCCTCTGTTCCCTTCCTTTGCTTCTTCACTCATTCTGTTTTTCTTAATTATTTACCTTAGTCCTACACACACACCTCATCCCCCTCTCAATACATACACACACCTCTAACATACACCCCACACACACACCACACACACACCTCATACACACAAAAAATCCCCCCACACACACTCTTCACATACACACACACATTCCATACACACACATGCATCGCACACATATACACCCCACACCCATACACTCCTCACACATACTTCACACACCCTCACCTCCACCTCCACCCACACCAAAACACCCCACATAGCCACACCCACAGACACACCTTACACACCCACACCCCGACCTACACCCACTGACTCCCTATAAGTCACACACACTGCATTACTTATCTTTCTTTGCTGTTTCACTCAAACTCATTCAGGTACTGTTTTCTTTACTCTCTTTGTCCTTTCTCTTTGTCACTCCCCATGTCTTATCCTAATTCAATTTTTCACCCTCTTTCACCCCTCTTTACCTACACTAACTGGTCTTTTCTTACCCTCACTCACTGTTCTTCATTTATCCCGGTTACGCCACTACCCTTCATTCTCAATTATTTACTGTCCTTTCTTTTTCTTTCAACACCCACTCACATTCTCGCACTATCTCTACTTTAGTCTTCTTCCTCTCTCTTCCCTTCGTTCGCTCCTTTAGTCATTTTACTTTTCTCACTTTCACTCTATTACACCTTCTCTGTTTTTTACTATGTAATAAACAATCCCTCTGTGTTCATCCTGTAGCTGTCTTTCTCTTAACATTACTCTCTTTGTGTTCTTCCCTCATGCTAACTCCTTCATAAAAAATTTTTTTTCTAATTTTTGGGGGGTGTGCGCCCCGGTACGCGTACCCTCAGAAAAAAAACTGACAGAGATTCATTAAAAATATAGGGTTATTTTTATAAATAAAAGGTAGTTCTAAAAGAACTGTTTTTTGTCTTCTTTTTGTTGTTTTATATTTTTTTAATGTTTTTTTGAACATTTTGTACTTTTTTTGGCTTTTCAAAACAGTTTTATATTTTTTTGTATTTTTTATAGGGAAAAACAAAAAAAGGGGAATTGAAAATGGCTCAACTGGAGCAAAAAACAAAAAATGAAAAAAATTACTTTTCTTTGGGGCATTTGTGATTGTCTCCAGCAAGGACGACGAGCTTTACGCTGTTTTCACCATAGGAGATGAGCTTGCCACAATCTACACATGTGATTCTAAATTTTGCAAATCGAGGTTGAATACAAGGCATCGTCTCTGTTGTTTCTGGTCCCGATGGACTGGGTTGCTTTCTTTTGGAGGAGGTCCTTGAATACTGGGGGAGGTTACTGGCCAGTTCCCTGATCTCTGCAGCAGAGTAGTTGTTTGGATGCTTGCGGGTCATATGTCTGATCATGGTATTATTACCAAAGGAATATTTTTTGTTTGGGTTGCCCCTTGAGAGTTTTTCGCCACAGATTAGGCAAGTTACCTTGGCCACATTCACTTTTTTCTTGCCCTCTGGGATTGAAAAAACTCCCATACAATGTGTGGCCTTGGCTGGTATGGGGTATTGTCTTCAGCCAGCCATCTTCTCCCCTCCTCCTCTTCCTCTTCCTCCTCCTCCTCTTCTTGACCACCAATATACTGTTGTGGTAGTCCGCTTGGTGGTGGTGGTGGTGGTGGTGCAGATGCTCCAGCTGTTGCAGCTACAGTAGCCATTTCAAAGTACAAAATAGTTCTCTCTATTGCTGAAACAGGTCTTCCTCAGTCAAAGGACAAAGTCAGAATAAGGAAAGAAGGTGGGGTCTTTCATCATTTGCAAAAAACAAAGTGTCCTGAACCAATGAGAAGTGTTATTTTCAGGTCATATGACCCGGGCTTTACTCATTTGGAAACCAAAACTGTTCTGCACCAATAGAAAGTGTTATTTTCAGGTCACATGACCCGACGCGCTTACGCTACGCGCCCTGGGCCGTGCCCGCGGGCGCGTAGTGTAAGCGCGTCAAGACGTTGCGCGATCGTATGCGCTCGCGTGCTTTCGGGTGCGCTTACGCTGTGCGTCATATGACGCATCGCGCGTCTACGCGATACGTCACGATGTTGTTTTCGTTCGCGAAAATAGCGCTAATGAGACGCTCCCCGGTACGCGCCCCGGGGCGCGCCGCAACATTGCGGACAGACCTCCTTTCACTTTAATGTAACCCTTGAAACACATTTTCAAAAATAGAAACTAAAATTTTCAAAAAAATTGAGATACCCATACCAGTTACAACAACCAATTCAGTAATTCCACCATCTATATACACATCCACTCATTCACCAACAGTTCTATATAGTCACTCATACATATACTCACTCATCATATGTAGTGATACACCTATACATCCTGTTACACACCGACAGTCATCCAAAAGATACTGTCACACATACTCACACATGCAAATAAACTATTAAACATCCATTTATTTGCATATACAGTTATACACACACTACCACTTAACTTTTAAGGAAACTTACACATACTTACTCTCTTAAACAATCAGTTATAGAAACACATACTAATTTAAACAGGAACTCTTACAATCCCTCACTCTCACATATACTCACTTATATACAACAATATTTACATATACTACATTAAAACATATGTAGTTACTGATAAAGACACTAGTGAGACAGTCATTCACTCACTAACATACACATATACACACTCATCCACCCATACAGTCCTGCACATGTGCTGTATTCAAAACACATACAAACAGAGAGTCAGTCATTCATGCATCTATGTGCTAAGTAATACCCCCACCAAACCATACAAACACTTATACGGCTACTAAGAAAAACATCTAATAACCCATATACCTACACATGTAGCTACTCACCAACCCATGCAGCCACTTATACACAAAGTGAAACATTAATACATATATTTAAATATTTAAACATTACTCACTATTTTTCAGAAAGACACACATTCCCTGGATGGTGTCATCAGTGATGTCATGAGTGATGTCACTGACCATGTCATGAGTGATGTAATATGTGACGTCATCAGCAGTGCATTGCACGCGCAAGTTATAGTGAGTCCAACTAACTATAACGTGGGAATTTCATTGGTTTTATGCCAGTAAAATTTCCAGCTAACTATAACTGGTGTGAAACCTATGGTTTTTTCAGTGAATATATATATATATATATATCAAAACGAAACCCTTTCAGGCATAGAGTGACGCATAAATTATGCAAAAAAGAAGGAGAGAACTCTGGGTAGGTCTCAGTTTAGGTGGAAAGCAGCTCCTGTTAGAGCACTCTCAACACCAGCGACACTCTAGATCTGCTCACCTCAAATGTCTGTTTTTCTATCAAAGTTTTTAAGCATAGGATTAGCACAGTGCTACCCACGCCGAGATAGAAAATGACAAAGTCTTTTGTTATTTAAACAGCAAAGTCTTTAAGCATAGGACTAGTACAGTGCAGTCCTTGCCGAGCTGTAAAATAACAAAAGCCATTTATCACTCCAGGCACAATATTACAGCTTTGAATTGGTAAAATACCAATTCAAGCCAACCTGAAATGACTAAAAGCAACCCCTGACACAGTGTTTCGCTCTAATTAGAGCTCTTCAGAGAGGTATAGCTTTGTCCAGACACAAGGGAGCACCCAATATTAAGTCAAAACGAATCCCTTTCAGGCATAGAGTGACGCATAAATTATGCAAAAAACTAGGAGAGAACTCTGGATAGGTCTCAGTTTAGGTGGAAAGCAGCTCCTGTTAGAGCACTCTCAACACCAGCGACACTCTAGATCTGCTCACCTCAAATGTCTGTTTTTCTATCAAAGTTTTTAAGCATAGGATTAGCACAGTGCTATCCACGCCGAGATAGAAAATGACAAAGTATTTTGCCATTTAAACAGCAAAGTCTTTAAGCATAGGACTAGTACAGTGCAGTCCTTGCCGAGCTGTAAAATAACAAAAGCCATTTATCACTCCAGGCACAATATTACAGCTTTGAATTGGTAAAATACCAATTCAGGCCAACCTGAAATGAGTAAAAGCAACCCCTGACACAGTGTTTCGCTCTAATTAGAGCTCTTCAGAGAGGTATAGCTTTGTCCAGACACAAGGGAGCACCCAGTATTAAGTCAAAACGAAACCCTTTCAGGCATAGAGTGACGCATAAATTATGCAAAAAAGAAGGAGAGAACTCTGGGTAGGTCTCAGTTTAGGTGGAAAGCAGCTCCTGTTAGAGCACTCTCAACACCAGCGACACTCTAGATCTGCTCACCTCAAATGTCTGTTTTTCTATCAAAGTTTTTAAGCATAGGATTAGCACAGTGCTACCCACGCCGAGATAGAAAATGACAAAGTCTTTTGTTATTTAAACAGCAAAGTCTTTAAGCATAGGACTAGTACAGTGCAGTCCTTGCCGAGCTGTAAAATAACAAAAGCCATTTATCACTCCAGGCACAATATTACAGCTTTGAATTGGTAAAATACCAATTCGAGCCAACCTGAAATGAGTAAAAGCAACCCCTGACACAGTGTTTCGCTCTAATTAGAGCTCTTCAGAGAGGTATAGCTTTGTCCAGACACAAGGGAGCACCCAGTATTAAGTCAAAACGAAACCCTTTCAGGCATAGAGTGACGCATAAATTATGCAAAAAAGAAGGAGAGAACTCTGGGTAGGTCTCAGTTTAGGTGGAAAGCAGCTCCTGTTAGAGCACTCTCAACACCAGCGACACTCTAGATCTGCTCACCTCAAATGTCTGTTTTTCTATCAAAGTTTTTAAGCATAGGATTAGCACAGTGCTATCCACGCCGAGATAGAAAATGACAAAGTCTTTTGCCATTTAAACAGCAAAGTCTTTAAGCATAGGACTAGTACAGTGCAGTCCTTGCCGAGCTGTAAAATAACAAAAGCCATTTATCACTCCAGGCACAATATTACAGCTTTGAATTGGTAAAATACCAATTCGAGCCAACCTGAAATGAGTAAAAGCAACCCCTGACACAGTGTTTCGCTCTAATTAGAGCTCTTCAGAGAGGTATAGCTTTGTCCAGACACAAGGGAGCACCCAGTATTAAGTCAAAACTAAACCCTTTCAGGCATAGAGTGACGCATAAATTATGCAAAAAAGAAGGAGAGAACTCTGGGTAGGTCTCAGTTTAGGTGGAAAGCAGCTCCTGTTAGAGCACTCTCAACACCAGCGACACTCTAGATCTGCTCACCTCAAATGTCTGTTTTTCTATCAAAGTTTTTAAGCATAGGATTAGCACAGTGCTATCCACGCCGAGATAGAAAATGACAAAGTCTTTTGCCATTTAAACAGCAAAGTCTTTAAGCATAGGACTAGTACAGTGCAGTCCTTGCCGAGCTGTAAAATAACAAAAGCCATTTATCACTCCAGGCACAATATTACAGCTTTGAATTGGTAAAATACCAATTCAAGCCAACCTGAAATGAGTAAAAGCAACCCCTGACACAGTGTTTCGCTCTAATTAGAGCACTTCAGAGAGGTATAGCTTTGTCCAGACACAAGGGAGCACCCAGTATTAAGTCAAAACTAAACCCTTTCAGGCATAGAGTGACGCATAAATTATGCAAAAAAGAAGGAGAGAACTCTGGGTAGGTCTCAGTTTAGGTGGAAAGCAGCTCCTGTTAGAGCACTCTCAACACCAGCGACACTCTAGATCTGCTCACCTCAAATGTCTGTTTTTCTATCAAAGTTTTTAAGCATAGGATTAGCACAGTGCTATCCACGCCGAGATAGAAAATGACGTCTTTTGTCATTTAAACAGCAAAATCTTTAAACATAGGACTAGTACAGTGCAGGCTTGCCGAGCTGTAAAATAACAAAAGCAATTTATCACTCCAGGCACAATATTACAGCTTTGAATTGGTAAAATACCAATTCAAGCCAACCTGAAATGAGTAAAAGCAACCCCTGACACAGTGTTTCGCTCTAATTAGAGCACTTCAGAGAGGTATAGCTTTGTCCAGACACAAGGGAGCACCCAGTATTAAGTCAAAACGAAACCCTTTCAGGCACAGAGTGACGCATAAATTATGCAAAAAAGAAGGAGAGAACTCTGGGTAGGTCTCAGTTTAGGTGGAAAGCAGCTCCTGTTAGAGCACTCTCAACACCAGCGACACTCTAGATCTGCTCACCTCAAATGTCTGTTGGGCACAGTGCAATTTAGACTCCTCGAAGCGCTTAATGGTAATCCTGGTTCAGTATGCGGAAAGTGACAGGATTAAATTACTGGCGGAGATAGAAAGGATTGAAGCCGACATTGAAAAAATTCCTAGTTCCCCAGTAATAATCAAATACCGTGAGGAAATGAATGCACGGCTAAAGCGCGAAGAGGACATAATTAAAAGACGTAAAGCATACAAGTTCCAACGGGACCGTTTAGACTATGAGCATGGGCAGATATTTACTTTTTCCAAAAAATATGATAACATCAAACAGAGCCAACAAAAACAGGACACTGCTAATGTCAATACGTCAGGGGCTTCAACAAGCATGAGCCGCCTGGAAACTCCATCTATTTCAGGGGATAGTTCTCAGGTGGACAGTGAGTCTGATACAGAGGCCAAACGCAATCAGAGGTCGGGGTTTCGCAAGTTCACCCCGGCCCAGGAGTTAGCAGTGGTGCAGCAGCACCGGAAATTAACCCTTCGCTCTGGCACGCAGGGAACCACAGCAAACAAAAAAACAGAAAGCGCGCAGAAAGGAGGAAGCGCAACAAGAGGCGGAAATGCAGGTGGGAGGCAAAGGAGGCAAAGGGCAAAATGGCAGCAGAATCAAACTCAAAAACAGTAGATGCCAAGACTGTGGTGAATTTAACAGACACAGTGCTTACTCCTGGCGAAACGGCAATCTTGTCGCTGGGCCTCTCCTACAGTGCGCGAGGAGATTTTGACTACGCGGGCACAAGAATAGACTTATTCAAATATGTCCGAAAATTAAAACTAAAGAAACACCACAGTGCACAAAGAACCGTAGTCCTCACCCCTGCTCTCGACGACAACTCAACATCTAATACCCCCCCAGTCTTGGGACAAGCACTAACCCAGGAATTGATGGAGTTACAAGAAGTGGATGAAGTAAGTTCACAACTGGCTCTGGGTGGGGAACTGGCTCAAGCACTCTGTAAAACACCTTTCAGATCAAAATCAAAGTTCTGTCCCCTGATGTTGAAAGACAACCTGGATTTATTGCATGATCGAGTTTCCATGGAACTAAAGGACTTGCAAGAAAAAAATAACAATACTAAAAAACGACGCAACTACAGAGACATGCAGTATCATGAACTGGTGAAAAAGTTGAAGGGCAACAAACAAATCGTGACAATCTGATAAAGGCGGCAATGTCGTACTATGGCCACGCAAAATGTACCTGGATGAGGCATTAAAGCAATTAAATGATAGAGATTGCTATAGGAGAACTAACACCCTGGAGGTACAACAAGCTAGAAATGATATCAACTCCAAATTGATGGCCTGGAGAAGCAAAGGCTTGTTGACGATAGAGGAATTTAAATACTTGAAAAATGACTTCCCTGTGACTCCTGTGATATACTTCATCCCCAAAATACATAAGAACTGCCAACAGCCGCCTGGTCGGCCGATTATCTCGGCACGCAACAGTATTTTGGAAAATGTTAGCAGGTACATTGACTTCTTCCTGCAGGAACATGTCAGAAACCTGCCATCCTTCATCCTAGACACAGGAGATTTATTGAAAAAACTTTCCGGCTTCAATTGGGAACCTAGTTTTCTCCTAGTGTCATTGGGCGTTACCGCCCTTTATACAAGTATCCATCATAGGGACGGTATTAGGGCAACTGAATATTTTCTAAACAAACGGCCAACAAAGTACAGTGAACATTCCAAGATGATTATTGCTAGGATCACCATGTGTTTGGAGAACAATGTTTTCCTATTTTCAAACCAGTTTTTCATGCAGACCAGGGGGGTGGCTATGGGGGCCTGCTTTTCTCCCAGTTATGCCTGTCTACACATGGGCTACTAGGAGGAGCAGGTCCTCATGCCCGGCCACACCGAGGTCATGAACACTCAGGTAAAATGCTGGCTCAGGTACATTGATGACCTCTTTTTTATATGGGATGGCTCAATAAGTGAGGTGACCACGTTTATTGAACAACTAAATATTAATGACCTAAACCTCCACTTTACGAGTACTATCAGCGCTCAGTCGGTGGTGTTTTTTGATGTTGAAATGTTAGTCGTAAATAACAAACTACAGACCAGGCTTTACAGAAAGCCTACAGCTGGAAATACGGTGTTGCACGCCACCAGCCACCATCCAACCCATCTGATCAAAAGCATCCCCTATGGGGAAATGCTTCGCATCAGGAGAATTTGCAGTGATGAATCTGGTTGCCTACAAGCCCAGCATGACAGTAAGATCAGATTCCTAGCCAGAGGTTACAACATGGCTACTATTGATGAAGCCATCAGCAGAGCTAACAGGCAGGATAGAATGCAACTCCTGAACCCTGCGGAAGATTGTGTTAAAATCATTAAAGCAACCACCGCCAATGAAACACGACTAATCATTGGCTATAGTAATCAACACAAAACAATCCGCAAGATAGTAAAGAATAATTGGTCATTAATCACCAGTGACCCGATAGTGGGCAAATTGGTCACCAAATTACCTAGCATAACATACAGGAAAGCTAGGTCAATGCAGGATAGCCTAGTCTCCAGCAGCCCTGAAGTAGTCACGGGCTCGTGGCTAGGTGGAAGTAGGGGCTTTTTTAAGTGCGCTTCCTGCAAAGCCTGCAAGAATGGGGTCAGCAGAACTGAGTATAGAACACCGCTTTCCCCCAAACCCATTAAAATCAGAGAAAAACTAAATTGCAGGTCAGAATATGCAGTGTATGTTTTAGAATGTCCCTGCGGCCTAAGGTATGTAGGGAGCACCAGACCACAAGTGCACAAAAGAATACTGCAACATTTAAGAGCAATCAGTAATGCAGACCCTACATACCCAGTAGCCAGGCATTTTGAGAGAGTTCATGGTAAAAATCCCACTGGACTAGTTTACTTTGTAATAGACTGTGTTCCCCCTCAGAGGAGAGGTGGTGACAGAGAATCATTGCTGCGTAAACTAGAAACTAGATACATCATAATGCTGGATACCAAGATGCCGAACGGGCTCAATACCAGCGAGGACAACCATACATACCTGTAATTGTCATCATTTTAAGCCAAATATGTTTATACTTAAGCCTGTAGTTCTGAAGCTGTATTCCTAATCTCTATTGCACTACCATGGTCCTCCACACTTTGTATATAACCTTGTGAAACTTAAGATATTTTGTCTACTTTCAATTAAAAGATGGTCCACTGCAACATCCAGCCGAGTATACAATGGTCCCATACATTAAAAAAGTGAGTCTACACTAAACAGTGAATCTACACTTATAAGACAGATAACCTAACATTGCTACATTCCTGGAGTTTAACCAGTAATCGATACCCCAAGTTAACATAGTATAAAAAAAGACATATATTGTTTTTTTGAAAAATCCATTGGGAACTCTTAGTTACAGGGTGAAAATATACAATTGCAATATATAGTGATATGCAGTTTGTTTACGGGTGAGGCCTCGACCTCTCTTCACTTGTCAGAAGAGAATACAACATCTGGTAATCTAAGTACCTCTAGGCACCTAAAGTCAATGGGGCCCAAGGTCAAAGATGTGCACCTACCATGAGAAAAAATTCAATATCCAGAATGAGGTGTTGAAACCAGAAAGGTGGCAGTCCGCTCTGTCAATCTCTATTTCCAATACTGCAAGCAAAATAAGTAAAAAAGATAAATAAAAGTAGTGGGAAAGTATATACAGCAAGTGAAAAAACTAAATATGCGAGAAGAAACAAGGATGAACGCAGGAAACGCGAATCAAGGAGGGAAAGAACTGAACATGCAAGTGAGCTATTCTATCATCCCAATGATGTCCATAAAACATAAATCAACATCAACACAAACCAATATGCCACTTACAACTTGGTAAGTATCCACGTGGATATTCGAGCGATAGTTCAGTCATGAAGTGTCATGTATACACGGGTTCTTGGTAACAAGTACTATGATAAAGAACAGAGATTAAGAGAGACTTGCTTCATTGTATTATTGTAATTAATCAAGATCATCAGATTAGTGGAGTCCTTTCCAAAATTCATTTATAGATAATAAATGGTCCATGCACCAGTATGTAATTTAATCTGGATTGAGAGGGCTGGGCACAGGCAAGGAAACACAAGCTAAGGTACAGAGAAAAGTCGACCCAACTTGCCTATGAATATAATATCCAAGGATCGTGGATGAAATGCTTAGAGATCCAATTTTTCACACGAGAATAAATATATGGTGCACCAACAATGCGATGTGCACTATAATCTACAAAAAGAGAGAACAGGGAACTTTTTATTGTAAGTCCTATTGTATACAATTAGTTTGACAATAGAGGATAACATCAAATAACAACATGTACCTATGGATGACCAAGTGCCCCTTATAGCGGATATCCTGCCATCAATGAAGTTTAGTCATGGTTCCACCTCCGTAGTTCTAGAAAGAAAAGGCAAACCAAGAAAGAAGAAGAAAGATATAGGAAAAAGCTATCCATTATGTGAGCAACAATGTACTACATGCCCTCACAACAGAGTATATCTAAACCATGACTAAACTTCATTGATGGCAGGATATCCGCTATAAGGGGCACTTGGTCATCCATAGGTACATGTTGTTATTTGATGTTATCCTCTATTGTCAAACTAATTGTATACAATAGGACTTACAATAAAAAGTTCCCTGTTCTCTCTTTTTGTAGATTATAGTGCACATCGCATTGTTGGTGCACCATATATTTATTCTCGTGTGAAAAATTGGATCTCTAAGCATTTCATCCACGATCCTTGGATATTATATTCATAGGCAAGTTGGGTCGACTTTTCTCTGTACCTTAGCTTGTGTTTCCTTGCCTGTGCCCAGCCCTCTCAATCCAGATTAAATTACATACTGGTGCATGGACCATTTATTATCTATAAATGAATTTTGGAAAGGACTCCACTAATCTGATGATCTTGATTAATTACAATAATACAATGAAGCAAGTCTCTCTTAATCTCTGTTCTTTATCATAGTACTTGTTACCAAGAACCCGTGTATACATGACACTTCATGACTGAACTATCGCTTGAATATCCACGTGGATACTTACCAAGTTGTAAGTGGCATATTGGTTTGTGTTGATGTTGATTTATGTTTTATGGACATGATTGGGATGATAGAATAGCTCACTTGCATGTTCAGTTCTTTCCCTCCTTGATTCGCGTTTCCTGCGTTCATCCTTGTTTCTTCTCGCATATTTAGTTTTTTCACTTGCTGTATATACTTTCCCACTACTTTTATTTATCTTTTTTACTTATTTTGCTTGCAGTATTGGAAATAGAGATTGACAGAGCGGACTGCCACCTTTCTGGTTTCAACACCTCATTCTGGATATTGAATTTTTTCTCATGGTAGGTGCACATCTTTGACCTTGGGCCCCATTGACTTTAGGTGCCTAGAGGTACTTAGATTACTAGATGTTGTATTCTCTTCTGACAAGTGAAGAGAGGTCGAGGCCTCACCCGTAAACAAACTGCATATCACTATATATTGCAATTGTATATTTTCACCCTGTAACTAAGAGTTCCCAATGGATTTTTCAAAAAAACAATATATGTCTTTTTTTATACTATGTTAACTTGGGGTATCGATTACTGGTTAAACTCCAGGAATGTAGCAATGTTAGGTTATCTGTCTTATAAGTGTAGATTCACTGTTTAGTGTAGACTCACTTTTTTAATGTATGGGACCATTGTATACTCGGCTGGATGTTGCAGTGGACCATCTTTTAATTGTATGTTTATATTTTTTGTTTTTTGTAAACACAGCCCTGAAGAAGTCCCGGCTGGGACGAAACGCGTCGGCTGTCCTATTTTGCAATTTGTGGAAAAATAAATTATCTAAACATAACGGACTTTCTGGACATTTATACTTGTTAAGTGATTGTTGAAAAACTGTTCATTTCATGGTGCACCTGTATTTTTAATTAACTCATGTTATAGTTCTTTCTGAACTGGCATTGTGTTGGCGGGTGTCGTATCAGTGTGCACATGATCCCCACCCAAGGGTATAGATAAGGGGAATCCTTTCACATAATTGGTTAAATTTTTGTATTAGGTGCATTAGTTTCAAGGTTCCGCCATCCACCTTGCTTCAAAAATATTTTGTCTACTTTCACGTAATTTGTTGCACACAAATTTTATTTATAGGTAGCACATTGATTTTACTGTTACGTATTTTGCACATACAGCAATTTTGCACATCAAGATTGTATATTTTGCACAAGGAGCAGTAGTAGCCCACTTGGGCTTGATTATCCTCACGGTTGCTATCCAAGTTATGTATCACTTACATTACATGGTTTGCATTTATGCATTTGCTGCTACTCTCATTTTTATGGTTGGCTCAACTATAGCATATACCGTGATCATTGGGTATTTTACGAACTATTAGTACAGATTAGTAATATTTAATTGTTTTAAACATTGGTATTATTTATATTTTACTGTGTTTATTCTGTATTAACTGATATTATGAACTCCTGCATTTGTGCTATATATTTATTTTGGTTTTAGCGTATTGTGGTGTTATCAATGTATTGTATAACCACAAGAATACTTTAGAATAATCGTGTAATTTCACACAAAGTATTACGCTATTTGCATTTAAGCAATGATATATGTAGTATTTTTACTATATCTAGTATGCAACAGGCACTCTTGCACTTTAAAAATGGGTGGCCAGCCCCCATGACCGTGTCATGTGATCAAGGCTTTTGGTAGCCAAAACGCGTCATGGCTGACTGGTGTTGGGCATTGAAATAAAATAATCACACCAAATATCTGGGTCTCGCTTCTTCCTTTTGCTCGGCTGAGCGAGCTGAGTTCTGGACGACTACGTACTGAATATATACATATATATATATATATATACGAAAACGTCATTCACCATGTCTCCTCCCAAAAAAGGAAGGAATAACGAGAGTAAGCCCAAGTTTTTCGTGCAATTTTCTTCGGTGATTTATTTATTCCATTCAATTACACCAGCCATCCGCCATAACGCGTTTCACCTCCCAAAACGAGGCTTGATCACATATATATATATTCAGTGAAAGACGGATATTATAGTTAGGCTGACATTTCACTCTTACATAACCAGAGAAATTTAGCAGTTATAGTTACCTGAGCTAACTATAACTCATACCCCACAATGTACTATCACATATTACATCACACTCATGACAGGGTCAGTGACATCACTGATGACATCACTAATGACATCTCAAATGACATTACTGATGAAATCTCAAAGTGCATCACTGATGACATCATCCAGTGATTGTGAGTGTTTTCTAAAAATTACTGAGTGTTAAACATATATAGTACGGTAACTTGCTGTGGAATTGCCTGTATGGATAAGTGAATGGGTTTGTAAGTGGTGTATAGAAGATTGAATGGGTATATAAAAGACTTTATACATGAGATAGTGGGTGTGTGAGTTTTGAATAGGTGAGTGAGTGGATGTGTCAGTGCATGGATGAGTAAGTGAGTGGCTGTGTGAGTATCTGTATAGTTGACTGAGTTGGTGTATCAGTGGTTGTAAATGGTGAATGAGAGGGTGCACGAGTGGTTGAATTGGCATTTGAGCAGATACATAAGTGATTGTTTCGGGCAAGTGACAGGGTACATGAGAGGCTGTCTTGGTGCATCAATGGGTATGTAAGTGGGTGTGTGTGTGAGCGAATGGGGTTTGAGTGGTTGCATAGGTGAGTAAGTGAGTATGAAAGAGGTTGTATAGGAGAGTATGCATACTCTCAGTCACTGTATAGGTGAGTGAGTATAGTTATCAGTATATGTATAAGTAACTGAGTGGCTGTGTGTGTAATTGTTAAAGTGACGTAGTGGCCATATGGGTGAGTGAATGTATGGTTAACTCAGTTACTGTGTTAGTAGCTGTATGGATGTGAGTGAGTATGTAAGTGTGTCTATGTCTGGATCTGTGACTGGCTGTATTGGTAAGTGAGTAGATGAATGAGCAGCGGCAGCCAGTCCATTAGGGCTGAGGGGCCATGCCACCCTTTTGCTCCTCATGAACAGTGTCTGTCAGGTTGAACAAAGGTCAGCCTGACACACACTGTTCATTTTCCGGTCAGGCAGCCAGGAGCTAGACATGAGCAAAATGCGCAGGCTCCTGGCTGCCTGAGCTGAACTTTGCTGGGCTGAGGAAGTCAGAGATCCAATGAGCGTGACCTCCTCAGCTCAGCAAAGGTCCCTGAGGCTCTCCCCTAAGTGACAAGACGTAGCGCCACTGAGTGCCCCACACCTGGGTGCTTCAGTTTTAAGCCCTGAAGCACCCAGAGTTGAGTGTCAATCAGTCACACTTCATCACAGAGTGGGGTGGGGTCAGTAGTCTCACTGACCCAATCCCACTTTGTGATGACGCCGGGACTGCTGCCTTCTCTCATTGGCGGACTTCAGGCAAGCAAGCCAATGAGGGAAGGCAGCAGTGCAATGCCTCTTAGAATCTCCGGGGAAGAGCTGCAGTTAAGTGTGTGTTTATTTTTTTTAATTAATGTTTGGTGCATGCGTGCGTGTATGTATGTATGAATGTTTGGTAATGAGTGTTGTGAAAGGATATGTTTGTGTGCACGTCTGAATGCATGGCTGTGAGTGTATATACACGCGTGTGTGTTCCGTTTGCCCCCTCCCTCCTAAACCTACCGGCTGCCACTGTGCATGAGGGGCTGTATATGTGAGTTAGTGGTTCCATTATTGGCTCTATGGGTGAATTGATGTTACTGACTGTATGGATGAGTGACGAGATGTGCGTGTTCTAATGGGTTTTGTTAATGAGTTTGTTAGTGATTGTGTAGGAGTGGGTATATGACAAATTTTATGGGGTGTACGTGGGTGTGCCAGTGTTTCTCTAGATGATGTCATCAGTGATGTCATTTCAGATGTCATCAGTGATGTCACTGATCATCTCATGAGTGATATAATAAGTGAGGTCATAAAAAGTGCATTGCGGGGGCTTGACTTATAGTTAGCTCAGGTAACAACTGCTGAATTTCTATGGTTTTATATTTGTGAAATGGCAGCCTAACTAGAACGTCCCTGTAACCTTTGCTTTTTTCAGTGAATTTCTGTTTTTTTTTTAATGCTAATTACTAACTATAACGTCCCTGTAACCTTTGTTTTTTTAAGTGAATTGTTGCCACCAACACATTCAAAATGTATAACTGCTAAATGGATTACAACCAACGCATTAAACACATTACTATCTGAAAGATTCTCTATAATAACATGTATAACTCCCTTAATATCTCTATAACACAGTGTATAACTCTTTCAGTGGAATCTGTGTATGAGTGCATCACTGTATCAGTAAGTCACTCATTCACTGTATATGTATTTCAGAGGATCTGTGAGGCGGTGCATCAGTCTATCAATGGTTCTGTACCAAACTGTGTGACTGTCTAAGTGCATCTATGACTGGGAGCATCACTGTCTCAATGAGTCTGTGATTGGCTGCATGAGTCTCTCAGTCATATCTGTGAGCAGGTACATGAGTGCCTTTGTGCATTTGTAAGTAAGTATATGACTGTTTGACTGGATCTGTGAGTGGATACATGAGTGTTTATGTGGGTGTAAGAGTAGGTGAGTGAGTGAGTGTATGAGTGAGTCTGTGAGTGAGTACATGAGTCTCTCAGTGAGTCTATGACTGGGAGCTTAAGTGTCTAAGTGGTTATGTGAGTGGGTGCAAGAGTCTCTGAGTGGGTCTGTGAGTAGGTGAGTGAATGGTTGGATGCATGGGTGTCTGAGTAGATCTGTGACTGGGAAGGTGAGTGTCTAGGTGGCTCTGTGAGTGGATGCATGAGTCTTTGAGTGGGTGAGTGACAGGGTGGGTGTATATCTGAGTGAGTCTGTCAGTGGGTGTCTAAGTCTCTGAGTATAAAAGTCTCTAAGAGGGTCTGTGACTGAGTGTGTGAGGGACTGTATGGGTGTGTGAGTCTATGAGTGTCTGAGTGGATCTTTGACTGGGTGTATGAGTGTCTCACTGGGTCTGTCAGTAGGTGTTTGAGGGGATCAGTGGGTATGTGAGTACATAAGTGGGTATGTGAGTACATAAGTGAGTGTGTGAATAGGTCTGTAAGTGGATGTGGGAGTCTCTGAGTGAGTATATACATGGGAGCATGACTCTCCGAGTGAGTCTGTAAGTGGGTGCATGTGTATCTGAGTTGGTCTGTGAGTAGGTGCATGAGTGCCCAGGTGAGTCTATGAGTGGTTGTAAAAGTCTCTAAGTGGGCATGACACTGCACATGAGTCTATGAGTGGGCCTCTAAATAAGTGTGTGAGTCTCTGAGTGGGTCTGTACATGGGTGCGCCACTCTCCGAGTGAGTCGGTAAGTGGGTGCATGAGTACCTGAATGGGTATGCGAGTAGGTGCATGAGAATCTGAGTGGGTATGTGACGGGATGTATAAGCGTGTGAGTGGGTATATGAATGGGTGTATAAGTGGTTGAGTGAGTTTGCGAGTACAAACATGAGTCTGTGACAGTAACCAGCGAGTGTGTATGTACAAATATATAGATTTTTTATATTTTCACCAAAATTCTTGATGTTGCCACAATATACGCAACATCCCTGCAACAGTACAAATTTAAGAAGAAAAAGTTAGTGATATCTCTGGCCACAAAGCATTCACAAAAAAAGACAAGCTTGTGCAGAGAAATGCACAGCTCTGATTGGTTCAAACAGTTTAACCAGGAAGTGCTGTCAGACATCTTGGGACTTGGCTTCACCCAGCCCCCAAAACAAAAGTTAAAATAAAGAAAAGGGGTCAAGCTAGGAATACCCTGACCCCCAAGTCATGGTCTTGGGGTGCCTCTGGGACCCGTCCAAGCATAAAACGCATTTTTAAAAAACAGTTTTAAAGTGATGTAGCACCAAGTTCGTGAATTCAAGCTAAAAAGAAAACACAAGAGTGGGCTCCTGCGCCTGTGTTTAAAAAAGCCCCCGAGAGGGTCAAGTCCTGGGGGCATATGTAATAGTATGCAGGGGGCCATGCGCCCCCCAGCAGCACCAGTGACCACCACCTCCCCTGAGAAATCAACATAGAAATACTGGATGGCCCTGGAGAACACCAACCCCAGGGCCGGCTCCTGCTATGTCCTGGGGTGCCCACCCCAAGGACTTAGCTGTTTGCTTTGGCTTGTCAGGTGTGCCCCACTCCCACCAAGCAATATCAAACTGTGCTCCGCTTTGAGCACACAAGAGAATTTTGCATTAGTTCCCTCAAAGCGGAGCACAATTGCTCTTACACACAGGGAGCTGCATGTTAGCAGCTCTCTATGTATAAAACCAATGTTGGCTCCCCCATGTGGTGGGGGAGCCGGCAGGGACTGTGGGGGCCTTCAGGATCCCCACACAGTCCCCATCTTTGGTGGGTGGGGGTCCTGGTTGGACCAGTGCACCCACATTAGAGGGAAGGCCCCGGGGTTAGGATCCCCAAGGCTGAAATCAGCCCAGTACGGGGCCACAAGGCCCTTCTCCCCTTATTGTTTTTTTAGAAAATAAATTAAAAGACTGGGCCTGAGGATTGGGTCCCTGGGGATGAAATTGGCCCCCTGCCTTTTAGCATTTCGATTTTTTTAAACAAATATAAAATAAAGACCAGGCCATGAGAATGGGGTGCCCGGGGCGGAAATCGCCTCCCCTCCCTTTTAGCTTTTATTTTTTTTAAAACAAATATAAAATAAAGGCCTGGCCCCGAGGATAGGTTCAGCGGAGCTGAAGTTGCCCCCTCCCCTTTTAGCTTTTAGTTTTTTTTTAAACAAATATAAAATAAAGGCCGGACCCCTGGTGATGGGGTGCCCAGAGCTGAAATCAGCTCATGGAGGGAAGCCGGGTGGTATGCTTCCCCATTAAAAAAAGGTTTGGCTCCCTCTGGCATGGGGTCCCCGGTGCCAAATCGGCCCAGGGAAGGAGGGCTACGTTGCCCCCTCCTGGGAAAAAAAATCCAGACCGTCTTGTCGCCAGAGGCTTGCTCACTTTCTCCTGGCACACTCTTGGTTGGGAGAGGAAGTCCCCTTGCATGCTGAAGGTCCTTGGGGGCCAAGAACCCCTTCAGTTACCTCCAGTACATCCCAAATAGCGGAATTGCTGAGGAGGCCATGCCGCCTTTTTCTACCACTCTGCAAACGTGCCTCTTGGTGCACTACGGGTTGGGGGATGAAGTCCACTTTACTCCTGAGGGTTCTTGGGGGCCAACTACCTCTCCTGCTCCCTTGGCTGCTGAGGGTCCTTAGGTGTGAAGAACAGAAGCCTAGCCTTCTTTCTCCACTACTCCTGGTTGGGAGAGGAAGTCCCCTTGGATGGTGAGGGACCTTGGTAGCCAACAAACCCTCTTGATACTTCCACTAAGTCCTACACAGAGGGATCCCTGGGAGCTGGTTGGAGGCTCTGCCCCCTTTCTCCACCACCCTGCATGAGTGACGGTATGTGTGAGTTAATGATTGTATGAGTAGATGCATGAGTAAATGGATTTTTAAGTAGCTCTATGAATCCGTGAGTGGGTGTATGGGCCTGTGAATGGGTTTGTGAGTGGTTGTGTGGGAGTGGGTGTATGTGAGGTTGTACAGGGGTATGAGTGGGCGTGTAAGTGGTTCTGTGGATGATGCCATCAGTGATGTCACTCACCATTTCATGAGTGCTGTAATATGGGCGGTCATAAGCAGTGCATTGCAAGGTATAAATTATAGTTAGCTCAGGTAAATATAACTGCTGAATTTCAATCAATCAATCAGGGAATTGTAAGCGCACTACTCACCTGTGAGGGTCTCAAGGCGCTGGGGGGGGGCGGGTCCGCATATCTGTTTAGCTGAAGAGCCAGGTCTTCAGGGTCTTCCTGAAGGTGTTCAGGGAGGGGGCTGATGTCTGCCGGTAGCTCGTTCCAGGTCTTGGCTGCAATGTGAGAGAAAGATCTTCTGCCTGCTCTGGCTCTGTGGATACACGGGGTTTCGGCCAGTGCGAGGCTCGAAGATTGGAGATTTCTTTTGGGTACGTGGAAGTTGATTCTGTCGTTGAGGTATTTGGCTCTGATGTTGTGTAGGCATTTGTAGGCATGAGGATTTTGAAAGTGACTCTTTTCTCCACGGGTAACCAGTGGAGACTTCGTAGGTGTTGGCTGATTTGTTCGTGTTGGGGGATGCCGAGGACGAGTCTGGTGGCGGTGTTCTGTATTGTCTGGAGTTTGCGGAGTAGGGACTTGCTGATGCCGGCGTAGAGTGCATTTCCATAGTTAAGTCTGCTGGTGATGGAGGGGATCCACTTGAAGGTCTTGCGGAGGGTGTTGAAACAGCTGAAGGTGACAGCGCTGACTTGTCGGTTCATGGTGAGTGAGGAGGCGAGTACGATGCAGAGGTTCTTAGCGTGGGTTGAGGGGGTAGGTGTGCTACAGAGGGCGGTCGGCCACCAGGTGCTGTCCCATGCAGAAGGGGTGGTAGTACCGAGGACGAGGACTTCTCTTTTATATGAGTGAAATCTGAGTCTAACTATAACGTCCCTGTAACTTTTGTTTTTTTCTGTGAATTTCTAAAGTTTTTTATATTTTATTTCCTAACTGTAACCTTTGAGAGTGAGAGTGTCAGTGAGTGCATGAGTGTCTCAGTGGATGTATGAGTGAGTGTGTGAGTGTCTCAATTGGTGTGTGAGTGGGCGTGGGAGTAGCTGCAAAATGGTCTCAATGGGTGTGTGAATGGGTACACACATCCTCCTGATACCTCCAGTAAGTCCGACACAGTGGGATTGCTGAGATCTCGTCAGAGGCCCCACCCCTTTCTCCACTCCTCAGCAAACAAACCTCCTGGTGCACTACTGGTTGGGGGATAACGTCCACTTGGGTGATGAGGGTCCTTGGGGACCAAGAATCCCCTCCAGTTACCTTGAGTAATTCCCCCCCAGCAGGATTGCCAACAGCTCATTGGAGGTCTTCCCCCTTTCCCCACCACTTTGCAAACCATCCTCCTGGTGCACTACTGGTTGGGGGATGAAGTCTCCTTGGATGCCGAGGGTCCTTAGGGGCCAAGAATCTCTCCTGTTACCGCTAGTAAGTTCCACACAGCAAGACTGCTGAGCACTCGAAGGCCCTACCCCCTTTCTCCATCACTCTGCACACATTCCTCCTGGTGCACTACTGCTTGGGGAATAATGTTCTCTTGAATTCTAAGGGCCCTTAAGGCCCAGAAAATCCCTCTTGTTACCTCTAGTAAGTTCCACAGAGCAGGATTGCTGAGAGCTCATCGAAGGCCCCACCCTCTTTCTCCACCACACTGCAAACTCTCATCCTAGTGCACTACTAATGAGGAGATGTATTCCCCTTGGATGTGAGAGTCCTTTGGAGTCAAGAACCCCTCCTGTTACCTCCAGTAAGTCCCTCACAGTGGGATTGCGGATAGTTCGCTAGAGGCCTGCCCCCTTTCTCCAACACTCTGTAAAGTGACCTCCTGGCGCACTAATGGTTGGGGGAAAAAGTCCCCTTGGATGCTATGGGTCTTTGGGGCAAAGAACCCCTCCTGTTGACTTCAGTAAGTCCCACACAAATGGATTTCTGAGAGGTCATCGGACACCCGCCCCTTTAATCTATTACTTTGCAAACATGCCTCCTGATGCACTACTGGTGGATGATGAAATACCTTTGAATGGTGAGGATCTTTGAGAGATAGGAACTCCTCCCATTAACACCAGTAAGTCTCACAGAGTGAGATTGCTGAGAGCTGGCTGAAGACCCCACCCTCTTTCTCCATCAATCTGTAAACACACCTCCTGTCGCACTACTGGTCGGGGCATGAAGTCCCCTTGGATGCCAAGAACCCCTCCTAGTACCATCAGTATGTCCCATATAGCAGGATGGCTGGGATTTCATCCAGCACTCTGCAGACACACTTCCTGCCCCTCCCCCCTGTAATACAATAATATGGTCTGGGGAGGTGGAGGTCCCTCTGGCATTACTAAGCCCTAGGTGGGGGCCTGTGTGCCCCCCTCCTTGTTTTTAAAAAGCCCATATGCCCATGGTATCTCGCCCACTGGTGGCTCTATTCAAAACAAGCGTGGATGCCTGTTCTTGTTTTTTTGCCACAGATTTGTGGTACTGTCACGTTTTCATGGCAAAAGGTTTTTTTTAAGTGCTTTTTGGCCCCGTCGGGGTCCCTCTCGGATCACATGACCTGAGCTATGTAGATCACGGCATTCTTACCCTGCCCTCCTTTCTTTTTTTTTAATGTTTTTTCTGGGACTCAGCTGAAGTGGAGTCCCAGGATGGCTGCCAACACTTCCTGGTTGAAGTGTTAGCAGCCAATCAGATCGCAGCACAAGACGATGAGAGCTTGCCAAGACTTCGCATCCCTATATATACAAATTTGAATTTCCTTTAATATTTCCAAACTACTGAATGGAGTTACACAAATTCACAAAAAGGTTGCTTTTTGGACCAACAGCCACCTTTGTGCCAAATTTGGTGTCATTCCATTCAGCAGTACGGGTTGTAGTCTTGTCTAAAATTCCTATGGGAATTAAAATGGGAAACGCATATTTTTAAGCCCCCCAATTTTTCTTGGCCCCCCACTTAACGGATTGCGCCAAAACTTTCCATGCCCAAACAGAATCATCGGAGCATTTCTGGGGGGAAATTTTGTGAAGATTCGTCAAATGACAGCAAAGACATAGGCACTTCAAAAACGCTTTTCCTATGGAAACATGGTTGAAAGTATAACTAGGTTATACATATATATTTGTGGGTGTGGGCCAAAAATATTATTTACCATGTAGAATGTTATTTAAATGTTGTAACTTCCTTCGATGTAACAACTAATATTCATGATAATATGTCAATCTAGCACCTCTTTATCTTTATCTGAAAGTTTATTAATTTGGCTCGCTTCCAGTAATTCCATATTCTGCTCCATCCATTGCAGTGAGATAACTGCTCTATAAGAATTCAGGAAAACCTCAGTGAATAGAATGCTAGCCAGTGACAAAAGCATTGATCTGAAGATCACAAACTTGAATTCGAGCACGTCGTACTCAATCTACCATCCTTGCAAGGTCAGTTAAGTTCTGACCAATAAATTGGACAATACTAATAATACCTGTTACCAGCAACAAGAGTTGCCATCTGGCTGTTTTTCACTATCCTGGTAGGTATGTTTAAGCTGCAGGCTGGTAAGAAAGGTGGCAATCCTACATGCAGCACTTAAAAAGGGCAAACGTGCAATATGAATCTTTAAATATAAAAACAAGTTATCATTATTATTTTTTAATAGCTCCTGAACATTTCTACCCAAGTTCATGCCATCCGTTTCTGTAAGTGCTTTAATCACCCCTGTAATTCCCACTTTCTTGATTACCTAGGCTAAAAGTTTACATTGCTTTTCTCCTTGTAAGTGTATTAATTACACATGTATTAAAGTGTTTAATGATGCTCTCTCCTATTCCTAATCGATCCCTGCATGACATTGCTACTAAAATAAAAATTTCGAAAAAAGCTTAATATACCAGAGCAATCTTATTAAAATCCTCCTGGTCTTCCTTCCCGCAATTTAACTAACCATGATAATTTAATTATCCAAACCCACCAAAGAATTGTCGCAATGCATATTAGATGGAATCTAATTCAATGTATAAGGCAGAAATTGGAGAATTTGTTGATATTTTATTTAACCTTTGTAGCAATTTATTCTGCCAAAATATTAAGGTGGCAAGTAGACTTCTGGATTCAAAAATAATTGTTTTGAGAATCAAGGCACAATGGACATTGGTTTGGAAACAAAAAACAATTCTTTTTAAAACCAAAATGTTGTCCATTTGTTGACTATATCAAAGTTGTTTCCTCTGTACACTTACCTGATAAAGTGCAACTAATGCAATACAAAAACAAATTGCGTTTCAAAGAATTAACTTCAATGGACGGAAAATATGCCCTACACGCAAATATATTATTTCACATACCTCTTATACAAGTCCAACAGTCTTCCTTTTTATTGTGCTTGGCAAGCTCCTCTTCTGTTACCTCAATGAACCTCCCCTTTAGCCCTGATAAGTCCTTGTGGCTTTTAGTCAATTTCACCCAGTCCATAAGACTTCTTCCTGGCTTTAGAGGTACCTAAAACACAACAAAATGACATCTTAACACTATGCAGGATCTACTATACCGATTTCAAAAATCCTAGTCAATATGCATTATTCAGCAGCTAAACATGCCATATTCCGATTTCCAGGGTGAAGTAAGCCATCAGGTGCTGCCACATTGAAAGATTTACAAAATAAAACATCTCTGTGGTGGACACTGCTAGAAAATAGAGACCACCGCAGATGCTTGTTGACTAATTACTGCCACATTGTAAGGAAAAAAAGTTATGATGTGGAGAACAAGTCTTCATACTTAGTAATTTCATTTGTCTCAGTATGAACTTATCAAAGGCACATACTTAATGTTGAGTGAGGACCACAAGAATCTTCTCTAAACCAACAAGTTTGATCCCTGTCTCAGTCATAACATAACAAAACAGGTCTGGTCTCCACCTTTTACTCTAATAAAGAATGACAATTTCTTTCATAAGATGATGTTGCTTATCTACAGTGCCAGAATGGAAATACAAATCAGTGTGGCATAATGGTTCAAACCAGCTGCTACTATATTAGCACAACATTTGTAAAGCCAAAAAAGTTGTCTTACTTCCTATCTCAATGGAAGTCACAAGACCACCATTAAACCTGCAAATGATCAGGAAGGGCCAAGACAGCTATTGAATTCTGGTCATCATTTGAAAGTGAATTGAGGGTCCAACACCTCTCACAAAAAAAACTAACTGAAACAGCTAAGGAAAAGGGTTTTCTTGGTGCAAAAGAATAATTTTTCAACAAAACTTCTGTCTATATGTCTGTAATGATTCAGAAAAGGGGGTGGTGATGAACAGAGTGCCTGAATTAAGCAGACCACTCTTACCCAGTCCAAAGATCAGGGCTTGATCCATCACCGTTTTTTAGCTCACTGCACCATCCCAGCTCAGAACTTGGCTATATGCAAATTAGTCTGTTCCTGTCCCAGTGCATGATGGGAACAGGGCAAACCAAACTACCAAGCCAATTCTTGTACTGGGAAGGAAACAAGCTTCCGGGGACCGGTTTCTGCCATTTCAGGCGTCGTCGGCCCGGCTTGCTTGAATCCTGATGGTGCAATGAGCAAGGGACTCACATCTGAGTATACCCTTCCACGCTTATGGTGGACAAAATGATTCAGAAAAGGGGGTGGTGATGAACAGAGTGCCTGAATTAAGCAGACCACTCTTACCCAGTCCAAAGATCAGGGCTTGATCCATCACTGTTGTAGCTTGTATCCTTTCTGGTGAAGAATTGGCTTGGTAGTTTGGTCTGCCCTGTTCCCATGATGCACTGGGCCAGGGACAGACTAATTTGCATATAGCCAGGTTCTGAGCTGGGATGGGGCAGTGAGCTAAATAACGGTGATGGATCAAGCCCTGATCTTTGGACTGGGTAAGAGTGGTCTGCTTAATTCAGACACTCTGTTCATCACCACCCCCTTTTCTGAATCGTATATGTCTGTAATGTGCATGCTTTCGAAGATTCATAAAGATAGTGAACATCTCCCTGATTATTTCATTAAACCCTTCGATTATAAACACAGGCATACATGAGGGATAGTAGAGACTACATTAACATTATCTAATGGTATCAAAAATCTCCCTTTTCATGCTACTTCACAATTCACACTCTTTTTAGTACACTTATGTCGCTCAAAGAGATGCAATTAATGTCCTTACTGAAGTACTTGACTCAAGATTTCATCCTATTGAGGTCCACACAAAGTGTAATGTGAGTCTGGCATAGACTGCCTTAACAAAAATATCTTTAAATGTCTTGACAAGTTTTATTTTTAAATCTAATTAGAAGCAGTGATCGAATTCCAATACTTCTTAGAACTATAATAGAATGTTTGCTATGCCATCAGCATGGTCGCTTGATACTTCAAACTTTAAGAAAGCATGACCCATACACTTATAGGATTTCCCCAACATCAGGCTTATCATACAGCACAACTATCATATGGAATAAATTCTGTTTTTATGATCACAGTTAAAGAAGAGGAGTATCAGATATTACCTATTCGATCCAGCATCAAGGATGGAAATAATAGAAGGAAAACCCGGGGAATTCTACGAACCAGAGGAACTGCAGAAATTCCTGGAACAACTGGAGGTACGTTTGATAGATACCAGCAGAGCATTAAATAATAATAACAATACTTGGGGGCAAAAATCAGCATGCAAACCCTCTACAGAATACACATCTTCCTAACAAAGAACTCACCAAAGAACATACTGCAGAAAAGGATCCACAAAATTAAAGTCAGTCAATTGATGCTATTATAACATCAACAAAGACCTCCACACCAACTATGGAAGATAATTTCACAATGTACCCTCAAGCCTTATATTATGTTAACCAAGACCCAACCAAATATATTGTGCTGAAAAGTGAACTACTGAAAAGTGAAATACAACAAGTGTGTCCAAACATTTGCATTGGATTGGGTAGTGAGCTGTTTAGTTATTACCTTACTCTTTGCAATTGCCAGTACTACCCTAGAGAATCAAAAACACTTTTGAAACAGAAAAAGAACCTGAGGTCCTGTGAGTCTTATAGGCCTATCTCTCGCCTTAATAGTGATCATAAAATATACATCCAGATTCTAACTAAACGTCTGAGTACGGTGGCAGGATCACTATTTCATTCCGATCAAAAATGCTGTATGAAGGGGAGGCAACTTTTAACACATGATCTGATTGGGGCGATCGATATGGCAAGAGAATACGGGGTCCCGTTGGCAGTAATGACCTTTGACGCTGCGAAGGTTTTTGATAGGGTCAGCTTGCCCTTTTTATACAAAGTGATGCAACGCTTCAACCTAGGGGAGGCCTTCTTAGCAGCAGTCAGGGCCCTATATGAAAATCTGTCAGCTAGGGTCCTGGTCAATGGGAATCTCACTAAACCAATAAAAATTGGGAGGGGGACTAGACAGGGATGCCCTCTTTCCCCACTCCTTTTTAGGTCTCTCCTAGCGTTGCAGTGAGCATGTGCTGCTCGCTCTGCGAGAGATATTGTGGATGAGGAGATTTCAGAAGGGGACTTGAAGCCCCGGCCCCCCGATTTCATTGGCTGGTGTCATCGTTTATGTAAAACGGTGGCCTCAGATTGGAATTGAGGCGTTTTGGTTGCCGCCCTTTCCCCTGGCCCATCCGGACTGGAACGTCTGCCTTTCGGCTGTCGTGAAGCACTTTCTTATCTTTAGGAGGCGTGCACTGCCATCATGTTTCCGACAGCATGTTTTGCCCTCGTTGCTGTGTCATTATACAACATGAATCACACCACACCCAGTGACAATAGGATTTGTGTCAGCCTTTACTTTGCTCGTGGTAACCATGGTGCTTTTCTTCCTGTTTTTTTATCGGGTTGCTATCAACATCCTGCCATGGTTGTACGAGCCAGGTGCTAAAATAAAAGAAGACTTTTAGAATTTTTGCGTCATAGAATGGAAATGATTAACAAGACCTGTGCTCACGAATGGCCAAACTCCGCCTCAGTGATGCAATAGTGTAGTCACAAAATCACTCTAGGAACAGTTTCTTGCGACATGGAGGGTCTGACGTTTCTTGACACTGCAAATGAGGGAGGTAGGGAGAATGAAAAATTAAAACTGTGCACTTTTGGGAGCTGGCAACTGTGGGAACAGAAGCCAGTGAGCAGCAGGCAGTCGGCAACCTCTCGGCCCATCAGTCAGCACATTATCATTATAGCGAGGCGGAGGCAAGCCGTGCAAGGAATGAGGGGCGGCGGTACCAGCCTGCCTGTTGTCACTGTCTTGAGGCAAATGCTCAATAAACCATGTGCTTTGTTTTAAGGCAGCATCATAGGAAATAGTTTACTTTTGAATTTGCTAGGTTTGGCATTCTGCATGGCAAAAGAGGCAAGCCGGTTGGCACTTTACATGTGACCTCTGGCCTGCTGCCTTTGTTATCTGTGCGAGCCGTGCCTCGGTGGGGGAGGATAGCGCCTCAGGGGTGTTCCACTGCCTCAATGAGGCCCACGTAAGCCACCGCAACCTCCGTTCAGCAGTCACTGTATGAGCTTGAAGCAGCACTGGATGGGGCACAAGAGACAAAGGGGGCACAAAAACAAACCACAAACTGTTAGCAACATTTCTCCATACCTGGCACATTTCCGGTGTTATTAAAATACCAGGGCAAGCTAGACAAGATGATTCAAATGTCTTCAACCGAAATAGCGCCCACTTCCAAGAGGTCTGCATTAATGATTTGTTTAAAGATAAATTATGAAGACGACCCCCATCTGCTACAAACACTTTTAATTATTGACCTCTTAGCAGGCAGCAAGAGCAGCACCAGTCAACTGGCTGCCAGTTCTGAAATAATCAAACACCGGCACTTAAAGGGGGCTGCTAAGGCCGGTATAGGACACATGGTTATTAAACGGGCAAAGGAATTGGCTGCTGAGCCGGGGGAAGTTGGTGGGTCTGGGTAAACTACTGATGTCTATCGCACTTCAGCGCGTGTCAGTGTCAGGCCTGCCATAATGACAGGGGGTGCAACTAGGATTTGACAACTAGGGTTGCCCCTTGCACAGATTCTCAAGCAGCTTCTAGGTGTGTATGCCAAACATCCGAGGCTCTGGAACAATGGAAGCCTTCTACAGGGAGAGGTGTTACCTCCCTATTGCATGAATACTGATCTCACACCTATATATGCAGTGATAGTAATATCACACCTATATCTGCAGTGATAGTGATCTCACACCTGTAACTGCAGTCATAGTAACAATACAAGGGTATATGTAATATCCACTCAGAGTCCTTATTCCAAAATGAGTGGGTATTAAACATTTTAATGCATTAGATTAATGTGAGAAAAAAATATCACATTAATAAAAGCCAGTGCCATTAACAATACAAACCTCACACTAGTACAAATGCAATGAAATAGATTTCGCAATTACAACAAAGTGAGCTATTGCTATTTTGTATTACACCATTTGATTAATGCTTCACAAAGGGAAAAAAAACAACAATGACATTTACAATGTCAACAGCTCAAAATAATATCATTGCGAGACCTATTGCATTGTAAATGCTTGTTAACCTTTACATCGAACCACTGGCAAGCAAATTAAGGGCATGTCGGAGTATTCATCCCTTAGTTTGTAATGGTTGGACGAAAAAAATTGGGCTATATGCTAACGATCTCATGATCTTGACAGGGGATTTACAGCATTCACTCCCTGCGTAATGGGAACAGTTGGAAGGCTTTGGGAGGGTATCTGAATATTCCATTAACCAACAAAAAACCAAGCTAATGAAATGGAATACCCCCCATAGGAGTGATCTAACAAAGCAGGAGATAAGATACCAGAGAGTTCAAATAGTACATAATGTAGAGAAAATAGCCCAGGTGAATTTCGATAAAGTAGCAGCGGGAGTCAAATCACAGTTACGAGCATGGGGGGCTCTCCCACTTTCCTTCTAGGGTAGATCAAACCTCCTAAAAATGTCAATCCTCCCAAAGTTTAACTTTTTGTTTAATTTGATCCCATTAGAATTTAAAAAGACTTGGTTCAAGAAAGTACAGAGGGAATTTTCCAGTTTCATTTGGGGAAACAAAAGACCTAGAATTTCCTTGAAGAAGTTCTGAAGAAAGAAAGAACACGGAGGGATCGCCAGTCCAGATCTCTACCAATACTGCAGCGCTTTTAATATGAAGAACTTTTGTCAGTTGTTGATGGGAAGTTCAGCTCTGTCCCTGCACCTTAGGGCCCTCATGGCGACCTCTCGGTACCAAGCAGACTTCTTTCTTCTGAAGTTTGGTCACCCAAAATTCTTCAAGAAGGTGTGGCTAAAGATCCTTTTAGCGGCCTCTAAGATTTGGTATCAGGTGAGATCGGCTTTACAAATACCTTATTACTGTGACGCAGCACCTATCTGGGACTCGCCAGGTACTCCTGATTGCTTACTGGATGCACTTGCCGCTGTCCCGTTACAGGGTTGTGGCATTCTCAGGTGTGGGCAGTTTATTGTGGATACCAAGCTAATTTGATGGCAATGTCTCTCAGAGACCTCTGAAAACTCAGTCTCAAAATTTAAATACTGTCCACCTTTAAGCTGGGTTAAAGCTTTGGGGGAGAAGGGTAAAGGGAACATGGATTTGATGTCCAATATCTGCCAATGCTCCACTGCATGGAAAGAAGTTGCAGAGTGGTATTGGATGCTAATCCAAAGTGGAGAAGAGATGCAAGGAGGGAACTGCCAGGCGAAGACCTTGAATCCTTAGGGCAAGTATCTATGTCTCATTTGTGGTCATATGTGAAATCTGCTCTATTAAAGAAGAATCATCATTTTACTGTCCACAAGGCATACTGGACGCCACAGAAGCTATCGAAGCTGGGGACCCGTGTAATGAAGAAATGCCCAAAATGTGGAGGAATCAACGTGAATGAGGCCCACATGTTTTGGCACTGTCCTTCAATCCAGCTTTTCTGGAAGAAAGTGGGTAAGATCCTCTCAGGTATCATGGGCCAGGAGATTAAGATGTGCTTAGCCCTGTGATTTTTGGGTGGGGTAACTATTCGGGGTCTTCTTAAAACCCACAAAGCCCTCATATTTGTTTTGATTCTTCTTGCACAAAGGGAGCTGTTTGTTAAGTGGATCCTCCCTAGTTTCCCTAATGAAGACAAATGGATTTGTTCCATACAAAAAGTTTCGTATCTTGATTGGGCTAATAAACTCGTCAAGAAAACAAAATTTTGGGAACTTTGGAAAGACTGGTTTAAGCTTTATGTCTCCAGCCTATTTCACTGAGCCCGGAATCTCTGTAATTATCTCCCGGGAATTATGTTCTTTTAGGTTGTTTCTCTCTTTACTTTTCTTTCTTTCTTAACCCTGTTTATTTGCACCTTCCTGTTTTTGTATGATGTATGTTTAAGCTTTTCTTGAAACCTCATGGTCCAATGATTAATTGTATGCTATACAGGTTGCTCTAGTGATCAGGTCACCTATTCCTAGCACCTGTTTTTCGGAGGAGTCAGTGCCACTGTCCATCCAGGAGGTAGAAAATCTTTTTGGCACCTGGAGATTTCTATTTCCCCTCCGTTGTGGAGTGACTGGGTGCCCCACTACCTCTTACTGGTTTTGGTCATGTCTTGGCCTTCTGAATCCATAGCATAATTTGATAAATGAGGACTAAATTAAAAAAAAGAAAGAAAAAAAAAATAACTTTTGTGGTCATCATTAACAGAGACTTCAAGATAATGCAACTCAGTACACTTTCTGTGCGCTTCATGTTCAATTTCCTTTGCTTGCAAGTCACTTGCCACTACTGTAACAGAAGTACAATACTTTAACTTCTAAAATTGGCCAAACCAGAATCCTAACTTTACAGTCCCTAAATGTCAATGGTTTCTTGATTTTTGTTGAACAGTAGAAAATCTTGACATATTTGGCATTCAGGAAACTCAACACTGTCCTGCTGCAAAAGGCTTATCTGCCAATTCAAGAATAAAAAAAGTTGAAGCGAGAATGTGTGGGAGGGGTAGTTTTTTTTCCTTCTGGGTGGAGCACCCTGGATCATCAGCCATCTTTCAGGAAAAGCAGTATGACTATTCTGATCCACAAAAATCAACAAGGGACAGTCTCCTATAAATGGGCCAGTCCCGAAGGAACACATATCTTTGCCAATCTAACAGTACAGACAAATGAAATGCCCCAACCCCTAGTATCTTAATAATACTACTATTTCAACAAGACCAAATGTAAATTCATTAGACCTGGTCAGGTACTTTTATTTATACCCATCACTCATATTTTTTTTAATACTTTTTTTTGGGAGATCTTATTTTTTAGGCAAAAAAAAGATATACATTTATAACATAACATAACAAACTGAGCAATTTTCACAAAGACCATACATGAACAAATACATCCAATTAACACAAAACATTGAACATTAAGAATTCATTTCATCAATGATTACAAATCAAGTCCTTTTTTAAAGACAAAACAAAGCAACGTTGGATCACAAGAATAAAACAATCTATATTTGTTTCCAATAAATCAATGAATGATAAAGTTAACTCTTGTCACTTGCTCATTCTCTCAATGTATGAAGTTAACCCCCAGAAGAATTACTTCTTTTCTACACTGAGCAAACTCCGTACTGAATGTGGTTAACTGAGGTTCATTATTGTCGAGCCGGGATTCTAACAACAGATCCTGTTCCAGACATTTTGGGCTATCTTGGCCTCCACAACAGTGATCGTAATCCATTTAAGGATTTAATATTGGGCCACATAATATTAGGTATCTGGCGTCTAAGTCATCCAGCTAGCAGAGAACATACATTTCTCACTTGCCTCCAAAGACAGAAATTAGAACTCTTCAGATTATGGCAGGAGGCATATCCGACCATGCCCATATGAAACTGCTTCTGGACTGCATCTCATAGTTTTAAAACAAGACTTAGATAAAAGGGCACTTTCAACTAAAGACAACTTGAAGCAAAGAAAAAGCTGGCCTATTCCTGGCACACACGAATGAACATTCAATTGAATCACTCCAGACTCTTTGGACAGTGGGAACAACTTGCATTTTATGTTTGATGGGAAAGCGCACAGCCTCATTTGATAAAAGGAATAGCCTTGAAGCAGAAATCACTCACAGTCAAATGTATTATTGTGATAATTATTCAGAAGACATTCTATGAACTCTAACGGGGAAGAATTACGAACTCAACACTCTATTCACATCTATGGTAGAAAAAGCTTTGCATCTAATTAAAGGGGAGCACTACGGACAGGTGGAAAAAGTGGCAGGATTGTTGGATTTACCAGTGAAACAAAGGGAAGAAAAATATGCCATTCAAGTAATCTTCGTCTCCAAAATTGTCCCACTTAGCAATCCGCAAGCAATCATAAAAGAATGTGCTTCCTTTCATTCCAATATACACGACAGAAGCAATGTAAACAGAATCTTTGTTGTCTTTTTACACTATTGTGGGCACCAAAACAAGAGCACTCCGCGAAGCAACCGGAGAAAAACAACTTTCATTCAGAATTTAGAAA
The DNA here is from genome assembly GCF_964261635.1 of Lissotriton helveticus. Lineage (NCBI taxonomy): Eukaryota > Metazoa > Chordata > Amphibia > Caudata > Salamandridae > Lissotriton > Lissotriton helveticus. The sequence goes on along the minus strand of NC_136067.1, from coordinate 685,694,574 downwards.
GGCTTACATCTTGCTGATACTGAAGCAGGGAAGAGGTCTATTCCACTGCATTAATTACATGCCGATCTCTAAACTACCATAGCAAAAAACTAGCAAAAGTACTTGCCACCAGGGTCAGGAGAATAAAGCCACTCTTCATACACAATCAGGTGAGCTTTTTACCTGGAAGAACGTTGCAGAATAACTTTTGTAGCCTGTCACACCCCCTTTAGCAGATAAGGAATATGGATGAGAGGGTGGTTCTTTTCTTTGAAGTTGAGAATGCCTCTGATCGGGTGGAGTGATTCTATCTATTTTAGTCATGTGGAGGATGAGGTTGGGTTTTGAAAAAGTAGGGCTGCTTTTCAAGGATCCTGCGGCAAATGTAAATTGCAATGGATACCTCTTGGGCAGGATCTAGATCAGTAGGAGGGGAGAGATAGGGATGCCCCATAACCATTTGCTTTTCTAACTAGCATTCGAATAGAGATTCGAAAAAATGCAGACATCAGAGTCATCACCACAACTGCTGGGGATCTTAAGCTTCTGCTCTACACACACAACATCCTGCTAACCTTGGCTTCCTTGGGAGCATCTATTTTTTGTCATTAATGGGTGTCATAACACTCTCCTCATCACTCTCTCTCAGGATATAAATTAAATTGCATCAAAAGTGGGGCCATGTCTATGACTTGGGTCCTCATAGGGAGATCTCTGGTGGGAGTTTCACTACAAAAGGACCGTAAAAGGTTAAAATACCTCGGCGCCTTGGTTAGTGGTGAAATTCACCGCGCAGTACTAGATTAACATCTCATCATTGATATATGAAACAGATTTGTACTTTGAGACGTGGAAACACCTACAACTCTGTAGGTGTAGCAGAATCCAGGCCACTAAAATTGTAATAGCCCCGAGATTTAGGTATGTATATGTATTTGGCTTGACACAAGTCACTATTTTTCATATAGGACCTATGAATATGGGCAGGCAAGAAATCACGATGAATTTTGTTCAAAGTATATCCCAACGCTATTCCGGAGGGAGCGATGGAGAGATGGATATATATATATATATATATATATATATATATATATATATATATATATATATATATATATATATATATATATATATACACCCAGTCCTGCTGCCAAAGAAGAAGGCCCGCACACGAAGCTGTCAGGATACAGTTTATTTATTGCATGGGTCTCCCTCGACCCCGAGCTCAGAGAGACGCGTTTCGCCTTCACAGAAAAAAAAAAAAAAAAAAAAAAAAAAATATATATATATATATATATATATATATATATATATATATATATATATACATAAATATATATACATAAATATATATACACACACACCAGTGGTGGCTCCTCCATAGGGGCATGGGGTCATCGCCCCACTGCTTTCTCACAGTGCGAGAAGCAGAAACATAAAATGGTAAAACTACCATTTTATGTTTCTGCTTCTCGCACTGCGAGAAAGCAGAAGTGCCTGGTTGTGGGCGGGCAGGTGGACGGCCCTGCTCGAGGGCGGGGGGAAGTGGCTTGCCTACTGTTGTGGGCTCCCTGACTGCTTTGGTCAGCCTGGGGCCGACCAAAGGAGTCATGCGCACTCTGCCTTTTCTCTATGTAGGCTGCATGCAGACTACATAGTGAAAAGGGCCTCCCATTAGGCACACGGCTGGGGCGCTGTGCGCCTGCACTGCACAAATCACAATGCTGCCATTGCAGCTTTGTGATTGACGGAGGGGAGGAGGCTTCCTGTAGGCGGCTTTCCTGGAGGAGAGAAGCAGGAAAACGCGGGACTGCAGGAGTCGGACCGGTCAGTAGCTGATCCCTGATGTGTGTGACATTTCGCTGCCTGACTCCCACTTGCTATGGGCGCTTGCAATCACTGTCTTCTGCTGTAGTGGGAGTGTCAGACATCCTGGTGTTCTTTTGTGTGTGGGAGTGACGGAGCGAGGTTCAGAATAATATTTTGTTCTGATTTGCAAAGTTAAACTTCCATAAAATCATAACCGTATTAATTAGTGTATGTTGAAATACTAATCAACTTAGTTTTAAAATGCATTACACGACATAAGGGACTAATCTATGTGCTCTATGTTGCAATTGCAAGTACGTTGAAAATAATAATCTAACCTTGTCTATTGTCTTTGTTAGTATCAATTGCGGCTGTTTAATTAATGGCATGTGCTTATTTTATGTGCTTATGTTATGTCTTTTTGTCTTTATGTGGCATTAGCTCATGGAGGATTCTGTGGCCTAAATGAAGAATGGTAGATATAAATATGCAGCTCTATGTGCTTCAGCTAGGTAACATTGATTAATGGGTTAATAATTAGCAAAGGGGGTGGGTATCAGAACGAGTTTCATTACTTTAATTAATTAATGTCTTGTGTTTGTTTAAATACTAGTTGTCAAGAGAGAGGCCTAAGGCCTGAGGCCTGCGATAGTGGGTGTTTGGAATCCTGTCGTGAAGAGCTGAGCACAGAGAAATGCTTCAGAAAAATATAAAAAATTGACTCTGTAAGACGTGCTCTGAAAGTGACAAATCCAAGGACAGGATGAGGCAAATCAGCCAAGCTAAGGAAGCAATGAACTGTTACACAATAAAATGTTGCGCTTCCGAGGAAGTTGAAGTCGTATGATTGAGAGGACAATGGTGTTTTAGAAAGCTCAATTTTGGATTGAAAAAGAGGTGATGATCTCACATGGACTGACATCTGTCAGCCAATTGGAACTTTGGATGGCAGGAAAAAGAAAACTTTTAGTGGAGATTAGCTAGTCAGAGAAGGTATAAAACTTGACCCCTTTGACAGGAGGGCGCTTCTCGCTTTCCGATTCCAGAAGGGCGTGACGTGCTGATGGACTTTTGGCGCACGTAAGGATAATAGGCCTAAATGATTTTTCCCTTACAGGTGGAGCTAAGATTAGTTAGGGAAAATAGCTTGAGGGATTGGAAACTGTTATATTGCCTTAATACATGTTTTCTGAAATGCTTTGAAATGTTAGCCTAATTGATCATTCCTCAAGAAACGCTGCTTATTTGCTAATAAAATAATGACTTATTATAGAAGATGCTTTTTCTTTGAAGAATAAAAGTAATAAATTAGATTTTGAAACGACAAGCTGGTCTTGTTTATTCATGGTCTATTTACCATCAGCTGAGTGACTTAATTAAATGTTATTTGCATAAAAACCATGGTAAGAGATGATAATCTGCAGATGTATATAAATGTGTAAATAGTTTGTGAATAGGTTCTGACTAATTAGGTCACATGATTCAGTTGCCCAAAATTTGTCTCGTTAGTTTATGGGCCTTGCGAGTGATTTATAATTAATGGTGAGTATCATGATGTTGGGTAGCGTTGTTGAGACACTTTTTCTATAGGGGCACTGGATCAATTCCTTGGTAGCAGAGTTACGGTTGCTATGGTAACTGTCATGCTACATGGTAATTACATAGGATCAATGTTTAACATGTGTTGAGTTTGTTCAGTTGTTATATGTAGTCGAAAGGTTTTTTCCAGCAGTGTGAAAATTCCTGGTTTTGCATCGGTACAAGAGTAGTGTAACAGGTGAAGTTGCACAGTGCATTTGTTCTGTTTCAAAATAGTGGTATTGTCATATATCACTAGTGTTGTGATCGTACAGCACAAGTTTAGGGATTCTAGGTAAAATGTATAGTGAGGATTGTCTATGAAATTGTAGCTTTCGAGTATAGGGACATCTGTCCTGTTTTAAAACTCACTCTGAAAAGAGTAGTAGAATTTATCCAAACTTGAGTGAAGGGTAAGGTTGCGTCGTCTATTGTTACTAGCGAGTGAGGATTTCTATGGTTGGTTAAAGTCCTGCCAGGATTTCATGTATGTATGGTCAGGGATATTTTCCGTTTGAATGTGTATAAATGATTTTGTAATATTCGATCAAGTCAAACTTTGAATTGACACTTTATGGGCATTCAGCGGGAAACAAGTTAGTAATTACCGGTTAGAAGGGTAGAGTAAGGCAATTTACTTTATCAACGAATTTAAATATTCTGTGAGAATAGCGTCGTCTATTCCACGCAATAGAATAGAGTGACTGTGAAAGCTATCACTTTAATTTAACGAAACAGACAAATGCTTTGTTTTTCTGGAGTTACTAATTGAATTTCATTGAAAAGTTTTGTTCAAAATGGCGCTGTGAAAATATTTTGTGAAGGAGGGGTGAGCTCTAGGAGCAAGAGACGAGAAGCTGCAGCGGCAGTGTACGTCACAAGGGTCCGCGCTGTGATTGGCTAACATACGTCACAGCAAGCGTACTGATTGACTCATGTGACAAAGACGAGCTGACAGCTGATTGGCTTTTCCTGAAAACCGCAATTCTATTGGGTGAGCAAGGTGGTGAAGTAGCTTAACCCGATTGGTTTGTTAGTGAGTTTCGCACACGGATTGGCTGGTGCAGCGGAATACTAACTTCCTTGTTACGATCTTTACTGAAGCAAAGGAAACAGATTTAAAACATGGATTATTATTATATTAAGCAGAAAAAGAAACTTTCTTGGTTTCAGAAACTGAAAAATAAATTGAAATCTGACAAGAAAACTGAAACGCGAGGTGGAAAGTTACTTCATAAGTACAAGACACCTGCAGCTTATATGGAAGGTGAATATGGATATCATACTTGCCTTTGGTTTGAAAATTGGATGGATTATACCAAGAATGATGGTGTTTTAGCATGGCCAGAAGATGGTTCTTTTAACATTGAGGTTATGAAAAATCTAAGAGACAAGATGATGACTCTTGAACCAAAGCCTAGACCTACACAATTTGAGGCTTTAGCTGAATGGGAAGATGAGATGTTTGAATTGGAACGAGAGAAAAAAGGCATAACAAGAGGTACCAGATTAGACATAAATAGAGAAACTCATGAAGATAGAATGCGTTGATGGAGACGTAGTGCATGTGATGGTTTGTACCCAGTAAGAGTGATGGTTACTGAAGTACCAGGTCAAAAGAATAACCGAAAGACAAATAATAATGCTGAAGAAAGTGAATTCGAAGATCCAGTTTTAGAAGAAATTTATATTACAAATCAGAAAAAGACCCCTTATCAACCAGCCTGTACATGGTCTTCCCCGATGGTTCCTTCAGGTACTACTCCAAGTGCACCTCCAAGGGAAATTATTAATGAAGCATCACCCAGATTATACCCGAATAATGCAAAAACTCCTGAAAGAGTAGAAACCAGAACTAATTCCAGTATATCTGGTGAAAACAGAAATTATGTTGAAACCCCAGTTCACAGAAATGAAACCCTAAGAAATGTAATGAGAACAGAAGGTTCTGAGGAAATGCCAAATACTTCAGAATATTTACGAACAAAAGAAGAATTATTACAGCAGTTAACTAGCGTTGTTGAGACACTTTTTCTATAGGGGCGCTGGATCAATTCTTTGGTAGCAGAGTTACGGTTGCTATGGTAACTGTCATGCTATATGGTAATTACATAGGATCAATGTTTAACATATGTTGAGTTTGTTCAGTTGTTATATGTAGTCGAAAGGTTTTTTCCAGCAGTGTGAAAATTCCTGGTTTTGTACCGGTACAAGAGTAGTGTAACAGGTGAAGTTGCACAGTGCATTTGTTCTGTTTCAAAATAGTGGTATTGTCATATATCACTAGTGTTGTGGTCGTACAGCACAAGTTTAGGGATTCTAGGTAAAATGTATAGTGAGGATTGTCTATGAAATCGTAGCTTTCGAGTATAGGGACATCTGTCCTGTTTTAAAACTCACTGTGAAAAGAGTAGTAGAATTTATCCAAGCTTGAGTGAAGGGTAAGGTAGCGTTGTCTATTGTTACTAGCGAGTGAGGATTTCTATGGTTGGTTAAAGTCCTGCCAGGATTTCATGTATGTATGGTCAGGGATATTTTCCGTTTGAATGTGCGTAAATGATTTTGTAATATTCGATCAAGTCAAACTTTGAATTGACACTTTATGTGCATTCAGCGGGAAACGAGTTCGTAATTACCTGTTAGAAGGGTAGAGTAGGGCAATTTACTTTATCAACGAATTTAAATATTCTGTGAGAATAGCGTCGTCTATTCCACGCAAAAGAATATCTGAGTGACTGTGAAAGCTATCACTTTAATTTAACGAAACAGACAAATGCTTTGTTTTTCTGGAGTTACTAATTGAATTTCATTGAAAAGTTTTGTTCAAAATGGCGCTGTGAAAATATTTTGTGAAGGAGGGGTGAGCTCTAGGAGCAAGAGACGAGAAGCTGCAGCGTCAGTGAACGTCACAAGGGTCCGCGCTGTGATTGGCTAACATACGTCACAGCAAGCGCACTGATTGGCTCATGTGACAAAGACGAGCGGACAGCTGATTGGCTTTTCCTGAAAACCGCAATTCTATTGGTTGAGCAAGGTGGTGAAGTAGCTTAACCTGATTGGTTTGTTAGTGAGTTTCGCGCACGGATTGGCTGGTGCAGCGGAATACTAACTTCCTTGTTACGATCTTTACTGAAGCAAAGGAAACAGATTTAAAACATGGAATATTATTATATTAAGCAGAAAAAGAAACTTTCTTGGTTTCAGAAACTGAAAAATAAATTGAAATCTGACAAGAAAACTGAAACGCGAGGTGGAAAGTTACTTCATAAGTACAAGACACCTGCAGCTTATATGGAAGGTGAATATGGATATCATACTTGCCTTGGGTTTGAAAATTGGATGGATTATACCAAGAATGATGGTGTTTTAGCATGGCCAGAAGATGGTTCTTTTAACATTAAGGTTATGAAAAATCTAAGAGACAAGATGATGACTCTTGAACCAAAGCCTAGACCTACACAATTTGAGGCTTTAGCTGAATGGGAAGATGAGATGTTTGAATTGGAACGAGAGAAAAAAGGCATAACAAGAGGTACCAGATTAGACATAAATAGAGAAACTCATGAAGATAGAATGAGTTGATGGAGAAGTAGTGCATGTGATGGTTTGTACCCAGTAAGAGTGATGGTTACTGAAGTACCAGGTCAAAAGAATACCCGAAAGAAAAATAATAATGCTGAAGAAAGTGAATTAGAAGATCCAATTTTAGAAGAAATTTATATTACAAATCAGAAAAAGACCCCTTATCAACCAGCCTGTACATGGTCTTCCCCGATGGTTCCTTCAGGTACTACTCCAAGTGCACCTCCAAGGGAAATTATTAATGAAGCATCACCCAGATTATACCCGAATAATGCAAAAACTCCTGAAAGAGTAGAAACCAGAACTAATTCCAGTATATCTGGTGAAAACAGAAATTATGTTGAAACCCCAGTTCAAGAAATGAAACCCTAAGAAATGTAATGAGAACAGAAGGTTCTGGGGAAATGCCAAATACTTCAAAATATTTACGAACAAAAGAAGAATTAATACAGCAGTTAACTAAAAGCATGGAAGCGGTAACAGTACCAGTAACGATTGGTCCTGTTCAACCAGTATTTGATCAAAGAGTTAGACACTCAGCTTTAACTATTCCACTAAATACAGAAATCCAGAAAGTGGCTGAAAAATTGTATTCAGATTTGTCAGAAATTCACAGAGAAAAAACAAGGATGCCCAATTTAACTTTTAATCAAAGTCCGTTATATAGAACACCAACAGGTGCAGAATCTGATGCTAAATCGCCAGAAAAGAGCATAAATAAAATATATTTAACGCATACCCCAAAGACTCCAGAAAATAAATTACTTGATGTTGCAAAATTGAAAGCAGATTTGGAGGAATTAATTATTGGCACAATTGGACCTGACAATTTAAAGCATTATCAAGATGAGGAATTGTTGTTTATTTGTAAAAGCATACAATGGAAAACCAAAAATAAGTATGAACAGTTGGAAGAATTAGCTACTGAACTAGAAGTTGATTTGAGCAGACAGAAGAATTTGGGAAAGCATTACAGAATAGATTTTACTGAGAAGGATATTGAAAACATGAATTCCAATGGAAGAATAGTACATCTAAAGGATTTAATTGTGTAACTAAAGAGATTAGGAGATTTAAGTAAATGTTGTCCCATCGGATCTTTGGACAGAATGTAAAATTTCTGTAAGTTGGCCCAAAGAAGAACCTCTTCGAGATAGAGTAACAGGTGCTCCATCAGCAGTTGTTATGGATCTGTATGACAAGGTAATTGTGTGGTTGAAAAACAAGATTGCCCCTAAAGAAGTTGATTGGGTTAAAATTGACAGAACAAATCAAGAGCCAAAAGAATCAGTACATTCATTTTATGAAAGGTTACTGTTGGTTTTTAAACAGTACAGTGGCTATGAAAAATTAAGTGAAAAGGACATGAGCCACTTCATATACAGGTTTGTTTATGGCTTAAGACCTGAAATTGGTGATATGATTAGAAAAGGAATAGTTGGTTGGCAATCACTCTCAGTTGATGACATTTTGAGAAAAGCAAAATATTGTAGTGACGAGATAGATGCTAACCAGAAGAAGCTAAGGAAGAAAGCAATGTGGGCACAGGTGAAGGTAGCTGAACAGCAAATAGCAACCCTGGAAAATAAAAATGTCAATCAGAATCAAGGAAAATTTAAGGGTAATAAGCCTAGATTGATGGGTACTATTGAAGAGTTAAAACAAAAACTCCCATGTTTTAATTGCGGCGAAATTGGACACTGGAAGCGCGAATGTAAAAATCCGCCCAGAAATTTTAAAAATGCATCATTAAATCCACAGATGCAGAATGAGATAAATCTGCAGCAACAGCTACAGCTACAGGTAGTGAATCAGCAGAGTCAGATTCCACAACCGCCACTTCCAAATTGTGTGAATGTGCAGAGATACAATACAGAGACGGGATTCTGTGGAGGTGAACAGGTAAACAGATCGCAAAGAGTGAATGTGCAAAATGTTTCTCAACAATATTTGTTGAATGAAAATGGAGGGAGTGATTCTGAGGATTACTTATGACGGTGCCTGAGAGAGGAGGAAGAGTGTGTGCTTGGAGCCACTCTTGAGGTAGACCAATCAGGTCCATTTCTAAATGGTAAAGTGAATGATGTAGAAATCACTTTTCTTGTGGACACAGGTGCTACCCATTCTACTGTTAGATCAGTGGAAATAGAAAACCTGCCTCTCTCTGGGGAAACCATCCAAGTAGTTGGCGTAGCTAATCAACAAATTAAAACAGATTTAACAGAACCTGTCAAAGTTGAAATTGGTCAGTTTAAGGATAAACACAGATTTGTAGTTTGTAACAGCAGTCCTGTAAATTTGCTAGGGAGGGACATCCTTTGCAAAATGAATTGCAAAATATATTGCTCACCGGATGGTATAGAGCTCCAAACTTTTGAAGAAGATGGGCTTTACAAATTAACAATGTTAATGGTTGAAGCAGAGGAAAGTAAATTATTTCCTGCATTTGATAAAGATAATCTTCCAGAAGAATTAAAAGAAACAGTCAATGCTAAAATTTGGGATTTGACAGGAAGTGAAATGGGTTTGATGAAAAATGTTGACCCAGTTAAAATTACAGTGAAACAAGGAGTAGATTTTCCAAACATTCCTCAGTATAAAATGAAGGCAGAAACTATTGAATATGTCATACCTGTAATTGAAAAAATCATAAAACAAGGTGTTCTGAAAGAAATTGAGAGTAGCCCATGTAATTCACCGGTTATGGGTATCAAAAAGCCAAATGGAACTTACAGGATTGTTCAAGACCTGAGAAAGGTTAATCAGATAGTTGTTCCATGTTGCCCAGTTGTTCCAAACCCAGCGGTAATTCTTTATCAGATTCCGCATGATGCAGAATGGTACACAGTCATAGACCTCTGCAATGCATTCTTTATAGTTCCATTGCATCCAGAAAGCCAGCAATTTTTTGCGTTTAGGTTCCAGGGTCGCATCCTAGCATGGTGTTGTATCCCTCAAGGGTATACAGAGAGTCCATCTATCTTTAATCAGTTGCTAAAGAAATCTTTAGAGAACTTAGATTTGCCTGGAAAATCAACATTAGTCTAATACACAGATGACCTTCTTGTGGCTTGAAAAACGCGAGATAATTGTGTAACAGATGCCATTACTCTTTTAAATCATTTGGCAGATGAGGGACATAAAGTGTCTCCTGCAAAATTACAGTTTTGCAAACAAGAAGTTAAATATCTTGGTCACAGAATTGCAAAAGGAATCAGGCAAGTGACAATTGAAAGAATTAAAATAATTCAGGGAATGCAACCTCCAAAAACACAGAGACAGGTCAGAATGTTCTTGGGCATGGTTGGTTATTGTCGCCAATGGATTAGTGGATTTTCAGTAATTGCAAAACCACTTCAGAGACTAACAAAAGCAGACATAAAAGATCTGATTATTCTAACAAAAACTGAGTTAGAAGCTTTTGAGCAGTTAAAAAGAAGTCTGTGTGAAGCACCTGCTTTGGGTATGCCAGATTACGAGAAAGAGTTTGAGCTGTATTGTAGTGAAAGGGAAGGTTGTGCATTATCAGTTCTAATACAGAGGCATGGAAAACTGAGAAAGTCAATTGCCTATTTCTCAGCAGTTCTTGATCCTTTTTTTTTTAAAGTATATTTATTAGTTTTTTTTTCCAAATTTACAAACCTACCCTACTGATGATGTGTTGTTGCAATAGTAATCCTGCTCAGTACGAGAGGAACCGCAGGTTCAGACATTTGGTGTATGTGCTTGGCTGAGGAGCCAATGGGGCGAAGCTACCATCTGTGGGATTATGACTGAACGCCTCTAAGTCAGAATCCCCCCTAAACCGTAACGATACCGCAGTGCCGTGGAGCCTCGGTTGGCCTGGGATAGCCGGCCTCTCTCGGGGGGCCGGTGCGTAGAGCCGCTCGCTTGGGGACCGGAGCGCGGACGGAAGGGGGCCGCCTCCATCGCCCCTAGTGCACCGCATGTTCGTGGGGCACCCGGTGCTAAATCATTCGTAGACGACCTGATTCTGGGTCAGGGTTTCGTAAGTAGCAGAGCAGCTACCTCGCTGCGATCTATTGAAAGTCATCCTCTGAGCCAAGCTTTTGTCTCTCCCTCCGGGGCCGCGTGGGCGCCCGCGCACGCCTTCCTCCACCACACCCAGGGGTGGGTCCCTCTGCCGCCCGGCCGGCGGGAGGGACGCGGAGGGGGTAGTGCGGGCCTGCGGGAGGCTGCCTCCACCACGTGCCCTTGCGGCACGGGGGCCTCCCCCTCCCGTCCCTGCCCCACCGGGGAGCGGGGATGGGGGCCACATTCCATCTGCAGGTCGGCAGGGCGACCAGATGGCTCGGGCCGGCCGGGCAGCTCCCCTTCTCCGCTGCTGCTCCCGGGCAAGCCAAAGCGGGGAGGCGAGCAGCGGCAGTCCCCGGGGAAGGAGCATCCCAAACGGCTGCCTCGGAGCGCCCCGACCACCCTTGCTGGCTGGAACTGCGAGGGCGACTGGGTGCGGCGCCCTCCGGGGCCCTCCGGGGCCGTCCGGGTGCTGGGTTGCCCCGGGGCATCTGGTCGCCTGGCTGCGCGACCAGATGGCCCTGTGGGCCGGGCGACCAGATGGCCCTGCGGGCCGGGCGACCAGATGGCCCTGCGGGCCGGGCGACCAGATGGCCCTGCGGGCCGGGTGACCAGATGGCCCTGCGGGCTGGCGGCCGGGCTAACTCCAACTTTTGTCCTTCCCCAAAGTTCTGTAAGCCCCCACTACGTGGGGGCTTAATAGTCGAGGAAAATGGGCTCCCCGGGCAGGCCGTCGGGGAGTGGACGTGGCCTGGGCTTAACCCTCCTTGGGTCCGGGCGCTGGGGACGGGGCTCCACCGGGGCCCGTGGAGGCTCTCCCCAGCCTGGCTAGGGTTCGGAAGGTGGGACCGGGCCCGGGGCTTGAGCGCCGGCCGGCCCCGGGGTGCGCGAGCCCCCCCGTCCCGCAGGCCACCAGAGGGTCCGGGCGCTGGGGACGGAGCTCCACCGGGGCCCGGGGAGGCTCTCCCCAGCCTGGATAGGGTTCGGAAGGTGAGACCGGGCCCGGGGCTTGAGCTCCGGCCGGCCGGCCCTGGGGTGCGCGAGCCCCCCGTCCCGCAGGCCACCAGAGGGTCCGGGCGCTGGGGACGGGGCTCCACCAGTGCCCGGGGAGGCTCTCCCCAGCCTGGCTAGGGTTCAGAAGGTGGGACCGGGCCCGGGGCTTGAGCGCCGGCCGGCCCCGGGGTGCGCGAGCCCCCCGTCCCGCAGGCCACCAGAGGGTCCGGGCGCTGGGGACTGGGCTCCACCGGGGCCCGGGGAGGCTCACACCAGCCTGGATAGGGTTCGGATGGTGGGACCGGGCCCGGGGCTTGAGCTCCGGCCGGCCGGCCCCGGGGTGTGCAAGCCCCCCGTCCCGCAGGCCACCAGAGGGTCCGGGCGCTGGGGACGGGGCTCCACCGGGGCCCGGGGAGGCTCTCCCCAGCCTGGCTAGGGTTTGGAAGCTGGGACCTGTCCCGGGGCTTGAACTCCATCTGGCAGGCCCCGAGGGTGCTGGAGCCCCCTGTCCTGCAAGCCAGTCGAGGGCCTGGGCGCTAGGATCCCTCTGGGCCTGGGGAGGCATTCCCCGGCCTGGCTAGGGTTCGGAACATGGGACCGGGCCCGGGGCTTTAACTCTGTCCGGCAGGTCCCGGGGTGCTGGAGCCCCCGTCCTGCAATCCAGCTGAGGTTCCGGGTGCTGGGGTCCATCAGGGCCTGCAGAGGCTCTCCCTGGCCTGGGGGTAGGGTTTGGAAGCTAAGCCCCAAGCCCGCCATGAGCAGGACGCCGTTTAGGCCCCGGTCGAGCGGGCGAGTGGATTTGTGGAGCCCTGGCCCCAGCCAAGCAGGTTCAGAGCCTCCCCGTGCCAGACTGACGCACCTGAGGGCCCACCGGAGGTCATGCCCGGGCCCCGGCAGCGCATGGGCAGCATATCCCCAGACCTGGTTACCTGGCAGACTGGGACCTGCTGGCACCCTGGCCCTGCCGAGCCCCAGTTCTCTCCCAGGGCTCGACAAATCGACGACCAGATGGCCGAACTTCCCTGGAAGTCCCGATGAGGTGCCATTCGCCTCCCAGATCCCAGCGAGGGCTCCAGGAGGTCGGGTACTTTCACGCTTTGGGTCCCCTCTGTCACCTCGCGTGCAGAGTTTACAAGAAAGGAGGGTAATTTCCCTCCGGATTACTAGGGACAGGGTACGCCCAGACACCCCTCCAAGGCTGGTGGTTCTCTGCCATGGGGACCAGATAGGCTATGCCTGGGTAACACCTCCCTAGGCCACCCGGGGCTTCCTTCCGCCAGGCCGACGGCATGTCAAATTGCCCAGGACGGGCTCCATGGCTCTTGGGCAGTCGTCCCCTGGGCGCCCGGGGCTCCATCCACCCCGGCGGCATGGAAAAGTGGCCAGGACGGGCTCCATGCGTCCCGGGCATTCGTCCCCCGGGCGTCCGGGGCTCCATCCAGGCTGACGGTATGGCAGAGTGCCCGGGTCGGGCTCCATGGTTTTCACGGTGGTCCTCCCCTGGGTGTCTGGGGGCTCCAGGCCGAAGGCATGGAAAAGTGCCCAGGACGGGCTCCATGCGTCCCGGGCATTCGTCCCCACGGGCGTCCGGGGCTCAATCCAGGCTGACGGTATAGCAGAGTGCCCGGGTCGGGCTCCATGGTTTTCACGGTGGTCCTCCCCTGGGTGTCTGGGGGCTCCAGGCCGAAGGCATGGAAAAGTGCCCAGGACGGGCTCCATGCGTCCCGGGCATTCGTCCCGGGACGGGGACGGGGACAGGGACAGGGTCGGGAGAGTCCAGGCGGCTTCACTTCCGTGTCCAGCCATCTGATCGCCCAGATTCCCTCGGCCATCTGGTCGCCCGGATCCCCTCGGGCATCTGGTCGCCCGCAACGCTTTCCTATAAGGGCGACCAGATGGCCGAACTTCCCTGGAAGTCCCGATGAGGTGCCATTCGCCGCCCGGATCCCAGCGAGGGCTCCAGGAGGTCGGGTACATTCGCGCCTTGGGTCCCCTCTGTCACCTCGCGTGCACAGATTACAAGAAAAGGGGGTAATTTTCCTCCGGATTACTAGGGAGAAGGGTACGCCCGGACACCCCTCCGAGGCTGGCGGTTCTCTGCCATGGGGACCAGATGGGCTATGCCTGGGCAACACCTCCCTAGGCCACCCGGGGCTTCCTTCCTCCAGGCCAACCGCATGTCAAATTGCCCAGGACGGGCTCCATGGCTCCTGGGCAGTCGTCACCCGGGCGTCCGGGGCTCCATCCAGGCTGACGGCATGGAAAAGTGCCCAGGACAGGCTCCATGCGTCCCGGGCATTCATCCCCCGGGCGTCCGGGGCTCCATCCAGGCTGACGGCATGGCAGAGTGCCCGGGTCGTGATCCATGGTTTCCAGGGATGTCCTCCCCTGGGTGTCTGGGGGCTCCAGGCCGAATGCATGGAAAAGTGCCCAGGACGGGCTCCATGCGTCCCGGGCATTCGTCCCCTGGGCGTCCGGGGCTCCATCTAGGCTGACGGTATGGCAGAGTGCCCGGGTCGGGCTCCATGGTTTTCACGGTGGCCCTCCCCTGGGTGTCTGGGGGCTCCAGGCCGAAGGCACGGAAAAGTGCCCAGGACGGGCTCCATGCGTCCCGGTCACTCGTACCCCGGACGTCCGGGGCTCCATCCAGGCTGACGGCATGGCAGCGTGCCCGGGTCGGGCTCCATGGGTCCCGGGCAGCCCTCCCCCGGGCGTCCGGGGCTCCCACCTCCAGGCAGACGGCATGTCAAAGTGCCCAGGACGGGCTCCATGAGTCTGGGACAGTCCTCCCCCGGGCGTCTGGGACACCCGTCTCCATGAGGCCAACGGCATAGGCAAAGTACCCAGGACGGGCTCCATGGGTCCCGGGCAGACCTCTCCCCGGGCATCCGGGGCTCCCACCTCCAGGCCGACGGAATGTCAAAGTACCCAGGACGGGCTCCATGGGTCCCGGGCAGCTTCCCCCGGGCGTCCGGGGCACCCACCTCCAGGCCGACGGCATGTCAAAGTACCCAGGACGGGCTCCACGGGTCCCGGGCATTCCTCCCCCCAGGTCGTCCGGGCCCTAGAGCTCCGGTGGTCCAACCTGCGCCTGAGGCCCAGCCGGGGTCCAAGAGCCCTGCCTTGCGTGGGCAGGAAGTCAGGAACCCCACCGCGAAGGCTTGGGATGGATGGGGAGCTGGGAGTCCTTTCGATCCCGGCCATCTGGTCGCCCGCGATGCTTTCCAATGGGGCGACCAGATGGCTGGGCTTCCCTGGAAGTCCCGATGAGGTGCCATTCGCCTCCCGGATCCCAGCTAGGGCTCCATGAGGTCGGGTTCTTTTACGCCTTGGGTCCCCTCTGTCACCTCGCGTGCACGGATTGCAAGAAAGGGGGGTAATTTCCCTCCGGATTACTAGGGGCAGGGTACGCCCGGACACCTCTCCAGGGCTGGTGGTTCTCTGCCCGGGGGACCAGATGAGATATGCCTGGGCAACACCTCCCCCGGGCGTCTGGGGGCTCCATTCTCCGGGCCAACGGCATGGCTCAATGCCCAGGACGGGCTCCACGTGTCCCGGACAGACCGCCCCTGGGCGTCCGGGGCACCCATCTCCAGGAGGCCAACGGGATGGCAAAGTACCCGGGAAGGGCTCCACGGGTCCCGGGCAGCCTTCCCCCGGGCGTCCGGGGCTCCCACCTCCAGGCCGACAGCATGTCACACTGCCCAGGACGGGCTCCATGGGCCCCGGACAGACCTCCCCCGGGCGTCCGGGGCACCCATCTCCAGGAGGCCAACAGCGTTGCAAAGTACCCGGAAAGGACTCCACGGGTACCGGGCAGTCCTCCCCCGGGCGTCCGGGGCACCCATCTCCATGAGGCCAACGGCATTGGCAAAGTACCCGGGAGGGGCTCCACGGGTCCCGGGCAGGCCTCCCCCGGGCATCCGGGGCTCCCACCTCCAGGCCGACGGAATGTCAAAGTACCCAGGACGGGCTCCATGGGTCCCGGGCAGCTTCCCCCGGGCGTCCGGGGCACCCACCTCCAGGCCGACGGCATGTCAAAGTACCCAGGACGGGCTCCACGGGTCCCGGGCATTCCTCCCCCCAGGTCGTCCGGGCCCTAGAGCTCCGGTGGTCCAACCGGCGCCTGAGGCCCAGCCGGGGTCCAAGAGCCCTGCCTTGCGTGGGCAGGAAGTCAGGAACCCTACCACGAAGGCTTGGGATGGATGGGGAGCTGGGAGTCCTTTCGATCCCGGCCATCTGGTCGCCCGCGATGCTTTCCAATGGGGCGACCAGATGGCCGGGCTTCCCTGGAAGTCCCGATGAGGTGCCATTCGCCTCCCGGATCCCAGCTAGGGCTCCATGAGGTCGGGTTCTTTTACGCCTTGGGTCCCCTCTGTCACCTCGCGTGCACGGATTGCAAGAAAGGGGGGTAATTTCCCTCCGGATTACTAGGGGCAGGGTACGCCCGGACACCTCTCCAGGGCTGGTGGTTCTCTGCCCGGGGGACCAGATGAGATATGCCTGGGCAACACCTCCCCCGGGCGTCTGGGGGCTCCATTCTCCGGGCCAACGGCATGGCTCAATGCCCAGGACGGGCTCCACGTGTCCCGGACAGACCGCCCCTGGGCGTCCGGGGCACCCATCTCCAGGAGGCCAATGGGATGGCAAAGTACCCGGGAAGGGCTCCACGGGTCCCGGGCAGCCTTCCCCCGGGCGTCCGGGGCTCCCACCTCCAGGCCGACGGCATGTCACACTGCCCAGGACGGGCTCCATGGGCCCCGGACAGACCTCCCCCCGGGCGTCCGGGGCACTCATCTCCAGGAGGCCAACGGGATGGCAAAGTACCCGGGAAGGGCTCCACGGGTCCCGGGCAGCCTTCCCCCGGGCGTCCGGGGCTCCCACCTCCAGGCCGACGGCATGTCACACTGCCCAGGACGGGCTCCATGGGCCCCGGACAGACCTCCCCCGGGCGTCCGGGGCACCCATCTCCAGGAGGCCAACGGGATGGCAGAGTAACCGGGAAGGGCTCCACGGGTCCCGGGCAGCCTTCCCCCGGGCGTCCGGGGCTCCCACCTCCAGGCCGACGGCATGTCACACTGCCCAGGACGGGCTCCATGGGCCCCGGACAGACCTCCCCCGGGCGTCCGGGGCACCCATCTCCAGGAGGCCAACGGGATGGCAGAGTAACCGGGAAGGGCTCCATGGGTCCCGGGCAGCCCTCCCCCGGGCGTCCGGGGCTCCCACCTCCAGGCCGACGGCATGTCACACTGCCCAGGACGGGCTCCATGGGCCCCGGGCAGACCTCCCCCGGGCGTCCGGGGCACCCATCTCCAGGAGGCCAACGGGATGGCAGAGTAACCGGGAAGGGCTCCATGGGTCCCGGGCAGCCCCCCCCCGGGCGTCCGGGGCTCCCACCTCCAGGACGAAGGCATGTCAAAGTGCCCAGGGCGGGCTCCACGGGCCCCGGGCAGCCCTCCCCCCCCGGGCGTTCGGGGCACACATCTCCAGGAGGCCAACGGCATTGGCAAAGTACCCGGGAAGGGCTCCACGGGTCCCGACCAGGCTTCCCACGGGCGTCCCGGGCACCCTCCTCCAGGCCGACGGCATGTCAAAGTGTCCAGGACGGGCTCCATGGGTCCCGGGCAGCCCGCTCCCGGGCGTCCGGGGCTCCCACCTCCAGGCCGACGGCATGTCAAAGAGCCCAGGACGGGATCCACGGGTACCGGGCAGTCCTCCCCCGGGCGTCCGGGGCTCCCATCTCCAGGCCAACGGCATGGCTCAATGCCCAGGACGGGCTCCATGGGTCCCGCGCAGGCCTCCCCCGGACGCGTCCGGGGCAACCATCTCCATGAGGCCAACGGCATTGGCAAAGTACCCGGGAAGGGCTCCACGGGTCCCGGGCAGGCCTCCCCCCGGGCGTCCAGGGCACCCACCTCCAGGCCGACGGCATGTAAAAGTGCCCAGGACCAGTTCCACGGGTCCCGGGCAGTCCTCCCCCGGGCGTCCGGGGCTCCCTTCCCCGGGCCAAAGCATTCCAGAGTGCCCAGGACGGGCTCCACGGGTCCCGGGCGTCCAGGGCTCCCTTCCCCGGGCCAACGGCTTGTCAGAGTGCCCAGGACGGGCTACGGGCCCCGGGCGTCCGGGGCACCCTTCCCCGGGCCAGCGGCATGTCAGAGTGCCCAGGACGAGTTCCACGGGACCCGGACGTCCGGGGCTCCCTTCCCCGGGCCAACGGCATACAGGAGTGCCCAGGACGGGCTCCACAGGTCCCGGTCGTCTGGGGCTCCCTTCCCCGGGCCAACAGCTTGTCAGAGTGCCCAGGACGGGCTCCACGGGTCCCGGGCAGTCCTCCCCCGGGCCAACAGCAGGTCAGAGTGCCCAGGACGGGCTCCACGGGTCCCGGGCAGCTCCATGCCCAAACCCATTTGAAAACCCGCCGCAGCGAAGGGGTTATAGGCGGCCATCTATTCGAATGCACAAATGCATGCTGTGACATCGCATTCCTTTAAAGCGAGATGCCTTGGCATCGCAAGTCAGTAGATCAACTTGATCTAGAGGACACACAAACTAAAGGCATAATACAATCTATTTTTCAAACTCCAACCTGCGCAACAGGAGGGAAAGTGTTGATATACTAGCCCCTTCAGTGCTAATGACGGCTCCTGCTCGTCACGATTCCAGTAGGGAAGGTGTTGGTACATTCCTTATGTTGGAGCGCCATCTAGAGCAAGTCCGGTAGATAATGTGTTTGCAATAGTAGCGCGCAATGCTTTCCAATGGGGCGACCAGATTGCCGGGCTGACATGGAAGGCCTGAGGTCCAGGGGAGGGCGGCCTCCCCATCCCGGGCGCTGTCCTTGGTCCTGCTGCGTGGCAGGGTGCCCGGGACGGGGTCCTGGAGGGCCCGGGGAGGCTTCCCCCTGCGCCTCCGGGCTTGGGAGCCCAGGCTGGGTCCAGGGGCCCGGCCGGGCCCCGGGTCGGGTGCCACGGCCCTGGGCCCTGTCTCCCAGCCTGCCGCACTGCCAAGGGCCCGGAAAGGGGTTCCGGTGTGCCCGGGGAGCCTCCCCTTGCTTGGCTGGGTTCAGGAGCAGTGGCTAGGGCCCCTGAGGGCCCGGGGAGGGCGGCCTTCCCACCCCGGGCTCTGTCCTTGGTCCTGCTGCGTGGCAGGGTGCCCGGGATGGGGTCCGGAGGGACCGGGGAGGCGTCCCATGCACCTCCGGGCTTGGGAGCCCCGGCTGCGTCCAGGGGCCCGGCCGGGCCCCGGGTCGGTTTCTCCGGCCCTGGGCCCTGTCTCCCAGCCTGCCGCACTGCCAAGGGCCCGGGAAGGGGTTCCGATGTGCCCGGGGAGCCTCCCCTTGCTTGGCTGGGTTCAGGAGCAGTGGCTAGGGCCCCTGAGGGCCCGGGGAGGGCGGCCTCCCCACCCCGGGCTCTGTCCTTGGTCCTGCTGCGTGGCAGGGTGCCCGGGACGGGGTCCGGAGGGACCGGGGAGGCGTCCCATGCACCTCCGGGCTTGGGAGCCCCGGCTGCGTCCAGGGGCCCGGCCGGGCCCCGGGTCGGTTTCTCCGGCCCTGGGCCCTGTCTCCCAGCCTGCCGCACTGCCAAGGGCCCGGGAAGGGGTTCCGGTGTGCCCGGGGAGCCTCCCCTTGCTTGGCGGGGTTCAGGAGCAGTGGCTAGGGCCCCTGAGGGCCCGGGGAGGGTGGCCTCCCCACCCCGGGCTCTGTCCTTGGTCCTGCTGCGTGGCAGGGTGCCCGGGACGGGGTCCGGAGGGACCGGGGAGGCGTCCCATGCACCTCCGGGCTTGGGAGCCCCG
This sequence comes from Lissotriton helveticus, assembly GCF_964261635.1. NCBI lineage: Eukaryota > Metazoa > Chordata > Amphibia > Caudata > Salamandridae > Lissotriton > Lissotriton helveticus. Next base: position 685,674,807 of record NC_136067.1, on the reverse strand, counting down.
GCTGCGTCCAGGGGCCCGGCCGGGCCCCGGGTCGGTTTCTCCGGCCCTGGGCCCTGTCTCCCAGCGTGCCGCACTGCCAAGGGCCCGGGAAGGGGTTCCGATGTGCCCGGGGAGCCTCCCCTTGCTTGGCTGGGTTCAGGAGCAGTGGCTAGGGCCCCTGAGGGCCCGGGGAGGGCGGCCTCCCCACCCCGGGCTCTGTCCTTGGTCCTGCTGCGTGGCAGGGTGCCCGGGACGGGGTCCGGAGGGACCGGGGAGGCGTCCCATGCACCTCCGGGCTTGGGAGCCCCGGCTGCGTCCAGGGGCCCGGCCGGGCCCCGGGTTGGTTTCTCCGGCCCTGGGCCCTGTCTCCCAGCCTGCCGCACTGCCAAGGGCCCGGGAAGGGGTTCCGGTGTGCCCGGGGAGCCTCCCCTTGCTTGGCTGGGTTCAGGAGCAGTGGCTAGGGCCCCTGAGGGCCCGGGGAGGGCGGCCTCCCCACCCCGGGCTCTGTCCTTGGTCCTGCTGCGTGGCAGGGTGCCCGGGACGGGGTCCGGAGGGACCGGGGAGGCGTCCCATGCGCCTCCGGGCTTGGGAGCCCCGGCTGGGTCCAGGGGCCCGGGCGGGCCCCGGGTCGGGTGCTCAGGCCCTGGGCCCTGTCTCCCAGCCTGCCGCACTGCCAAGGGCCCGGAAAGGGGTTCCGATGTGCCCGGGGAGCCTCCCCTTGCTTGTCTGTGTTCAGGAGCTCCATCCGGGGCCCCTGAGGGCCCCGGGGAGGGTGGCCTCCCCACCCCGGGCTCCGTCCTGGGTCCTGCCGCGGGGCAGGGTGCCCGGGACGGGGTCCGGCGGGCCCGGGGAGGCTTCCCCTGTGCCTCCGGGCCTGGGAGCCCCGGCTGGGTCCAGGGGCCCGGTCGGGGCCCCGGGTCGGGCGCTCCGGCCCTGGGCCCGGTCCCCCGGGCTGCCGCTCCACCCAGGGCCCAGGACAGGGGTCCGTCGGTCCCTTGCAGGCCTCCCCTGCTTGTCAAGGTGTAAGCGGGCCCCGGGTCGGAGGGCCCGCCGGCCCCTGGCAGCCTCCATGGCTGTGGCCCGGCTGGGGCCCCGGGCCTCCGGCCCGCCATGCCCCGGGCGCCCGCTCCCTCCTTCGTGGGGGCACGGGGCGACCGGATGGCGTCCCTTTCGTGCCCGGCCATCTGGTCGCCCGGATCCCCTCGGCCATCTGGTCTCCCGGATCCCCTCGGCCATCTGGTCTCCAGGATCCCCTCGGCCATCTGGTCTCCCGGATCGCCTCGGCCATCTGGTCGCCCGCAATGCTTTCCAATGGGGGCGACCAGATGGCCGAACTTCCCTGGAAGTCCCGATGAGGTGCCATTTGCCTCCCGGATCCCAGCGAGGGCTCCAGGAGGTCGGGTACTTTCGCGCCTTGGGTCCCCTCTGTCACCTCTAGTGCACGGATTACAAGAAAGGGGGGTAATTTTCCTCCGGATTACTAGGGAGAGGGTCAGTCAGACCTCCGTGTGGTCTGGCGATTCTGAATCAGGGGAAGGCAGGACCCGGGCCCTCCCGCCGGGGCCCCCAGGGGCCTGGGTACGCACCTGCTGCTTAGCCCCCTTGCCGATGGGCCTTTTCCTCCGAGTTTGCTCAGGCAGGCCCCCGTGAGGTCTGGCCATGCTGAGACGGGGCCAGGCAGCACCCGGGCCCGCCCGCCGGGGCCCCCAGGGGCCCGGGAATGCACCTGCCTCTCAGCCCCTTCCCGATGGTCCTTTTTCTCCGAGTTTTTTTCCACAGTCTGACCTCCGATAGGTCCGGCGGTTCCGAATTAGGGGAAGGCAGGACCCGGGCCCGCCCGCCGGGGCCCCCAGGGGCCCGGGTACGCACCTGCCGCTCAGCCCCCTTGCCGATGGGCCTTTTCCTCCGAGTTTTCTCAGGCAGGCCTCCCCGAGGTCTGGCCATGCCGAGACAGGGACAGGCAGCACCCGGGCCCGCCTCGCGGGGCCCCCAGGGGCCCGGGTACGCACCTGCCTCTCGGCCCCTTCCCGATGGTCCCTTTTCTTAGGAGTTTGCTCAGGCAGACCTCCGTGAGGTCCGGGGATGCCAGGAGACTTTTTTCCCGGCTGTACTCTCTGATCGATTGGGCACTCTCGGTCCGTTTAGGGATGGACTGCTTGGCCAGCCTCGGCTGTTGTTTCAAGCAATTAGCTTCCACCCCGCATGGACCGTCCGACTCGAGGGCCTGCCTGCCGCCCGGCGGGAGGCCCCTTTCAACCCAGCAGAGCGAAGGCCGAGCGGCCCCGGCAGCTCGTGCCCCCCAGTGGTCCGACCCGAGCAGGAGGGGTCGGGTGGCGCCAGCCCCTCGGATGCCTGCTGCCCAGCAGGTCCGTCAGGCCCCGCGCGCCACTCCGCCGCCCCTCTCTGCCTCAGCACGTTTCCACAGCAGCTCGGTCAGACAAGTTCAACAAGAATATTTCACATATAAACACAGAGAAATTAGGAATTTTAGATGAATTCATAAATCATACATTAATGGCTAAATAGGTAAATAGGTTAATCAACCAGCCAAGACATTTCCAGTCTATTTGGGTGGATACAAACAGCATCTAAATAATTATTAATTTAAAAAAGAATTTTTTTTTACAACCATAACAAATAAAATTTTGGCAGTTCTTAGATCACGCTGGTTATGGCCTTATGTTACAGAGAATTACCTTGGGATTGAGACAACTCAATTAAGGGATTCCAGATTTTTAATCCCCGGGCCCTCCGTCTTCTGCCTTTTCTTTTATATATAGCCATTTCTAAGTTAAATATAGCTAACAATCTAGAGAACCACTGTTGAAAAGATGGTGGGTTAGGGTCTAACCAGGCAGAGGCGATACAGATTCTTAAGACCGCCATTGCGATAAATACTAATTTGTGTCCAGGGGATGGTTCCGCGAGACTAGCAAAATCATTTCATTAGAAAGGGTTATTCCGGTTTTTAGAACATCAGTTAGAAACCGTTCGATGTTCAATTTTAAAGAGGATAGGTTTGCACAGGAGGAAAATATATGTATGCTGTCTGCATTAGATAAAGTACATCTAAAACAACATGTACCCCTCCCACTTCCCCATTTGGCAATTCTATCAGGGGTATAATACATAAAAAAACAGGTTTTATAAAACTGTGTTTGCAGTTAAGTTGACATAAGGATAGTTAGGGATAAATCATATGCATAATTAAATTCTTCTATGCTGATTGCTAATTTCCCCTGCCACTTCTGTGCTGTTTTCTCAATTTTGTTCGGAAGGAGGGATAGCAGGTGAGAATATATCTCACCAATTGTGATTTTTTTTTTGTTCTTTTTAAGGTTTCTGCTGTCGGTATTTTATCAAATGGGGTATTTTCCCTAATCCTTTGTGTTAAAAAATCTCTGATTTGCAGATATTTAAAAAAATCCCTCCACTCCAAGTGATATATTTCCCTCAAGGTTTCAAAAGAGTGTAACCCTTCATTTGAAATAAGACATCCAAAATGTGTAATTCCTGCCATATTCCATCTATCAATACAGGCATCTCTGAATATTTCAGGGAGGGCCGGGTTGTTGCTTAGAGGAGAATAAAGCGAAAGTCGTCCTATACCCAGTAATTTCCTCACAGCTTTCCATGCTTTAAATCCTCCCAATAAGGTTTTTAGGCGGACCTTTTTGTGGTAGCTATCATAGAGAAATCGCCACATATAGCCTTTGCTCTTATTACCTAATACCAGCTGGTGGATCGATGGTTGGTCTTCCCCTGAGACTGTCTCATTATCATCTAATAGAAATAAGAGTTCATGATTATATGAAAGCATACAAGCCCAATAATATAGCTTAAGGTTAGGAAGGGCTAAGCCTCCTTTTTCTTTAGGGAGAGTCAAGAGCTTGTAGGCTCTTCGAGGTTGTGAATAAGACCAAATAAAACTAGTGAAAATACGCTCCATCCGTTTAAACCAATATTCAGAAATTTCCAGATTAATTGCTCTGAACATATAGAGCAATTTAGGGAAGTAAACCATTTTTAGTGCATTTACACGGCCAATCAAAGATAGGTGCAGGTTATTCAAACAGTGAAGATCTTTCTGCATTTTATCTAGCAGGGGGCTGACGTTTAATTCGACCACTGTATCGAGTTTAGAAGAGATACATACCCCTAGGTAGGTCGCTTTTGTGGTCACACGGGGATCCACCATTGTGCCTTTGTCGTTTAGGATTACTTGGGTTTTGCTCTGGTTGAGTGCATAGCCGGCCATTTTGCCAAAGTTTTTAGCCTCAGTTTCAATTATAGGTAAGGCTAATGCCGGATCTGATGTCACAATGGCGATGTCATCGGCATAGGCTAGAGTTTTAGTCATATAACCTTGGGTCAGAATAGGGATAATCCCAGCATTAGATTCCAGACTGCGAATAAAGGGATCAATGTAGATAGCAAACAGCAATGGGGAGCATGGGCATCCCTGTCGAGTGCCCCTTGATAGTTTAAATTCTTTAGAGAGATTGCCATTTACCATCACTACAGCTTTAGGGTCAGTATATAGTTTTTGTACAGCCTGAATGAATCCGTGTTTAAAGCCCAGATGACCCATTGCCATCCACAGAAATGACCAGGAGACCCGGTCAAATGCTTTTTCAGCGTCTAAAAGAATAAGCGCCATTGGATCTCCCGTCACTTCTGTACTGTCAAACAGGGTAATCACTCTATGAGTGTGGTCTGTAGTTCCTCTTCCTGGTACAAACCCGTGCTGGGAATTTGAGATAAGTTTGTTTATTAATGGTGCCATTCGATTCGCTATTAATTTGGAATATATTTTTGAGTCCACGTTGATTAAAGTGATAGGGCGGTAGGAGCCCATCTGATCTGGTGGTTTATCTTTCTTCAAGAATATGACTATTTTGGCTTTTGACCAGGACTTTGGTGGTTGTCCCTTGTTAAATATATGAACACATAGATTTAAAAAAATCTCTTTGATTTGATCTAAGAAAGTAATATAAAACTCTAAAGGGATAGAGTCCAGGCCAGTTGCCTTTCCTCTAGGCAAAGCCTTCCCTGCCTCTAAAATTTCTTCCAGGACTGGTATCTCTTCTAGATCATCCTGATCTTCTTCGGTAAGTCTACTAGATGGTCCCTGATTTAGGTATTCTCTCATACTGTCTGTATCGGCCCCTGTTTCCTCTGAGTATAAAATACTATAAAAGTGCCAGAATGCCTCTCTAATTTTATCGCTTTCTGTGATTAAGCCTTCCACTGGGTCTGATATTTCCCGTATGAGATTCTGAGATGTTTGTTGCCTCATACGTACGGCTAATTGATGGCCAACTGATTCACTTACTTCGTAAATTTTTTCACTATGAGCTGTGGCTTTTTTCACCGCTTTGGTGATAAATGTATTCATGATAGCAGCCTTGTCTATTGTCACTTTTTAATGAATTTTGGTGAGTTCTTCAACTGTTAATGAATCGCGAGTTGCCCTAATGAGTTCTTCTTCAGAATCCTGTAATTTCTCTAATAGCGCTTTATATTGGTCCCTGGCCAATTTATTGACACTTATTGAGTAGTGTGTAGTTTCTCCTCGGATTCCTGCTTTTAGTGCGTCCCATACTATCTCTATAGAGGTACTCCCTACATTATTTTCCAGAAAATTGGGAATCCATGCTCGCATGTGATTGCAATAGTCTTCTTCAAGGAGCAAGGATTTCTCGAAGGTCCAATTTCTTGGCTTCCGACCCCATTGTCTCAGCTCTAGGGTGCATATTAGAGGATTGTGATCAGAGAGTACTCGGGGCAGTTTTTCTATTTGTGTAATATGGCTTAATGTCTGAGATAAAAGAAAATAGTCAAGCCTTGCATGAACTCGGTGTGGATTTGAAAAAAAAGTGTAGCCAGGATCCTCAGAGTTAGAGATCTGCCACCCATCCAGAAGTCAATGCATATGACATAAATGTTTTAGGGCCTTAAACACTTTAGGTTTCCTCCCATGATATACCCAATTATCATTCATTAATCGGTCGGAGGGTAAATTAATATTGAGATCCCCGCAGATGAATACTGGTAGTGGCCAATGTGCAAGTTCACTAGAAATCTCATTTATCAGGGTGGGATCATCACAATTTCAAAATTGAATTAGATTGTATCTCCGTGCGCTCCTAGTTTTATTTATTCAGGTTTGAAGATTCTCGGGTTGGCGCAGTCCTTGTAGCACTGTGTCTGTCAGTGCCTTTAGTTATATAAGTAGAAAATGTGGTCACATGATCACAAAGGATGCGCTCATTTAACGTGAAACCTGTCTGGTTTCTCCTTCTTTTATCGTTTTTTTAATCTTTTTTTACATGAAAAAGCTTTGTCAAAGCAATAGATTCTTGAAAATCATTTTTATTCATTAGAAAAGTTATTTTTTGATGAAAATCAATTCCATTGGATTATTCATTGAATTCATGAAAACTCCACAATATTCCAACATGCCCAATGCATTTCGGGTTATACAGTGAACCCTTCGTCGGGGGCCTATAGCAAAAGGAAACATACAAGATCTTAGTATTAAACAAAGAAACCTTAGCATTCAAAGCCAAATAATACGTGGATTACATCGATACATATACTGCAATGTATTTAATGGTAAACGTCAATCGATACTCTGCTGTTGCATTATGCGAATACCCTCGAGAGATTCTAAAGTAATATGAACAATAGGTTGTGAAACAGCTAAAGGGACCTAGAGTCTAAATACAAAATTAACGAGCAGGGAAAGGGAACTTACTGTTGGTCACAAGCGCTTGGTGTAGAGCCGGCGTTCCAAACGCGGAAGCCCAGGAATAATAATCGGCCTATCCGGTGTGTTCTTATTGAACTGTGACGTGGTCACGTGTTAGCTGATGAAGGATGATTAATATATATATATAAAAAAATATGATTGTGCATGATATGGGGCACATTCATAGACTAAATATCATACATCGGATAATGGTATTCAACATTAAAGTGTATTATTTTCAAAATGCGTGATGGAACGGAGTTCCGATCACGTGGTACAATTAGACGTGTTCGGGTTGGTTAATAGTTCCGATCACGTGGTGGAACTAAACAAAGGGATTACTCGGTTCGATAGTGATCTAAGTCATCATAAAATAGTAGGTACAAAAAATGATTATGGATGGTATAGCGCAAATAAAAGATCGTGTTTTAAATATGAACGCTATATTAACGTGATGGAAAGAATGAGTTATGCTGTTTCTAACACGTTGTAGGGGATAGAAATAGAAAAAATATCTGGATTAACATAATCATACCTGAAGGTGCAGAATATGTGTACTGAAGAAAGACTCCGAGTATAATCTACCAAAACCATTGAAATAACAGTATAATGGGTATAGCAGCTTTGATATTTGACGAGCATCACAAAATCCACATCAAAGAAATTTTAAAACTATTTTCATGTAACTGCACAATGAAATCGTGGGTAGAGTCAGCCACTTAAAACATAATGTTGTGCTCTATGAATAACAGTCTATAAGAAACATGACATTTCAATTCTGCCATTAATCCCAGTCGGTTGCATGGTATTAAGGTTCTTAATCCAGAAAAATTCAGCTTGCAAACGATTTTTGGTTGGATCCATATCGCAGCGTTGTGAGAGTATCTCAAGTATAGTAAATTTTAATTGAGCAATTTGATGGTTACAGTCTAGCCAGTGATTGGCTATTGCTGATTTTGTATTTTTTGTGCGAATGTTGCTTTTATGTTCTGATATTCTTATCTTAATTTTTCGCTCTGTTTGCCCAACGATCGAAAAGTAAGGAAATACAAAACAGACACTATTGATTATAAGTACGACGAAGTGTACACTTGGGCCGAAATATACAACCAAAGAAAGTGGCAACAACCAAAAACGAATACACCCGCTAACTCATCTCAAGAAAGTTTAACATCAGAATCAGACATAGCTCATTCCAGACAACCGATCAATAAAACTCAACAAGCAAGCACATCATCCAGTAAACCGTCTTTTTTAGACATAAGCCCAGCAGCCAATGCACCACCCATAAGCGCACCAGGAGGGGCAGAAGAAACTGCAGCAGAAATAGCAAAAAGGACAAGGAGCTAGACAACAAAAACAACCTAGTAATAAACATCTCTTCCAAACAACTCACGGTAGCACAACTGGCAATATTAAATAAAGGAACTTCTTTTGTCTCTACGTACAAAACTAATTTACCTGAAACTGAAATATCACTCTTCAAATTTTTCAGGACTTTGAAACTAAGATATTTCTTTAAAGATTCACCATCTAACACTACAGATCAAGGAAAAGTTTTCAAACCTAAAAGCACCTTTTGTGCTCCATACTCACATAAAACCATTGAAACTTTCGAAAGAGCAATCATATCTGATGTCCAAAAAATCAATTTCCGGAAATTCAACGAAGGCAATTTATCTAAAGCAGAATGGAGTACTATCTCTAACCTAACTAAGGACACAGAACTAACATTCCAAAGAGCCGACAAAGGAGGGGCTCTAATAATAATGGACACAAGCTTTTACGAAAAGAGCGTAAATGAACATGTGAAGGATATGAATACTTATATTCCTTTAAACATGGATCCTACAGAAGAATACCAAAAAATTCTCTCAACCATTCTAGACCATGCTCTGAATTTGCAATGGATTGATGAAAAAACCAAAAATTTTCTTGAAACCAAATATCCTCGCAGACCCAGACTGTACATGTTACCGAAAATTCACAAGAATGATCGAATGCCACCATTCAGACCCATAGTGTCAGCTTGTGGGTCAATATCAGAAAGTATAGGAAAATACGTAGACTGGCACTTGCAACCCATAGTACAAAAAGCTCAAACTCACATCAAAGATACAACATCATTTCTAAATCTACTAAGAACTATCGTATTAGAAGACAACACTGAATACTGGTTATGCACCATAGATGTAGTATCACTCTACACCTCAATTCCACACAACGAAGGACTAGAAGCATTAGAGTGGAACCTACTAAGGGAAGAAAACTGTGAAGCTAACAAAATCTTTCTGCTTGAATTGATGCACTTTGCTTTATACCACAGTTATTTCGAATGGCAGAACACCTTTTACAACCAGTGTAATGGTACCTCAATGGGTTTTGGGGGGGCCCCCTCATATGCTAACCTATTTATGACAAAATTTGAACACGATCACATCCTGAGCAACACCAATTGGACCACAAATTTGATAATATTCAAAAGATATATTGATGACTTATTCTTGATCTGGAAGGGAGACAAAGAAAAACTAGACACTAATATTCAGACTCTTAACCAACTGAACCCCAGAATCAAATTCACGCATACCATCAATAAAAATACAATACCATTTCTGGATGTACAAATTTTGATTAATAATCAGCAGATCCAAACTCAAGTGCACAAAAAAAGTACAGATCGAAACTCTTGCTTACTCTATTAAAGTTTTCACCCTGAAACTTTAAAAAACCACCTACCTACATCACAATTTGTTCGTCTGAAACAAATCATCTCTGACACTCAAACGCTTGAGAATTCACTGATTGAACATCAACAACAATACCTCACCAGAGGTTACCCGAAAGGAATTCTTAATGAATCGATCAAAAAAGTGACTAAATTATCAAGGGAAAGCTTGCTAAAAACAACTGAAAAACCTGTAGATCAAAAAACAGTATGTGTACTGAAGTATTCCACAGATACTAAGAAAATCCCAAAAATCATCAACCGACATTGGTCGCTAATCAAATCAGAACCGGACTTACAAAACTTATACAGTGAGCATATAACTTTCGCACACCGAAGATCTAAAAACCTAAAAGAAATTTTGAACACTAAAAAACCGACTAACCTACAATACAAAGGAATGGTCAAATGTCAAAATTGCATACATTGCAATAACGTAATGACAGGAAAAACCTTTATGCACCCAACACAAGGGCACAAAATCGACTTAAAATATACAGGTACCTGTGATTCAAAAAATGTTATCTACGCCATCAAATGCCCATGTGGCAAAATATATGTTGGGCAAACAGAGCGAAAAATTAAGATAAGAATATCAGAACATAAAAGCAACATTCGCACAAAAAATACAAAATCAGCAATAGCCAATCACTGGCTAGACTGTAACCATCAAAATGCTCAATTAAAATTTACTATACTTGAGATACTCTCACAACGCTGCGATATGGATCCAACCAAACAACGTTTGCAAGCTGAATTTTTCTGGATTAAGAACCTTAATACCATGCAACCGACTGGGATTAATGACAGAATTGAAATGTCATGTTTCTTATAGACTGTTATTCATAGAACACAACATTATGTTTTAAGTGGCTGACTCTACCCTCGATTTAATTGTGCAGTTACATGAAAATAGTTTTTAAATTTCTTTGATGTGGATTTTGCGATGCTCGTCAAATATCATAGCTGCTATACACATTATACTGTTATTTCAATGGTTTTGGTAGATTATGCTCGGAGTCTTTCTTCAGTACACACATTCTGCACCTTCAGGTATGATTATGTTAATCCAGATATTTTTTCTATTTCTATCCCCTACAACGTGTTCGAAACAGCATAACTCATTCTTTCCATCACGTTAATATAGCGTTCATATTTAAAACACGATCTTTTATTTGCGCTATACCATCCATAATAATTTTTTGTACCTACTATTTTATGATGACTTGGATCACTATCGAACCGAGTAATCCCTTTGTTTAGTTCCACCACGTGATCGGAACTATTAACCAACCCGAACACGTCTAATTGTACCACGTGATCGGAACTCCGTTCCATCACGCATTTTGAAAATAATACACTTTAATGTTGAATACCATTATCCGATATATGATATTTAGTCTATGAATGTGCCCCATATCATGCACAATCATATTTTTTTATATATATATATATTAATCATCCTTCATCAGCTAACACGTGACCACGTCACAGTTCAATAAGAACACTCCGGATAGGCCGATTAATTATTCCTGGGCTTCCGCATTTGGAACGCCGGCTCTACACCGAGCGCTTGTGACCAACAGTAAGTTCCCTTTCCCTGCTCGTCCCTTTAGCTGTTTCACAACCTATTGTTCATATTACTTTAGAATCTCTCGAGGGTATTCGCATAATGCAATAGCAGAGTATCGATTGACGTTTACCATTGAATACATTGCAGTATATGTATCGATGTAATCCACGTATTATTTGGCTTTGAATGCTAAGGTTTCTTTGTTGAATACTAAGGTCTTGTATGTTTTCTTTTGCTATAGGCCCCCGACAAAGGGTTCACTGTATAACCCGAAATGCATTGGGCATGTTGGAATATTGTGGAGTTTTCATGAATTCAATGAATAATCCAATGGAATTGATTTTCATAAAAAAATAACTTTTCTAATGAATAAAAATGATTTTCAAGAATCTATTGCTTTGACAAAGCTTTTTCATGTAAAAAAAGATTAAAAAAACGAAAAAAGAAGGAGAAACCAAAAAGGTTTCACGTTAAATGAGCGCATCCTTTGTGATCATGTGACCACATTTTCTACTTACCATCACAATTGCTCCCATAAATTGAGCATATAGAAATTAATTGCGATTGTTCAAGTTGACATTCCGTGATTGCCCACCTGCCGAATGTATCTGTTTTGCATCGGTTGAAGCTTAGGCCTCCGCCTCTAGCTAAGATTGCCACCCCCCTAACATGAGCTCCCTGAGTAGTAGCGCAGATTAATTTGTATCCCAATGTTTTTAAAAGATGTAGCTCTGAACCTTCGATATGCGTCTCCTGCATACATACTATATTGGGGCCCGAGGTTTGTAGGCCTACCGCTACTGCCTGTCTCTTCTTAATATCATTAAGGCCGCAGATATTAAGTGACATAATCTTCACTGTACCCATTTATTTGTACTAAGTATTTTGTAAAGATGTTTTCCCATAAGTAAGGTATTAGCTATAATTTTACAATTATCTTTTTCTCTGTGGTTTGTAAAATTCCTGTCTGACCTTCCCCTTAGACCTCCCCCTCATTCCCTCCCCCACCCACCACCACCTTTGAAGGTTACCTGACCCTGTCTGGACCAGGGGTGTGACAACCGTGAAAGCGGGCCCTGCGGGCTGGGCTAGTTTAATAATATGTATTATATACTCATCTAATCCCCACTTAACAGAAACCTAAATAATATGATAACATTTCACACTTAACTTTATAAATTAAATATATTTTCCAGCCTGCTTATTCATTCTATTTAGTTCTTAATGCTTCAGTAGAGGATGGTTCCTAATTAATACATATTGGAATAGTTAATTCAGCTTATCTATTCCTTATATAAGTCCTTGTATGTGGTTTTGCGTCATTTCCCTGAGTTTCGTGATCCAGTCCCTGGGATTTCTCGTAAATAGTCTTCTGCCTGTACTTTGCTATTAAAGTATCTCGTTGTGCCTTTGAATATGATTTTCAGGCGTGCCGGGTTTTGCAAAAATACTTTTGCTCCAATTTTTTCAAAGGGTCCAAATAGCTGGCGCATTTTCCATCTTCGCTCGACAGTAGAGTGGGCGAAGTCCGGTCTAGCAAAAAATTTGAATCCCTTATATTCTCTTAGTGTGGTAGGTCTGGCTAGGTCATAGATTGCTTGACGGAGAAGAAAGTTGCCAAAGTAGACCAGCATTGCCCTGGGATATTGATGTTGTTTATTAGAGTGTTTTGCTGGCCTTAGAGGAAACCGATGGGCCCACTGTATCTCCCTTTCCATATCCCAGGCTTCCAGCTCCGGAAATGATGTTTTAAGAATGTTAATCATTGCTCCTCTGGCGTCGTCCCCTTCAAAGTTTTCTGGAATTCCAAGGAACCTTAAATTGTTCCTTTTAGATCTATTTTCATGATCTTCCACTTTCGCCATAACATCTTTTATTATTCCATCTTGTTCTTTTTCGTTTTTTTGGAGCTTCACGATATCTGTCTCGAGATTCTCGGTGCTAGTTTCCACCATGACCATTCTCTCAGATATCTCAGAGCAAATGTTACCCACTTTTTTTACTGCGCCTTGTAGTTTTTCAATAGCCATGCGATTCCTTTGGCTATCTTTCTTCACATCCTCATGAAAATTTTTTATTGAGCTTAGCACCTCGCTCAATGAAGGCTCAGTTGTTTTTTGACGTGATATTTCTCCTGGTGATTTAATCATCTGGCTTTTTCGGGTAGAGTTAGGTCTGCTTTTGGCATAGTCTGTGTTGTTACCGGGGTCTGTGGTCTCTTTGTTCATCATATTTTTTCCTCTTTTATGTTTCATCCTTTTTTTACCCCCGCTCTTTTTCTTTCTAGTGTTAGTTTCGTTAAGTAATCTTGAATCGTTGGAGCCAGAGATCTCCAAAGGTGCAGAGTCAATTTTCGCACTGGGACCTGATTCACTTGTGTCGCTTAGTTCACCTGAATCACTTGAAATAGACATCCCTGTTTCATATAGTTCTGATTCGGAGTCTTCGTCTGAAAGTGAGTGATTAACTGAGTGCATTTCATTCCCAGCTAGATGCATTTGCATGTCAAGAGAGCGATGTAGATACTCAGCTTCCTGATTCGTCTCTTTTTGATCAGATTGCTCTCTCTGATTAATTATTATTTCCTCAGCCTCTGTATCAGCCTCTATGGATGCTCTTATCTCTTTGTCCCTCATATTGGGGTCAGCTTTCAGAGTTCCTTTGCCTAGTCCTCTAGTATTATTCCCCTCAGGGTTGGCATCAGGGTTGGCATCAGTTAGGACCGTACTCTGAACATTTTTATCGTTTTCATTCAGCTCTCTAAAGTTCTTGCTTTGCAGTTGGCTCTGTACTTTTTCATTTGTTGACGTGTCGCTCGGGCACTCCTTGGGTCGGGGGCTGAATATATTAGATATTCTTGGCTGGGATATTGTCGGTAGTCCAGTATTCTTGGCAGCGGCTTTAAAATTTTTAATAGTCTGTAATCTCTGCGCTTTTTTGGCCATTAGTTCCAGCTTCGTGTTTTCCTCTATTTCCTCTGTTTCTCCCCCTTTCTCTTTTTTTTTGCTAGCCTCTTTCTCCTTCTCTTTCTCTCTTTCCTTGCGTTTTGCCCTTTCTCTTTCTCTTTCCTTTTCCAGCTTTTCTGCATTTTTATCTCTAGTTTTCCTTTTCTCTTGGGATTCATTTCTTGCCAGGTCTTTTTCCTTTGCTCTAGCTCCCCTGGTTTCAGGGCCTTTATGTCTGTTAATTAGATGTGAGGGGTGTGCCTCTTCGAGTATTTCTTCAGTTTCGGCACCCTCATGCTTTTGATTTCCTAGGCTTATCACGCCCTTTAAGTGTGCCGGTTTTTCTTGGATCAGTGTATCTCCTTGTAGGAGTGCGCCTTCTTCTTCCCTTTTCTCTCTGTCGCGTGCCGTATTGCTTAACGTTAGCGTTGCTGTTTGTATTTTCTGGCTTTTTTGACTCTGCGATTTTTTGGTCGTTTTGCGCTGCAAGCCCCTCTTCTCCATCCTCTCTACCCTCTCCAGTGACCCTCTCCATATCTATATCCTGAGATGGTGCTGCGATCAATGTCTGATTCTTCCCTGGCGTCTGTAGGCCCGTCTGTAAATCCAGCTGGGGTCGTCTTCTTTTGACTTCTTGGACTCCTCTCTTACAATAAGAGCGTTTTTTTAGGAAGATTTCACTGCTCTTCTGGCCTTTTTTGTACTTAGTTTCCTTCAAGAGATTTAACACACTCCATGAGGTATCGGTAACAGAGTAGCAAATTTTACACAGTCTACACAGTCTAAGCAGTTGAGATTTGGTTGCCCTAGTTATTGATAAAAAAACGATATTTATCGGTATATTTATCACTGTATCAGGTAGGGCAAATGAAGTGGTCACGGTTCCAGACCCTGTGCTACCTCCAAGACAAAGCCTCCCTTTTAGTAAATGTGTTCCGCCTATGAGCAGCATTCGCTCCCTCTGCTCTTTCCTTCTCTCTCTCTCCTTCTTACACCGGCACCCTACGTTACCCTGGCAACGAGAAGCGTGGGATACGGCGCCTGCGTGAGATTTAAACCCCCTGGTCTCGTGTTAGCAGATTAAGTTTTCGGAACCACGGAGACAAGACGAGGCAAGGTGAGGGGATGAATTTTGGTGTTTGTATGCATAGAAGAGGAGAGGGCATCAGAGAGGGCATCAGTCGAGCGAGCGAGTGTTGTTGTTGGCAATATATTCGAAATAAATCACTTGTGGATGACGGGGTGAGTCAGAGGTGAGAGCGCAGGACGAAAGAATTGGGAAAGGCAAGAGAGGCAGGGAGAGAGAGTCCGTAGCAGTCCTTAGCCGGTTATAGTCGTGTGAGCACAGGGACAGGAGCCAAACAGTGATATGATAACGATAATGGTGGTGGCAGCATTTAGCATTTAGCCTTTAAGCAATTTAGCTGATAGTATTCGAAAACAAAGTCAAAATGTTTAGCTTGCGATCAATCCTTACCGGTGCGTTGCTTCCATATTGCAATATAAGAATGCGGCCCGATCTTTCAGGTGAAGTTTCTCGGATCTAGTGTTGCGGTAATGCTGCAGACTGGAAAAAACGTAGGTACAGCTCAGAATGGCATCAGGTTGATCAGGTTGATACAGAAAATCATAGTGATCGTGATCAGCCGAAATGTAGAGGCATAGGGATGCAGAGAAAGTATTTCCTTTGATGTGTGCTGCCCAGCGCCGCGGAGCACTGCTGCTGCTGCGGCCGCTCACACAGACGCCATCTTCCTTCCCGAGTTTCCAATGTACCAGCAGTTCTTGATCCTGTTGCAAAAGCATTACCTGGCTGCTTAAAAGCAGTGGCTGCAACAAGTGTAAGCCTTGAACAGAGAGAGGGAATCATAATGGGATTTCCTGTAAAAGTATATGTACCCCATTCTGTTGAAATTCTTCTTACCAGAAGCAAAACACAGCATTTGACAAGTAACAGATTAACCAAATATGAGAAAGTAATTTTGGGATCAGATAATGTCTCAATAGCAAGGTGTGTAAATTTAAACACTTCCACATTATTGCCTGATGGTACAGTAACAGAAATCAGAAACGAGAATGACATTGATCATGAATGTCTGGATGTTTTAGAATATTGTACAAAACCAAGACAGGACATTAAAGATGTCCCGTTAGCCGAATCTGATTTTGTTTACTTTGTTGATGGTTCATGCTTAAGAACAGATGAAGGTGTTCTGAGAGCAGCATATTCTGTCTGCACAGTTGCAGATGTAGTTGAGGCTTCCTGTCTCGAAGGAATTCGTTCAGCTCAAGTAGCAGAATTGATTGCTTTGATTCGAGCATGTGAAAGAGCGAAAGAGTTAAGAATTACCATAGTGACTGATAGTCAGTATGGATATGGCGTAGTTCATGACTATGGCCAGCTATGGTCTCAAAGAGGTTATTTAACTTCTGCGGGAACTCCGATCAGGAATGCAAAATTGATCAAAAGATTGATTGATGGCATTCAGTTACCAGAAAAAATCGCTGTCGTGAAATGCACAGCGCATAAAAAGGGCAATGATTATATAACTAAAGGAAATGCCTATGCAGATAAAATTGCTAGGTACTGTGCAATGAACAATTTTTCAATCAATCGGGAAAAAGACAATGAACATGTTTTGAATTCACTTATGCTAACATCTGTAGTTAAGACATGGCAAGGAGTTAAAGATTTACAAGATGAGGCAGATGATGAGGAAAAAGTCTCATGGTTAAAAGCAGGTTGCAGACAGCGAGAAGAAGATGAGATTTGGGTATACAAAGATGACAGACCCGTTTTGCCAAATAGTATGATTGCTGACATGGCTAGAATGTCATGGTCCAGGACATATTGGAAGGGATTCAATGATCAGGTTCAACCCAAAATTCAGACTAATTGCAGAATCTTTTTGTCAGAGATGTTTGATCTGCCAGCAGATTAACCCAAACAGAAAAACAGTAGTGAGCATGGGAACCATAGGACGGGCGGGTGGTCCTTTTACCAGGTTACAAATGGATTTCATTGACATGCCACCCCATAACAGGTTGAGGTACGTTCTTGTGATAGTCTGTTTGTTTTCAAGATGGGTGGAAGCGTTCCCAACACGTCACAATGATTCAGTTACTGTTGCAAAATTGCTTTTAAGGGACGATACGGTTTTCCAGTGACTGTTGAAACTGATCGTGGCACACATTTTGAAAACAGACTATTGCAAATGATTTGTGAAGCATTAAATATAAAACAAAAGCTGCATTGTGCCTATAGACCAGAAGCATCAGGTGTTGTTGAGCAAATAAATGGTACAATTAAGAATAGAATAGCTAAAATGTGTCTGGCTACAGGAGTAAAGTGGACAGATGCACTTCCACTTGTTTTGATGTCTTTGAGATGTACTCCTGATAAAAAGACAGGTTTGAGTCCTCATGATATTGTCATGGGTAGAGTCATGAGACAAGCATTTGTACCAGTTGGAAAATTAATAAGTATAAATGATAGCATAATTTTGGAATACTGTAGGAAGCTTTCTGACGTCGTGACTTCTGTGTTCCATCAGGTGGGAACTGATGTAATTGCAAGAGACAAGGAAAAAGCTCATGATCTGTTACCAGGAGACTGGGTGAGGACAAAAATACACCGGAGAAGAAATTGTCTAGTACCCAGGTGGCAAAAAGCAAGACAGGTGATTCTTGTCACAACAAATGCAGTAAAGTGCAAAGGATTGAAGAGGTGGATTCACGCTAGTCACACCATTCGTGTGCCAACACCTGAAAATCCTGACGAAGGTGACACAACAACTGATTCAGATTCTGAAGAAGAACCTGAAAGAAATCCAGATCCTGAAGATCGACAAGAAGGTCGACATCTGGAGAATTCAACTGCGAATGAGGCATTGAATGAAGATTCTGAAGAAATTGTGATATTAGACTCAGAAGATGATGAAAATCTGCTAGAAAAAGAAGCAGAAGAAGAGTCTGATCAAGTGAAAATTCAAAATCAGGAGAGTATTGAAAAGCAGATTGGAAGCTCTGAAGGCAGAAATGGAAGTCCTGAGAGTGGCAAGTTGGAAGTGATTGAAGAAGAAGAAGAAGACGAAGTTCCGAGTACCAGCTATAAGGATGATGTTCCTAACAGAGTGAAACTGCCCAGTAAAGAAGAGCCTAGATTTAGAATTGAAATCTCAGAAACAGAAACAGATGATAGTGATGAAGATTCTGAAATAAGACATTTTAGAAAAAGAGCTTGGAGAGCAGAGTGTAACAAATCTGAACCAAAGAAGAAATTACCAAGAACAGGTGATAATTGGCCTAATGAAAATGAGGGCCTAAAATTTAAATTGGTGAACAGATCAAAAGAGCAAATTAATGAAATATCAAGTCAAAAAGGAGAGACAGATAAGAAAATTCAAACAGGGAAAAAGATTGAAGTAATTAGCAGTAGGGCAAAAAGAGTTGTAAAACCTAACCAGAAGTACAAGTCCCCTGTGTGGACCTACATTATTATCCCACCAGT
Source organism: Lissotriton helveticus (assembly GCF_964261635.1). NCBI lineage: Eukaryota > Metazoa > Chordata > Amphibia > Caudata > Salamandridae > Lissotriton > Lissotriton helveticus. The sequence continues at coordinate 685,656,318 of NC_136067.1, read as the reverse complement.
AGTGGAGGTAAATAGCAGTAGTCAGGAAGATATAAATGACACAAGTGATAATGACTGATTAAAATCTGTTTTGGCATAAGGCTGAAGAAATTGTGTTAGGTGACACAAGGTTGAAGAAATTGTGTTAGCTGGGAAAACACGTTGATGTAAGACGCAAGGTCGAAGAAAAGCTGTTAGAAAGTAGGGTTTACTTTAAAAAAACAAATTATGAACAGGGGGGTATATTTAGTGATTTTAAAATGTTTGATTTTAATTTTTGATTTTTCTTGTAAAGGCTCTTGTTATAGAGTAAGGATGCCTTATACTAATAATAACTCGAGATGTTCAATCTTTAGGAGATGTTGTAAAATGTCTTTTATTTGTGTGGTTTTAATAATTTTGGTCTGGTTAATTTTGGCTGTCATTTTCCCTTTTGGAATTGACAAAGAAGTGTATAAAGCTAACATGATATGCAAAGCTATGGCTAAACAAGATAATCATGATACAGCAGGCAAAACTAACAGAGTTATTGATCATAAGCCAGAGATCCACCAAGATAGATCTGTTGGTAATTTTTCTAGTAATACTTTTTGAAGACTTCTTTCTGAATATGTTAGAGTCATGGATGTTAAAGACTGTTATATTTGTGTGGAATTACCAGCTTCGGTTTCTGAGGGGGTGACATATGACATGCTTCCTCTTACTTATGGCATTACATGCAGCGTAATAGCTAGTTTGTTTTATCAAACAGGTCGTTTAGAGTACTATTATTCTAATTACGATGAGATTTTTGCAAATTTAAAAGTTGAACAAAGTTTGAATAAGCATAAACAAGCTAAACTGATGAGGGAATTTTTCATTGTAACAAATGAACTAACATATGAGTATGCTTTTAGAAACAATTTAACTTGCAAATTGAGAACTGAGGAGAAGTCTTTCTTAAACTTAGTTGAAGAGAGAAGAGCAATTTATAAAAGAAATGAAATGCTGAAACAAACCAAATCTAAGTTTTGGCAAATTGAGGATGAAAAGCTTAATGGTAGATCATCAGAAAATGTTGCTATTCACATAGATAAACCAGTTAGCGGAAAGCTTTGCATTAGAAGAGACAGCACGCTTTTTGACAATTACTTTGTGGGTGCAAGTCAGTGTGAAGATACTTATCAAATCTTGGGTGGATGGGGATTCAAAGGTGGCAAAGATCCAATTTTTCCTGGAATTTATTTTGTATGTGGGGAAAAAGCTTATTACAATCTCCCAGAACACTGGTATGGGACTTGCTATGTTGGATTCATTTTTCCAAAGATTTTTCATGTACACAGAAATGAAAAGGGTTCATTTGAAATTAGCAATCATCTGAGTAGATTCAGAAGAGAAGGTTTTTCAGAAATTTGGGGAGATATTTTTGGTGCAGTAATACCTTTTGTGGGTATAACCCTGAATGCAGTTAAAATCAGAAAATTGTCCACAATTGTTGACAGATTGTCTACTGATACAGCTGGTGGTTTTCAGCTAGTGGATACTGAAATTATTGCTATGAGAACCATGGTTATGCAGAACCGTCTTGCATTCTGCTAGCAAAAGAGGGAGGAGTTTGTGGAATATTACATGTCCAGCATTCCTGCACATATATTCCTGACAAGAGCAAGATTATTGAGATGTACATTAAAAACATTACAGAGCTTCATTCAGAAATTGTTCCTTTAGAAGATGAAGATTTTTCAGAACGCTTGAGCAAAAGATTTGCAGCAATCAAAACCTGGTTCCAAGAGATTGGCAGTTCAATTTTAGGCAAAATACGGACTCCTTTACTGGTTATAGTTTTTGTGATACTTTTGTTGAAAATTAGTTGCATGTTACACAAGAGAAAGAAATACCTAAAGGAAAAGAAGAGGATTTATAAGCTCAGAAAGGAACAAGATAAGGAAATAGAATTAGAAGAGTTTCATAGATCACAGTATGAGAGTTACAAGCAAACAGCAGAATCAAAACTTTAGAAACACTAATACAGTGTAAATCAAAACATGTTCAGAGGGTTAAAATTTTGTTAAAATTTTTGGGTGTAGTTTGGTGATTTTGAAATCACCAGATGAGGGTGTTGATGGAGCGAGGTTCAGAATAATATTTTGTTCTGACTCACAAAGTTAAACTTCCATAAAATCATAACCGTATTAATTAGTGTATGTTGAAATACTAATCAACTTAGTTTTAAAATGCATTACACGACATAAGGGACTAATCTATGTGCTCTATGTTACAATTGCAAGTACGTTGAAAATAATAATCTAACCTTGTCTATAGTCTTTGTTAGTATTAAATGCGGCTGTTTAATTAATGGCATTTGCTTATTTTATGTGCTTATGAATGGTAGATATAAATATGCAGCTCTATGTGCTTCAGCTTCAGCTAGGTAACATTGATTAATCGGTTAATAATTAGCAAAGGGGGTGGGTATCAGAACGAGTTTAATTAATTAATGTCTTGTGTTTGTTTAAATACTAGTTGTCAAGATAGAGGCCTAAGGCCCGAGGCCTGCGATAGTGGGTGTTTGGAATCCTGTCGTGAAGAGCTGAGCACAGAGAAATGCTTCAGAAAAATATAAAAAATAGACTCTGTAAGACGTGCTCTGAAAGTGACAATTCCAAGGACAGGATGAGGCAAATCAGCCAAGCTAAGGAAGCAATGAACTGTTACACAATAAAATGTTGCGCTTCCGAGGAAGTTGAAGTCGCATGATTGAGAGGACAATGGTGTTTTAGAAAGCTCAATTTTGGATTGAAAAAGAGGTCATGATCTCACATGGACTGAAATCTGTCAGCCAATTGGAACTTTGGATGGCAGGAAAAAGAATACTTTTAGTGGAGATTAGCTAGTCGGAGAAGGTATAAAACTTGACCCCTTTGACAGGAGGGCGCTTCTCGCTTTCCGATTCCAGAAGGGCGTGACGTGCTGATGGACGTTTGGCGCACGTAAGGATAATAGGCCTAAATGATTTTTCCTTACAGGTGGAGCTAAGATTAGTTAGGGAAAATAGCTTTACGGATTGGAAACTGTTATATTGCCTTAATACATCTTTACTGAAATGCTTTGAAATGTTAGCCTAATTGATCATTCCTCATGAAATGCTGCTTATTTGCTAATAAAATAATGACTTATTAAAGAAGATGCTTTTTCTTTGAAGAATAAAATTAATAAATTAGATTTTGAAATGACAAGCTGGTCTTGTTTATTCATGGTCTAGTTACCATCAGCTGATCCATTTACCTTAGTGACTTAATTAAATGTTATTTGCATAAAAACCATGGTAAGAGATGATAATCTGCAGATGTATATAAATGTGTAAATAGTTTGTGAATAGGTTCCGTTAGTTTATGGGCCTTGTGAGTGATTTATTATTAATGGTGAGTATCATGATGTTGGGAAGCGTTGTTGAGACACTTTTTCTATAGGGGCGCTGGATCAGGAGGAATCAAGATCTGTGCCTGCTGACGAGCACACCTCTACTGTCATGTAGATACTTTTAGGAGCCTATGTCAACACCATACAAGTGAGGTGTTTAAACAAAGTGTTGAGGCACACGGACCCTCGAAAAAGAAACAACTAATGGACACTCTGCTTAAGTACACACCTTGGGAGGGCTCTTTTGCGAGGGCCTGGCCCAATTGGCCCTCCCACAAGAAAAGGCCTGCTTGATACTAACCAACTGATGTTTTGTGAAAGGTTGTGCCACTTTTTGGGAGTACCCCAAGCCTATTTTTGGCCCCAATCCGACCCTGCCTGGATGGCCAGTCTGGCCCTGCGAAATATCTTCAAATATTTTAAGCATGGAAGTTTAGGACTTCGTCTCTAAAAATGTACCAAAATTCTGCTGAAACCTATTCTACCATCCACGTTTTTTTGGGCATAATCTGGCTTCCCAAAGGCAGTTTTGCGCCAGGAACCATCCGAGTGGGTTATACTGTTCCAATGGGAGATACTAACAGGGTATTTTAAACCCAGAATAGGGAATGAGGGCCTTTCATCTTCAAACATATAACAAATCACCTTAGCAGAAATCGATCAAAAGTGTCGTAAAAAAGCGGAGGGAAAAGTTCAAACTGTGAGATTGAGATGCCATCTTCAGCTGATGGTGCTGCCAGACACATAAACGGGGAGGCTGCTGCACCCCCAATTACAGTCCTTCATAAAACGCGTCAACGTGCAGCCAAAGTGAGGGCTGGAAGGAGCGCAGGCTACAAATAAGCCTGGACACTGACGGCGGGAAGCACAGACGCGCTTCAAGTCTCCACGCAGATGTTGTTGAAAAGGCACTTTGTAGCGCTGCAGGTTGATGGCTGTGTCTGCTCATGGGCGCAGACGCCCAAGATTAACAGAAATAAAGGCACAGGAACTACAGCAGAGATGTATCAGTGCGAGAACAGGCTGGAGGCTGATCTGCATGCCAGCCACTAGCAGTCCCTGCATGCATGGTTAATTTGAGCCGGTGGGCCCACTGGTACTCTTTGTGGGGTACCAGGATTTATTTGTACTCATCAGGCTTTAACCCACCCAGAAAAAGAGAGAGAAAGGAGCAAAAGGGGGAAGAAAGAGAAAGAGAAATAAGGAAAACCTGGGAAAAAATAGGGATGAAAAGAAACCTATCTGGCTGAGTGAGATATAGGGACAGCGGAGTGTAATGATGGATGAAAGCGGCATGAGGTGAAATAAAGACAAGACAGCTCTGGTATTTAGCAGCTCTGACATTCAGCATGGACACTCGCCTGCTTCTGAGAAAAACTTGGGGCACACAACTTTATTCTTTTACAATGGGAGCACTGCCTGCATTAAAGTCGTGTATCACATACAAAAGGACACTGTTCCTTTAATAAACCCAGAATGATGCACGTGTCCTGGGTGTTGTCCAAAGTGTTGCGTTTCTGTCTAGGTAGGGGGCATGAAACAGTGTCTTTTCTGTTATGATGTTGGTTTAGTCTCGAGCAGGAAAGAGTTTGTCGAGCACCCACTGAGGTTTTGGCTTTGGCAAGTAATTGTAAAGGTTTTGCTGGTCGGAGGGAGTGGGTTGGGCGGTGCGATCTTGTTATGCAAGAGGACACACTGACTATGCTTTCATGCCGTGGCACTAGAGAAGGCACACCCTCACTTACACATTGAGTTCTCAGACACAAGTTATTTTCTCTGCCTATAATGCATGCAGAGGCGAGTCTCCTGGCATTCAAGGGAGTCTCTGAATTTTGCAGCATTGTATGGCTACTCCCAGAGATGTGTTCGCCAAGCCACCTTCTTCAAATTTGATTGAAAATGCACCATTTGCCCACTCTTTTTTAAAAAAATTCTCGGGGGAAGAACCCCCACAAACCCCCTGTAGGTGGTTGGGTCTCGCTCGCTGTGCTTGCCGCAGTACTGTATTTACGCCTCACCACTTTCAAATGTCACCAGCTGCCACTGATATATACATATGCATATACACATATTAATTATAATATTACAAGATGGCTGCCACATTAACCTGGTTTTGTAACCCAGAATTGTATATAGTCCTTCGTCAGTTTTTATGGAGTTGACTGTCCAATCAATGTTATTTTTGTTACATGATATAATGTAACCAATGTTTTTGTTAGTTCTAATTTTGCAAGCTTCAATAAATTAACTGATATTCAGCTTCAGAGTGCGCGACAATTTTGTTAAACCTACTAAAATGCTGCTGAAATTTGATTGGCTGCCAACACTTCAACTAGGAAGTCTTACCAGTCATCTTCGGACCAATATACATTATAGCACCCCATTGAAATGCATTGTAGTGAATGGCAGGTTTTGAGGGTCACATAAGGGAGAACGTATAAATGGTGATAACAGAATTTAGTAACAAAATATATCGTTTGTTGATGGTACCATACTCATTTTAAGAATCGGCCTGTTAATCTGGGTCGAGGAGCCACTAGGAAGGAGATGCCTGCTCATCTGCAGCTGATTGCCTTGAGTACACCCCCTCCCCCCCCAGAGCAACGGTTTACTCAGCCCTGCCGCCAGTTAACAACACGGTCCCCTGGGACAACGCGAGGCCCAGGCGGCCCTGAACCTCCACCGGACTCTGGTTCACTTTAAAAAGTGACCCCAACAGCGCAAGACCACCTGCCCACCTGGGGACAGATTGTAATACGTCAGGCTCACTCGCATAGAGAGGCCTAAATTGATATGGTTGCTGACACGTCAAGGCCCTCAGCAGTGCATGGATGGGGACCCTGATGTGTGCGTTCATTGCGATCGACGAATGGAGCAGTCCACTGGGGCCCCCCCGGTAGCCCTCGCTTCAGCACTAAATTTCCAGGTCACTAGGATTATACTTACTCGACCTGCAAGTGAAGCAGTGAGCACTCCCACGGTACATAAACTGGACTGCTACGTCTATGGAGTACCATATATAGTCAATTCGGAACGAGACCGGTGACAGCGGCACATGCGTGTTGTCACTTGGAGGACCCATGGGGACCGGCACAGAGCATTGCTTAGCCACAGGGGAGCCCCCCCTTCACAGCACCTGGTAGCGCTTGTGGGACATGTGGCCCAGTACAAACTCCACAATGGGGAGAACCGACGAGTCCCAAACCAAGGTCCAGTTTGAACCAGGTAAGACCCCCAGGCAACCGGACACAGAAAGAAAAATCCTTCGGAATCAGGATCAGAGATGGGGGACACATCTGTAGATTCAGACTTAAAACAGATTCTGGCGGCAATGCAAAGTAGTCTCACCAAGATCGATGGGAAATTGATGCCCTCACATTTCGTATAGACAGGATGTCTGAACACCTAGACAAGCATACAGAACGCCTGGACACAGTCAAGAAAAGGATTTCGGACACAGAATACGCACTCATTACCAATCTGTTTACTACCACGAAAATAGACAAAATTCTGCACAATGTACAGGCTAAGGCAGAAGATTTGGAAGTGTGTTCAAGCAGAAATAACACTTGCATAGTTGGTATTGCAGAGTCCACAAACATTCTGAATATGGAACTCTATGTTGAGCAATTGCTGGTAACTCTACTGGGAATGGATACTTTCTCTAATATTTTCATCGTAGACTAGGCACATCGCTCCTTGGTCCCCAGACTGGTGCGGGGTGCACTCCTGCAACCCATCATTGCGAGGGTGCTCAATAGGGACAGAGACGCGATTCTCCGGAAGGCCAGAGAACTGCAATCCCTCAGGTATGAGAGTATGGACATTTCTCTCTATCCAGACTTCACGTACCAGGTACAGGAAGCAAGACGTCAATTCCTGTCGGTGAAACGTAAGCTTTGTGACCTTAATCTAGAATATAACATGATGTATCCCGTAAAGTTTTAGATACATGCTGAAAGAAAAATGCATATTTCCTTGAACCCAAGCAAGTGCTGCAATTCTTGAAAAAGAGAGAAAGTGACAAGACTCAAAGAGAATCCCTGAGGTCCCAACTTATGCAGGATGATGATGCCCAAGAGTCGGAGGCCCTGTGAACAATGTCTTCTACTATACTCCCAGCGGGACATGAGGAAAAGCCCCATAACTGACTTTCTGACCGAGCTGCAGAGAAACTGTTTTACGATGTAAGGTGGGGTCGTACGGCCTATATAGGCTAAGGTAACTGTTGGGTGTGAAGAAAGTAAAATGACTATTATTTCTCACTTCTCTTATTAGCTGAGCTTCGGGGATGCGGGTTATTACAGGCCCTTGTTCTGGCATCTCCAGAGACAATGGCAAATTAAACTCAGTAATGTATAGGTATTTGGGAAATGAATTAGAATGGACATATCCCTAGTCTCCCTACTATTGAATGTGTAACAGAAGTATATAGTATGCTTGGGGTTTGTAGGGAGGGAGGACGTCCAGCAATGAGGAGGTACACAAGGAACATTATATCTGAGGAGGGAAGCACCCCTACTGCCCTATGATGCAGGCTTAGCTGGTAATGAGCAAGACATAATGCCGGCAACATCTGCCCCCACGTGTTACTCACACTTTGGTTTGATTTTTTATTGTTTTGCTGCCCCAGGGGCGCATACATTGTGCGAGGGGGAGGGTGAATGGTCGTCTATCCTTAGTTGATGACATCATCCAGTGATTGTTAGTGTTTTCTAAACGTTTATGAGTTTTAAACTTATATACTAAGATGCAACAAAAGCACTGCATATGACCAGATCTATAAATGTAGTTTCCAATATTATCTCGAAAACTACTGAACAGATTTACACCAACTAAGGCAAATTGTGATTTCTGGAACATAATCTACCTTTCTGGGAAATGTTGTGTAATTCTGTCCAGCGGTTCAGTCTGCAGGAGTGTCTAAAAACTCTTGGTAATTAACATGAGAAACACCCTTTTCTTTACAACTGCCTTTTTGTATGCTCCCGAAACTTTCCATGCACAACTAGAATCACTTGCACACTTCTTTGGGAAAGGTTTGTGAATATTCGTCAACTGGTGCAACAGATATAGGCAAGTCAAAAAATGATAAAAATTACCCTGCCATCAAATAACCCATACCCACCCTAACCCCTAAAAATGTCCTTGCCAATCAAAAACCCATATCCACCATAAACCCAAAAATGTTCCCTTGCCACCCTAAACCCTACTAAATCCCTTGTCACCCAAAGACTCATACCCACCCTAAAAATTCCCCTGCGAGCCAAAAACTCACACCCACCCTAAACCCTAAAAATTACATTGCAATCCAAAAACCCATACCCACCCTAAACCCTAAAAATTCCTTTGCCACCCTTACCCCAAAAAGATCCCTTACCACCCAAAAACCCACACCCATCGTAACCTTAAAAAAATCCCTTGTCACCCACAAAACACCCATACTCACTCTAAACCCTGAAAAAACCCTTACCATTGAAAAACCCCATCCCACCCTAAACTCAAAAAATTCCCTTTCCACCAAAAAGCCCATACCCACCCTTAACCCAAAAAATACCTTACCACCCAAAAACCTATACTCACCTTAAGCCCTAAAAATTCCCTTAATACCCCAAAAGCTCATACCCACCCGAACACTAAAACCCTCAAAATTGACATGCCACCCAAAAACCCATCCCCACCCTAAACCTTAAGATTTCCCTTGCCACCCAAAAAACATACCCACACTAAACACTAAAAAATACATTTCCACCCAAAAAACACAAACCTACATTAAACACTAAAAATGTCCTTATCACCCATAAACTCATACCCAACCTAAACCATAAAATTTCTCTTGCCCCAAAAACGCACACCCACCCTAAACCTTAAAAATTCCCTTGCCACCAAAAAACCCCATACCCACTGTAAACTCTAAAAAATCCCTTACCACTGAAAAACCCACACCCTCCATCAACGCTGAAAATTCCATTGCCACCCAAAAACCCATACCCACCCTAAACCCTAACAATTCCCTTGCTACCTAAAAACCAATACCCACCCTAAACCCTAAAAAAAATCCCTCCCTGAGGCTAAAGTTACAATTGGAGGGACCATGTCATGAGTGATGTAATATGCAAGGTCATAAGCAGAGCATTGTGTTGCACGAAGGTGTCCCTTCACTCACACCCCCATGCAACCGCTCATACATACACACACCCACACAACTACTCACATACCTATTCACAGACCCATACCAGTACTCACACATTCACTCACTCCACCATAGAGCCACTCACACCCCCACTCACTCATACAGCCAACCATACAACTATTCACTCACCGATCCAGCCACTCGTATAACCAGTCACTCACCCATATAGCCAGTCACATAGCTGAAACACTCACCCATACAGCTACTCCCACACCCACTTATTTACCTAGTCACTCACACACCCACTCGTTCACCCGTACAATCTCTCAACACAGCCACTCACTCAAACATACAAGCACTCACACAATCACTTACACACACACACACACAACCACTTACATATCCATTCACACATCCATATAAGCACTCACAGAAACAGCCCTTTGCACAGGCATTCACTCTCCAATACGGCCACTCACACACCACTCACTTAACCAAACACCCACTCAAACAACCACTCACTCACCCATACAGCTACTTACACACCCAATCAATCACTCATACAGCCATTCAGATACCCACTCACTTACCCTTACAGTCACTACACACCCACTTACCCACCCATGGAGCCACTCATACCACCACTCACCCATACAGCCACTGACAAACCCACTTACTCACCAAATAAAGCAACTCACCCATATAGCTACTCAAATACCCAGTTATAAACCCATACAGCCACTCACATACCCATACACACAACGATACATAGTAACACAGCCAATTACATAATATATGTAGGCCTGGGCGTAGTTCGCCGAGTTTTGCTACAAGGAACTCCACAAAGTTACAAAAAAACTGCGTAGTTCCACGAGTGGCAGAGAGCAGTGCAAACTGCAGTTTGTGCTGGTATTCCTGCCGCTCAGGTAGAAATTCTACCCGAGCGGCAGCTCGCGCTCACGTACTTACCGTTCGCTATCGTGAACTCACCGTTCGCGAGCGGGGGAAAAACTTTGATGCACATCGCGAAGCGGAGTTTTCTGCACTAAACGAGCTCCGCAGAGTGCGGAGTGCAGAAAACTCCGCAAACTCTGCGAACGGAGCAAAGTTCACCGCCCAGTCCTATATATATGTCAGAAGTAATATCACTCAGTAGCAGTGCACCTAGTATACTAATTTAACTTTTGTAGTAGGTCGTTATAGATTTTTAACACCCATAAACTCTTAAAAACACTTACTCTCACTGGATTATGTAATCATTGATGTCACTGATCATGTAATGAGTGATGTAATATGTGAGGTCATTAGCAGTGCATTGCGGGGACTTTAGCTGAGGCAACTATAACTGCTGAATTTCACAGTTTTTTCACAAGTAAAATCTGAGCCTAACTATAACATCCCTGAAACCTTTGATTTTTTCAATGGATAAAAATTATAGATCACCAGTAGGTAGTTATAGTTAGAACCTACTTTCCATAGGAAATAATTTTCTGTTTGATAATAATTTTGGTGCTGTTTGACAAATCTTAACTAAAGTTTCAAAACTAATTTGCCACTCACTTCAGCTGCTGTTTGGAAAGTTTCTGAGTGATTTATGAAGCGGGGGCTCAGAAAAATGGGGGGGCACAATTTTTGTTTTCCCCATGCAATTTTTCATTCAAGCTTTATACACTAGTACAGTCCGAACAACAAGATGGAACTACACCAACTTTGGCAGAAAGCTAGATCTTGGACCAGAAAGAGTGATTTTTGTAATTTGGTGAGAATCTGTTCAGTAGTTTGGGAGTTATTAAAGAAAATATATATATACACCATCTGTGAAAAACAAGGGCTGGAAAACTGAGGTATTTTACCTCCTGTAGGGGTTTTATTGTTGTAATGACGGCCCCCATTCCACTGGGTCCTGCTTCACATATGGTAGCAGCAGTCTGAGGGGACACAGTGTGGCGGCCGTGGACTTTTGGAATCTACTTTGGGGACACCTGTACCACCTACCTGCGGAGTAACAGCAGGCCCGCACCAACGTGTTTTCTTTGCTCCCCATGCCGCCGACCTGGAGACACAGTCATGGTGCACTCTGGGAGTTGCAGTTGGGACATTCGAGCAACGAGCAACAGGTGTGCTAAAAGACATTTAGTTATGATTTGGGGAGGAGCATTCAGGGCACGCATGCACATCTATAGCAGCAGGATTGGGTCGACAGGAAACAGGACTCCACGCAGTGCAGGGCGCTGATGAAGGCTTAAGGCCGAAATGCATTCGCCGCTACTGTTTTAGTTCCGAATAAACGTGTCTCCGTGCTGTTAACCCCCTCTGGTCTCTGATTGCTTTTTGGAGTAATGTGACGACATATATCGCTGCGCCAGCCAGGGGCGCAGAACAGAAGACCCTGCTGCACAAGAGACCCGGACTACAATCAGGCATCACATTGGTTGACGGCGTTTGTGACTCAGGGTACTGAGAAGTCCGGAGACCACCATCTGTGAAAAACAAGGGCTGGAGAATGGAGGTATTTTACCTCCTGTAGGGGTTTTATTGTTGTAATGACGGCCCCCTTTCCACTGCGGTCCTGCTTCACATATGGTAGCAGCAGTCTGAGGGGGCACAGTGTGGCGGCCATGGACTTTTGGAATGTACTTTGGGACCCCTGTACCACCTACCTGCGGAGTAACAGCAGACCCGCACCAACGTGTTTTCTTTGCTCCCCATGCCGCCGACCTGGAGACACAGTCATGGTGCACTCTGGGAGTTGCAGTTGGGACATTCGAGCAACAGGTGTACTGAAAGACATTTTCTTGTGATTTGGGGAGGAGCATTCAGGGCACGCATGCACATCTATAGCAGCAGGATTGGGTTGAAAGGAAACAGGACTCCACGCAGTGCAGGGCGCTGATGAAGGCTTAAGGCCGAAATGCATTCGACGCTACTGTTTTGGTTCCGAATAAACGTGTCTCCGTGCTGTTAACCTTTGGCACAAATGTGCACACGATCCATGTCAAATTTTTAAAAATCAAGCCCGGTCTCCCATGCTCAAGATTTTGGGGGCCATTTCCTGGAGATGGGGGAGAAAATAGATATATTTAGGGGAGGGGGTTGTGCTTGGCCCCCTCCCCAGGCCAATAGCGGCCCAAGGACCCCATCCCGGGGCCCAGATGATTTTCAGAAGAGGAGAGGGGCCGCAGAACTGATTTCGACCCCGGGGACCCTATCCCCAGCTCCGTTTCATTGTGGGAGGACTGAAAGTTTCGCAGTGTTTGTTCAAGGGGGTATAAAGAAAAATTGGGCTCCAAAATGGGCTTGAAATCCAATGCGTTTTTCATAAACATTTGTATTTGGCATTGCACGAACACGGTCATATGGATTTTTCTTAAATTTGCCAGTATTACATAGTAGGGGCGTAGATGATTCTGTGGGGTAGTGATGGTTCTGTAGGGTGTTGCAGGTAAGTAGAGTAAGTAAACATTAAAGTTATGCGGTATTTTATTTGTGATATCTGTGGCTGCGGTAGTAGTGCGGTATTACCTCTGTACATAGTGACGACAAGGGATATACCTCGCCATATTTATATTAAATGTAAAAGGAGATATTTTCAACACTAATATCATATTGTATGATTAAATGACAAACCTATGAATCTATTTCAAACACGTCATTCAATACAATAAATAATACATATGCAATGGGAAAGTATAGTTGCTTGAGTGTATGAGTGACGCTGAGATTTTATGTTATCCTGTGGGCTTTAGTATAAGTTGGACAATATGTTTTAATTAAAGTCTTTTAAAAATAACTGTAACTATAGTATTTAGAATATTTGTGTAGTATAAATGTGCTGTGTAATAGCTCAGTACTGTAATAACCCCTAAGTATAACTCCTTTCTAATCTTTGATTATCGGGTGATACATATATATAAAGAGAGAGTGATGTGCAGATAAATATATTACCTACTGGCGGTCCCCAGTAGGTATATATAGTTAGGATTTTTTCTCTATGGGATTTTTGAAAATTCTATGTCGAATAACTTTGGCGTTTGAGGACGGAATTGGCTGAAATTGTCAGGAAAATTGAACATTTTGTTTCTGAGCAGCCCCTGAAAATTTGGGGGGGTTTCGTCAAGGGTGGGCCGAGAAAAAAGGGGGGTCCCAAAACGCGTTTTTCCCATGCAATTTTCCATAGGGCGGTTGGACTCACTTTTAGCTCGAACGGCTGGATGGATTTCCACGAAACTTGGCAAAATTGTAGATATTGTTTGCCCGATGTGCCTTTGCTAGGTCTCAATATATGTGCTCCAGTGGATTTTGATAAATTAATGTTCAAAAAAATATATATATCTGTAACAGCGCTCCGGTTAGCGCCCCGGTTCGCGTACCTGACGCGTAACGGAACTTCGCGAAGCGAAGCTGATTGGCTCTCCGGTGTCTGTCAACATTCTAAACAGTCCGGAGCGGCCGCCATCTTGTCTCTCGGTAGGATCGAGAGACAAGAGGTGAAGAAAAACGAAGGGGGAAATTAATGAAAGGGGGCAAGGTAGACCCCTCCTGACCCCCTAGGATTGATGAGGGGGCTATTAAAGGGTCCCGCGGGGCAAAAAAAAAAATAAAAATAAAAATAATCAGTTTTTTCGCGGTAGAGGCGCTACCCGGTACGCGAACCGGGTAGCTAACCGGTAGCGTAATGGGAGTCCGCCATCTTGTGTTTCGGTCGAATTTAATCACAAGATGGAGGAAAAACAATGTGGGAAATGGGTATAAGGGGGCACGGGAGACGTATCCTGACCCCCTAGGTTTTCTAAGGGTGGCTGAGGAGGCTCATATATGTCGAAAAAGAAAAAAAATTGAATTTTTCGCGAGGTTAGCTGCCGGTTCGCGCTCCGGAGCACTTCCGGGTGCGCTAACGCGGCGCGTCATAAGACGCATTACGCGACAACGCGATACGTCGTGCTTACGCGATGCGTCACGATGTTGTTTTCTAACGCGGCAGTTGCGCAAACGGAACGTTTACCGGTTCGCGGACCGGGTCGCGGCACCAAATTGAGCTAACGGGAAGCTACCCGGTGCGCGGACCGGTAGCGAAACAAACAAAAAAATTAAAAAAAATATATACATACATTTTTTTTATTAAAAACATACAAAATATATTTTTCGATTTAAAGAAGAATACATTTTAAAGCTTTTGATATTTGCTATTAAAAAACCATTGAAATTCACTGAAAAAACCATAGGTTATAGACCATATATAGTTAGGAATTAGCATTTACAAAACCTTGAAAATTCACTGAAAAAACCATAGGTTATACACCATATATAGTTAGGAATTAGCATTTACAAAACCTTATTTTACTCACACAAAACCATTGAAATTCGCATATATAGTTAGTTGCACTAACTATATATCGCGCACCCGCAATACACTGCTGATCATGTCACATATTACATCATTCATGACATGGTCAGTGACATCACTGATGACATCACTGATGACATCTCATTTGACATTACTGATCACATCACTGATGACATCATTCATGTGATAATACGATGAACCTCTTCAGACTCTAATATAACCTTAGATACACTCAGTGTAAACAGACACTCACAGACTGTCACTCATCCATGAAGTTACACACACACCTAGTCAGTCATGCAAAGAATCAATCACACCTCCATTTTCTCAACTATACAGTTATACACACCTTACTTATTCAAACATATACTAACACATATTTACTCTCTTATACAATCCCGGATACAAGTTCACAATGATCCATACAGCCACTCACACATTCACTGGCTCTTATGCACAGTTATTTATATATGGCAACTCTCACATGTACTGTGTTTTACATATGTACTTACTTTGACATGTAGCACTGAGATATCCATTCACTCACCAATACACTCATGCACACAGTCAACCGCCCATACAGCTGTTTCCACATGCACTTTTGAACCCATACATCTAGTGAATCAACTGCTCACACATCTATGCACAGAGTCATACACCACTCAGTCTCCCATACAAATACATGGGCAACCAATCAATAACCCATATAGTTACTCATATAGCTACTGATCAACACATGCAGCAGTTTACAGAACAACAGATATAATGATGCACAAATTAAGACAGTTTAGTCACTAACCCATGCACTCAGTGAGACACATTTAATCACTCACTCATACAGTCAGTCATGCACCTACTAAATCCTTCATCCAGACACTTATAAATCCACTAATTCTTCAATATGTAAGACATATTTTAACTTTACAGAAACATACAGTCACTGGATGTTGTCATCAGTGATGTCATCAGTGATGTCATTTGAGATGTCATCAGTGATGTCATTTGAGATGTCATCAGTGATGTCATCAGTGATGTCACTGATCATGTCATGAATGATGTAATATGTGACATGATCAGCAGTGGATTGCGGGTGCGCGATATATAGTTAGTGCAACTAACTATATATGCGAATTTCAATGGTTTTGTGTGAGTAAAATAAGGTTTTGTAAATGCTAATTCCTAACTATATATGGTGTATAACCTATGATTTTTTCAGTGAATATAGATATGTATAGATATAGATTTACATAAACAGATATATACTTCCACGTAAAAAAAAAACACGTTTTTAAATTTTTAAACCACCATATTCTAGCATGATCTTGGTATATGATTTACATGCCATATATGTTTAAGGCTCTGCATGAGCATGTGCACGACAAGTCAAAGCTGACCCTTGGGGGCAGATTACGATGGAGGATTTTCCGCATCCTCTGGGCCGGCAGAAGCCACCGCCGGCCCGGAGGATGCGGAAAATCCTCTGCGGACCCACCAAAGACCCACTGCCACATTAGGATGGCTGGTGGGTCCTGGTTTAAGTCCGCCGCTTTTCCGCTGCGGTTGGCTTACAACCGCGGCGGAAAAGGCCTAATATGGTGGCGATGTCTCTCAGACACCGCCAGACATATTAGGATGGCTGTGAAAACATGCTTTTCCGCAGCGGCTTCTCTGCCGAGGAAAAGCATGTGGATCTTCACCTCGGGGGCCCGTAGCGGGCCCCCTGGGTGAAGGGGGGTGGGGGTGCACATGGGGGGTACCTATGGTACCCCCTGCATTTGTATGCAGAAATCGACAGGCACCGGGCGGTGCCTGCCGCTTTCTGCATACAAATGCAATGTATGCATTTGTAACATTGCTGCGGGTGCAGCTTGAAGCCGCACCCACCGCAATGTTAGAAAATGGAGAATGTGACCTTAGGGTGGGGGGCACATCCTAATTGGACAGGAGGGAACTCTGCATGCCCATGCGGAGGTTCCCTCCTCCTCTGTGATCACGGACGGACTCAAGTCCGTCCACGATCATAATGGGCCCCTTGGTTCGGATCTACATGTTGATTTGTTGGCACACCCACTTCTACAGAGCAGAAGGTGGGTTAGATGCAGTAAAACACCAGCACCATGGATGTCAGGCTGGAGAGAATGAAAAGTAAATACCTCAGTTCAATTGACTCATGGAGTACCAATAACAACTATATCAAGTGTTTAAGACACAAAAACGGTTGTGCAGCATTATGAGCTTGCAAGCAAAAGATGTGGAGGGTGGGGTATGTAGCCAGTGGTGAGCTTTGGAGCACTCTTTCACAAATATATAATAAAACATAATGTGACATCGCACTATAAAAATGCCAATCTCAAGGATAAAATAAGCAGCAATTTGTAAGAAGACATAAGCTGACATTTGACCTCTGTCTGAGAAGCACAACAAATGTGACAAGATAAAAACAGGATTAAAAGGCATCTTTAATGCTCATTCACTTTCAGAGTGAACTGACACCTGTTCTTTGGCAGCTCAAGCTCTCTTCTCAGAACAGAAAGAGCAAGTATGCACTAACAAAAATGGACAGCATAGCAAGTGGGCAAGGGACCATGACAATCCTATAATACAAAGATCAATACTTGCCTGTATCTGAGCACACAGTCCCTGAAACAAAGCTTTTTTCAACACCCAGATATGTTAAAACAGTGACTTGCGTATTGGAGGAAAACCTTTTTAATAGGGGCTTGGTCCTCTAAATATATAATAAACATTAACCAGCTGCTTGTGTTGGTGCTTTTTACCATTCTAAGGGCAATAAGATGAATAAGGTCCATGTAAGTCCTTATGGACGAGGGCCTAGGCATTGAATTATAATTAAATCCAAATAAGAAAATCCACACAGGAAAATCCGCACAAGACAGGATTCAAGTACAAACCATGGAGGTTTATTTAAGATTTGGAATCATTGCAAACCAGAAAACAGTTAGTCACTTCATTTCAATATACCCAATATGCAAATAAAGGTAAATTAGCATAGGCAATGGAAGCAGAGATCTATTCTAGTGAATAGCAAGTACCAAATACGGACTAGCACAAGACAAATAATAAATCAAAGAGCAAACTGTCATAGGGGGTGCTCAGTTTTAAGGGCAAGAGAGCATCATGGAAAATATTCTAAGTTCAATGTCATAGAACAAACTACCATTGAGCCTGTTCTTTTGGGAAGCCAAAAGGTAATTAGTAAACCTTCCAAAAACAACAGTTTTATAGCATTTTAGTGATATAAAGTCAGCCCCAAAGTACCTGGTGTGAAGTGGCTCCATGGGCTGTACTTGCATTAACAAAACTAATTATAATCCAGACATGTCATACATAAAATAAGCTCACTATAGAAACCCTCCCAAAATGAATAAACAAATAGAACCTTTAACTTACATACGAGTGGGAATTAAACTGCATTACTAAACAATAGCTGCTTGAAAATAAAAACCAAACCCAGTTCTGCTAGCACAGACGTCGATCTTCAATACTGAAACATAATATGTGTGTCCCTCTAGCAGCAAGCAGGCTTCCTCTGGAGCTAGTGAACTATTATAGCGAAAAGAAACATTACCACAGATGGTGCATTTCGTCTATTTATGAACAAAGGAGGATCACTGTCTAAATGAAAACATAACCACAGTGAAACTGATAAAAGCCACATAATCGTGCTAAGGCCCAATTAATTAGATGAGTGACTTACTTATGCTAACTTAAGCACACAAGTGTATTCATTCGGATTTTGTGCACTCACTAGCAGAAGGAACTCCTAAAACTTTTCTTTGAGCTTCAAAACCTAGTAAATTTCAGCCACGACCAACACTAGCAATATCTTCGACTCATCCATTGCCAACCAGGAAACTTGGGGGGGATACAATGTTGCAGCTCCAAACTTTTTATATCTGGCATACATGAAGCATTAATTAACCGACCTACACTCTAAGTCAATGAAAGAAACAATTACTCAAAAATATGTCGTCAACCCAAGCCCAACAACAAAACACTATAGAAGAAGAATAGGAGAACATACTTGACATCCTCAAAAGTGGGAAACATCCCTTACCACGCAGTCTTCGGCTTTCATGCTTTCACAGCACTTATGCCTTTACCACTCACAGAACATTAAGGTAAGGTGCATATAAATATATATTACAGTGGCTGTAGTTAGTTCCTAGTTACCATTGGAAGAACGTTTTTGGGGTGCCTATAACTTTGCCGTCGTCTGACGAATCTTCATGAAACCTTTCAAAAAATCTTCATCCACCTCAACTCCTTCCTTGAAAGTGTTGGGGTTATCTGTCAAGCTGAGGCCGAGAAAAAAAGGGGGTGTTACAATACTCAACTTCCCCAGGAAATTGTATTGGGATTTTTGAACTGTGCTCCAGGCCAAAAGGTTAAATGGAATAACACCAAATTTAGCACAAGTCTAGATCTTTACCCAGAAAGTGTGCTTTTGGTGTAATTCCGTTACATAGGTTTTGAGAAATAAAGGTTCAAATTGTATGTATATCTGAACCGTTGGGCTGAAATCTAAAAATGCAAGCCTTCTGATTGGTTGAGGGTTTTTGTTTACAGCGCAAGTGCCCTGGTTTGCTGGCCACAACATAAAATACTGCTGAGACCCATTACAGGACTCAGAGACTTGGCTCCTATGTCCTGATAAGATGTTTGGAAAAGGATACAGATCGCTGACAATCTCGTCCATGTGCATGAGTCCCAGAGGGTCCCCCCTCAACAATGGGCATAAATGCACATTTTTTAAAATGTGTCACGAGGTCCCACAGAACTGATCAACACATTTTGTAAAATGTGGAATGTGCATTTTGTGTTTTATACCCCTGGGATTTATTGAGTTTCATTTTAACATCAGAAACACATGTCAAAATCATTTGTATCAATGCAACACACACAGTTTTGGCAATTCCATACCAGGTCCTGTACATGCATTGAAATACAGTTACTTTGGTAGCATTAATTGGTCAATGAATACACAATGATTAATAACTATGTAGAGGAGGCCTGTGTGGGGCGTCCCTCCCCTAGTTTCAGCCCCAGGGCCCCTCCCATCCACTAGGGCCCAACGCAATTGTATCCCGGGGACCCAATTCCCCAGAACAGAGTGACTTCACTGACACCATGTGTGGTCTCAACTTTATTTCTCATATTCATTCCCCCACTCACTCACACGGTCATATCCTTGACCAGTTATGGTCGGCCAGTCTGGCTATTTCTTCCATCATTATTCTCCCCTGCACCTGGTCGGATCACTCGCTCATTTATTTCATTATTGACCTTGGAGCTACCAACAAGCCCTCCCTGCCCAAGAACATCCTAGCACGGAACTGGAATCGGGTGGACTTTAACACTCTCTGCTCGTCTTTGGCGGCCCTCCCTCCCGACTTATCTGATCTTACTCTTGATCATCAAGTTGACGCCATTAACGGCTGGCTGTCCACCTCATGCGATCCAGTGGCCCCTCTCAGGAGGGTCAAGGCGTGCCGCCTCCACGAAGCCAACAAGGTTCACTGATGACCTTAAAGCTCTGAAATTGGCTCTCAGACAGTCAGAACGCCAGTGGAGGCGCAACTATTGCCCCTCCCTGAGAGATCGATACAGGTCTCTCCTTAACAACTACAAGAGAGCTATTCTCTAAGCTAAATTAGACTATTTCTCTGGCAAGATTCTGTCAGCGGCAAATAAACCTAAGGAGATTTTCTCTATCGTTCATTCCTGGGCCGCATCTGATAGAGTCAACCCCTACCCAGTCCCATCCCAAGCCCTCTGCCTCTCCTTGAATGATTTCTTTCTTGAGAAGATTGCCAATATCAAACGGAATATCCCTCCGTCTTCTTCTCTCTTTCCCTCCCCTCCCCTCCGCCTCTCTCTCCTCCTCTCTCAATCAATTCCCACCTATTTCTAAGGAATCCTTCCTTGTTATGCTCAGGAAAATTAAGTCAGGCTCCCATGCCGACTATGGACCAGCTCGCATTTTAAGGGAGTTGTTCTCCGGTTGCCTCGATCCCCCCCTTTCCCTTCTCAATGTCTCTATTTTCCAGGGTACAGTTCCAGTTTGCTTTAAATCAGCCACAGTGATTCCCATTCTAAAGACACCTGGCTCTGATCCTACTCTCTCTACCAATTTGAGACCCATTTCTCTGCTCCCTTACTTAGGCAAGATCCTGGAGAGCCACATCACTTCCTGCCTTTCGGCCTACATCGAGGACAATCATCTTCTGGCCTCCCATCAAGCTGGCTTTCGCCCAGTCCACTCGACTGAATCCGTGGTTCTTGCTGTTCTGGACGAGCTGAAGAGTAAGGCTGACTCCAACTTTCCCCAAGCCTTGGTGCTTCTTGATTTGTCCGCGGCTTTTGACACGGTCGACCATTCCTTCCTCCTCGACCGTGTCATGGCAGCGGGCATCCGGGGTTCTGCCTTCTCATGGCTCACCTCATTCCTTTAAGGTCAGACGCAGGCCTTTCGTCTCTCCAGTTTCTCTGCCCCCACCTTGTCCGGTGCCCTGTGGGGTTCCCCAAGGTCCTCACTTTCCCCTCTTCTTTTCAACCTATATATTCATCCGCTTATTGTTTCTTTGTTAAACATGGAGGTCTCCGTATATAATTACGCCGACGACCTTCAG
This sequence comes from Lissotriton helveticus, assembly GCF_964261635.1. Classification (NCBI taxonomy): domain Eukaryota; kingdom Metazoa; phylum Chordata; class Amphibia; order Caudata; family Salamandridae; genus Lissotriton; species Lissotriton helveticus. Next base: position 685,634,810 of record NC_136067.1, on the reverse strand, counting down.
CTGGTTTGGACCTCTCTCATGACTCCGATTCCATCCTTAAACTCCAAACCACACTCAATTTCATTGCTGACTGGATGAATCAAAATCATTTAAAGCTTAATCCGGACAAGACGGAGTTGGTCCCGACTGTTGGCTCTTCTAGCCCCTGGACCTCTGCCTTCTGGCCTTCCACCTTTGTTCCTCCCCCGGTTCCTTCTGCTTCAGTTAGAACCCTGGGAATTAAAATCCGTCAGGACCTCTCCCTTCGTCCCCAGGTCAGCTCTGTCGTCTCATCCTGCTTTCTGTCCCTCAGGATTATTAGAAAGATTTCCCGGTTTTTCTCTTTTGATGCCCTGAAAATTATTGTTTTGGCCATGATTCTTTCACGGTTGGACTACAGAAACTGCCTCTATGTGGGCATTCCCGCCTACGAGCTGCGGTGTCTTCAGTCCATCCATAATCAGGCCGCCCGCCTTATTCATAAGCTCCCTAAAATTCATCATACCACTCCCCTACTTAGATCCCTCCACTGGCTTCCCATCCTACAGAGGACCCTCTTCAAGATGGGCTGCCTGGTCTTTATGGCCCGTGCTCGCATGGCCCCTTCCTCATCAATTCCATGATCACCCACTACATTCCCTCCCGCAACCGTCGCTCTTCCAACCAGGCACTCTTAACCGTCCCTCGTTTCTGCAAGTCCAGAGTAGGCGGCACTAGATTCTCCATCCTTGCCCCCCGCTTCTGGAACAGCTTTCCTCTGACCATCAGAACTATACCTGTCTACTTGCACTTTCGCAAGGCACTCAAAACACATCTGTTCTCCCAAGCTTTCCCGTCCTAGTCACCTCCTGGTGCCCTGTCTTCTGGTAACTGTTTTAATCTCCTAGCGCCAAGAAGCCACTTGGCCACAGAGTGCTTTACAAATATTTTAAACTTCAAACTTCAGTGATGGTCCGTGTCCACCCTTGAAGCAGATAGGGAAACAGTGCTATGTTGTGTTGTCGCCGGGAAGGAACCAAGAAAAAAGGCTGCTTCCACCTGGCAAGCATACTGTAAATGTTGCCGGCTCTCACGTAGGCTTGTTTTCATATTTACATGGTTGCACTTTAACACAGCCAATAGACCTGTTTTGTATAATGATGTGACAATCTCCTAAAAAAAGCCAATAGGCTGGTCTTCATATAATGATGCGATGACCACTTGACAAAGCTAACAGGTGTGCCTTGTGTGTTAATATGGTCACCTCCTGAAATAGGCAATCGGCCTGCCATTTATAAATTGATGTGTTGACTCCTTTAGAAAGCAAGTAGACTTGGATTATTTAAAACACACCTTTATATTGCAATGAGTGCTCTCAGTGTCTGGTCGAGCATGAGTGTTGGACTCCTGCCTGGTGGGTTAGCACAGGGTTGCAGACTTTGTGCAGTGGGTGATGGCTGCCAGCCAGGGTGGAGCCAAGCCCCCGCCACGCACCAGCAAAGGTATAGTATGTTAATTGCATCTTACTTTACTAAAAAAAAAACAGAATTTCACTTAAAACATCAAAGGTAAAACTTTAGATTACATTAAAAAAACCTACAAAGTCACTGAAAACAAGCATTTGCAATGCAATAGGTCTTGCATTAGGAAAGTTTGAGCTATTGGTATTGTAAATGACAATTTTTTTATTTTTGTGTTGGTTTTGAAAATAGCGAAATTAATAGCTTTGTCATTTACAATGCCAATAGTTATAACTTTCGCAAATGTGACACCTATAGCATTTGTAATGCAATATGTGTTGTATTTACATCACTTACATGTATTGCTATTACAAATAACAATGGCTTATCATTTTTTTAGATAATTAATACTTAAATAAAAGTTATTGTAATTTATAATGGCAATAGCTTAAACTTTTGTAAATAACTTTTGTGAAGATTATGTTCAGTGTAATTTATTGTGACGAAAATCCAAGAACAGAAGTGAAATATTAACATCTTTTTGTGACATTTGTAATAAAGCTTGAAACATTGAGAGAACATATTTGAACCAGTGATGCTGTGGTGGTGCTAAGTGATGCTGTGGTGGTGCTGAGTGAGGCAGTGGTTGCACTGAGTGAGGCAGTGGTTGCACTGAGTGAGGCAGTGGTTGCGCTGAGTCAAGTCAAGTCAAGTCAAGTCAAGTAAAGTCAAGAAATTTGTATAGCGCACTACATACCCAGAGGGTTTCAAGGCGCTTAGGAGGGGAGGAGGATTACTTGTCAAATATCCACGTTTTAAGTTGCTTCCTGAATGCTAGGTGGTTCTGGGTGAGGCGAAGGTAAGCGGGGAGTGAGTTCCATGTTTTGGCAGCTAGGTACGAAAAGGATCTGCCTCCCATGGTGGTCTTGTTGATGCGAGGTACAGTGGCGAGCGCTTGGCTGGAGGAGCGTAGTTGGCGGGAGGGGGTGTAGAAGGACAGTCGTGAGTTGAGGCAATCTGGTCCGATGTCGTAGAGTGATTTGTGTGCGTGGGTAAGCAGTCGGAAAGTGATCCTCTTATTGACGGGTAGCCAGTGGAGGTCTTTGAGGTGCCCAGAGATGTGTTCGTTGCGTGGGATGTCTAATATGAGCCTGGCTGAGGCGTTTTGGATTCGTTGGAGTTTCTTCTGGAGTTTTGCGGTAGTACCTGCGTAGAGGGTGTTTCCGTAGTCCAGTCGGCTCGTGACCAGAGCGTGGGTGCCTGTTTTCCTTGTGTCGGAGGGGATCCAGCGAAATGTTTTTCTGAGCATGCGAAGAATGTTGAAGCATGAAGAGGATACGGCGCTGACTTGTCTGTTCATTGAGAGTGAAGAATCCAGGATGACGCCTAGGTTCCGTGCGTGGTCTGTCGGGATTGGTGCTTTTCCGAGGGCTTCCGGCCACCAGGAGTCGTCCCATGCAGAGGGGGATGTACCTAAGATGAGGACTTCAGTTTTGTCTGAGTTCAGTTTGAGACGGCTTTGTTTCATCCACTCGGCAACTTCTTTCATTCCTTCGTGTAGGTTAGTTTTGGCGGTGCTGGGGTCGTTGGTGAGAGAAAGGATCAGTTGAGTGTCGTCCGCGTAAGAGATGATGTTGAGGTTGTGTTGGCGTGCGATGGCCGCGAGGGGGCTCATGTATACGTTGAAGAGGGTGGGGCTGAGTGAGGATCCTTGTGGAACGCCGCAGATGACTTCAGAGGCCTCGGACTTGAATGGTGGTAGGCGGACTCTTTGGGTTCTTCCGGTGAGGAACGAGGTGATCCATTCAAGAGCTTTTCCTTGGATTGAGTGATGCTGTCGTTGCACTGAGTGATGCTGTCGTTGCACTGAGTGATGCTGTGGTTGCGCTGAGTGATGCTGTGCTTGCGCTGAGTGATGCTGTGCTTGCGCTGAGTGATGTTGTGGTTGCGCCGAGTGATGTTGTGGTTGCGCCGAGTGATGCTGTGGTTGCGCCGAGTGATGCTGTGGTTGCGTTGAGGTGGCGCTGAGTGACGCTGTGGTGGTGCTGAGGGATGCATTCTTGGCAATGAGTGATGTTGTTGTGTTGCTGAATGATACTGTGGTGCTGCTGAGTGATGCTGTGGTGGTGCTGAGTGATGCTGTGGTGGTGCGGAGTAATCCATTCTTGGCCCTTAGTGATGATGTGGTGTTGCTGAGTGATACTGTGGTGGGGCTGAGTGATCCTGTGGTGGTGCTGAGTTATCCTGTGGTGGTGTTGAGTGATGCATTCTTGGCCGTGAGTGATGATGTGGTGTTGCTGAGTGATACTGTGGTGGTGCTGAGTGATGCTGTGGTGGTGCTGAGTGATGCTGTGGTGGTGCTGAGTGATGCTGTGGTGGTGCTGAGGGATGCTGTGGTGGTGCTGAGTGATCCTGTGGTGGTGCTGAATGATCCTGTTGTGTTGTTGAGTGATGCATTCTTGGCCCTGAGTGATAATGTGGTGTTGCTGAGTGATGCTGTGGTGGTGCTGAGTGAAGCTGTGGTGGTGCTGAGTGAAGCTGTGGTGGTGCTAAGTGATGCTGTGGTGACCCTGAGTGATGCTGTGGTGGCCCTGAGCGATATTGTTGTGTGCTGAGTAATGCTGTGGTGGTGCTGAGTGATGCTGTGGTGGTGCTGAGTGATGCTATGGAGGCGCTGAGAGATGCTGTGATGGCACTGAGTGATGCTGTGGTGGTGCTGAATGATGCTGTGGTGGCGCTGAGTGATGCTGTGGAGGTGCTGAGTGATGCTGTGGAGGTGCTGAGTGATGCTGTGGTGGTGCTGAGTGATGCAATTATTATTATAGGAAGTACAGGAGGTAACCCATAGACCACGTTGGGGAGGGTGCGTTATGTAAACAAGAACAGGTCCCAACAGGTATTATTTAAAAGACTGTTTCAGTAGGAGTATGCCACAGGCATTACTAAGAACAGAACACAAGGAGTCAGAGGGATTGAACAAAGGGTGGTATTATTCACCAAGGACAAGGGGTAATGCATTTACAGTTTAAGACAGCACTGTAAAGATTAGATCTTGTGACAACCCAGTGGCACTTGGTGCAAGGTGCTATATACAGTTTGAAGTGAAATGAGAAGTGCAAGTGCTTTTAAAAACAGCATAAGTGGCGCATACATGAAATTATGTACATCATTTAAAGCTTCAATAACAGAACAAGTTACAATCACTTGGACAATAGTTTTCCATAAAAGCTTTAAGTGTGATATGCGTCGTATGGTTCAAGCTGTGTGGTCGACGGCGTTTCGATCCCCTTGATTTAGGATCGTCATCAGGACGGGGTTGTCGATAGGTACAGTGCTGTGGACAAAGGAGGGGAGTAGTGAGCAAGGGCAATTGGCGGGCGGGGAGGGGTAGGTGAGGGGTGGGGGATAGGTAATTGACTGAATCGTATTAGACCTATCGTGAAAAAAGGGGCCGTGACTGTAGTGGTGGCCAGAAAGGGAAGGAGGGTGCTGTTAGGGGTGACTAATGTGGAAATTTGGCCCGGCGGGGAGGAGACCCTTGAGTGGTACGGTGAACCACATATAGGGGATTACACTTACAAGGTGCCTGTAATGGAGGCGAGGCTGGCGGCACACACGGTTGTTGATAGCGTCAATTTACTGTGAAAGAAATATTGACGTGAGTATTAAATAACAGGGATGTCACAGGAATTATGCGGAGCGGACTGGCGATATGATTACCTGATCGCGTTCCGTCCTAGAGCTGCTCGCAAGGTAGGGCAGCGTCTGGAAAGAGAGAGCGCGCATGCGGTCAGTGAGGATAGGCGCTCCGTGATAGAGCTGGAGTTACATCCTAAGTACGATCTGGGAGTGTGGCCCCTCCGAGATGCTCTTACCAGAAATCAGGTACAGCTCAGAGGCAGGCGCTCATCTGGCGTGGCTGATCGGCAGTAAATGCGGGAACAGACCGCGCATTACCTGTGTCCTGGGTTATGTCCAGGTTGCCGTGGGACGGGGGGGGGGCGCGGTTAGGGCGTGAGCCAAGGGCGGGGTGGGGGATGTGTCGCGAGGTCATTGGGCAAGGGAGAGGGACGGGGGCGGGAATGGGAGGGGCCGGGAAGGAGTGGTTGGGTGTGGGAGAGGGTTCCCATGGAAACTCAAACAAAACAGGAAGGGAAGCAGTATCTGAGCGCCGTCAAAAACCGGCAGTCACGTAAAAAGGAAATTATCAGCAATTTGGTGTAATCAAAGGTAAAACAACTCAAATGGCGCTTTCGGCGTCTAAAGCAGGAAATACATATAACAATTAAGAATGTTTTTGGCCAGCAGGTGCATGTGAATCATAACCATAATTACAATGCACACAACAATAGAGCATATTTTAACAAACACAGCAGGGTTTGTTTGGTGTAAAACCGGGGGGTTAATTTACAGAATGTATTAGATGCTTGGAGAATACGAAAGCCAAATAAAGGGGCTTGGTCTGGACAAAGGGTTCATAATGCAATGATCAAACCGTTGGTACTGTTTATGTACCTACTGCCATGTACTGGAGACAATACGTGAATGTGATCATAACAGGGAAAGGATTAAAACAAACAAAAGCATATTGAATTAACAGCAACGAAGTAGGTTGTTTTGGTGTGAAACCAGGCAGTTAGTTTACAGAGAAATGTTAAAGGCTTAGGAGGTACAATGAACCTGTTGAAGTCAAGGTCGAGACAGGTTTGTATTACGTGAGTCGCACTTCAGGGGAGAGACTTAGGTGGTGATAGTGCTAGTCCATTCATCAAGGGTGTTGAGCCCTCGGTTGACAGAGTCAACCCTGGCGATCCATTTGCATTCAGCTCTGTTGAGCAGCGCAGTCATGTTGCCTCCTCTGAGAGGTAGGGTAGGTTTCTCAATGACCTGCCATCTTAGGTCCGTGTCAGTATGGGAATGCTCAATGAAGTGTGAGACCAGGGGTGCTGTGAGTACCTTGCAATTGATTCTGCTTTTGTGTTGTATGATCCGCTGTTTAATCATTTGCGTTGTCTGGCCGATGTAGATCAAATCACACGGGCATCTGATGGCATAAATCACGTTTTGTGTTTTGCAGTTGGTTTGATGAGTGAGCTGGTGTGTTTGTCCCCTGAATTTGAATTCTTTGGTGTTCATTGTCAATTCGCATACACTACAGGACTGGCATTTGAAATGTCCAAGGACCGGGGGCATGCCCCATGCTGCTGTGATGGTGTTAGTGTTTCTCTCGGTGCTGGATGTCGGCCAAGTGATGGCATGAACGAGGTGGTTAGCGATGTTATTACCTCTCTGATAAGAGAACAGGGGGGGTGCGCTGAATTGTTCCTCCGATCTTAGCACAGACCAGTTCTTTTTGATAATTTTGGCAACTCTGTTGCTGTCCGGGCTGAAGACTGAGACAAAAGGAATCCTTTTCAACGTTTGTTTGTTTGGGTTTGGCACTAATAGGTCCTCCCGGTGGTTATACCATGCCCGTTTTTTGGCTTGTTTCACCAGACGTCGTGGATAACCTCTGTTGATAAGTTTGGAGACTAGGATATCCGCCTCCCTGAAGTAATCCTTACGCCACTTACAATTCCTCCGGATGCGGAGGAATTGGCCAAAGGGGAGACCATCGCGGAGGCCTCTGGGGTGGTTGCTAGAGTAGTGCAGCAACGTGTTCCGTTCGGTTGGCTTGCGATATAGGATAGTTCCAATTTTGCCCTCCTCCACATGTATTGTGACATCCAAAAAAGGTAGGTCATTGGGTTTGGTTTCATATGTGAATTTTAGGTGTTCTTGGGAAGAGTTTAACCAATCAACGCACGGCTGTAAGGAGTCAGCTGTGCCATTCCAGATTAATAGAATGTCATCAATGTACCGACGCCACAAGTGGATTTGGGGTCGGTACGGGTTGATGTGGTTGAGGAATAATGACTTTTCAAGGGCATGGACATATAGAATGGCAAAATTCGGAGCAAAGCAAGCCCCCATCGCTACTCCCTTGATTTGCAGGTAGTATGTGTTTTTGTACAAGAAATAGTTATTTTGTAGGGCCACTCTTAAGAGATCCATAACGAAATCGGTTGGAATTTTGGATGGTTGTGGTCTGGTGGTCAGAAGGTTTTTGATTACGTTTAGTCCCTCGCAGTGGGGAATGTTAGTGTAAAGGGATTCAATATCCAGGCTTGCCATTATTTGATTGTCCATGTCGAAGGGTTGATCCTCAATGGTGGAGATAAGGTCCATGGTGTCACGGATGTAGGTGTCCGTGATGGGTACAAACTCTTTGATCACAGAGTCCACAAACTTGCCAAGGGGTTCCAGAATGGAGCCGCACCCCGATACTATCGGGCGTCCAGGTGGATTTCTGGCGTCTTTATGTATTTTGGGAAGTACATAGAGGATCGGGGTCCTGGGGTGTGGGTTGTTCAAAAATTCAAATTCTTTTTTGTTGATCACATCATTGTCTCTGGCTGCAGTTGTAATGGACAGAATCTTTAGTCTTATATCTGCAAGGGGATCTTTGGATAGAGCGCGGTAATGGTCGTGGTTGGTTAATTGTCGCTCTACCTCCCTGTCGTATTCAGTGTTACTGAGGACCACAATCCCACCCCCCTTGTCCGCGGGTTTGATGACTATTTCCGGGTTGTTTTGTAAGGTGGCAAGTGCTTCTTTTTCTTCCCAAGGCAGGTTGTAGGGGACGTACCGTGGCGTGGTCTTAAGTGCCATAACTTCTTTTAAAACAAGTTTTTCAAAAGTCAGAATTTCGGGTGGCATTTGATGCGAGGGAGGGTTGAAGGTGGAGGGCGGACGAAAAGGGGAAATCTCTAACCCACTGTTATCAGGTTTGTCTGCAAAGAAGTGTTTTAGTCGAATTCTCCTGAAAAATTTCAGAAGGTTGGACTGGAGATCCAGAAAATTGGTTCTTACCGTTGGCACAAACGAAAGACCACGTGACAGAAGTTTCGTTTCTGTGGGTGTAAGGTTGTGGTCCGACAGGTTGAAGATAGGGATGGACGTTACAGCATTTGTACTTTCTTGATCCATCATTGGGGTTGGCCCCACTGGTAGTATCGGTTGCGGGTTTGTCTGTTGCCTGGTACTGGTGGTTGGTACTGTTTTGCCCTTGTCTGACGATTCTGTGGTTGCGGGTGTTGGCCGCGGCCTCGGCCTCGTCCTAAAAAACCGGGTTGAGGTAGTGGCTGTGGACCAGAGGTTGTGGCGTCGGTGTCGTCTCCTGAGCTGTTTGATGAGACAGAGAAGGTGACGCGTTGGTTGTTTCTGTATCTGCCCCAATTTTGGGATCTTGGCTGGTTCTGATGCGTGGTATAGAATTTGTCGTTCAAATAAGGGTACGTGTTCTCATTCTTATAGTTCTTAATATCTTTCTCGATTTTGTTGATCTTTTTATTGACCTCAAAGGTGTTGAAAGTGGCAATGGAGCTATGTATTTTCTCTAGGAGGTTTTTTGCGTCTGTGATGGTTGTGTCTTCTAGGATACGTTTCTCTAGTTCTTCAATTTCTTGGAGCTCTTGGCGGCTATGTTCTATCGCTGTGTCAATACCCAGGACCATCCAGTGGCGGGAGCACGTAGTCGCTAGATGGCTAAAGCTGACTCGGAACTTTGGGTCTTGTGTGAAAATGGCAGGGGTGTTCCGGATTTGAAGGCCAAGAGGAATGACACCGGACCGTAGGTAATCCGTGAGCATGCGGGCATGTAGATCCGTTCTGATCTGCTTCTTCTTCAGTTTCTCGAGTTGATCCAGGAGAACTCGGGACGATTATGGTTATGATTCACATGCACCTGCTGGCCAAAAACATTCTTAATTGTTATATGTATTTCCTGCTTTAGACGCCGAAAGCGCCATTTGAGTTGTTTTACCTTTGATTACACCAAATTGCTGATAATTTCCTTTTTACGTGACTGCCGGTTTTTGACGGCGCTCAGATACTGCTTCCCTTCCTGTTTTGTTTGAGTTTCCATGGGAACCCTCTCCCACACCCAACCACTCCTTCCCGGCCCCTCCCATTCCCGCCCCCGTCCCTCTCCCTTGCCCAATGACCTCGCGACACATCCCCCACCCCGCCCTTGGCTCACGCCCTAACCGCGCCCCCCCCCGTCCCACGGCAACCTGGACATAACCCAGGACACAGGTAATGCGCGGTCTGTTCCCGCATTTACTGCCGATCAGCCACGCCAGATGAGCGCCTGCCTCTGAGCTGTACCTGATTTCTGGTAAGAGCATCTCGGAGGGGCCACACTCCCAGATCGTACTTAGGATGTAACTCCAGCTCTATCACGGAGCGCCTATCCTCACTGACCGCATGCGCGCTCTCTCTTTCCAGACGCTGCCCTACCTTGCGAGCAGCTCTAAGACGGAACGCGATCAGGTAATCATATCGCCAGTCCGCTCCGCATAATTCCTGTGACATCCCTGTTATTTAATACTCACGTCAATATTTCTTTCACAGTAAATTGACGCTATCAACAACCGTGTGTGCCGCCAGCCTCGCCTCCATTACAGGCACCTTGTAAGTGTAATCCCCTATATGTGGTTCACCGTACCACTCAAGGGTCTCCTCCCCGCCGGGCCAAATTTCCACATTAGTCACCCCTAACAGCACCCTCCTTCCCTTTCTGGCCACCACTACAGTCACGGCCCCTTTTTTCACGATAGGTCTAATACGATTCAGTCAATTACCTATCCCCCACCCCTCACCTACCCCTCCCCGCCCGCCAATTGCCCTTGCTCACTACTCCCCTCCTTTGTCCACAGCACTGTACCTATCGACAACCCCGTCCTGATGACGATCCTAAATCAAGGGGATCGAAACGCCGTCGACCACACAGCTTGAACCATACGACGCATATCACACTTAAAGCTTTTATGGAAAACTATTGTCCAAGTGATTGTAACTTGTTCTGTTATTGAAGCTTTAAATGATGTACATAATTTCATGTATGCGCCACTTATGCTGTTTTTAAAAGCACTTGCACTTCTCATTTCACTTCAAACTGTATATAGCACCAAGTGCCACTGGGTTGTCACAAGATCTAATCTTTACAGTGCTGTCTTAAACTGTAAATGCATTACCCCTTGTCCTTGGTGAATAATACCACCCTTTGTTCAATCCCTCTGACTCCTTGTGTTCTGTTCTTAGTAATGCCTGTGGCATACTCCTACTGAAACAGTCTTTTAAATAATACCTGTTGAGTGATGCAATTAGACATGAAATGCTGCAAGAGTTTGAAAAGAACTAAGATTAGCTTTCCGAAAAAGTGGAGAGCGTTTTTTTAATTTTTATCTTTGGATACTTTTTCTAAATTCAAGGTGGTAAACACTTTCTTTTTCAGCGCGCAAAGGGGGGGGGGAGCCATGAAAAGAAAAATTCCTCTGCAACAAAGTTAGTAAGTAGACTGGTGTAATGGATGTAGAAATTATAGGCCAATGACAAATTCATAACCATCTGTTATGAATTCCTCATTGGCATATAACCCTCGGCTTTTGAGAAAACAAGAAAAGCATGTGTAGCAGTCGTAGTGAGATTTCTTCAAAGGTATAGTGATTTATTTGTAGTCTTTTCCTTCAGTCACTAAGTCTATGTAACACGGCATATGAGAGTCGCATAAAAGGAGCCAAAATTATGTAACCAATGAATCCGTGCCAGAGAAAACACACTTCTTTCAAATACTAACTTAAGGGCTATGAGGGAATTGCCACCACTGGTATGCGTAGCAGTGTACGAATCCGTGGAGAGCAACTACTGGCATAGGTTTTTCCAGGAGGTAACAGACACGAAAGGACGCAATTATGATTCTGATCACGAACGGTGTGAACCACTGCATTTGACGGAGCAAATTCCAGCAATGTCACGACTGTTCTGAATTAATGGAGGCATACTGACAAAGCAGACCGGAAATTTGGTACGGTGCAAACCTAACAAGATTGAGTCCAAAAACTTTCTGCACTGATGGCTTGAACAGCTCTTCCAGGTAACGCATCGCCCTATGGTTGCTGTGTCATGTCTGGTAGAGGGTAATTGTTTGGGTAACACCAGGGCACATCTTAAAAATAATGCAAAGGGTTTTAATTTTGGAAAGAGGTTTGTTAAAATACTCAAAAGCTGGAAATACACACTATGTTGGGAGACAAATACAAAACACACCAAATGTACAATATATTTAAGTGCTGATAACTTAAATGTGCCGCTTTTCTGGATTAAATACAGCATGATGTAACAAGGTTGGAATTCATTTGGGTCCTAACGTAGCCTAACCTGTTTAAATATTGGAAATTGTCATTGTCAGCTGTTCTGTAGAGTGCAAAAGGGATAGGTACGAAAACGAAATGGTCTTTAAATGTCTTACTCTGAATGCAGGTAAGTCAACTGAAATCGAAGTGCTGTGAAATCACAAACTTTTAATGCTGACACTGCTAATCAGAGACTGTCTATCTTCAAGATATGTAAAACAATATTGGATAACATGCTAAATGCGAACACGATAAACTAGACTTGAACCAGGCCGTTTAAAAAAATAGACGTTATCAAGCCAACACCAAACTATACTGCCACCACGGGTAAGCGTCCCACTTATTCTATACGTAATGAATGATTAAAGGCAAGAAAATGTACCTTAGCGCGCACTGTCTATGCAGTCATAGAGATAACTATTCATATTTTCAAATTAAATACGTTGGGTGCAAAAAAAACACTATTGTAGTGAAAGTAAATAAAGAGCATTCTGGGCGAGGCACTAATGCGATTTAAAAGTAACACTTTTGCCGCACTGTATTATCCGAGCTTCAACAAAGCATCCACGTCAATGGCTTGAATGTGGCTTCCATTACATTCTCTCTTTTTCATTTGCTGATAACATACATATTAATGAGCAATGCGTGTTTTACGTTGGATTGGCAAAAAAAGTATGTCTCCCACAATTCTCTACACAGCTCTTTGTTTTGCTCACACTAAACACAAAATGAGATTTTCAAAGGATAAAAGCAACGGCGGAGAAGAAACGGGCATTCTAAGGAAGGAAGCTGTCGGAACAGCAGGTTCATGGGCAGGGTCGCCGCCTGACGCAGAAGGCTGTAATGATGAACGTGCCAAATTCACAAGTGGGTTCGGGTGGCCCCTCTCTGCACAGATAAGGAAGTCACATCTTCGAATGGTGCCTGATTGAAATGGGGAGGGGGAGAAGTGGGAGTTGTGTGCACGCACGGCAAATGCGCCTAGCGAGATCTAAAAAAAAACAAGCAGGAGAGATGAGGCGGCAGCTACAGCCAAGGGAGAGAGTGTTCGCATGAAGAGCAGGTCTTCCTCAATCTTTATTAAAGCCATTACAGTGAATGCGAGGCATAGTGCGCTTTATAAAACAAGCTCTCGACATTGCTGTGGGGGGGGAGCATTCCTTTGAAGACTGCTGCAGCGGGCGGGGGAGCGGCAGCTTTGAAGTCTGATGAGGCACAGACAAATCGTGGTGTGACGTGGCTGGTGTGGCGGGGGAGCGGAAGGGATGGCTTTGAAGTCTGATGCTTCTGATGCCTGGCTCGGGGAGCAAATGAGTGCGAGGCTGATGGGTATGACGTGCACGCGCGTCTCACACGAGTGCATCACATGAACTGGACGTAATCCGCACTTGGTAGAGATTTTGTTTTGCCTACTATATACTCGCCTATTAATCCCTGCGGGATATAATAGGCGAGACCTAAAAACAACTGTTAAAGGGGGGTCATAGTTATGTGAAAATTTCAGTTTAAACATATTTTAATTTGAAACAAACACTGAAATTCACCAGTTATAGTTACCATAGTAACTATAATTTGCATCCTTGCCAGGCACTTGATACGACCTCACATATTATATGATTCATGACGTTCTATGACATCACTGATGACATCTGATATCAGATCATTGATGACATTTCTGTGTATGGCGGAGTGTGAGTTTTAGTTACTTCCGGTAAATAGAACTGGTGAATTTAAGTGGGGTTTTTTGTTTACAATGCTAGAAGGACACTTTAACCCTCGGTTTTATATATTTTTAAAATAATTTGTAAAGGGAGGTAATTTTAGGGTTCAGAAGTGGGTAATGGCAAAGGGATTTAAGGGTAATTTTTAGGGTTATGTGGGGGGGCGGAGCTAGCCACGACGAGAGATGGCCACTGCTTGAGCAAGCTCCTCGCCTGTGGCCCTAAAATCCTATCATACGATCCTTTTTTCTCCCCGCTGATCCCGCACCGCTGCTGAGGACACTGCTACAGACACTACAGGGAAGCGACCGCGGTGCCCGTAGAGCCGCCTGAACCCCTGGGAGTGCAGATTGCCGCGGGAGGAGCCGGAGGCCTGGTGGTGTTGGTGGTGCCGACGCAGTCCTATAGCCTCGGCCTCGCGTGAGGCGCGTGCCCGGAGCAGCGCTGGACCGTGGGAGACGCCGGGGCCTGGGGGGCTCTGCTGTCGGCGGCCCCCGGAAGTGAGGGATGGCGTGACTGCCGGTAGCGCCCTGCCCGGCCCCCGGTAAGATCGGGCCCGCTGCTCGGAGAGCTGACTTGGCGGGGGGCTGCCAGACACGGAGCCTACTCCTCGGCCCTGGTTTGCCCTGGGCCCTTGCTGAGGGACATAGAGAAGAGCCGCGTGAGACTTGGGTGAGACGCCTTAGGATTTTACAATAGTGACCCAGGCCTACTGGTGGACTAATACAAAAAGGGACACAAGCTGATGAGCCCCAGACCCAGCAGAGAGAGTGGAGAGCTGGACGCTGGCACTTGCAAGTACTGGGCTTGTTCTGGACACTGTATAGGAGATTGAGGGGCAAAGTGTGCAGGCAGCTGGGGGTGATGCACAGACCAAGCTCGCGGATAGCCCTACATCCAGTCCTCAGAAGTGGGGCGGAACGCTGCCTTTGTTGAGGGTCGCCAGGTGCACGCAAAGCAGGTGCGCACAGGAGCAGACACTGCGGCCACGGATACACAGGCGACCAGGCTGCCATCGACTACATTGGCTCTGTTCGCGGGCTGATACTGCCGCCCTGCCAGACCCCGGACTGAGACCCCGACTGCCACACGAGCTACTGCACTCTACATCATTACTAACCTCGTACGGCCCACACCGACAAGATCATGGGAGAACCAGATCGTAATCAGCCGAAGATAACTTTCGAACAGTCCAAGAACCAGCCAGATGGGGGTGCGGAGGCGCACACCCCTCCTACGACTGCACCACCGGAAACAGGAGCAATTACTAACGACGCGTTGCAGACCATGTTCCGTACTATACAGACATCACTTACGAACATAGATGGTAAAATTGACGATCTAACCTACCGTGTTGATAGAATGTCTGAGCGCTTAGATAAGCACACGGAGCGCCTGGACATGGCGGAACGACGCATCTCCGAGGCCGAAGACTCCCAAGTGCAGATGGAGTCAAAACACACAAGGATGGAGAAACAGCTGGTGACGATGGCGGACAAGGCGGAGGATTTGGAAGCCAGGTCTAGGAGGAGCAATATCCGCTTGATGGGCATTGCAGAGACCACAAACACGGGGCCGATGGAACTATATGTGGAGAAACTACTTATCTCTATGCTCGGCAGGGACACCTTCTCGGAGGTGTTCATTGTGGAGAGAGCCTATAGGACATTGGCCCCGCGCCCACCCACGGTATCTGGGCCGCGGCCCATCATAGCTAAAATACTCAACTACAGAGACCGGGATGCGGCGCTACGGAAGGCGAGAGAACTAGGCACGCTCACTCATGAAGGAATGAACATATCTCTATACCCAGACTTTACCTCGATGGTGCAGGAGGCACGGAAAAAGTTCATAGATGCGAAACAGAAACTGCGTGAGCTCAAAATACCCTATGCAATGCTATACCCTGCAAGACTCAAGATCACGGTGGACGGTAAAACGAAGATCTTCAACGACGCATCGGAGGTGCAGAAATTTCTGCAGCAGAGAGAGAAGTACAGTGTGAGAAGAAGATCGCCGAGAAGCGAACACGGAGATCTACTCACAATGTCTGATTTCAAATAACTGGTATTTGGGTACACATCGGGCATGCATGGGGTGGGGTGTCGATATCACTGCGCCGCGTGGCTTTGGAACAGTTGGACATGGCCACCTGGACTACCTGATTGCCGCGGTTGGCGCTTCCAGATAAGTGTATTCTTGCTTGACATTTCATATACTATGCAGG
Source organism: Lissotriton helveticus (assembly GCF_964261635.1). Classification (NCBI taxonomy): domain Eukaryota; kingdom Metazoa; phylum Chordata; class Amphibia; order Caudata; family Salamandridae; genus Lissotriton; species Lissotriton helveticus. The sequence continues at coordinate 685,619,209 of NC_136067.1, read as the reverse complement.
CTGCTTGAGCATATGCGGTGACTATTAATAGCAATGTAATGCAGTTTCTTCTTAATGCTTTCATGTTTCCATGTATGAGACAGACATGGCGGGTGCGGGTAAGTGGGTGGATACCAGGCGGTGGGCCCAGACTCATGCAACGCTGGTTGCAGGTAACGGGTAGGCAGCTCTGACCCCCTAGCGTGAATCGCAAAGTTTTTTCTTTTGTATTGTGTATTTGTTTGGTACATGTTGCTAAGTGGGGTGGGGGGAGTATCGCAGTCCAATATGGGGGATGTCTCCGCTACGATTGGGGTGGTGGAGTGGGTGGGGGTGGCAGGGAGGACATAAAACTCTGACTGGCGGTTTCACAGCTTATACACTTGAAGCAGACATTCTTAGACAGCGTATACATGAGGGACTGACGCTAGATCTGTGCACACAGAATGGGGGGCCCCTTTACGGATAGCAGATCGCTGAGACTCCTCACCTGGAACGTGCGGGGGTTGCAGAACCCGCAGAAAATACGTAGGATGATTGCATATTTTGATAGGCACAGAATAGATGTTGTTTGCTTGCAGGAGACGCACCTCACAAACACTCGTGAACACCACATTGGTAGCCGATGGGCCGCGTTTCGGGTGGCATCCTCGTATTCGTCCTATGCTAGAGGGGACTTGATATGGGTGAGGCGTACTGTCCCCTTCACTCACCTTAAATCAGTATGCAATGACCAGGGGCGTTTTGTGATACTGCACGGCAACTTTGGGGGATCGATACTAACATTAGTGAATGTGTACGGCCCAAATATGGACGACCCCACTTTCTATGATAAAATATGGTCGACACTGAGGGGGCTGCAGCCTAGCACCGTAACCTGGGGGGAAGACTTCAACACCTGCTTAGACCCAACACTCGACAGGTCATCTGGTCAGGATAGGTATGGCAAAAGCTCGGCTGAGGTATTGAAAGATGGAATTGCTGAATGGACTATGCTTGATGTATGGAGACTGAGACACCCAGATAAACTGGAAGGTACATGTTTCTCGTCCACATATATAACATGGTCTAGACTAGACTTCTGGCTGGTGACACGGGACGCTTGCACTTGGACCGCGGAAGCGGCCCATTTGCCTAGGACAAATGGAGATATCCAAAAAGGCTAGCCGGGATTCACTATACTCGATGTTGAATATCAAAAAAGAGTTCTGTTGATTAAGCCAGTCATGGAAAGCATTAACTTAAGGGCTGTACCACGCCAAACCACTAGCACGTCATCAATGTATCTTTTCCACAGCAACACCTGATGGAAATACAGGTTGCTGTGGTTGAGGACAAAATTCTGTTTGAAAAGATGAACGTACAGGCTGGCGAGGCTGGGTGCAATGACGCTACCCATCGAGGTACCCGAGATTTGCAGAGAAATCTGGTCCTCAAAACGAATAAAATCGACAAATGTTGATAATGGCTCTAACAGTGAGCCAATCCCGGAAATGATGGGACGTCCCGGAGGCGGACGTTGGGCTTTATGTATTTTAGGAAGGCAGTAAAAGTAGGGCATCACAGGATGGGCTGTTATCAAGTATCTGGGCTCATGTGGTGTGATCCACCTTTCAGCTTCTGCCTCCTCAACCAGTTGTTTTATCTCCAAGACTAGTCTAGGGGTGGGATCAGAGTCGAGTAATCGATAAGATTTGGTGTCCTCCAACTGTCTGCGGCATTCTGCACGATATGTATCTATATCCAGCAGAACTGTGGCTCCCCCCTTATCTGCTGGCTTAATGATGATGGAATCATCTTTCATAAGGTCCTGCAGTGCCAGTCTGTCATTAGTAGAGAAGTTGTGATAGTCATTCCTTCTGGAGTTACAAAGTGTTGTCACAACGTGGGTTACTGCCTTTTCGAAGGTGGTCACCTGAGATGGAACTTGATGTGCTAAGGGGGTAAAGTTTGATTTTGGACGTAGTCCGGTGTTACTTGCCCCTTTCTCTTGTAGGTTGTTCTCATTTTCTTTGTTTTTAAAGAAGAATTGGAGCCGGATTTTCCTGAAAAAACCTTCAAGCTCACACCTGAGTTTAAAAGGATCTCCTGTATGGGTGGGAACATATCCTAGCCCTTTGTTTAGAACTCTATGTTCGTTCACTGTCAAAGTACGGGAGCTAAGATTGACCACTAGGTCCACTATTCCACAGGTGGATTGGTTGCCTGCTGGTGGCCTCGCCTGCTCCTCGTGTTGGGGCAGGGTTGATCTACTTCCCAATGTACTGTTGCTATACCCCTTCTTTTTCCTCGACTGCGGCCTCTGCCCTGGCCTAAAAAAGATTGGTCTTGGAAAAATTGGTGGTTTCATCCAGTTGTTTTTTATAGCCAGTAATTGTTGTTTTAATTTGTCCCTCAAGGACCTGAATCTCTATAAGGATAGCATCTGCCTGGCGCTTTGCAGTGCGAAAATCTCCCTGTAGGCCAGTTTCTTAGAGTACGTAGAAATTGTTCAACAACAGCACTCTTTGACAAACATGCCCAAGAACTCTCTCTTCAACTCCAGGCCCGTGATTATCCCAAACGTCTTGTGCGTAGAGCCTGGAAGAGAGCCTCCAATGCCAGCCGAGATGCTTTACTTGATCACAAGATCATTAAACCTGCAACTAATAGACTGACATTTGTGAACCCTTTCTGCACACTGTCAAACCAAGTCCAGAAGACAGTATGCAGGCATTGGCGTATCCCTAATATTGCAACAGAAAATATCCTGTTGCCACTTTTTTCATTTAAGACAGGTCCAAGTCTGCGTGATAGCCTTGTACACACCCGGCCAAGGCTACAGATGAATCAGGACACCAACACCCTTTGGGGGCTTCCCCCGGTACGTGGTCACTATCCATGCGGTTCATGCAGTGTGTGCCCACAGACCATCAAGACAGAATCCATGGACGTTGGGACTGGCTGACCATGGATTCTAAAAAGTCACACTAATTGTAACACAGACCGTGTGATTTACATGATCACATGTCCTTGCTCACTGAGGTACATTGGCCACACGATTCGCAAAATCAAGCTGAGCATCAGTGAGCATAAGAGTACAATACGTTGTAACAAACAGTCAACAGGCCTGACAAACCATTTCCTATCTCTGAAACACCACGCAGATGAGATGAGGTGGTTGATTTTGGAACATCCCAGGATTCCTCAACATGTGACCGACATCTCTAGATTGTTGTTCATTAAGGAACAAAAATGGATTTTCAAGCTGAAAACAGATATAGAAGGCTTGAATGACAACATTCCATGGGTCTCCATTTAACATGTTTCTGTAAAATAACTTTAGAACTACCAGCACATAGTGCTAGTCATTGATGTAAATGTAAATGTAAATTGATGAAACTCCTGATCCAAACTATCAGGCTCGACTAGCCTGTAGCACATCAACGAGCGATGATGTTAAATGAAAATAGTCCCATACCATCAATGACACATACTAATAAGAGCATCAGCGTGTTCTACTCTCACACCCTGTCACGATTGCTATTCCCTCTTCTCATTAGATATGATCACATATCAGTACTGAGCAAATTACTAATCTCAGAGAACCCAATGGCTTTTCAATGGATGTCAATTCATTATTTCACAATAATCGATAGCGACCTTACTGAGTCCTCTTATGTCTTGACTTTAGCCCAACATCATCCACTTAAGACATTATATCATTGTGTGGGGAGCATTGTGTTCTCCGTTGCCTGGCTGCATGAATCCAAAGCTTCAGTCCTGACGATGTTCAACAACACTGGTGAAATCATTCCCCGATCCACTGATCCTGGGGTCAAGGTTAACCCCACAGTTTTTATATTAGGAACAATATCTGAGGGTAATCACTTATATTATAGTTGGTTGAGCTGAATTCACACAAATTATCAACTCTACAAAATGATCCATAAATGTTTTCAGAAAACGGATGAGACTGGATTACTTGTGGCAAGTTGCGAAAGAATGTAGTATTAACCCATTTAGCAAATGGATTGCCATAACATCAAAAATATACTCATGGGCATATATTCGAGCACAATTTTGGCAATTTTAACATTACATATCTATGAATTGCAGCATGATAACGTGAACAACAGCATTGAAATCACTTTCACGATATTACATACAATACCGTGCCTAGTTCTGTCTCTGCCACTGTGCCTGCAGATTAAGTGCGCACGCGCAATAGAATACTGTCCTCTAATGCGCAAGCGCGCCAGAATAATATCCCTACTTCTCTCGACTCGAGGGAACTTTCCAGGAGTGCGGCGTAATCTCATGGCACATGGGCACAAGGGCAATAAAGAGTCGAGATAGCGTCTGAGCATGACGCGCGGGCCCTATGTTTTTAGCGCGCTACGAGACGAGGTTAATAATATTATTACAACAGACTCTAGGATTGGTCAAAGATTCGATCAAGACCAATTGGGCCATTTAGAAAGACTATAAGAAGAGATATCGACCTGCCATCGGTACCTCCCACACTGCTTGCAGATCGCAACGAGGTACCGACGGACAGGTAAGAGGCTCTGTGTTTGTTATGCTTAGCAGGGTTAAGTTTCTTTAACTTTTGACCTCTCGTTTGACATGCCCTTAAATCCTGAGATCAGACATCCCGTAGTTCCGAAAATGTTTGTTGTTTAGCTTGAAACTAAGACTGTTTGATAAAATAACACTGGGTAATCATTGCAAGTAGATCTTAAAAAAAAATGTGTAACATTCTATTCCAATGACATATGTGATAAGGCTAGCTCTTCACTGTATCCATCCATTGCTATTGGGTATTTTTTGATAGAAGCCAAGGGCACACCATGTAAGGGATTGTCCTAACAATATACAAATACATTTTTGATACAATGACTGTTCAGAAATTGCTTGTATGAACCAACACAAGACATTATTAAACCAAACCATACACGTCAAATGCTAGCCTGCTGTCTTTCATGGTGTGGAGCGCCATGGTTCTAGACTTTCTGATTTAGTTTTTTTTAATTTTCGATTTCTGAGTACAACATAGGGACAAAAGAAGGATGATACAATCACCTTATGTTTCCTTGTTTTACCTACGAATAGAGCGGGGCCTCTATCACCGAGCAGTTGCCGGTTGAGGTGGGGCTTACTCCCACAGAAAGCTGGGTGAGTATTTATCTATTTTTAAAAATCAAGAATTGCCTCAGTAAAGTTACATAATGAATTGGCACGGTCGATTGAAATGTAGACATCGATCTTTTGACTTTTTTTCTGCTGTTTTTTTCCTCTATGCTTTAAGTTTTTCTTTTCACTATGATAAAGCTTGGCCCCTGTATTGACAAAGTCTTTTTTTCCGGAATGTTGAAAATGTTCTTACCTACATACACATGGGAATCATGTCGGGTAGGGTGGTAATAAACCACTGATTTATCATTTTTTTCACGTGCAAAAAATTGTTTTGTATAACACATTTCATAGATTGCTTTCCTAGCAGTAGCATTCAACAACTATTAGGTCCTGAAGAAGGCCGGGATAGGCAGCCATACGGCTGAAACATGTCGACCTCACTATTCGCCAGGAGATAGTAAATTTGTTCCATACTATCAGGCGATCTATTTTATCTTATGGCATTTGGACAATACTCAATAAACTTATTTTTTGTCCTCATAGTCATTTTTAACTGCACCTGTTCATCACTCGCACTGCACTCCATCAGTTGTCTCATATCTTGAACAACTACTGTGGCTGAGATTACTGAGAGTATGAGGTCAGGTATCTATCTATGTTAGCAATGGAGCAACATTTGGCTACCTTTGACCCTCCTCTCATGGTCTTCCTAATGACGAAGTTCTGCCAAATGGGTGGGCTGATGGAGACTTCTCTTTAGCCAAGTATTGGGCAAGCTATCTACATCTGGTCAACAGTTTCCTTTGAGCATTGGGGTCTTTTTGTCATACCATCAGACTGACCTTCTCCTTGTATTTGTGTAAGTCTTTAATCAGGGGCATGGAGTAAAGTTGGTCTATAAATATTGCCCCCTAGACCCTCCCAAACATATATCTTTCTAGGCCTTTAAGGTCACCGTACGCGGCTATTGCATTAGCACTCATGCGGGTATTTTGAAAGATATCCAGAGTCAATTGGAGAAAATTGAAAGGGACATTAAGGTCTTAGAAAGCCAATACGCGGAGAACCCCTCTGCTTCTATTCTGGCTGAGATAAGACAACAAATTGACAAATATATATCCCGCAGATATGTAGCGCGGAACTATGGAGAAGGTGGTAGGCTGGGTAGGGCACTCTCCTTTAAACTTAAGCCAGCACAAACACAGACACTGATCACCGAAATGAGGTCAGCATCAGGCGAGTCTGTGTACGACACGCCGGCCATAGTGACTAGCTTTACGGAATTCTACACACAACTGTATACGGTCCGTGATGTGCCCCCGACTTAGAAATATGGCAGTATCTGGACGACGTAAGGCTAGCATGGCTTTCCGATACACATAGGGAATATTTTTGTCTCCCAATCTCCAAAGGCGAACTGATAGAGGCCTTCAACTCACTACCCATTAATAACGCCCCTGGCCTGGACGGTCTTCTGGTTTAATTCTATCAGGAATATCGCGATATACTAGTGCCCCACTTCGCGGAAATGCTTGAAGAAGCATATGACGAGGGCACATTGCCAGACACCCTCACAGAAGCGTTACTAATTGCGCTCCCGAAGCCGGGCAAGGACCCCCAAAAATGCAAATCCTACAGGCCCCTGTCACTAATCAATATAGATGCAAAGATCCTAGCAAAAATCATAGCGAATAGAATTCACCCACTTCTCTGTAACCTGGTACTGCCCGATCAGGCTAGCTTCATGCCAATGCGATCCACTGCCCAAAACCTGCGTACAATTTTTTCCCTATACCACCAACTGGACCCGGAGGTGCCGGCGGCTGCAGCCCTGCTATACGCCGCAAAGGCTTTTGACTCCATGGAATGGCGATATATGTTTGACACCTTGCGCAAAATGGGGTTCCCGGAACCCTTCTTAAAATGGATCTCCCTCCTATACAAAATGCCTAAAGCACGCGTGCGCATTAATGGCCTAACGTCCGAGTCTATCTCAATCACTAGAGGCACGAGGCAGGGGCGTCCCCTTTCTCCCATGCTCTTTGCTCTGATACTCGAACCACTCGCCTGCAAAATTCGACAAAAACACTCCGACATGGCCCTGCAATTTACTCTTCGTCCAATCAGCATTTCACTATATGCAGATGACATGGTACTTTATACTACGCACCCAGATAGACACCTGAATCCGCTCATATGAGAGTATGTACAGTATGAACAGTACGCAGGACTCAGTATTAATTGGGACAAATCAGTGATAATCCCACTGACTACCATCACTGTGGAGCCGGAATTAGACTATCCTTTAAAGTGGAGCACTGATCCAGTCAAGTATTTGGGGATCTGGATCCACAGAGACCCAGAGATAGTCCTGAGGGAAAACTATGGGACGGCCATGACTAAACTGGAAGAACAAGTGGAGAGAGGGATTAAATTGCCTCTTTCAATGGCTGACAGAATCGCCATTCAGAAACTGATTATATTGCCTAAGTCTCTATATTTGTTCTGGAATGTCCCTATATGGCTGACGAATGCTTTCTTTGCTAAAATGCGTTCTGTGCTACAGAGACTGACATAGGCCGGAAAGCATGTTAGAGTGAGTTGGCAGGTCCTTACCCAACCGTACTATCTGGGAGACTTTGAAGCACCCGACTTACAACTGTACTATATTTGCGCGCAAGCTCAACACGCACACCACTGGAAGCAACCACATGCATTCATTCCACACGTAGCAGTCGAGCATGACAGCATTTCCCCGAGACCACTGATGACGCTGCTGGCCGAGCCAATCTGCTACACACCAAAGGACACGATACACACAGCAAAGAACACTTCGAGAGCGTGGCATGCACTGGCACAAAGGGCAAATAAATCACCAATATAACAGCACAACACCCCAAACTCTCAGTGACACAGGAACCCAATATGCAGTCTCTGTGGGAAGAGATGGGACTCGGCACTATGGGTCCAGCATTCCTGCACAACACATTCCTCCAATGGTCAGATTCTGCCTTATGTGCGCACCAAACCCCGATGAAAAATTTCGCATACCTCTGCTTTCGCGCGGCCATGAAGACGCTTTACACTTCGTTCCCTACCGAACCGGATCAGCTGGCGATGCTACAGGCGCTGCTAGTGGCCCCGACACGCACACACCTGGTGACGAGGCTATACAATACAGGGCAGCGCGAACAGGCCACGGAACATACGGCACCTAAAAGTAGATGGGAGAAATTGCTAGGCACACCACTTGATGAACAGGACTGGCAGTACAGCTGCACACAGCTCACACTCCTTACCTCTAACTGTAACCTACGCATCATTCATTTCAAATTCTTGCATCAGACATACTACACGCCCGCAAAACTACACAGACTGGGACTTATGGACAGCGACTCCTGTTGTCGATGCGGGGCACCTGGGGCGGACTTTCTTCACGTGGCTTGGTCATGCCAAAGCCTGCAGCCTACTGGCGCGCGGTCACGGGGGCCTTACAATCCATGCTTGGGGAGCACATCCCAAACACGCCGCTGACGTGCTTATTGCGAATAAAGAAACTCAAACATGCCAGACGCAGGAAGTTTCTAGCAGTGGCACTGCTTCTTGCGAAACGCAGAGTGGCGATTAGATGGGGTGATAAGCGACCACCTAGGCTCAAAGACAGGATTACTGACAGGACATATTGTAAGTCGACACTTGAGACCTATGCTGAAGACATGCCCGTGGCGTCCAGACCCAGGGACTTTTGGGAGCCGCTAACACTATACTTGCAGGACGCTTCCGATTAAACGTAATGCATGACTGTAATGCACGCACTACACGGTTGTGATGATATCCAGGTACATGTCACTCGTGTGGGAGGCGGTGAATGGATATATACGAACCTGTGATGGGGGGGGCCTGCTGTGTGTGTTCGGGTCTGCTGGATGTTATGAAAAATAAGGTACTATTATACAGATGTAAACTGTCATTTGCTCTATTTGTCATACGACGCTGCAAATTGTGTATCTGCTGTTTTTTCCTTTACTAATTATACAACATTGCAAAATGTGTCTCTGCTGGTCAGAATAAAAAATAAAATATTAAAACGAAAAAATTAGGGTTATGTGGTGATTACTAGTAAAGGGAGCTAAGGGTAATTTGGGGTTAGGTAGTGGTAAAGGGTTGTAAGGGTACATTTTTTGTGTTACAGGGTGGGTAATTGTAAAGTGAGGTAAGGGTAAAATTGTATTCCATGAGATGATGTTGAAAACTGTTGACGTATTGATTGATGCGTTTAATGAAAGAAACCTGTATTTTATTGTGTTCTTTTATGATTTTCACAAATCGAACAAACCTTTTATGATGATGATGATGATGATGATGATGATGAGTGTGAGTCAGTCTATGAGTGAGTACATGAGTGTCTGAATGAGTCTGTGAGTGGGTGCATGAGTCTCTAACTGGGTCTGTGAGTGGGTGCGTGAGTTGGTGCGTGAGTTGGTCTGTGAGTCAGTGCGTGAGTCTTCGAGTAGGTCTGTGAGAAGGTGTGAGAGTATGAGTGGTTCTGGAAGTGGGTGCATGAGTGTCTGAGTGGGTCTGTGAGTGGGTTTAACTGTCTGAGGGGGTCTGTGAGTGAATGCTTTAGTGGGTCTGTGAGTGGGTGTACATGTCTGAGGGGACCTATGAGTGAATTGTTTAGTGGGTCTGTCAGTGGGTGTGTGAGTGCCTAAGAATGTGAGTGGGTGGGTGTTTAATCGTCGATGTGGGTGAGGCAGTAGCTTTGTGGGTGACTGGGCCACAATTGAGCTGCACTTACTCCTTTATCCAACAAGAGTCAACAGTTTCGAACAAAATATCTACTCAAGTGGAGTACTTTCTTCGGGTTAATTAGTAACATCTAACTTGTTGATTCAGTGCATATTATACACTAAATCTGTATAATGGACCACAAGGTTATGTCTCCATTGGCCTTGTGTTCATTTCAGCAACGTGATTGTTCCTTCAGCATCTTTATCCAGAAATCTGTGATAACATGAATCATCCTAAAGAGAGGACAATGAGATTACAAAGAGGTACATCTCCACCAAACAAGGGTACTTCATCTTAGCTATATGAAGTAAGTGCTTCTTTATTTAGTGGAGATGTCCTCATGTTCCTCGGGATGAAGAACGCATCACGAAAATTGTCAGGAAACGCACAGGGGATTTTTGGTAAGCTGCCGACCAGTATGGGAAAAGACAGGAAAATCTGTGCATACTTCTAAGGTGGGCGAGGAGGCCTGCACAATTATTAGAAGGGGAGGGGGGCCATGCAGCCCCCTCCCCAGGCCGATTTCAGCTCTGGGACCCCATCCCCCGGGCCCCTGCCACAATACAGTAGGGGAGGGGGGCCATGTGTCCCCCTCCCTAGGCTGATTTTGGTGCCAGGTACCCCATCCCCTGCGATCTGGCAATAAGTCAATAGGGGCTCAGCTTCGGGTTACCCCTCCCCTGGGGCCCGGCCTTGAAATGCTGGTTGCCCTGGAGCCCACCCAAGGCACGCAATCAGCAGCGTTGGGGACCGCTGGGGAGCCTGATTGCCTCCGCTGTTCCCTGGCAGCGCCCAGCCTCCAGCTGCACCTGGCATTGCTCACACACACAGGAAGCTGCTAAACATGCAGTTCCCTGTGTGTGAGAGCAATTGTTTAGTCTGGGGCAGGAAAACAGATGAAAACTCCATTACCAGAAAGCGGGAGTGGTTTGAATGCTACAGCTTGCTTGGAGCGGAGTTCGTTTTTGCTCAGACTTGGCGGAACCTATTAAAGCTACTAAGTAAGAGCAAACAGTCATGTCCCCAGGAAGGCACCCCTGGACAAACACTGCCGGCCCCGGGGGGGGGGGGGGCGCTAGCGGTGCCCAGGGCCATATATGGCTCCAGGAGAGGGGCCACGTGGACCACCTGCTTTGTTGTGCATGGGTCAGCCCCGGGGAGGTGATAGTCCCCGGGGCCGGATATGGCCCAGGAGGGGGGCGCGTGGCGCCCCTCCAAGATTACATTTTGTGTTTTTCCTCAGGTGGGTGGCGGTCCCCAAGGTCTGGGGGTCCATGTGGCCCCCAGCATATTATTCAATGTTGCCTGAGGTAGGTAGTGGTCCCTGGGGCATATCAAAGCCCCAAGAGAGGGACATGCATGGCCCCCTTCATTGTTATCAAAAAGCCCTTGGGAGGTGGTGGTCCTCGGGGCTCTTAGAAGCAGGCGGAGGGGGGATCCAAACGGCCCCCCTCCAATATTAAAATAAATCCCTGAGGAGGTGGTAGTCCCTGGGGCTAAAAACAGGCCTAGGAACGGCTTTGAAATGGATTTCTTACTTTACACTTAAAAAACCTAAAAATTCAATGAAAAAGATTAAGGTTAAAGTGACATTACAGTTAGGAATTGTAAAAATTTAAATTTTTGTTTTAAAAACCTTAGAAATACACCTGAAAAAACCCAGTTATAGTTATCTCAAGTAACTATAACTTGTACGCTAGCGTAACTATAACTCGTGCCCCTTAAATTCACAATTTTGTCAGCAATTAACGCTTTTCAGATGTGATTAGGGATGTTATAAATATAGCCAATGAGTATGCCATGAGTGAGTGAATGCACAAGGGTAAATGCAGGCGGATTGGTTCCCTGAGGCCAAATCCCTGCCAGGGGCCGCCACACAAATATGTATCTAAGGATATATATTGGCGTGGCGGCCCCTGGGGTTTGGCGGCCCTGTGCAGGTGCACAGCTTGCACATGCCTTAGGCCGGCCCTGCTTACAGCTTACCCTTAGTCCCATGACAGTGATCTTCATCTGTCCTGGCATCATAAGGACCCAAATTAGTTTATTGCATCCTTGCTCAGTAACAACCTCGATCCCTTTTTAAATTGCCTTTCTGATGCAGTTGATTGCAAGTTTATTCTCAGCTGTCTTGAAGGAGTAAGTAATTCTTACAAATTTGCCCTAATTAGGCCAGCGAGAACATCTAACAATATTTCCGAAGGTTTGATTCAAAATGATCAGTTGCTAATAAGTTGTTATGTAAAGTTCTAATGGGTAGACCGAGAGAGCCTAATGAGTTGCCCATATCGCAATCATTTTATAAATCAGCGTTTAAAAAAAGGAAATTAAAGATAAACAAACAAAATTGGAGGCGCCTTTTATCAGCTACTTAAAGAAAGGATAATAAAGCTTTTTAGTGCAGCTGAGCGATAACTTTTGTTCTGCCTTGAGCTACCACATTGGTGGCAAACAGTGGGTGAGCAATTTTTTTGCAATCAATTGCCAGCCTACCAGCTGATCTCCCGAACCTGATTTGTAAGTTTATTTTAAATCAGGCACTAAATTCTTTTTCACACTAGATGAGATATCAGAGCCAATCGCCAGAGCTCTGCGGGCAAAGGCCCTTAACCCGGTGGGATGTCAATTGATTTGTTAAAGAGCAATATCTACTTTTGAGTCCTATTGTTAGAATAAAAATGTCTTAGCTATGTTGTTTATATATTGTTCTGCGTAAGTTAGCATTCGCTGCACCATTTTAAGTTTGGCTGCCATTTTGAGTCGTGATCCAAACTAATCTCTCTCTCTCTCTGCGAGAAGTAGCTTTGGTAATTTTAGTTTTCTCCCATGTTGGGCCTTGCTGTACTAATGGATACACTGTTCTTATTAGCGCATACCTTACCCACTAGATAGAGGCCTGATCCCACTAGTCCAGCAGTGGGCACACGCAGAATGACCTTGGCATAGAGATAGTGTGTGCCCGGTCTCAAGATCGAAACTTATCCTTCAGTACCTTCTATGTGTAGCTTCCTCCATCTGGAAATTTCCAGTCTGGCCATTCGTTCTGAATTGTACATAATGTATCACCATGTTTGCTGATGTCAGTCCCTCTGCAGCAATCCACAGAGACTGGGTAGACTGGGCTCCGCTTCAGTGTATCTGAACAAATATACTTGTTTTTTTTTCTCTACTGTCTGACCGACTCTCCATTTGTATGGAAGGCTGAGAGGTGGTCGCGAGTGACCTGGGTGGCCCTAATCAAGTCACTTCCTTCAGTTGGCCGCCAAACAGGGACTCCATCGGGTGAGTTGCCCTTCCCTTTCTGAGGATGGGTGGGGAGTTCGAGGCCACCGTCGGGTCGGACCAGGGATCCCTGCACAAGAGTGTTCCTGATCTCGCAATTACCCCTTCTGTCCTGCCAGACGGTGCCTCGCCCAGTGGTCATCCCGACTGGAGTCCTGAACGGCGAAACCCTTGAATCTGACCGTTTGGTCCAGAGAGTCGGCAGTGGAGAATACATTTGTTTGACCTGTGTGCACCAGGTGAGTTTGTTTTGGTTCTTTGTGAATATGGTACCATTTTTGTTTATATTTGGCACGGTCTGCGGACCGCTCTGGTACAAAGTGTTTGCAAACACTTTGCCAGGCAACATAACGAATTTGGCTCACTTTTGAAAATGACTGGTTCTTGATTTCTTGTTGTTGCTCTGCAGATGCTTGATTGGAAGAAAGTCAGCCAGCACCTCCAGAAGGCACCCCAAACTTTGATATGTATGTGACGCATGGCTTTGGCCCTATTATGTTCAGTAGGCTATGGGACAAATATACGAGGAACAATGCCGAGTTGCAGTGGCCGTTGACTAGCACTTTTGATGAACAAAAATTGATTTTTTTACAGGAGAAGTTGTTTGCAAAAAGAAGTAGGCAGTCTATGTTTGATTGTCTTCGAACGTGGCAAAAGGAGGCTAACCAGAGGTGAATAAAAGCAGAGAGAGTCCCAGAAGGGGAGAATGCAAACATTGACTCAGAAAGCTGTTGCACATGATAGAGATAAACAAGAGAGAGGGATTGAACAAGAAGATAAGAGATTTCGATTGAATATTGATCAATCTTACGTGACCCAAGAAGAAGAAAATATGTTTGTGGAACAATTGTTAGATACTCGACCCCCACCCCGATATGTCCCTCAGAGGATATATCCTGCTCTTCCCTCACAGCCCCAGCTACCCGGTTCTTCTGTCACTGCTGTTTCTGCTTCTGTTATTGTTGATCTGACTGCCTTGGCACGGCACCTCCTGTCCTTTCTTTGTTCTCGCCGTCTGTGGCAACTGTGATTGTTAGTAATCCTGCCCCACCCCAGTATCTCAGTTTCGAATGCAGGAGGTTTATCCTATCTATCACCCTGAAATACAAGAGCTAAGTGATCAGCACAATGTTGTTACCAGACATGGGGCAGCAGCCCGTTTCCAAGAACAATAGGTTTATAGTCCATGGAAAAGGAGTGAAGTCTTGTCTCTTAAGACTCAGTTATCTGATCCTAGGAAGAATCCAACTACTTATTATTAATAATTGACTGAAGCCGCCTCCTCCACCATGATGACACTTGCAGATATTGAAATGTTCTTTGGCTTACTAGTTCCAGTTGATATTTGGAGACAAGTACACACACAGGATCATGCTGCAGAATTAGGTGGTTCCTGGGATCAGGAACGGAAGCCAGGTGAGAAGCCTAGACCAGAGATACTTGATTTGCCCAGCCGTATCATTACGTATATGCATTCTCTTATTCCTCAGAGAAAAGTTGATTTGGACAAGTTATTGGCTTGTTGTCAGAAGAAAGATAAGGGAGTGTCCAATTTTTTCACTCGGTTTGAAGATGTGTTTCTAGATTATAGTGGACAGGACTTGTTGATCGAAGGTGGGGTTTGATTGTTTGTTCAGGGATTTGTTTCCAATTTGCTTCCTGTGATTGTGACCCGATTGCAGGCTTCCAAGAGCATCTGGTCCACATCTTCCCCTTCTGTTATTTTGAATATGGCGCAGTATTATGAACACTGGGAAAATGAGGATAAGGAGAGGATGGAGAAGAAGCACAATGATTTGAAGGTGTTGTTGCAGCAGGCTTCTAGGGAGAATGGTAGACAACGTGGTGGTTCCACCTGACAGCTTCCACGCACTAACAGGCGCCAAATACCACGCCTTGTTAATGTTTATGGATTTTCTAAAGCGCATGGCTGCCGAAGGCATCCCAGGACTCAGGAGAAAATATATAGTCAGGGCGCAGAAGTCATCATGGTAAGAGCAAGGTTTTGAGTTTTGTCCTAAATGCCAGTTCATCTGTAAGCAGTCACATTTCTTTAGGTTGGGAGTTCCAAAGATTAGGAGCCAGATGTGAGAAGGATCTACCTCCCCACCTGGATCTCCTTATTCTTGTCCTTTTCATGAGCAGATCTGCTGAGGAACTTAGAGATCTACCCGGAACATAGGGAGCGACAAGCATTTTTATTAAGGCCAGCCTCTGTCATTCATGGCTCTATGGGCTATGCAGAGTGACTTAACTTTGATCCTGGCTTGGACCGGTAACCAGTGCAGTGTGTTCAATGCGGCTTTCGCTGATGGGGATGCCTAGCAATATCCTGGCTGCAGCATTCTGGACCATCTGTAATCTGTTTACAACATATTTGGGTAAGCCAGGGTAAAGGGAGTTACTGCAGTCCAGCCTGATATCACCATGGCCTGAACCACAGTTCTACAGGTTTGTTCAGGGGTGAGAGGTAGAATCTTCCGGCTCATGCAAAGTATTCCAAAACATGTAGCTGACAATTTTCTAGCTTAAGTCTCCATGTTTTTCCTCCATTCAGCTTTAGACTACATTTGTTCATCCAGTCTGCTAATTTTACCATGCTGGGGGCTAATTTGGTATGCATGGATTGTGGGCCCTCTGTTACGGGAAACATCCTTTACAATGCAATTTTTACCACGCAGTGCTATTATAACGCAGGTTTTACAACGAAAACCATTACAACGCATTGTGCTGGGGGGCGCTCTAGGATAGGGAATAGGTTTAATTTACTATCCAACACCTTCCCTAGTGTCCACGGGGACTGGATTTGGAATAGTAAATTAAACTATTCACTATCCAGCACCCCAAAGAGCTATGCGTTGTGTAATGGTATGTGTTGTAAAAACTGCGTTGTAACAGCATGCGTGGTAAAAGCATGCGTTGTAACGTCATACATCCTCTGTTACTGATAGTATCAACTGGGTATCGTCAGCGTAGGACACAATAGATAGCTCAAATTCTTGCACTATCTTTGCCAGAGGTTGCATGTAAAGATTAAATAGTGTGGGGCTCAGTGCAGATCCCTGTAGAACTCTGCACAAAATTTGGAGTGTGTCTGAGAGGGGCTCGCCTTCCAATATCTGGAAGGATCTGTCTTCTAGGGATGAGGAAAACCAATTTAGTGCAGTGCCTGTAATACCCGCTTCCTTTAGCCTGAGGATCATAGTGCTGCCGTGTCAAATGCTACACTAAAATCAAGAAGCAGGATAGCCGCTATGCACCCCTGGTCTAGGATTCCCTTAAGCTCCTCCGTGACCACCAAAAGGGCTGTCTCTGTACTATGCTGTGGTCTGAAACCCATTTGTGTATGGTGCAGCACCCCATTCTCTTCTAAAAATTGAGGCAGGGTCTGATTGACATGTTTTTCAGCTATATTGCCTAACAATGGCAGAAGCAAGATCCGTCGATAGTTCCCCAGATTTGACGGGTCTAGATGGGGCTTCTTCAACAGTGGTCGGACTATGGCATGTTTCCAGGTTTGAAGGATAATCCCTTGTGTGAGAGAGAGAGAGAGAGAGAGAGAGAGATAAGTGCAGCTGTTGTAGTCATTGTCGCTTTCCCTCCCTGCAGTAGAAAATGAGATGGAACCGGGTCCTGTGGGGAGCCTGATTTCGTTTTCTGCAGAATCGAGGTCATGGCTTCCTCACTCAGATCTGTAAAATGATCTAGTTGTGTCCCTGTTTCAATTCCCAAGCCTGCATCAATACGTGATTGAACATCAGATTTGTTTGGGTCGGTGTTCCCTTGAAGGGAATTATATATCTTTTCCACCTTATTTTTGAAGAAGCTCGCAAGCTCATCACATCTCTCAGTGAAGGTTAAAGAACGCACCACTCTAAATAATTCCCTTGAGGAGTTGTGGGCTGAATTGATTTGTCCTCAAAATATCTAGCTTGGGCTTGTATCATCTGATTATGGTACTGCCAGTTTGTATTGCCTCTTGATGGTGGGGTTTTTTCAACAAGATTAATTTTGGGTTAAACCAAGCCATGTTTTTCCTGGCTGGGTGAATTCTTGGCCTGACTTTCTGAAGGCATTGTTCTGCTGCTCTGTTGATCCAATCTGCCCATATCTTATCTGCCTCCTCTAGGTTATCTGTCAGATTGAGGTTCTGAGCTTCCAGGGCACTAACCATGCTGGCTGGTATAGTTCTTGGCCATTTACTCCCAGCCATGAGAGATTTACTGCATCTGGTTGGCGAGTGGGGGTTGCCGAATGTGAAAGGTATAAAATAGTGAACTGTGAAAGGTATAAAATAGTGAACTTGAGGGCCTTTGGAGCCGAATCAGTGTGCGTATTGTAAAGAGGAAGGACACTGTTGTAGCAAGTGTCCTGTGCTTTTGCAGAAGGTGGCGGTCCAGAGCGGACGAAATTCTCCTGGATGGGGTCGTGGAGCTGGTGGTTAGGACAGGGCTCAGAATGCTGGGGCCTCGCAGGGTCGTTCTGATCAAAATTATTTTGATGACCCTCAGGGAGGACAGTATTATCATGATGATTATTGACACAGATGAGGTGACAGGGATGTCTTACATCTAGGACAGCC
The DNA here is from genome assembly GCF_964261635.1 of Lissotriton helveticus. Lineage (NCBI taxonomy): Eukaryota > Metazoa > Chordata > Amphibia > Caudata > Salamandridae > Lissotriton > Lissotriton helveticus. The sequence continues at coordinate 685,601,457 of NC_136067.1, read as the reverse complement.
AGGGCGAGAGTGAGGGACCAGTTCTGACACCTGTAAATCAACGCGGTCCATATGTTAGTGTGGATGTGCATGGCTCAGCTAAGGAGTTTTTGGTGGATACAGGTGCAACAAACAGTTCTATTTCTCGTCCTTGGTCGCTGGGGCTGCTCTGTCTGGCCATGATAATCTGTTAGGTTTTTCTGGTGTACCAGTTGTGAGCCCAATTTCAAAACCTATTGCGTGGACTTTTGGTCCTTTCACTGTGGACTCGCCATTCTTGTTGATGTCTAACTGTGGAGAGAATTTGATAGGTTTGGACTTCTTGAAGAAATTGCATGCTACGACTTATTGGAGAAGCGTGGCTCATTGGTTAGAGCGGCAGACCCTGATGCAGAGGTCTGGCCCGGGACCAGGGTTCAATTACCGCCTCGGCGGCTCTTGGACTCAATCTCCCCGGACCTGATAATTCTCGCCTCGGTGCCTAGTCTAATCATAGGTCCCACTCTGTGACTCTGGGCATTAGCTTGCTTAATCTCCACAATGGCCCCAGCAGCGCTTGGATGCCTGGCTTCACCTTGGGGGTGCCCAGGAGTGGACATTTCACAGGGAAAATCCAGGAAGGGTTCCACAGCGGTATGAGTGCAGTGCTGGGACGCCCCGTCGCAGGGGCAGCCGTGCGCTTTACAAATACAACACATTTACATTTACATTGCTCCCCGGCCATGGGTCCAGGTGTAGTGCAAGCTACGCAGAGCCTGTCCAAAGATGTGCCTCTTCCTGCAGCGTTTAAATATGTGCCACTCATTCTCTGGCCGACAGGTGCCACAGATGTGGGATTGTTACAGATATCCAAGTTAAAGACAATGCTGTTTTATCTCGTAACCCTCAGTATAAAATACCGCAGTCAGGTGAGCGAGCTCTATTGCAAATTGTACAGGCATTAACTGAGAAAGGAGTGGTTGAGGAGATGACTGCTAATGTTTGTAATAGCCCTATTCTTCCCATTCTCAAACGGACACGTTTGGGTTCCTCTGATGATCATGCAGATGTTTATTGCTTTGTGATTGACTTGCATGAAGTTAATAAAATAGTGATTCCCCAGTTTCCAGTGGTTCCTGACATTACCACTCTTTTGACAACGATTCCTTCTTCTGCTACATTCTTTTCTGTCATTGATTTGAAAAATGCGTGTGTCAGTGTTCCCATTGATCCTGACAGCAGATATCTGTTTGTGTTCACCCTAGCAGGAAGAAGCTCTACATTCTGTTGCGCTCCTCAAGGCTATACAGAGAGTCAGAGTATCTATAGTCAGTCTTCGAAAGGCCAGCTAGATTCTTTGTCGCTCCCTACAGGTAATGTATTGCTTCAGTATGTCGATGACTTGCTCATCGCCTCGGATACAGAACAAGGTTGCAGAGACAGTACAGTTAAATTGTGGTTGCATTTAGCTCAGCATGGCCATAAAGTATCCCTGTCCAAATTTCAGTATTGTTGACAGGAGGCCACCTACTTAGGTCACCAACTGTCGAAGGAGGGTAGGAGATTGACCCTGGAGCGCATCAGTACCATTGTTAAAACTCCTGTCTGCAAACTCAGAAAGATGTGTGCACTTTCATAGGTATCACTTCCTATTGCAGGCAGTGGATACCTAACTTCTCTGTCAATCAAGACCCTGCGTGCTCTACCACTGAAAGATGTGCATGAACCCCTGACCTGGATGCCTGAATGTCAGCAGTCTTTTGAGCAATTGAAAACTGCGCTTTGTTCAGCTCCAGTACTCGGCACCCCTGACTATACTAAACATTTTGTGTTGTACGTCCATGAGATGGCTGGTTGCGCGCTTTCTGTTTTAACAAAAAATTGGAGATAAGCAATGGCCGTGTGCTTACTTCTCTGCTGTGCTTGATCTATTCGCACAAACCCTCCCGAGCTGGCTAAGAGCGGTGCGGCGTGGCTGTCTTGATACTACAATCGGCTGGACTCATACTTGATACTGACCTCACAGTCATGGTACCCCATGCTGTGGATATACTTTTAAATAAGACAAAGACACACCACCTTACTAGTACACGTCTGACAGGTTATGAATTAATGCTGTTTGCCAAACATATTACGATCAAACGATGTGCCACTCTGAATCCAGCCATGTTACTACCCCTCCCTTCTGAGAATGAGGAGATTGACATACATGATTGTATCTTCCGGACGGAAGAAGAGATGAAAGGACGGGTAGACTTGACAGATGTTGCCTTATCTTATCCCCAAGGGGAACTACATGTCGATGGCTCTTGCTTTAAATTACCAGATGGCACTACAACTGCTGCATATGCTATTACTACACTGCAGACGGTAGTTAAAACATCACAAGGTCCCTATCAGTCGGCTTAAGCTAAAGAGCACGTTGCCCTAATACGAGCCTGCGAATTGAGGAAGGGACTAGTTGTTAATATTTATATTGACAGCCAGTACACCTTTGGAGCGCCCATAATTTAGGGCGACTCTGGGCAGAGAGAAGGTTCCTTACTTCCCATTGTACAAAGATCCAGCATGGTCACCTTATATATAGGCTTTTGTCCGCTTTGACACTCCCTAAGAAATTGGCAATAGTAAAGTATAGCGCCCATAGGAAAGTTACTGATGATATAGGCAAGGGGGACGCTTTTGCAGATCAGATAGCTAAGGAAACATCCCAGACTAGAATGAAAAGAATATTTGTAGCAGGTCCTGCTAGGTGGGTGCCTGAGGTCACCATGTTTGAGGATACACTTGAGAACATGAAGGAGATAAAAGTGAGGCCACACTGGAGGAATTATCAGTGAGACAAGAAAGTGCAGCACAATTGAACGATGAGGGATATTGGATTGACAAAGTCAGGGAAGCAGAGAAGGATGTTGTCAGATACGTATGTTCTCCCTGGGGTCACAATGGCTCACGGCCCAGCCCATATCAGTGCTAAGGGTATTTGCAAGTTGTTAGACCCTGTATGGCAGAATGATAAGATCTCAAACACTGCTGCACATTTAGTGAAGTACTGCATGGTATGCATAATGCATTATCCTGGGAAAGGTACCCTTACGCCACCCGGTAAGTTTGCACCACCCACTTTCCCTTTTGAGGTTCTCCAGATGGACTATATTGAGTTAGAAAGGGTCAATAATTTGAAGTACGTATTGGTGTTTTTTTGTGCATTCAGTAAATGGGTCGGCTTACCCCACTAAAGACAATACAGGCATTGCTACTGCAAAGGTACTCCTGAAGGATTTCTTTCCTTGTTGCGGCTTGCCCCGTTTGATCTGGAGTGATAACGGAAGTCACTTTAATGCTAAGGTAATTCAGTTTGTTTTTTTAGTTTGCACATAAACCAGAAGTTTCATGCTGCAAACCACCCACAGTCAGCAGGTTTGGTTGCGACGTACAATAGTACTCTCAAACTTAAATTGATAAATATTCAGGAGACAACAGGGTTACAGTGGGCAGATGCTTTACCATTTGCTCTTTTGTCGACAAAAACAACAGCGCATTCTAGAACAGGATTGTCACCCTACGAGGTCGTGTTTGGACGCCGGGCAAATGTCTGGGCATCCAGCACTCTCGTAGGTTCTCAGATATTGAGTATCCATTGTTGACAGACTATCTTTCCCAGTTGACTGAAAATGTGTGTTCTATTCACCTACAGGTACGCAAGTACCTGCCAGCCACACCAGAGGGGCTCGGACACGATATTCGGCATGGGGACTTCATATTAGTCAAGAACTTCCAGAGGAAGAAGAGCTTGGAGCCCTGCTGGAAGGGACCTGAACAGGTCCTCCTGGCCACTTGAACCACCGTGAAGGTCGCCGGCTGAAAGTACTGGATCCAAGCCAGCGACTGCTGCAGTATACCCTTACCCTTGCCCTCCTTGGGGAGAGGAGTTGGCCTAATGCCTAGGGCGGTCGACCTCGAATCTGGGGAACTGGGTTTGAGCCTCGGCAACGACGCTGAACTTCCTGTGATTCTGGGCAAATCACTTAATCACCCCGTGCCTAACAAAAAAATGAATGTAACGCAACTGGTGCTATATAAAGCACTCTGATACCAGATACCTTCGGGGCAAGTTTGCGCTATATAAAACTCTGTAAAAAAAATATTATGATCAATGGGTGAGGGACAGCATCGGGGACACTGAGTGTGAGAAGGTGCCTCAGTTAGTCCCCTTCAGTGATGCAAAGTTAACATGGACTCAAACGGATGCGGAGAATGATGAAGTGCTAAATGCAGTGGTCCCTCCAGAAATTAGAGCCATTAAGGAGCTGCTGTTTGTTGACTGGAGTCACCAGGTACAATATGCGTCCTCGGCTGAGGAATACTGCACCAAAGAAGAAGTCAGAATAGCCAGGGATGGAGTGTGTAAGTTAGGGTGTACTTTGCTATAGTACCAACGGTTTTAGTTCAGGGTGTCATGAGATTGGTGCATTGTTCTGACATTGGACAGGATAGTCCCTTGGTTGGTACAACTCCAGCTCCCCCTGAGCACATCTAGGTTACTCAAGCTCCACACAAAGAAGCGCATAGGTAGTCATACACCGACAATGTATTTATACAAATGTTGTATCATGCTCATAATGTCCCCAATACAATTATTGTTTGTGGGTTGCTCCCTTCAGTCACTCATAAGAGTGACAATCTGTTGTCTATGCAACTATCATATATTGGCAGTTGCGAGAGTTGGTTTCAATTGTTTCGACTGGTATATTTCCAATTTCATCTTTCTGTTTCAGATATGATGCCCATTGAGTCTCACTCTGTGATGTATGCTTCTCTCAAGGGTTTACCCCCCTAGGGCCGGCATAACATGGGACTCTAGGGATAATGTCCTCAAAGTCTTGTTTTGACACGTACCATAAAGTAAAGAACAATGCATGGTTTCAAATAGAATTGGCTGATTTCCAATGGTTTAACACCTCTGAGTACTTCCAATCCTTCCGAAGCCGAAATCTTACTGAAGATAAGCCAATAGCTGTGTCAGTGGTAAATACGACAGCTAGTTTATGTGTCCAGGGGACCAGGAAGATAAAGTTGGGAGACAGAAAATGTAATTTCACATACAAATTAAATATGACAAATAGTCTGCCTTTGATTCGGCCCCATACTGTCTATTTTGTTTGTGGATCACAAACTCACGTGTGGCTCCCAAGGGGATGGTCAGGTATATGCTATCTCTCTTTCCTTCTTTCCCCTAGATATGTTGCCCTGTCTAACTATCACCAAACTCATTGACTGCAACGTAGAAGCCCATTCCTGTCCCGAGTAAAGAGGGTTGTTGATAAGAAAGATATAAATCAGACTGACACCACTGCACAGCATTTTGAGGATGCTTTGAAATGCCTACTACCTTACTGGGGTCCCATGGCTAATAGCCTTCAAATTTGGCAGCTAACAAAAGAGTTGTTGAAGGGGTTATCAATACGACTGCTGGGATAATGACAAATATCACTGCTGAGCTCCAGGCTACGAGATTAGTCACTTTGAAGAAACAGGAAGGTGTTAGATGTCATCCTTGCAGATCGGGGAGGGCCTCTCGCGTCATTAGCAGCAGCTGTTGTGTTTACATACCTGATAATGTTCCAAATGTTTATTCGGCCATACAGAAATTACCAAGGCGAACAGCTGAGGCACACCAAAAGACAGGTATTTGTACTCTGTCTGGGTGGTTTTAGAATACGCTAACAGCATGGGGTTGGAAGATCCTTATATTTTTGGTTGTGGTTGCTATTATTATTTTTGCATGTTGCTTCTGCATACACTGTCTCCCGGTTTGTTGCACCTATTGTGTAAATATTCTCACCCCAAACAGAAAACATCAGTTCATGACACTAGTGCTGCGATTAAGGTGCAAAAGGACAAGGATGACAATATGCAGATTTATGAGGGTATCTTTGAATACTGATTATGTAAGCACCAGCTCATAGTGATGTTTCTTATCCTTGCAACATGGTATACGTTTCTTGATAGTAACATAAAATTGTTAGCTTCTGCTAAAAGGATGGTCTGTTAGAATAAAATGTCTTGGCTGTGATGTTTATCTATTGTTCTGCGTAAGTTAGCATTCACTGAACCATTTTATGTGTGCACGCCATTTTGAGCCGTGAACAAAACTAATCTCTCCCTCTCTCTCTCTCTCTCTCTCTCTCTCTCTCTCTCTCTCTCTCTCTCTCTCTCTCTCTCTCTCTCTCTCTCTCTCTCTCTCTGCGAGAAGCAGCTTTGGTAATTTTCGTTTTCTCCAAGGTTGGACCTTGCTGTACTAATGGATACACTGTTCTTATTAGCGCATACCTTTTCCATTGGATAGAGCCCAGCTCCCACTAGTCCAGCGGTGGGCACAGGCAGAAGGACCTTGGCATAGAGATAGTGAGTGCCCGGTCTGAGGATCGAAACTTATCCTTCTGTACCTTCTTTGTGTAGCTGCCTCATCTGGAAATTTCCAGTCTGGGCGTGCCTTCATTGGTTCTGAATCGTGAATAATGTATCACCATGTTTGCTGTTGTCAGTCCCTCTGCAGCAATCCACAGAGACTGGGAAGACTGGGCTCTGCTTAAGTGTATCTGAATAAATATACTTGGTTTGTATTCTCTACTGTCTGACCAACTTTTCATTTGTATGGAAGGCTGAGAGGTGGTCGCGAGTGACCCAGGTGGTATTAATCGGGTCACTTCCTTCACCATTATTGACCAATGTTCTCAACAACCTTGACTGTGAGCACCTATCATGCTCTTGGCCCACTTCAATCACGGTCACCCTGCTTAACAGGTTTAATCACTCTGACCTGAAATATTATCAGCCCATCTCGCTCACTGAAACTTCTGTCAATGTAATTGGCAAAGTCATATATAACAGAAACCGGGAATGGGTTAACAACAATGATAAATTACATCCTTGTCAACTTGGATCTAGAGAACATCTAGGTACAGAGGAGCAGTGCCTAAATCTTAACCCTATTATAGGTAAATAGACTGTAGCATTGATCAAGCACTAAGAGGAGACATTTCAGGAACTTTAGTGCTTAGAGATTCTCTGTCTGTTGTAAAACGAGGCATTAGTTTTGTGGCCTGTACAAGTAATGGATTTACATTTGCCCTTCACTGGGAACCAAACAACCCATTGTAGTGTAGTGTTGCAGAGCAATCCAAGGCCTACTCAAAGGAGCTTGATTCACCATTCACAAATACGCAATAATAGCACTCAATAAATGACTGTGTAGTCTGTGCTTTTCTTTAGAAAAAGGAGAAGTGCATTTATTACACACACTACTCAATACTATTTAACAATTTACAAATATACATTAGCAGGTGGAAATACTTCGTGATGACATTGTGCAAACATTTACAACCCTGCCACAAGAGGGGGGTCTAGTACCACCACTCACATGTATAAACATTATCTTGTCCCTAAATTCCAAGGGTTGACCAGAACTTGAAGTCAGGCCCTTACCACTGCCACCCAGCGAATGGCTGTCCACCACGTTATTTCAACAAGCATTTCATAATAAGAGCACATGCAATAGCTACATATAACCCTGACTGAGAGCACCAGATACTGACAATAAAGTATACAACTTTAACCACAGTGGCTGACAGTCTTGTTCTTCAGCTAAAGCACTGGCAAGAATAAATGTCTAAGCATGACTTGGGAGTGTGTGGGAGACAACATGAATAGCGCAATTCAAACACAGCCTCTACAAGGCACCACAGGGATCATAAACAACGCTTTGCAATTATAATTTCTACACCTCTAAAGGGTGCTTGCCACATTGAGGGATCACATTAAAAACATATTACATATGAGCTGCATTGAGCAAGTACATTCTAAAGCCCATGACATGTGCATCATTCTTATAACTACACACCTGTGCAGTTTCCTCCTTGCACCCCTAGAGAGTGTTTACAACATGAGAGCTCTCAATGGACGGACAGCCAAGCAACCATAACCATTGTCCCTGGATGAAAAGATCCTCCCCGCTGTACAACATAAGTTCCAGCACCAGGATAGCTTGACTAATCAACTAAACCCTGGAGGGCTTATTCTTTCCTCATCCCCAGAGACTTAAGGTGGGGACTTTCCCATTCTTTTGGGGGAGTCTGCGCAGCTCCGGCAGCTCCCCTTGTACATTGGCTTCAAGATGATGATGACGACCCCATCCTTCTGGGCTCATCACATGCTGCAAACGAGCAGTTCCTCACAAAGAATGGGCCAGGCCCAGCAGGACATTATTGGGCACTCCACTGTAAGAAGACATATCAAGCCACTGCTCCGGGGATAACAGCAATCCCCGACTTAGTCTTCAGAGGGCCCAAGGATGGAAGTCATGGGCCTCTTGTCCACCTTCACAGGAGTGCCACGGTGCTCCCTGGCTTCCTCAGCTACTCGGGGGTCCAGGGATGGGTGCCTAGGTCCCCCGGAAACTTCACAGGGGCACGACGGCTCTCCCTGACTTTACCCTGGGGTCCCTTCACGGGGAGTGTAACGGCACTCCCCGGCTTCCTCCAGCCTCTAGGGCATAGGTTGTGGTCCTGGGTCCCTGGGCACCTTTATGGTGGTCGCGACAGCACTCCCTGGCTTTCTCCACCACTTCGGGCACAGGGTTGGGGTCCTGGGTCCCTGAGCACCTTCAAAAGGTGCAATGGAGATCCCTGACTTTTCTTCAGGCCCTTCACGGGGGGCTGCTTTGTCTTCTTCCTGGGGCAGCCCCTGGGATTAGACCCACCCAAGGGGCACACCAGAGACCAGCGGTGGAGCCCCACATGCTTTGTCGTCGGTCCCCAAGAGGTCATACGTTGCCTACCTTCTGGGGGGGCATATCTCGATCCTGGCCTCTTCCCGCTCCTGGTGGCAAGCCATAGCCACATGAAGCACTCTCCTTCTGCCTCCTGGCCTCCACTCCTGGTTTCCCTGGCTCACCTGCACCAGCCTTTCACCTGGTTTCCTGTTTTGGTTTCTCTCCTTGCACAGAAACACAGGATGCCTCTCACTGGTCCTGGACTCCCTCAAAGACACAGTCTAGAGTCGTGGGATCAGTCAGGGGGTTCCTTCTTCCGCCTGTCCATGGCATCAGCCCCAATCCCTCTGTTCCTCAGTAGGAGCATATCCCAGAGAAAGCTTTTCTTTCCACGCCAGACCTTTAAAGAAGGGGCGGAGGATGTTGGCAGGAATGCACCTCTGGTCTATTCTGCAGTGCCACATCACCTCTCTGCCCCTGATCCCACCTTCCTGCACAGGCCTCTGGAATCCTTCAATATTGTGTTATCCAGGGGTCCTAGCCACATGGTCTCTGAAAAGCCCACTTCCCCCACTCGCTGCCATCATAACCTGGGCCTGGAATAGGCCTGGTACCGGGTGACAGCAGCTCATTAATGCCCTGCAGCTTCACCCCATCTCGCCCTCCTGGAGAGAAGACCTCCACCCTGGGGAATGGCCTCTGACCCTACAGCTTGGGGAGAAAGGTAATTAATCCAGCCTGAAGGGGTCACGCAAGGCCTAGGCTCTGGTTCTGAGCCAAGTCGGAGGAATAGGACATTTCTGGATGACCCATAAACAGTAGAAATATGTCTTTGGACAAAGCAGAATGGTTCTTTTCACACATTTTACAGGATACTTTCGTGCCTGTCTGGAGTTTGTAGGCCCAATTGAACTGAAGCTACCCCGTGAGGCCTCTTTTTCCACAGGAATATAACGGAGTGTTCATACAGTGAAAAAGTAAAGCACACTGACTATCCCTTACATGTGTACCCCCACATTCTAAGGCCAACTCCATGTCACCACCCAACTCTACACAGTCCCTTGTGCACCATTCTATCTGTATACAACTCCTGGGCTGCGTACAACAGAAATCTCCCCCTCGCAGTCCTTACATGGGTGCACACATGTCCAAATGCAACCTGCCTATTGCCCCTTACCCTAGCTGTGTCACAGCGGCCTTATCTCACAAGGCGGACACTGGTGGAAAACATGTGAAGTCCATTTTACAATGAATTTACAGTGGATGAGTCCCAGGTAATGAGGCTCTCCCACAGTAAAAGGTCCAAAATCAGGTGATCAATAAAAAATCCAGGCGGCTCGAATGGTCAGAACCACTTTTTTACACTGCCCCATTGGCAGTTGTTTGATATAAAATACTTGCAAATAAATATCTTTAATCTCAGGGCGCAAGCCATAAAAAAAAAGAAGTGGGGAGACTAACCTAGTTAGGCAGTATGTAAGCACAGGCCTAAAAAAATCATAAAAATGTTACTTCACATGCAGATCTAGCAGGGGCGTAACACAGGCCCCCGCATCCCCCGCAGTGCGGGGGTCCCAGGGGCTGCAGGGGGGCCCCTCAGCACTGTACTCACGGCAGAGAGCGCCGGATTAAATCCAGAGCGGGGCCCCTCTGTGTACCTTGCAGGGGCCCCTACGACTTTCGTTACGCCACTGAGATCTAGTGACTGGAATACTCTACACATTCGAATATAAACTCTTACTTTTAATACACGTATTACTAAAGCATGATGTGGTAGATAATTAGTTCACTAATAGCATTGTCATCAGGGCGGAGGCAGGAATGTTTCTCAGTTCATGCTTAAAAACTCACCTTCAGTAAACCTATTACTAAAGCATGATGTGGTAGTGGACTGTGACAGACAGCATACTTTCCATTGAAATGGCCATAAACGTTCCCACTAACATGCAGTCTTACTGATAAAACTATATAGTGTACAAGCAATCATTTGTGGAAATTGTGTTTCAGCCAAAATATTTAGCATTAGCACATCACTAAGTAAAGTGTTCTAGTTTGTTTTGATCCTGTTAAAATCTTTCTTTATATGACACAGAGTTACACAAAATTTGTTTTCCTAACTTCTGAAATATATTTTGAAATATGTGTACCATTCATTTATAAGCTATTTAAAATGTGTGTTAGAAAGGAAACCTGACTTCCTTCAGCCTTTCATTACACACTTGCTGTACACACATTTGTCAGACAGTTCAGTTTACAAAATCCTCTAACTTTACAGTCAGCGAAAGAAAAGTAGACAACAACCTCGAGTATAAAATAAGCAGCAAATTGTAGGCAGACATATGCTGACATTTGACCTCAGTCTTTGAAAGCAGAGCAAATGTGATGAGATAAAAAGATGGCATCTTTATTGCTTATTCACTTTCTGTTTGAACAGAACACCAGTTTTTTTGTCAGCTCACCAGAATGGGCCAATAGGCTGTAAAAATAGCTGGCCCTGCTAAAATCTGACTCGTCATAGCGAATGGACAGGCAGATTTCTCAAGGCATGGGTGATATCATGGCACATGACATCACGGCGTATGACATCGCATGTGACAAGTAGGTGGTATCTCAACCCATGACCTCACAGGAAGTGACATCAAAAGAAGTGACATCAGATCTTAACACCTAAGACTTTTTTAGCAGTTCTATCATGAATATAGTTGAGCGCATTACAAGATTTAACAAGTGCGATTGCATTGGGGCTGTGCCAAAAAAGTGATGCAACCCTGACACAAAAACTGGGCCTCAACTTATTTTTTTTCCAAGTAGCTCTTTATTGAGTTTTTAGATACTGATACAAATATCTCAGTCAGCACAACAAGTTGTGACAGGAGCTGGCGTTCAAACAATCTCTGAACGTGAGAACACTCACTTCCAAACACGTGCCCGTGTCATGAGGAGTAGTAATCTCACAAAATGCCGGGAGTACCCACAGTATCAGGGCAGGGGCATATAACACTGGGCCTCAACGTAGGGTCACATATCTATCCCAGCAGTATTTAGCCAAGCTGGTGAGGCATCCCGCCCGCTGCTCACCACATTGCAGGCCCCTGAGCTATTCCAAAAGTCCTGTCCCTCTAAATCCCGGATAATGCAAGCCCGTTCTGGATTGCCACCCACCGCAAACCACTTCATGGGCCATTGCAGTTGCGCAGCAGCATAGTAGAGCTACAACTTATTCATGCTACTGGTTTCCTCCTCAAGCCCTAGATCAGGTCAGAGAGAAAATAATTCAGTTCCCTAAAAAAGAGCAGGGGTAAAAGGCCAGGCAGGGCCAAAAAGTGATAGAGCAACCAGGGCTACACCAGCATCTTAGCATTTGACACCCTGCCCATCGGGGAGAGCTGCAGACTGTTCCAAAAGGTCGGAAAGCGGTGCACTCCTGTCAGATTCCTGCCCAAGTTGCCGTCCACCAGATCCAGTTCTGCACAGTAAATCTTCGACCCCAAGGTAACAGAAGGTGTCATATTGTCAAAGGGGATGATAATAGCAGGGCCCTACAGCTCCGCCTGAGGAACCTTGCGTAGAGGGAAGAGACAAGACTTGGACCAATTCAATCGCAAGCTAGACGCCCTGCCAAAATCATCTAGTGCCTCCATAACCCTGCAGATATTGCAACAATAGTCCCAGATAAGTACCAGTGCATCTTCCATGTAGAGTGATATCAGCTCCTAGCTGGCACCACTCCGCATGCCCCAACACGGGCCCCACAGGCAAAATAAACCAACCAGCATCTCCAAAGTCAGTGAGAATATGAGTGGAGAGAGTGGGTATCCCAGGCTGGTGCCCTTGTACACCTTAAATGGTGCTGAGATTTCGTTGCCCGTAAGCACTCTAGCAATGGTAGATCAATCCACTTTGATATTTCTGGGCCCAGACCCATGCGCTGCATCACCCCATGCAACTAGGACCAACACAGAACACCAAAGGCCTTTTTATTGTCCAATGAAAGAGCCACTGTCAGGGGCACCTCAAGTGGTTGCTTGTCCATGAGGTGAAATATACGATGCAGATTGAGGAAGGTATTTCTCCCAAGGATAAAGCCATTCTGGTCTGAGTGGACCAGAATGGTAACATGCGTCAACAGTCGATTAGCGATGATCTTTCAGAGGACATTACAGTCTGTGTTGAGCAGAGAAAGCGGTCGATAGGACCGCACTTTCAATGGGTCCCCATCTGGCTTAGGCAGCTCCGCAATCAGTGTCTCTCACATGGCCAGTGGAAGAATACTTGCAGACTTGGCCGATTGAAACATCTGTAGGAGCTTTGGGGCAAGTAGGGCTTTATATTCTGAGTAAAACTCTAGCAGAAATCCGTCTGTCCCCAGGGTTTTATTATGAACCATCTGGTCCAGCGCCAGTTGGACCTCTGTAAGTGCATATAGCACATAAATGGTCTGATGATGTTATGTTATGTTATGTTATTATGTGTTTTATATAGCGCTCAGCTACTCCGAAGAGTGTTCCGGCGCTACAAACCTTAGGCGGTACCAGTCAGGTGAAGGATAACCGACTCTACTGAACAAAAAGCCAGGACTTAAGCTCTTTCCTAAAGGCTAACAGGTTGACGTTCTTCCTCAGAGAGACTGGCAAGGCATTCCACAATTGTGGCGCCAGGAGTCTGAAAGAACGACCACCAACACGGTCTCGCCTAATAGCAGGAACCGCGGCCAAAGCCAGCGAAGCTGACCTAAGCGCTCTAAATGGCTGGTAAAACAACAACCGTTTCATGATATATTCAGCGCCAATGCCGTGAAGAGCTTTGAAAGTCAGCGTGAGCACCTTGAAAACAATGCGTTTCCGAATAGGAAGCCAATGAAGGGATTTCAAGAGAGCCCTTGCACAGGCTCTCCGATGGAGGCCAAAGATAGCTCGCGCGGCAGAATTCTGAACAATTTGCAGACGTGATAAAAGATATTCCGGAAGTCCGAGATAGAGCACGTTAGCGTAGTCAAGACCAGAGCCTATTAGTGCCTGCATAGAGAATTTTCTGTGAGCGTGAGAAAGCAAAGGAAGAAATTTCCTAAGCATTTTAAGGAGGCCAAAGCATTTACCGACTAGGCCGAGGATCTGGGGCTTCAAGGTGAGGCTGTTGTCTATCTTCACTCCCAGATTCTTGGCCATAGAGGATACGCCGGAGGGAGGAAACATGGCCTCGGACCACCACGACTGCCACCTAGGATCGGGGGGACAGCCGAAAAAGAGCACTTCGGATTTGTCCGAGTTGCACTTAAGGCTGTTAAGCTGGAACCAATCAAACACTGCCCCAAGGCAACTTCTGATGCTCTCTCCATTGAAGTCAGAATGTTTCTCACAGGAGAAAAGGAGCTGGGTATCATCAGCGTACGAAACGATCTGGGCACTGTACGCCAGTGCCGCCAAAGGGGCCAAGAAGATGTTAAAAAGAGTAGGGCTCAAAATTGAGCCCTGAGGGACTCCTACCTCCAATGACGGCACCGCGGCAGAGAACTGGGGGGCCCAGACCGTTTGACGGTGGTCCGCAAGAAAGGACTCGAACCAGCTGAACACCGCCCCCCGCAGACCAATCTTGTTGAGTCTTGAAAGGAGACCGCTGTGGGTGACGGTGTCAAAGGCCGCCGATAAGTCCAGCATCACCAGCATCGCCTTACCTCCCGAATCCAGAGCATCCTTGATTGCCTCAGTTACTTCCAACAGCGCTGTCTCCGTGCTCATATTTGTACGGAAGCCAGACTGAGTGCAATGCAGGATATTGTTGGTTTCAAGAAAAGTGGAGAGGGAAGAGTGGACATGCTTCTCCACAATCTTGGCGAAAGCTGGAAGGAGAGAGATGGGCCTGTAATTGGCATGTACCAAAGGATCCAGATTTGGCTTTTTCAAGAGTGGCAGGATAAGGGCCTGCTTCCATGCCGGGGGCACCACTCCCGTGCTGAGCGATAGATTAAGCACGGGATTAATTAGGGGATTAATCGCGTGCGCTGTTTTGGCGAGAAACTTTGCCGGACAAGGATCCAGAGGAGAGCCTGATTTTAATTTGGTGAGAAGGTCCAAAGAGGCCGAGAGAGATAAACAAGGAAAACTTGAGAGAGTGGGGCCCACCACACTCAGGGACGAAGAAGGGGGGACAATAGTACAAGAGGCTGCCCCAACACCGAAAGATGGAAAAGAGTCCTGAATGGAATTAATTTTGTTGGCGAGGAAATCGGCTAGTTGGATGACCCAAGATTCGGAGTGAGAACATGTGGGAGTGCTCATGATGGGAGAAGTAAATTCTTTAACAATTGAAAATATTTCTTTGCTGGTGTTAGTAGCTGCCTCGATTCTTCTGGCAAAATAGGCTTTCTTTTCCAAAGAAATATCACTATGGTACGATTTAATGGATTCCCTGTAAGCCATCTTAGCTATGAGATCATAGTGGCGACGCCAGACCCTTTCCGCTTTCTTACACTGCCGCTGCTTCTCAGTCAAAGCAGCGGTGAACCAGGGGGCAGAGGCCCGACAAGCGGCTTTATGGGTAATCGTAGCAGGGGCTAGTTCATCTAGTCGCTCCACAAACCATGTTTGCAAGATGTCAAGGTCGGCCTCTAGACTACCAGACAGCTGGCAAGGGTGGGATAATAAAGCTTGCGCCAGCATGTCAGGGGAAATGCGGTGAAAAGCTCGTAAAGTCTGAGGTTGGCGGCCATGCTTACTTGAGAAACGTTTGACTGAGTGCAAGATCTGAAAATTCACCAAATAGTGGTCCGACCACAGCACAGGTACTGGGGTGGAAACGCCAATCGGAACAGTGGAAAAAATTTGGTCGAGAGTGTGGCCTTTGTTGTGCGTGGGAACGGAAAGATAAGGAATGAGGCCCAGTGGAAAAGTAGTATCTAGGATCTTAATCGTGTCTGCATCATCCATCGTGTCCATGTGAATGTTAAAATCCCCCAGAAGTAGACAATGATCAGATTTTAGACAAAGTGCTGAAACCACCGAGTGGAGCTCTTCATGAAAGGAGCCGATGGGACCAGGGGGTCTGTAAATCAGTAGCCCCGTACAGGATTGTTGCGGGGACAAGGATAGAGAGAAGCCCAGGGCCTCGCTCCCTTGAATGTCGTCGGTTTGAAGGATGGAACAGGTGAAACGCTTGTCCACCACTATTGCTATGCCACCTCCCCTGCCATTAACCCTGTCCTTTCTAAAAATAACATAGTTGGGAGGTAGTGCAGTGGCTATGTCAGGGCCCGAGCAGTCACCCAGCCACGTCTCGGTAAGGAAGAGACAGATGGGATTGATTTTGGACAATAGGTTATAAAGATCTAAAGCATGTTTACTCAAAGATCTAGTATTCTGAAGTAAACAAATGCTCTTATTACCCAGATTATTGGGGATGGAAACGGAGACATTGCCCGTTCACCAACCGCAGCTGGGGCAACGTCTCCTGCCCTTGGGCCGACTGGGGAAAACAGTACAACAATTTGCAGCCTTACCCCTGAGGATTGTGAGCTCATCCGCAGTGTATTTCAGCATGTTGCCAGACAAAAAGAGCAAAGACCCGGCCCCTCCTGCGCCCATCCGCATCCGGGACGCTGATGGGCACAGACGGGCTTTCCTTAGGCGCTCCTTTGGCGCTCCTTTGGCGCACACGAGGTGCGTCCGCTGCTCGCGTCCGCTGCACGGAGCCGAGGGCCTCTAAATTTATGGCGTCGCCGGCGAGAGACCGCACCACTAGTCAGCCGACCAGCGGGCCTGCCTCCCCCCAAGATGGCCGCTACCAAGGTGAAAGGCCTACTGGTCCCAGATTACCCTGCGGCTCCAAATCGGCCGTGAGGGTAAGGGACAATGAAAGAAAGTGCTGCGCGGCGCAACTACCTGAAGACAGAAAGGTAAAGATAAAAATCGTCATAGAGAAAGCAAACGACCAAGAAGTCACCCGGATTTCCCCCTCAGGTAACGAAATAGAGCAAGAGGTACACAGTAAAATCAATAAATGCACAATTATTGTTAAAACGCTAGTAATCAGCGATATAACACACCAATATTAAAATATCTGCTAGTGATCAGCAGACAGTCAGCAAACTAAGCACCCACTCGCCCGCACCCAGCGTCCGCCACAGGCTTAGTGGGAGGGGTAGGAGATCTAACCAGGGCAGCCCCTCAGCTCAAATTTATGGCGTCGCCGGCGAGAGACCGCACCACTAGTCAGCCGACCAGCGGGCCTGGACCGGATCTAGGCAAGGAATTGGTAGACCGCCAAGTTATGCTGATAAAGCGGGCTCCCCAATCGCAGCTGGAGAAAGCTGTACTAATCGAAGGCCATGTTGGTGGCTAACTGCGATGTGAGTATGTCTCCTGTGGGGGGCCTAATGGGCATCAACCGCAGTCTCTCGCTCTCAGAGCACAAAAGCCACGCATAACATACCTCACCCAATCACCCTCTGCATGTTGCTTGGCTGTGTATTACACATAATCAAACCTCCCTAATCTGTCTAGCAGGGCCCTGTGGTCAGCCCTGAGGGACGTTAATTCCTCTAGCCAACAGACTCCAACCCCCATATGGTTCTCTGCCACACGAATGGCATCCTCCGTTGCCAGAAGCTCGTGTCGGAAGGTCACTTTCATGACATATTTGGTTTTAATGCAGAGGCCAGGCAAGACCACCTCGAAGGCGTCACAATCTACCCCCCGTCAGATGCAGTATCATTATTTAACTCTACTGGGTAACATGAGAACCCTTTCTCACAAAACACAGTATCCAAAAGTGCGGCAGCGGGCAGCTTCCAGGTGGGGATCAGGGTTTGACGCCTACCCTAACTCAATGCCACCAGGAGAGGATTATGTTCCTACAAAGTGCAAGACAGGTATTTAGCCGAACAAACTAAGGGGGATAATAGCAGGATTGCCCAGAAGGAGGGCAATTCTGGTATGGAGCTGGTGGACATGGGAGAAGTGACAATATTCTTGTTCAACGGGTTTCAGGGAAGGCAGATTGTCTCGAAGTCTGTATGTGTCAGCCAATCTGCAAATAAGTGCAAATGTGTGCCAGGAAGAGGGGGAGTAGACCTGTCCACAGGTAAAATCACCCCCTCCCCCCCCAACAATGCTTGGTGCATGTAAGTTGTGTTTCGTGGCTGGAGAAAGGGCCTTAAAAAAATGGGACAGACGTACATTAGATGTGTAGAGCTCCAAAAGATCAAAGGGCGCATGGTCTAACTATGCTTCAACTACCACATGTTGCCAGACCCGTTTCTACCAATAGGCAAGACTAGGCAGCCACCTCGGGCGGCAAAAGGGGAGGGCGGCAAAAAACATGAGTTTAGGAATATCTAATGCATTAATTCTTCTAGCCTGGAGGACAGGGGGAGAGAGTGATGGTAGTAAAAGGGAGGGGGCGGCATTTTTCCCCTCACCTAGGGCGGCAAAACACCTAGAAATGGGCCTGCATGTTGCCCCTCAGGTCTACATCGTACGTCGTTACAACGACTTGCTGTAGGGGGCAGAAGGTGTTGGAATTACAATCCAACAAATTCCCTGCTGTTGCACAAACAGGAGCAGGAATAGTAAATTATACTATTCCTAAGTCCAGAGCACCCCCTACAGCAAGTCGTTGTAACGACTTGCGATGTAATCGTATGCGATGTAACAACGCGGTCATTGTAACAACCGCGTTGTAATGGTATGCGATGTAACGCAAGTGTTATAATGACATATTCGCTAGGTCAGCTTGTAATTCAGGAGGAATATCAGGTAGGGTGAGTGTCTGTTCTTCATTCAAGGAGGACAAGGACAGGATAGGCGAATCAATGATGTGGCTATGGAGGTATTCCAGTTTCGGCACCACCAGAGCCGTTCTCTTGCATCTTGCTTCTCCTTCCCCTTGGGAGACCATTGTGCTGCCACCAACGAGGGGGGCACCAGTGTCGCCCTCCACCAACATCTTTGGCATCACGTGCTGGGAGTGAGACCCCCTTGTACTCTAACTAATCCCAGGCCTCATTCGGAGACATAGATAAATTAGTGGTGCAAGAGTCCATGACCCACAGCTTGGCTGGGACCGTTAAGGAGTAACAAAGGCCCCTTTGGAGAAGCAGACGCTTGGCCTGCATGAAGAACCACGTTGGGACTGTACATCTGCCTTGTACTCCAGATACATGTTCACAGGATTTTTCTCTACAATTCTCTTACCAGGGTCCCCTGGTAAGCCCTACCTGTAATATGTGATCATGATCACTGAAGAGCTGTGCTACAGCCAGTCGAAGCGTGGCCCGGGAGGGGGCAGCCGACCAGGCACTCTGTGGGTGTGGTCCACTGAGGACAAAGTGTATCTCTGCCTCTCAAGCTCGGTATTGATTATCCAGCCCTCAAGAAAGATGTCCATACTGGGCCCTCCGCCCCCTCAGGAAGCCACACTAAGCGAATGTTGCTACACCAGGAGCAGCCTTCAGCATCGTTTGCATGATTTCGCAACAGAGTCACTTCTGCCCGAAGAGCCTTCAATTGAGATTACACACCACCATGGAGTGTCGCAGGTCAGCTAGAGCAGGCTCATTGGATTCTCGACCACAACCTCAAAGCAAGGTCCCCGGTGGCCAGTACAGTAGGGATATACACAGCATTCCAGCTGCTCCCAACCGGGAGGTGGTAACTCAGTATAGGGTGCTAGTAGAAGATCTGGGGCAACCGATAATCACAGCAATCAATGCAGGCTCCACAACTGCTAGCATACAAAGTCCTCCACAGCCACTCAAACAAGGTTAAGGACCACCCACTCTAGGTCCCAAATCACAGAGACCGGGAGTGCAGCGCAACAACATACACAACACATGTGCTTCCCCCAGCTGAGCAGGACAGCAAGTGTCCAAATGCACCAGAGAGACAGTGCAGAGAAGCATCCAGGAGCCACACTTCATTGAAGACCCAACATCCCTAGAGCAATTGGTTAGCCAAGAGGCATAGGGTAAGCCCTTCCAAACGGCTAGTTCTTCTTTATAAAGGAGGGGCCCACTAAGGATAAAACTGCAACAGACGTGTCCGCCCTGAACTCAATAGGCACCATCCACCAACAACGAATGTCAAAGAGGGAGGGGAAGCACAAACCAAGCGTATGAGCAGGAATCCTGGGGCCCGATAGGCCAGACCCATCCACATGGGTCGAAGTCACTTATGACTGTAATCTGGGAGAGCCACTAGTGTTCCAAGAGGCTCCCTCTGGCAAGGAAAACCGCAGAGGGGGCTTGTGCACTGTTTTCGTGACTTCCATGTCAAGGGCAATTCACGTCTACCCAGCCAGGGGCTGCCCCTCCCTCAGTTCTACCCGGACCACGGGCCCACGCTGGGACCCGAGTGAAGACCTGTCGGCAGCAGTGCTGTGCGTACAGAGGTAGGGGCGCACCTCCTCAACTCAGCTGCCTGGACTCCTCTGTCTTGTGTGCCAAATGTCAAGCACATCCGGTAGTGCACGGTGCCGAACCTGCACAAGGTAGGGCCCAGAGGCACAGGCTTATCTTCTCAGGACTCCGCCAATGGTAGGGCAGAGAAGGTCGGCTACCAAAGTCTCAGGATGAGGGGTGGGCCTTGAGTCAGGGCCCCTGCTTGGGATGGGCCAGGCAGTGCAGCCCCACGGGCCGCCTCCAGGAGTCACAAGAATGCCACTTGCTGGGGAGCCAACACCCTCAACGTCTTGGCTGTAAAAACACACCAGGCATCTGCGCCGATGAAAGCAAGGGTGTCCCTGAGCCCACAGGGCTATGCCTCACTCACTGTTTTCACCCAGCCTCTGCACCCGGTCTGGATGACAGAGGGACATCCATAAATATCTTGTGGGGGCATCCGTGTTGTAGGATGGTATCAGGCGGGTGATACAAGCGGAGGTCCCTCATTGTGCATCTGTCCCGTTCACAATCTTTCCATTTCCCCAACTGGGCCTCAACTTATGCATGTATTTTTTAATAACTGTCAGAAAGAAATTGGCGGCACATAGAAATGTGACAGTAAATCTCTTCTGCTTAATTGGGTGCAAAGTCTGCATATTAAAATATCTTATGGGGTTAAGGCACCTGCCGCAGAGATCTTTGTGTGCCCAGTAAATCTCAGTGAATAATAACAATGGTAAGATAACTCTAGAGGTTAACACATTTTCTCTAGAGATCTTTTTTTTGTCCAGTCCCAGTTTCGAATCAAAGTAGCATAGGTGGTTAATGTGTCTCCTGCAAATCACATCATGTAGAATGGAGATGGCAGATTTTTTATTTTACTTAAAGTTCATAAACTATAATCCTTCTCATATAGCACAGTGAGCTATGAAGGGCATGTGACTCCTACACCTTGTAACCCTTACCGTCTTATGTAACACTCCCTGCACATTTATTTACACACATATGATTTATTGTCAATGTATAATGTTTCCGAATGATGTAAGGTGCTCCAACACACTACATTTGGATGAGTAGCGCTATAAAAGAAATAAAACAAAATAGTATTTAAATTGTTATTTGTGTAAATAATGGGGCAGACCACCACATGTGACATGACATTCTTACTGTGCATGCATATCACTTATATACAGGGACTAAACAAAATCAAAAGCCATAGTCTTCGGCCAGCAGGAATTTAAAATAAGAAAGCGCCTTCCCGCCTACACGTTCCGGCAGACAACATGCAGTGTCCAGTAACTGAAACCTACAGCAGGACGAATTAAGCATATTTAAGTGGGTCCCACCTTCTTGGTAGGATAGACAGCATCCACCCTGTGAAAATAATGGGTGGATGCAGCCTACCCAGATGTACCCTAAACTTGTGCCTCGTTTAATCTGTTGTATTTCAACAAGTTCCTTGCGCTTCTTTAAGCTAAACATCTTCCCTGCTGTCTTTGTGTGCATTTAATAGTAAATCAGCCTCTTTACAATATATGTGAAGTAACAAATGCAACTAAGTTTTACTTTTTAACTGTGTAGAATAGAAACCGATTTAGCTGTCTTGCCAAGGTCATGAGATTATAAGGTTGTAAATAATAAATACATACATTTTATGTACATAGAAGTGCTTTGGGATAGCCCTCTCAATCCACTGGCCTGTTATTCACATGTTGCTTCTGCCCAACACAGCACACTGCATGGTGCAATGTGCCTTCCCTTTTCAGCAAGTGGCTGTGTTACACTGAGTGATGGCATTTTTCCTGATCACAGGCAAATCTAGCTAGAAAGTAGGGCAATTCAGTGGTAGGGCTAGTTTGCCAATACTTTACTTAGCCAAAGCATTAATTCTTTATCAATTTGTAGTCATTCTTGTGTGTTTAAACTATGCGTTCAGGGTATGGGCATTCAAACCCAGTAGTACTTTTTCACAGCACAAATAAGAATTAAAAGGGTTTCTATACATGTTCTTGGTACTCTTTCTTATTTTGAAGCACCCATACTGTTCAACTAAAATGCATAATAAAATTATGCAGTCATAATGATCTTATTAATTTCACATTTTTATTCCACGCAGTTGGCCGCTACTTTTAGACCGTGGCACGTTTTGCGCTTTTTGTCCCCCCTTCTTTTTTGTACCAACTTTTGTAAAAACAATATCCATTGCTGCAACGTGCTTGGGCCAGATCTATTTATGTTGTAACCTGATGTTGTTATAATGCATCCTTTCCATAGGTCCTCAGTTCCCTGCTGCTCGGCCAGTGTGTGATGTAATGGAATGTTGATGAGTGCCTGAGCAGTAAGAGTGTCGGTTGGAGAGAGTGGACTCAGCAGTGAGAATGCTGCTCCTGGTGGGACAGCGGGACGAATTCAGCTTATTTAAGTGGGTCCCAACTTCTTGGCAGGATAGACAGCAACCACCCTGTGAAAATAGTAGGTGGACGCAGTCTACCCACTTGTACCCTCAACTTGAGCCTTTTTTAATCTGGTGTATTTCAATAAGTTCCTAGCGCTTCATTAAGCTAAACATCTTCCCTGCTGTCTTTGTGTGTATCTAATAGTTAAATAAATCTGCACTCTTAACAATATATACGTGAATTAACACAGAACCTGTAACTTAAGAGATATCTTCCTTAAGAAATATACAATTTATAATCTATGTGACCTGATTCCTGTTTACTAAGAAGTCATCTTGTATTTACAACAGTGTGCCAATAATTACTTGAGTTTGGAGTTGCCTGTGCCAAATTAGCTGCCTAAAACTATTGTCTCTTTGTGGTCATGGAATTAACTGCTACTGCGAAAAGACAGGGCACAGGAGATGTGAAGTATTTGCCATTCTTTTTTAAATGAAAACTAAAAGCACCAAATCATGGGAAGACAGATGAGCATAACTGAGTTTGATTTTTACTTCTCCCTCTCTGCCCGAAGGCGGGTGCAAAAGAAACTAGGGACTCCGGTCATCAATAGACATCGAGTTAATGATGACTTAAATACATGCACTGGAGGGCAGATACTTAATCTATTATTTCCTAGCTAAGGCTCCCATGCAACAATTGACAGACCCATCGCATGGCAGGAACACCAAGGTAAGACCATCTGCTTCAAAAGTCTCAACCCACTTAAATTAACTCCTAAACTGGAGCTAGGGAATTAATTTAAGAGGCGGGATCCACCACACACAAGTCTGTAGTTGGTTGTCATGAGCGAGGAAGACAGCCTGGCTGTTGTTTTGATGTTTCATAAACACACTGGTACGAAACAACTCCTAACTTCCTTACTCTGCAACAATGTTGCAACTGCTAAGTACTTCAAGCTTCCGTAAGCAGGACGCTAACACTGGGGCTTTCGGCGAGTTTAAATACAATTGTACAGGAGCTGAGTGCAAGGGAATCCAGGTTTCAGCTACATTCGGCGATCGGGCTCTTCGCGGAGACCAGCAACAAATTTGTAAACCACAGCATGGTGTAAAGGAGCATGAACCTGCTCACAGATAACTGGCTACAGAAAAATACCTCCGGGGTTCTGAAGGTGGCGATCGGTTGAAATTGGCAGGTGATTTTGGCAGACAGGTTTAGGAACAGACTGACAAGAGACTAGCTGTGCTAAGCTGCTGTCAGTGAATGCTGAGGCGATCGCACACACTATATCACACTGTACCTTACTCCTGCCCCCAGCAGACACCCTCTGCTGGGAGCTGGGGGCCGGAAAGGACTGCGAGGGCACGTTCAGCATCTTGCAGGCGCTGCGATGAGCTGCAGTTCACGTGGGCACATGCCGCCCCTTCTACCACGATGCCCCTGGGTCAAGCTTCCAGCATCCAAAGCTTGAATGCAGCGGTGCAGTGTTCCGAAGACAGGAAATGAAAAGCAAGAAGGGCTCATGCGCCACCGGCTTCCTGTACACTGCTAGCTGATTAGACAGGATCGAAATCAGCGCTGCACTTCTATTGGTTCGGGATGACATAAGGGCGGAGCTAGAAGACCAAAACAAACCGGAGAGTGTCACAGAGTGCAAAGCGTGTTCTATATTGTACCAGGACCACCGCGCGTTTCCTAGAAATATATTGTATTGTAATGGCGTCGAAGCGCTTTTTCAGCGAGTAGCATGCTGAATTAGTATAGTGAAACATGCAAGTACATTTTAAGCGGTGGATAGGTTAGTCACTTAATTGGATTTGGAATGATAGCAGAAGGATAGAGTAGGACAAAGGTTTGTATTTATATAGCGCTTGTTGACGCACGCTATTCAGGAAGCCTACAAAGGATTTGTGGTGAATTAATGTGGTGAAATAGGAAGTAATTTCAGTGGTGGATATTAGTCAGTTACTTGGAGTGAGAAGGATAGCGGATAGATAAAAGGGGAAGAAAGATTTGCATTCATATAGCACTTGTTACCCCTGATGGGTTTTGAAGCGCTGTTCTGGCGAGTAGCACGCCACTCCGGAACCCATAAAGGATTACTGTTGAAAATGAGTACAGTAAAAAATCATTTTTGTTGTGGATATGATATTCAGTTATTTGGGTAGTATATTAGTATAGTTTAATATGAAATTTGAGAAGTGAACATGTTAGTCTGTTAATTTTGATTGAAAAGGATAGTGGAGGGATAAAAGCGTGAAGGTTTTTTTTTTAGGTCTGGGCAGTAGGAGGAGGCTTTTGGATGAGTAAAAAGGAGTTTTGGAGGGGATGACTCAGAGGGAAGAGTTTAGAAAGGTTTGTTTTAGGGGATCGGTATAGTAAAAGAGGTGTCAGATGATGCAAGGAGGGGTAGAGTAGGAGAGAGTCTAGAAAGGGTTATTTTGTCAATCATAGTAGTGGTATGGGGTTTGGGATAAATGAGAGTGGATTTAGAGGATATATTGATAGATGTATAGGATGAGAGATAGGGTAGTGCATTGGAAGAAGTTGTAGAAGAAGTTTGAGATGAGTCAGAAGGTTGGGCTAGAAGATTTATTATACGTGAAAACCTGAGAAGAGGCAAAACATCACAAACAGGGTGTGAGACATACTATTGTACAATCAGTTTACACACCTGCAAGTCCACGAGCGAGTATGTACAATCCCACGGGGCGGACTGGAATCCACGTGTTGAAGTTGAGTTATGTTTGTGAATTTTATGTAACCCTTCTATGTGTGAAACAACTGATATATGATTGGCGTAATACCCCCACCTGGGGCTTTGAAATGCAAAACCCTAATAAAAAGATTTAAACAAAAAACATCACAAACAGGGTGGCAAATGGATCCTCGAATAGCTTGTTGAACACAAGACGAAAGGTATGAGTATGTAGACAGCGGGCAAAGGAAGGAGTACAAGGGAAGATGCTGCAGGAGCTGATCTCCATTCACTTCAAATGTATTGCAGTTTGTGCTTATGCTAATTCAAGTTGTGTTTACAATGTCCTCCATCTTGTTCTATCAACATAATCAAAATCACGTTCCTGTTGTCGTTTCCTACATTTCAAGAATTGCAAGACTCACACTAATGAACCTCAAACTGTTGCCAGAGACCTCTTTGGCATGTTTCAAGGATGCTTCAGTTGTCACATGCTAGGGACATAATATTGTACACATTGGACTACTGAACTAACAAGGACAATGTCCGCATATTGAAAAGTAAGTCTATCATGGAAAATCCTCGAATGTATATTGTGGTGAGGGGTGTACCTTGCTCTGGAAAATTAGGTGGGGGCGAGTGTCAGATTTTCCAACAATCACGTTGGCATACCATCTTAAAATACATTATAGGAAAAGCAGGGATCATGGGTGGGCTTAGGGGCAGTGAAAAAGGAGAGGAGCACAGATTGGTAGAGGTACTAAGTGAGAGAAAACACAATATTTTGTTAAATAACCAACATCTTTGAAGACTTTCAAAACAGAAAGGGGAAGAGGGTGTGTGTGCGTTTTTGTGTGTGTATGTAAAAAATTCTGGTGAATTTCAACTGACACTTCATCATACCCTACTGAAGGCAATTGTACCCAACTACTTACAAGAAAATGCATTCACATGGGGTGTATAACGCCCCAAACACACCCCTGAAGCTACGCCCCTTATTGTGGTGAATTGTTTCCTCTTGCTTGTTCGCTATTGGTGCATATCCCGAGAAACCTGTAGCCATGTAGAATGTATGACTGTCTTTGTCTAAAGTCGTATAAAAGGATGTATATTTCTATGAGAAAGAATCTCCCTTTTCCCCATTGTTCGAAGGCAAATCAATGCCAGATTGCACCTAGAACTGTGCCAAGTTCTTTGTACTTATAACATATGCTTTGCTTATTAGAAAATGTATCTCCTGCTACTGAATCAAGTAGAGTGACAGCTCCAGTCGGGGAGCACTAAAGTCCACACTGGGACTACACTGCTCCAGGTCCTAGTTGTTGGCGTACACATAAATGTTATTTAAGGTAGAAAAAGTGAGCCAAGAGATCAGATAGCAGAGGTGATGGTTCCAATTGGAGCTGACATTGGCCATAGTACTGCACGCAGATGGTTTGTCCTGAGATCAAAATTGGCTCAGTCCCAATCCGATCCTTATTCCAGAGACCAGGTGACTGAAGAAGAGAAATGACGTGAGTATCAATAGGGATTGTATGCAAAATGCAAAAATGAAATGGTTGCAGAACAGTGCATGTGGGAGTTGTAGTAGATGTATAGCAGTGGAATGCAGTTAACAGAATGCAAGAGCAATTATTATGTGGCTATGATTATTGGACTTGTTGGGGTAAAGGTTATTGTGTTTCTGATTATATTTTCGGACTTATGAAAGAGGTACCTCAAGTTTGAATATTGAACGGTTGAACTTACCTCCTAGGTGAGGTACACTATGAGGCTCTATCAGATAATCCAAATTAGAAACCTAATCCTTTCTCACAGGAGTGTACTAGCAGAGCTCAGTGAAGGTTCATTCCTTAGTGCACAGGAAGTGGACATGCCGAGTATAGTGACTTTCGCAGGTTGAGGGCTCAATATTGTACGAGAGTAGGTAGCAGTCTTGATGTTGTAGAAACGTTTGTGTAACTGAAGGTGGCAAATGATAAAAATATTATAAAAAGGGGGTTTCAGAAGCTGACTGGCACCTTCAGAGCGTTGCGTCACTAAGGGGCCGTGCAGTGATTGGCTTGCGGATGTCATAGCCGTGCTGTGTTAGGGTGACCTTTGACAGAGACGTGCTGGTATTGGTGGACAGATTGTGAGCTTGTGAACCAAAAAGTGAGTGAGAAGCTGTTAGATTGGGAAATTCCTTGTCAAAGATGGAAAAGTACATACATGCAGAGGAAAAGATTCCTCTGAAGATATTCCAGCTAGGGAAATGGCAACAAAGATAGGGTAACACACATGCATGTGACTTAACCAGTGGCAAAAACATACATCCAAAGATGAGGAAATCCGATTCCCAGTGAGTGGTACTTTCAACATCCCGTGAATAGAAAACTTAAGGAGAGGATGTAGCCTAACGGCTAGGGAGGACTATCTCAAATCTGGAGGAACCGGGTTTGTGTCTCATCAATGGCGCTCAACATTCTGTGAGTCTGGGCAGGTCGCTTAATCTCCCTGTGCCTAACAAATATGAATCTGTCCTTGTGTAATGCAACTGGTGCTGATGTAAAGCACTCTGATACCTGATACCTTTGGGTCAAGTTTGTGCTATATAAAACTACGGGGGGAAAAGGAATGTACAATTTGAAGCCACAGCATATGCTCATGCAATTTGGATACAGGTGGCAAGTGAAAAGAAAAGAGACACATTTAAACACAAAATCCGCAGTAGAGCCAATTCTTGGAGAAGTCTGCAGGATGAGGAAAGGCAAAGGAAGTGGAGAGAGGAAGTTATAGAGTCTGTTGGGGCCTATCCCCTGTTAGAAAGCGATGAGAAAGAAAGGGGTAACCCAAAGAAGAAAACAGAAACAGAGTGAGGATGAAGAATCTTTCATAAATGAGCTCTTAAGCATAAGACCGCCCCCAAATAATTAGGCAACTGACATACCAAGCACTGCTGCCCCAGTGTTGACTAAAACACCTGCGGAACCCTCTACAGAGGCCCACGCACCCCCACGTTATTCAGAGACTACCATTCTGCCTGTTGCTTAGACCCCTTTGTTTGTCACAATAAGCACCCTGCTTTCGATGAGGATCCTGATCATTCCCTCAACTGAGGCTTCTTTTAGTACTATTTTTAAATCAACTGATCCCAAGTAAACCTCTGGACACAGCACTGATGCCTGGAGGGACGACTTTAGTTCCTTTTCAGGAGGAGAACTCAGTCAGTGGCAGGATGGGAAGCAAAACTACTCGCACAGACCTATCGGGTAATTCACCAGGAGTAGGGCAAGCCTCACTGTGAATAAATCTTGCACAGCTGAAAACAGGGTTTGAAGAAATGGTGAAGGGAAATGTGGCAATGGATTTTGCAGGATTTTGCAGGGAGAATGAGCTGCTTTATCTGAGAAAGGAAGCTGTGAGAGTCGCAAGAGAGGCGTGTACACCGATGGAGAAGGTGGCCGATGAATGTGGAGTTGACATAATTTAGTGAAAGAAGTGGGGAAGAATGTTAGGATGGCAATGATTGAGAAGGAGCTGCAGCTGTTGACATTGAGGGGTATAAGAACCCATGTGAGGGGGCTGATTGAAAACATCAGGGAATAGAGTGATACAGAGCAATTTAGGGAGTTGTGGTCCAAGAAAGAGAAGGTCTAGATAAAGCAAAATGGAGAAGGGTGGAAAGAGAAAGAGTAGGGAAAGGTGTGGGAAACAGTTATGAAGAGCCCTTTGAGTGAGGTACAGGGAGGAGCCTATGTACATGTCCCATGGTCTAGATTTGACTGTTTCCTTTTCACAAATACTCTTCCAAAGCTTAGAGAGAATCCCAATAAATGCTACATGCAGATGGAACAAATCGTGACTATATCCAAGGTTTGTGAGAAACTTGGATGTGTTGTTTGAGGTGGCAGTCCCAAACGATCTGTGGGCAGAGTGTAAGAGGGCAGTTGATTGGCCTACACAAGAACCAACTCAGGTGACAGGGACAAATGCCCCTTTGCCCATTGTTAAAACCAAGTAAGATGAAATTATAAAGCACCTAAAAACAAAGGTTTCTCGAAAGGAGATGAATTAACCTAAGATTTTCAGAACCTCCCAAGAACCAAAGGATTCTGGGTATGCTTACTTTGAGAGAATGAGGCAGGATTATCGAGAGCACAGTGGTATAAATAACCCCATCAAGAAAAGATGAGAGGGTTTCTAGCATCCTTTGTGTAAGGTTTAAGGCCAGATATTAGTAACCAAATCACCCAAGGTGTCCTTTGTTGGCAGAGCAAGCAAGTTGATGAGATCTTACAGTCACAAAATATTGCTGAGGCACGTTAGCTCTTAGCTAAGCTCTTAAATAAAAGTTTAGGCGAGCCCAAACACAGCGCAGAATGGAGGCTTTAAGGGGCCTAAAGTTACGTTCCAAGGACCCGAGTTGGACTTGAGTTTGGGAGCAGTGATGCAAGGAGTTTCTTTGAATTATAAGAAAAATGTCCTAGGAATAGGGAGAGGTAGGGAGAATACGACAGTAACATGCGTAAGTACCCTGAAGAAGGTTACGCAGTGTCACATGTGCTACAAGGTAGGGCACTGGAAGCAGGAGTGCCATTTCAATCCAGACCTTATTGTGGCAAATTCCCAAAGCTGGGTTTAGCAGGACAGGGAGATTTCCCTCCGGTACCCTGCCCTACTGTGGCAGCCCCTAAAGTCCCAAAATCTTGAGTTCTGCAAACTTATTTTAATCCGATACAGATGCAGGGAGGTACCACCCTTGAACAAACCACAGGGTACCCCTGAACCCAATGCTGACCTAAGGAGATCCAGTTCCTATGATGTTCGTGGCTTCTTTAGATTTCAATCAGGGCCAATGATGGTGCCTGAGGGGAGAGGAGTGCGTACTTAGTGCAATGCTGGAAGTGGGCCAGCATGGACCGTAAGTGGAAGGAGAAGTTAAAAGGCAATCTGTATCTTTCCTGATACACATTGGAGCCACTCATTCAACCGTTGAAGCAGTTGAGGTCCCTAACCTACCCCTCTCTGGGGAAAAAGTCCTAGTTGTAGGCATTAAAAATCAATAGTGCATCAATCAAATCACAGCCCCTGCACCAGTGAAATTAGGAGCTATTAGGGAGCAGCATCAGTTTGTAATTTGTGATTCCAGTCATGTAAACTCAATTGTGTTATATTTTATACCCAGGATGGGGTTGAAAATTGAAACACAGCTGACTCATACTCTAAGTTGCAGTCCTCAGAGCCTGTTCTCAGGTTATACGCAGTTGTTATGACAGAGGATTTGCCAGTAGATCTGAGAGAATCAGTTAAGGAGGAAGTCTGGGATTTCACAGGAAGAGCGATCAGACTGATTAAAGATGCCAAGCCCCTTGATCGGACTGATTAAAGATGCCAAGCCCCTTAAGATCACTCTCTGATCTAAAGCTGTTTTTTCATAAACTCGACCTTTCAAAATATCCCCAGAGGCTATTCCAGGGATCCCCCTTGTCACCGAGAGCATAATAGAACAGGTCATCTTAAAAAAAGTTATAAGGAGTCCATTTAACTCCCCAATCATGGTGTTACTGAAGTCCAATAAGAAGTGAAGGATCGTGAAAGACCTTAAAATAAATTAATCTAATTGTTGTTCCATGCTGTCCTGTAGTACTAAACTTTGTTGTGATCTTATTCTAAATTCTCCCAGAGTTGTCATTGACCTTTGCCAACCCTGCTTCTCAGTCCAGTTACATGAAGAGAGCCAGTTTTTTTTCACATTTCGATTCCAAGAAAAGACCCACCTCTGGGGTAGTGCGCTACAAAGGTAAACTGAAAGTCCATCATATTTCAACCAGATATTTAAAAAAGAACTTAGAGTCTCTGCAGCTACGGTTTAGCTTAATATTAAATCAATACATTGGCGATCCCCTGATCACCTTGGTGACTAACGAAGCATGCAAACAAGACACTACGTCTTACTGAACCATTTGGCAGAGAGTGGGCATTAGGACTCACCTGAGAATTGACCATACTGTCAGAGGGAATCAATCAATCAATCAATCAAAGCATTTATATAGCGCACTACTCACCCGGAGGGTCTCAAGGTGCGGGGGGGAGGGGTTCGCTACTGCTCGAACAGCCAGGTCTTGAGCTGCTTCCTGAAGGCGAGGTGGTCTTGGGTCAGGCGGAGGTGGGTAAGGGAGTTCCAAGTCTTGGCGGCCAGGTAGGAGAAGGACCTTCCTCCTGTGGTGGCTCTTCGGATGCGGGGGACGGCGGTGAGGGCGTGGCTGGTCGATCGAAGCTGGCGTTTGGGAGCGTAGAAGTTGAGGCGGCTGTTGAGGTATCCAGGGCCCTGGTTGTGTAGGGCTTTGTGTGCGTGGGTGAGGAGCCGGAAGGTGATTCTCTTGTTGACCGGGAGCCAGTGCAGGTCTCTCAGGTGTCCGGAGATGTGGCTGCGGCGGGGGATGTCAAGGATGAGTCGTGCTGAGGTGTTCTGGATCCGCTGGAGTCTCTTCTGGAGTTTGGCGGTGGTTCCGGCGTAGAGGGAGTTGCCGTAGTCCAGACGGCTGGTGACGAGGGCCTGGGTGACCGTCTTCCTGGTCTCGGAGGGGATCCATCGGAAGATCTTGCGTAGCATGCGTAGGATGTTGAAGCACGATGAGGAGACGGCGTTGACTTGTCTGGTCATGGAGAGGGAGGAGTCCAGGATGAAGCCCAGCTTGCGTGCATGGTCTGTTGGTTTGGGTGCGGTGCCCAGGGCGGGGGGCCACCAGGAGTCGTCCCAGGCGGAGGGTGAGGATCCTAGGATGAGGACTTCTGTCTTGTCCGAGTTCAGTTTCAGGCGGCTGTTCGACATCCATTTGGCTACGTCTGTCATCCCTTCGTGTAGGTTGGCTCTGGCGGTGGTGGGGTCGTTGGTGAGGGAGAGGATCAGCTGGGTGTCGTCGGCGTAGGAGATGATGTTGAGGTTGTGCTGGCGTGCGATGGCTGCGAGGGGGCTCATGTAGACGTTGAAGAGTGTTGGGCTGAGCGAGGAGGCTTGAGGAACGCCGCAGATGACTTCGGTGGCATCCGATCTGAACGGGGGGAGGCGGACTCTCTGTGTCCTTCCGGCGAGGAAGGAGATGATCCACTTCAGTGCCTTCTCCTGGATTCCGACGTTGCTGAGGCGCTGTACTAGGGTTCGGTGGCAGACAGTGTCGAAGGCCGCGGAGAGGTCCAGGAGGATGAGGGCCGCTGTTTCTCCGTTGTCGAGCAGGGCTCGGATGTCATCGGTAGCTGCGATCAGGGCGGTCTCGGTGCTGTGGTTGGCCCGGAAGCCAGACTGTGAGAGGTCGAGGGAACCGTTCGTCTCGAGGAAGGCGGCCAGTTGCTTGTTGACGGTCTTCTCGATGACTTTTGCCGGAAACGGGAGCAGCGAGATGGGGCGGTAGTTCTTGAGGTCGGCGGGGTCGGCTGATGGTTTCTTTGAGTAGAGTGCTGAGTTCGGCGTGCTTCCAGCTCTCCGGGAAGGTGGCGATGTCGAAGGAGGTGTTGATGATGTCCCGCAGGTGGGGTGCGATGACAGCGTCGGCCTTGTTGAAGACGTGGTGAGGGCAGGGGTCTGTCGGAGATCCGGAGTGGATGGAAGTCATGTACTTGGGACAGCAGATAGAGAAGGGAGCAAGGAGGGTGTCCCATATATCCATAAAGACATTTCTTAAGATAAAGTTCCCAACCACCCAGAGAGAGGTGAGGATGTTTTTGGGCATGGTTGGCTACTGCCAACATAAATCCCAAACTTTTCTTTTAGGACGGAGCCTTTGATAACTCTGACTCACACTAATGTCAATGTCCCAGTAGCAAAGGATGATGAAAGCATGGAATCCTCCCAGGAGCTCAAAAATCTGCTCTGTAGCGCAATCACTCTTGAAATGTCAAACTTTATGAAATAATTTCTACTCTTCTGTCTTGAAAGAGATGGGTGTGCTTTGTCTGTACTAACCCATGCCCCTGGGGAGAGACTAAGTGCCCCATTGGTTATTTCTCAGATACTCTTGATGTGGTTGCTGCAATATTGCCTAGTTGTCCCAAAGCGGATGCAGTGATGAGCCATAGCATGTAGCAAACGGTAGGAATTCTAGTGGGCTATCCTTTAATTGTAATGGTGCCCCACTCCATCAAAATACTCATGACCCACATCAGAGCTCAGCATTTGACAAATAGCTGCCTAACCTGCTATGAGAGAATCATTTTAGCAGTGGAGAATGTTTCCATCCAGAGATGTAACACAAAAACCCCCACTTCACTGTTACCAACCCCAGATGGAGATGATGAGGGTGGCAGTGTCACCGAATTGTGCACAAACCCAAGGCTCGACATACTTGATGTTCCTCTCACTGAATCTAACCATATCCTTTTTGTTGATGGGTCTTGTCTAAGAGATGGACGCGGTATTCTAAGGGCCGCTTGTGCAATGTGTACCTTGCGCTGAGTTATGGAAGCATCTTACTTGTGCCATGTAATGTCTTCAGAGGTGGCAATACTGATTGCTCTTACCTAAGCCTGTTGCACCTCAGAGGGCTTGTGAGTCACCTTTTACACTGACAGCCAGTATGGATTTAGAGTTGTGAACAATTTTGGCGAGTTGTAGTCGCAGCAAGGATTTTTGATGTCAGCCGGCACCCCTATCAAGAATGGGTTGTATGTTTTAAATCACATAGAAGCCCTACAACTGCCAAGGGAGATCGTTGTGGTCAAGTGTGCATCACACATGAACGGTAATGATTTTGGGCCATATGTATCAACCTATTTTGCATTTGCAAGAGGTGTGAATAACTACATTTGGCCATTTGAGAATGCTAAATTGCCTTTCAAGATGTATGAATGGCTTTAGCTGTGCATGTTAGGTAATTACATTTTTTTGCGGTTACCTAAAATTGCCACTCCAAATAACACACATACCAAGCATTTTCTAAATGCAAACTGGGCATTTAAGAAATGCTATTACCATCGACTCTGAGTCGATGGTAACCACGTGAAAATTTTGAAAATGCACAAAAAAATACATTTTTCAAAGTGCCTTGTAGACCACACATGCCCCTAGGTCATGTGTGCACTTTCCATGTGCACATTCCTTTTTTGGGGTGCTTCAGAGGGGCCTTATGCCCCAGAGCACCCTTGGTTTTGCATTTCCTAATTTGGGAATACCAATTAGGTAATCACAAATTAGGTCATGCGAAACCATTCGCACCTTTGGAACTTTAGGATCATAAGAATGAATGGAGTTGCATTTCCTTATAGCGATTATCTAATTACGATTGTGACTCTTTAGGAATCCCTATTAGGAAATCGCTATTTTCTTACATACCATTTTGCATTCTCTAAATTGCAATTACCTAAATTCGCTATGTAGGTAATGCAAAATGGAACTTTGATACACGGGCCCTAAGTCACCAGAGGCAACTGTTATGCAGATGAGATTGCCCGATATTGTGCTCTTGAGTCCAGCACCTTCCATTTGGATGAACCATGTAGTACAGAGCCAGAAACTGTATCCAACATGTTGCTGAATACTTTCCACACCTTTAATGAGCATGGGGAACTACAATTTACTGCCCCAGAGCTGACAATGGGAAAGTAATGGATGTGTAAGAGGTGCTAGTGACATTTGGGTATCTCGTGAAAGAACGCCCTTTCTCCCTGATTCCCTTTTGTCTGCGATGGTACGGTACATGCATGGTCCAACTCACGAGAGTAGAGATGGGTTAGTGTCCACCTTTCTTACCTGTTGGCATAAACCCAATTTACGTGCAATGGTAGAGAGTTTTTGTCAGAGATGCATCATATATCAGAAACAGAATGTGGGTAAAAGAGTTCCATTGGCAATGAGTCACATTAGGAAGTCTGAAGGTCCATTCAACCGTCTCTAACTCGACTTTGTGTAGATGTCCCGATGTAACCAACTGAGGTATATCCTCATTATCGTGCGTCTGTTCTCACGATGGGTTGAGGTATATCCCATCAGGGGATGTGACAGACTAACCGCGATTCAGGAGGCTAGTTCCTCTTGAATCAGATCAAGAAACCCATTTTAAGAATGAGATAATGCAGTTATTAAGCACAGCTTTAGGGATTGACTAGACCACCCACTGTAGCTACAGACCTGAGGCATCAGGCGTTGTCGAAAGACTGAATAGGGCGATCAAAGCTAAGTTCGCCAAAAGTTGTGCCTCCACATCACTAGTGGCCTGATGCTCTTCCTTTGGTACTCATGAGTATCTGAAGTACCTCTTGTAAAACAACTGGTTTCTCACCCTGTGAGGTAGGGAGCTCCATGTGAATAGCCTCTGTCCCTGCAGCTACTCTTGGGAATATTATAGATGACCTGGTCCTCGAGTACTGCAAGGGATTGTCTGATGTGGTGCGTTCTATCACACATCAGGTCGATGCTGCTACTCCAGCTGTCCGAGGGTCCCCAGGGCATGGTCTGAACCCTGGTGACTTATTTCACATGAAAAAGCATGCCAGGAACACTGGAGAGGACCCTACCAGGTGATCCTGGTCCCCGAAACCGCTGTCAAGTGGCTGGTCTGCCAAATAGGATTCACATCACCCAGACCAAGAAGGCAAGGCACAAAGAGGAATAAGTGGAGCCAACATCTACTAATTCTTTGAGTTTCCCCAAGAACAAGATTGAGGTGCCTGAGGCCTCTGAAGAAGAGGCAGACCAGACTTAGGGTTCTCAGTCTCCATCAGAGGAGCCTCACTCGGAGCCAGAGGTTAATGAGAATGCTGATTTTCCTGCAACCACAGTAATACCCACTACTAGATTAAGAATACGCATTAACCAGTACAGCAAAATCTCAGGGAAAGCTAAGACCAATCTACTGCAACAAATCTCACAAGGAGTAGAGGCTAGAGCCAGACAAGTAAGGTCCACCTCGGAGAGTGGGTCTGCCTCATCCGAGCCAGAGATCTCAAGCTCCTCCATGGGTCAAGGAACAACTGAAAACAGTTGACTAAATACTATAGCAACTTGGAAGAGACTATTGACACTCAAGAAGAGGCCAGAAACAATCAGGGAAGACAGTGAGTCAGATTAGTAAGTACAGATAGACTAGACTGGCATTATAGATGAAGGCCTAGACTTGACCTGTACCAAGTGACCTAAACGAGAAAGAAAGGTCATTCGGAAGTACTCTGGTTCGGACTGGGCATATGTGGCCAAAATCAGGTTTGACTCTGACGACTGACTGACAGATATTGATGAGCCATCCTGATACAAAAGGACTTCACAACAGGAAACCTACTCATTCTTCCCACAGACAACCATTGAGACAATATAGAGAGTGCTAGGGCAATGGTCAGAGGACAATAGCTCCCTTAGGACTCTGGTTACAGAGAACAGAAATCCAGGTAGATTTCGAGATAGGGTAGAGACAATAGGATAAGACTTAGAAAACGAACTGTTCCACTTGATATTTCCTTGATCTGATTTGGATGGTTGTTGGATGTCTATTTGTTGGGCAGGGATATCTCTCATATATCAATAAACTCTACTTTTGAACCAATGGTTACATCTCCGAGTAGAGTGACTCATGTTACCCAACATGAAAGTGTGTATAGCTATAGTGTATATGTATCAAATGTTTGCTGCATTTGTGGAAGTCATGGAGGTAGAGGATTGCTATGGTTGCTCTTATCTTTCAGCCTCTGCAACGGAGTGAACAGCACATATCCACTTATCCCTGTCCTATTCCTTCTCTGCCTCTGTATACTTGAACCTTTTCTATCGCCAGAGTTCCATCAAACTGTTTTATTCTGACTTTGATGATCCATTGGAGGAGAAGCTGTTTGCATTTGTGGGGTACTAAACATAGTTTTCACTCTCACCAAAGGTCTAAGTCTAGACATCAGCATGAGTAAATGATGAAATTCTTTACCCCCTTAACTTATGTGAACCCTACTATCCAGAGCATGCATGATATAACCGGCAAAGTTAAGCAAGATGAGAAAGTGTTCATAAATTAACTGAATGAGAGGATAAAAATAGATGAAGAAAGCGGGGAGAGGAAGGATAGTGCAGATTGAATATTGAAGTTAGTAAGAAGGGATCCTTGTGCATCATATGGCATCCAGATGGAAATTAGACAATTGAGAAATTAGGTAGGAGCAAATGGCGAACATAACTACTTGGTGAAGGAGAAGACTTTGCAAGCGTAGCTACTAGTATCAAGGGGATTTATTATGTGAGTGGAAAGTCAACTTATTTTCAGCTACCACATAACTGGAAGGGTAGTTGTTATACAGCTCAAGTCTTTCCTAGAATATTTCACAATAACGAGTTAGGCTTTCCTCTTGAACGATACATAAGGAGAGATAAGCATAATTTTAAACAGATTTTTGGAGCCCTCATTCTAGCCATAGGAGTGTGGCATTTAACAAAGTTAAGATCAGAAAATTGACCACCTCAGCTGATCGGCTTGCGACTAACACTGCAGGCCTATTAGCTGTAGTAAATACATTGATACTTGCAATGAGAGCTATGAATATGCAAAATTAGCTTACATTGGACATGCTTCTCGCAAACGAAGGTGTATTTTGTAAATTATTTATGCTGGGGAATGTTGTGCATACATGTGTAGATAAGCAGCTTGACGGCTACATTACTAATATTACAAATAGAACACAAGAACTAACTAAGCTGGGGGAATCAGGTGACTGGGAAGGATTGGGATCAATAAATGGATTCATTTGGAGGGGATTTTCTGAAATAGGGGAATGGCTTGGCAGTGTAGGGGGAGGGATTCTGAAATTGTTTCTAACACTTCTTTTGCTTATATTGCTTGTGTGGGTGTTTACTTTGAAATTTTGGAAAGTACTTTCATCATTAAATGGTATAGATTGTGAGTACAAGAAGCTGTCAGCAATAAGAGGAAGAGACTTGGGGCCAGATGTAGGAAGGCCTTTACCGGTCGGTAACGGCCGAAAATCGGTATTTTCGGCCGTTACCGACCGGTATTTAGCATTCGGGATGTAGTAGACCGAAAATCATCCGAATCAGAAATATTACCGAATCGGTAAATTTACCGAATCGCAAAGGTTTGCGAATCGGTAAATTTACCGATTCGGTAATATTTACCGAATCGGTAAATATACCGATTCGGTAAATTACCGAATCGGTAAATAAGAAGTGGTAAAAATGGATTTTGAGATGTAGGGAAGCTCTAAAATACCGAATTTGCTTGAAATTCGGTATTTAAGAGTCGTTATTTACCATGGATTGGAATCAGGTGGTAAACAGGTGCAACCTATAAAAATGGACCCAAAATGCAATTCTTCTTGCACAATGGCGGCATTTTATGTGATTGCAAGACGGCTAAGGCTACAGGAGGAAGGGGAGAGGGAATGGCAGAGAGAGGAGCAGGTCTACAGACAGAGGATAACCCTGTTCATGCTCACAGAGGCAGAGATACTCCAGAGGTACAGGTTGGCCCCAGTTACCATCACTGACCTCATCAGGGACCTCCACCCACTGTTGGAGCACACTACCCCAAGGGCACACGCTATTCCTCCCCATGTGCAGGTGCTGTGCAGCCTACACCTGCTTGCCTCTGGGAGCTACCAGAGTGTGGTTGCTGTGGTAGGTGGGGTGACCCAGAGCTGACTGTCAAGGTTTTTCCACAAATTCCTTGACACAATGATACAGAGGATGGAGCATTACATATCATTTCCTGCAACCCATGCTGAACTGGTCCAAACAAAATCAGACTTCTACCAGATGGCACGTTTCCCCAATATCATTGGCTGCATTGATGGCACGCACATTCCCATTTGTCCCCCTGCTGTCACAGAATATATCTACAGGAATAGGAAGTCCACCTACACCATCAATGTGCATGTGATCTGCAATGCAAAGTTCGCCATTACTGACCTTGTGGCAAAATTCCCTGGGAGTACCCATGACTCCTATATATTTCAAAACAGTGGCATCTATGCACGGCTGACTGCAGGTGAATTTGGTGAAGGATACCTCCTAGGTAAGACACAGTGTGCGACCCCTATAACACCTATTGCAGTAAGCAGTACATGTATGCATGTGATTAAATCATACCCATTTTCTTTTAGGAGACAGTGCATATGCCCTCCGCTCCTTCATACTCACCCCCTACCTCAACCCCTCAACACCCAGCCAAAGGAGATATAACCGGGCACACAAGAGCACACGCAATGTTGTTGAGAGAACATTTGGCATCTGGAAAAGCAGGTTCAGATGCTTGCACAAGAGCGGAGGTGCAAGTCAGTATACCCCCATCACCTGCTGTAAGATCATTGCTGCCTGTGCCATGTTGCACAATCTTGCTGTGAAGAGGGGGACTGAGGTGGAATTGTCAGACTATGAGGATCATGATGACGACATTGCTGTGCCTGAAACACAACCTGCTGGAGTGTCAACACCAAGTGATGGCAGATACAGACGTGAGTAAATAACACGCAACTATTTCTGAGTAAGTGATGACACTGAAACCTATATTGAAAGCACAAGCTTTTGTTTAATTTAGTATATTTCCAGGTATGTTAAAGAACAAAAGTGCAACAGTAAGCATTTCACAGCAATGCTCACAGTGAGCAAACACACACACACAGGTGTTGAATCCACCCACCATAGTTGTATATTGTCACTAGGCAGGTTTAAATGGCACAAATGTGCAATTTAAACTTTTTGAACTATGATTATAATCTCCAATGGCAGTAGGCCATATTATCAACTGTTTATTTTCGGCCACACTTTGCACTAGCAGGTGTTTGTGGCTCAACCTGCTCACTGGGCGTTTGGCCTGAAGCCTCACCCTGTCACCTGCTGCTCCTCCTTGTCTCTACGGCATGGGGGCTTGCCGTGCTGCTCCTACTGGTGCTACCTTCAGTGTCCGGCACGTCAATGGCAGCAGTTTGTGCACTTTGGGCATTGAGTAGAGCCTCCAGCGCACCGGTCATTCCGGCTATGCCCCTTGTGAGCTGATTGCTGTTATGAGTCAGGACTTCCTGACTATTCATGCTACGTCTGCATAGCAGGGATGTGGCTGTTGCCAGGCGGTGTATAGATTTCTCTGTTCTCTCTGCACGCTGCTTCTCCCTGCGCCTTGAAGTAATTTCAGAGTCCAGTTTTGTGCACAGTTGCTGCATGGATTGTGACATGTCCTGTATGCCTGTTGCCATGCCCTTGTTCACTTCCACCAGCTCCCTAATGCCCTTGCCAATTTCCTGCATGTTGATGTTGAGGTTTCGCATTTGTCTTTGACAGGCCATGATGCCCTTGCCCTGCATCCTCTGAATCCTGACCATGGATCCCTCCCGGCCTTGGAAGACATTGGACCCCTCGCCACGTGCACCTACACTCCTTCCTTGTACTGTGCGCCGTCTAGTGGTGCTTGCTACAGGCTCTGTGCTGGGCTGCAGTGTGACAGAGATGGCAGCTTCAGCCAAGTTGTGTGACTCTTCACCCAGCATTTCACCAGCAGCTGTCTCCATTTCCAGCAGTGGGGAAACAACATGCCTCCTGCTAGGGTGTGCAGCAGGTGTTTCTACCTCCAAGGATGCGGGCATTTCGGGTGATGAAAGCAATAGTGGGGACTGTGTTGGTATTGGTGAGGCCTGCATTTCTTCACTGACCTTAGGTTCTTGGGAAGGTGCCTGCCCACTCGGAACACCTGTGTCCTGTGATGCACTGGGACCTGGCTCCTGACTGTCATCCCTCTCTGGTGCCGTGCCTTCTGCCTCCTGAGACTGCCTTCTGGATGTGTGACCTGTGGACATATGAGCACATATCAGCTGAGTGCAAATGTCTCACAGCCACTACAATTAAACATATGTAATAGCACTTAGTACATGCTGCCTGCCCTTCATTATGTCTGCATTCATTTGAATAACTTGGTGGTTACAGTGCTGTGTGACATGCTCTTTCATTAACTGACTACGTGTGCCATGATGCATTGCTACAGTTTGGCACAGACACCATGGGACTGGGGTAACTTAGCTGCAAGGGGTGAGGGATGGATGAGGGTATGAGGGGGATTGCTGTGCATGCATCTTACCTTTTTTAGTTGCAGCTTTCGCCGAGCTGTCCACTTCTCCCAGTCCATGGACACTTTCAGGCTCCAGGGTTGTGGCTACCATCTCCTCCAGGTCGGTGAGGGGGGGTGCAGTGTTCTTTCCACCACCTGTTTGGGAGGCCTGTTTGTGGTGGTCAGCCAATTTCTTTTTTGTGAGGCTCCTTAGGTCATAGAACCTCTTTTTTAAATCTTCAGTGACTCTGGTGGTCACTCCCACTGCATTTACTTTCTCCAGGATTTCTAGCCAAATCTTCCTTTTTGCTGATTCTGGAACAGTAAGGGACCGCTTACCAAAAAGTCTGTGGTGAACCTTAACCACCTCCTCAACAAGGACCTGTAGCTCCATGCTGCTGAATTTGAGCTTTCTTTTCCTTTCAGCCTGCTCTGTGTCCTTGCTGCTTGCCATGTTTTAATTTGAAAAGAGCACACATTCTGTCTGCTGCTGCTCCCAGTCTCTCTGCTCCAACTGCCTCTCCAGAACCTTCTAATTACTTGCAGCTGCCTGTGTAGCCACTTCCTGGTAGGAAGGGGGAGGGTGGTTGCACCTGATTGGCTGTTGTGTTAAGTTTCACTTTTGCTTGCTGTCCGATTCGGTATTTACCGATTCGGTATTTACCGATTCGGTATTCCCAATGAATTCCTATGGGCCAAAAGGCCCATAGGAATGCATTGGGAATACCGATTCGGTAAATACAGATTCGGTAAATACTGAATCGGTAATTTCCGATTGTCCGACACTGAATTTTACCGATTCGGTAAAAAATACCGATTTTATCCCTACATCTCATTTACCGATTTTTGAATACCGAATCGGTAAAATTCGGTATTTAAGAATCGGTAAAATCAGATTACCTACATCTAGCCCCAAATGTAAAAGTTGAAGAAATGACAAGTGACTTTTATGACACCATGATGGACTTGGGCGAATCCAACACGAAGAACCCGAAATTAACTAATAATGTTTTGTAATAGAGAATTGAAGTGATGATTTGAAATCATCGGGGGAGTTGTGGGATCTGATCTCCTTTCACTTCAAATGCATTGCAATTTTGGCTTTCGCTAACTCAAGTTGTGTTTACAATGGCCTCCATCTTGTACACACGTCACAAAAATCACATGTTCTTGTTGTTTCTTATGTTTCAAATCAAGAATTGCAAGACTTGCACTAATAAACTGAAGACTGTTCCCAGAGATCCACTTGCTATGTTCCAAGGACACTTCAAATGTCCCAGGTTATGGGCATACAATGTATCCATTGGACTGCCAAACTAACTGAGAATGTCTGCACATTCAAATGTAATGCTATCATGAGAAAAACTGCAAATGTATATTTTTGTCACTTGTTTGCTATTGGGGTATATCTTGAGAGAATCATGTACCCATGTAGAATGTTTGACTGTTTTTGCCTAAAGTCCTTTAAAAGAATGTGAATTTCTATGGGAATACATCTCCACTTTCCCCACTCTTTGAAGGCAAATCTATGCCGGACCTCACCTAGAACTCTACTGAGTTCCTCATACGTATGACTTATATGCTTTGCTGCTAAAGCAACTAATGGCATATATTTTGTAACCTGGCTATGATTGTTTATATAAAGCTTTGAACCTACAACCCTTATCTGTCATTCTTGTTAGAATGTTTATCATCTGCTACTGAATCTAGTGAAGTGGCGACTCCAGTCGCGGAACACCAAAGTCCGCATTGGGACTACACCACTCCTGGTTCTAGTTGTTAGTGTACACATGAATGATGCTTAAGGTAGAAAATGCACGCCAACACTGCACGTATTTGCAATGTGAAGAAAAGGATAC
This sequence comes from Lissotriton helveticus, assembly GCF_964261635.1. Classification (NCBI taxonomy): domain Eukaryota; kingdom Metazoa; phylum Chordata; class Amphibia; order Caudata; family Salamandridae; genus Lissotriton; species Lissotriton helveticus. The sequence continues at coordinate 685,558,395 of NC_136067.1, read as the reverse complement.
TTAATAAAGTGTGTTTGGCATGAGTAACGAGACGAAGGCCTAGATAATATTTTTTTTGTTTTAGAGGGGGTGGTAGCTGAGGAGGTATTCTGAGACATAAGGAAAGTCTAACATCGGAGGAGACTATCTTTTTAGATTTACGAATGATGGATAATTTATTGTTTCCTGGAGGAGAGTAATTCGCTACCCTTAAATGAGTATTGTGCTTCTGTGTTTTTCACTTTCTACTAGTCAAAGGTGGTTATAGTAATGTGATTTGTAAACTTGCTATTTGTTTAGCACTTATAGTTTCTGTATCAATATACTGTGTAGACGAAAACAAATGCCACCATTGACTATTACTTTTCAAGTATGAATTTAGCTACTTTCTTACGCATCAATTAAAACGTTCACAATTACCGCGGATTCACAAATTCACTAGGACTGGCATATGTTTTTAAGTAAACGTGTTCTGATAATCATTTTTGTGTGGATGTGTGATAAGGCTGTTGGAGAGTTGATTGGGTAGATGGCTCTCTGGATGAGTGGGTTGTTGGATAATTTGAGGAATGAGTGGTTGCATGCCTCAGTGGAATTTCCAATCAGAAGTGAGTAGATAGATGAGAAATTAGATGTTGGATGGTTGAATGGTTTGATGGATTATTGAGTGGTTGCGTAGGCAAGAGAGTGTGTGGTTGAGTTGGTTACTTGATAGTGAATAGGATGAGGGAGCAGACAGTTGAAGGGGTGGCACGGTGGAAGTTGAATGTGTGGAAGGGTAGATAGAAGTTGTCAGGAAGTAGGTCAGGCGGCATGGCTTATCCCTTAAACGTCCGCTGGTGAAGGGAGCGATACTCAAGACTCACTTGTGCTGAGACCATCTCAGGGAAGTAAACGCTTTTCTTTGCAGAGTTTCAGCACTGTCTAGTGTGGAAAGTTTAGTGCATAGAGAGCACACTATGCAATGATTCCTGGACTATAAACTATCTTTCCAAGCAGGCCTCAAACTCTCACATAATTTGGAGACGACATCTTGGATATTTGGGTACATCTTCCCTTGTGTTTAATGGCATTGTTGGTGGGCAATCGTGATTAGTGTTGCTGAAACCAGGACCTTGCTGCATGGATCTAGGATTTCCTATGCAAAGAACAGTTGCTTCCTTTAAAATGTATTTAGAGAATATTTTGGATTAAAGAGACGTTTTCTGAAAGTCATATTGTGTAAATGAACTTGATTCTAAACATTTACCTTAATCTTTCTTAAAGACTATAAAGATTGTTGCTTTTCACTTGAGGTTATCCTGTGACTTAATGCAAGGAATTCTCAAGACCTGTTTACGTTGCAAATACTAAATATATTAATCATTATGCACAAGGTATTCTGAGTTCCAGTAATGCGTACAGGAGTTACGTTGCAAATACTAAATATATTTATCATTATGCACAAGGTATTCTGAGTTACAGTAAAGCATACAGGAGTTTCTAAAAAAGAAATCACAGAATATTGATGATTGATAATTACCTTGAAATCTAGAGTCAAATAGAAAATATAATTAATTTCCTATGGAGAGTTTATAATGACAACGCTTAAGGCAGTTATCTTACAGAGCGAGATAACGTCTGTTTAAGGTACTTATCTCTTGTATGTTTAGTTTCAGGAATAGCAAATCCCACATCAACTAAAAAGAGTTGGTTACACAGAGAAATCATTAAAGTATAGCCAGTCATTGTTACAGTTAAATGCATCACTTTGATGGTATGTTACTAAGATATCTCTCATTGCTTTCAGTTACCCATTCTGCACTGAAGATATTAGTGTCCAGCAGAAGTGATATGTTAGATTGTTAAAGTCCTGTGCCTCTGTTTTCTCTGTTACCCATTCCTTTTTCCCCAACTCTACCACTGGTCCTCGCATTCTTGCATTTGTGGCCATTGGTGATGGTGGTTATCGATGGAAGAGTGCATCTATTCCATGGAATCTGGTGTACAAGACTTTCTAGTTGAAAGTCTCTTTTGCTTCATTGATCCAACCCTTCAAAAACTGCTTCTGCATCACCCAGAAGTGGATGTCCAGAGCCTACCTGAAGCTCAACCAATCCAAGTAAGTACAAGAAACACTACAAATCTGACTAAATGACACTTTCTCTGAAGAACATGTGACTTGGATTCACTCTGGACACCAACTTCACCCTGAAGGAACGCATTGACAAAAAAAAGAAAGATGGGCTATTACCAGCTCTCTCTGCTAGAGAAAGTCAAAACGTTACTTCCAGAAAGTGACTTTAGAACTACTGTTCAAGCCCTTGTACTCTTGCATCGTAATGATGGTAATGCCCTGCTCCATGATCTCCCAGACTCCATGCTAGCACCCCGTAAGGGCATCCTTTGCTTCACAGCACGTCTCATCCTAGGCCTGAAGAAATATGATCACATCACCCCCATCCTCTTGGACCGCCATTGGCTCTGTTTCCTGGCCTGCATCAACTTCAACACCAGCTTCATTATGTACAAAGCCATCACAACCTGCATCCGTAGTTACCTTGTAGATAAGCTGACCATCTTTGGTGGTTCTCTGTACACAGACAGCTAGGAGGCCATCAAACTGCAGACTAATAAGTGTAAATAGTTAAAAACAAGACATCAGGCATTTTGCATTAATGCACCGAGGACCTCGAACAACATCCCGGTATCCAGCAGTAACACCCCAACACTGCTCCAATCCATGAAAGATTTAAAGACATACCTTTTATAAAAACAATACGAACAATGCATTAACTCTCCACAAACCACGGCCAGTTTTCCTGCCAACACAGCCGCCGAGCCTTCGAACCCCAACAGCCACCACCCACCCTCTGGACACCACGCAACCGAACCCCTGAGGGGCATCCTCCTCAAGGTACGCTCCCTGCACAAACATGCAGTAGTGATCTGGGACCTCATCGAAACCCTTTTGCCAGATGTCGCCTTCCTCGCGGAAACCTGGACAAACCCCACCTCTGCCTCTGACATCACTACCGCCATCCCCGACGGATACAAGATCCAGAGGAAGGACTGCCCCAACCACCCTGGAGGAGGACTCACCATTGCACACAAGAACTCCTTCCTACTCACCACCTTAAGCACGAATGACTCCTCGTCCCCCACAGAACACCTCAATTTCTAGATCCAGACCAGCCCAAAAATGACCCTATGCGGCACAGTTGCTTACAGACCTCCTGAACCACAGACTACTTTCACCACAACCATCAATCAATTCAATCAATCAAAGACCTCATTTTTTTTTTCTTTTTTTTTTTTGCAGTTTTATATAGCGCAAACTAGACCCGAACCGAATCAGGTATCAGAGCGCTTTACATATGTTTCCAGTTACTTGACATTTTTACATTTTCCAGTTACTTTCATTTTAGGCACGGGAAGATTAAGTGATTTGCCCAGAATCACAGGAGGTTTTGGCGTCGTTACCGAGACTCGAACCCAGTTCCTCCAGGTCCGAGGTCGAGCGCCCTAGCCGTTAGGCCAACTCCTCTCCCATATTGCTCTATCTCATTGCACCCCACGCCATTGCCTCCATGGACTACATACTGCTTGGAGATCTGAACATCCACCTCGACAACCTTAGCGACCCTAACTCCACCGCCCTCCTGGACAATCTCGCCAACATCGGACTGAAACAGCTCATCACCACACCTACCTACAAGGCAGGACACACTCTCAACCCCTTCTTCGCAGGAGGAAACAGCATCCACTCCAGCCACACCATGGAACTCCACTGGACAGACCACCACTGGGTACACTTCTCCTTCAAACAAACCACTGCTCACAAACCTACACCATGCCCTCCGCAAAGGAATTGGAGCACAGTCACCAAAGAGCGCCTCAAATTCACCCTCAACCACGACCCCCACCCCCACAGCCAACATCAACTCTGCAGCCAACGAACTACACAGATGGATCACCAACTGCGCAGGCCAGCTCACCCCCCTCCGTAACTCTGAAAGACAACACCCCATGAAAGCCACCTGGTTCATCACCGAGCTCTGAGAATCCAGACGCACCTGCAGACATGTCAAGAAAGTATGGAAAAACACCGAAACCCCAGAATCTCTGACCACCTACGAGGATGCCATGACAGAATACCTTTTCACACGCCAGACGGATAATGGTTCAAGGTCTAATTCTGTCCCACTTAGACTTTGGGAATGCCCTATATCTTGGGGCTCCCCAGTCCACCCTAAACAAGCTACAGATAATCCAGAACTGTGCAGCTAGAACCCTCCTTCAAATCTTCCTGGCGAGTCTCGTCAAATCCAGATTGAAGGACCTTCACTGGCTCCCAGTAAGGGCAAGGATAGAATTCAAGGCAGTTTGCATTGCACATCGATCCTTTTGGGGAACAGGCCCCATTATCAACCGCCCCCTGATAACCGCCTACCATCCCACCAGACAGCTCAGGTCAGGGTCCTCCTTCCTTGCCGTAATACCCAGGTTCAAGAGATCTAGGTGTGGAGGCCGCTCATTCTGCCATAATCTCGCTAAGCTCTGGAATGCCCTCCCTCTTTCACTCAGATCAGAGCCTAAACTGCTCGCCTTTCGCAAATTCCTAAAAACCCTGCTCGTTAACAAACTAGAGTAGCTCTTATCGGCTCTGCCACAGGCATGACCTCTGCAGCGCTGGGATGCCTAAGGGTAGCCAACGCGCTTTACAAATGGTCTTTTCATTTCATTCATTTAATTTCATGCATCACATCCACCAAGAGGACCTTCATCCAGAACAAAATCCTTGCCAACTCCAGCACCTTGAAAGACCTCTTCAGCATCATCCAGGAATTCACCAAATCCCCCAGCAAAGCCCGGACCTCACTCCTTCCCAGGACCTCTGCAACAAACTCGGCTTCTACTTCCATCTCAAGATCAAGTCCCTATACGAAACTTCAATGAATGGGCACCAGACACCAGAACCACTACTACCAGCAGCAAATGCCAGCCAGCCTATAATCTCTGACTGGACCCCAGTCACCACCAAAGACACTGCCACAACCATGAAGAGCATTCACCCACGAGCCCCCATGCACCCCTGCCCGCTGCACATCTTCCACAAGCCGCTGCCACTGTAGCACCCAAGCGACAACGCACCATCAACGCCACCTTCGAATCCGGCACTTTCCCTGATGACTGGAAACACACAGAAGTCAAGCCCCTCCTCAAGAAGCCCTCTGCAGATCCCATGGACCAGACCCATCTCTCTCCTCCCCTCCACGTCCAAAGTCACAGGGAAGATTGTCAACATTCAGCTCACGAACTTCATCAAAGCCAACTCCATCCTCGAGTCTTAATAGTCTGGATTCTGCAGCAACCACAGCACCAAGGCCGTCCATCTCGCCACCACAGACGACATCCGCACCCTCCTCGACCAGGGCCACACAGCGGCCCTAATCCTACTAGACCTCTCTGCAGTCTTCAACACTGTCTCCCACAGCACCTTGACCACCAGACTCCACCAGACTCCACAACGCCGGCATACAAGAAACTAACCTCAGCTGAATCTGCTCTTTCCTCACTGGCCGTACCCAAAGAATCAGACTCCCACCTTTCTTCTCCGACCCCACAAAGATCAACTGCGAGGTACTCCAAGGATCATCGCTAAGCCCCCCACTTTTCAACATCTACATGGCCCCCCTCACTGCCATCATCAGACAGCATAGACTCAGCATAGTATCCTATGCCGACAACACCCAGCTCATCCTCTCCCTCACAAAGCAACCAGACACCACCAGACGCAACTTCCAGTAAGGAATGAAAGATGTCGAAACCTGGATGAGCTGCAGCTGTCTGAAGCTCAACTCGGAGAAGACAGAAGTCCTTGTCCTTGAATAACACATGGTGGCCCACCACCCTCGGCAACCCCCCACTCCCGCAGACGACGCCTGGAACCTCGGCATCATAATCGACTCCTCCCTCCCCATAACCCGACAGATCAACGCTGTCTCCTCCACGTGCTTCAACACCCTCCGCATCCTTTGCAAGACCATCAAGTGGATCCCCCCGAATCCAGAAAGACCATCACCCACACACTCATAACACACAGATTGGACTACGGAAACGCCCTCTGCACCGGAATCAACAAATCCCTGCTCCGAAAGCTCCAGACCATCCAGAACACCGCGGTCAGACTCGTCCTCGGCATCCCACAACATGAACACATTACTCACCACCTACGACAAAGGTAAGCCCGTCTACGCCCGTCCGCGCCTGGACCGCGCACAGCGCCAGACCCCCTGGACCCCGCAAAACCCACTCCTCACGCATAACGTACGATGCCGCCACCCTCTCAGCACTCAACCCCGGCCGTCTCCCAAACTGCTACCAAGCCGCCCCAGGACACACCCATGGACCCTTCACCTGCCACCCCTGCAAGTTCGACTGCATCAGGACCCGCACCAAATCCTCAAACTCCAAACAGAGCTCCGATACTAACCACCTGAAGTGCATCCTGCTCAACACCCGCTCGGTCCACCGACACGCCACTGAACTTTGGGACCTACTCAACACCACTTCGCCGGACGTCGCCTTTCTTACAGAAACCTGGATGAACGCATCATCTGCACCCGACATCTCCATAGCCATCCCTGACGGCTACAAGATCATTCGAAAGGACCGCATCAACCAAACAGGAGGAGGCATCGCCATCGTCCATAAGAACACCATCCGCATCACAACCAGTTCCGACAATGACCTCGCAGCCGCCGAACACCTTCACTTCCAGATCCACACCGACCCAAAGTCCACACTCAGAGGCACCCTCATCTACAGGCCACCAGGACCCCGCACACAATTCAGCGAAGACATCACTGAATTCATCAGCCCACACGCTCTCCCCTCCGAGGACTACATTCTACTGGGAGACTTCAACTTCCACCTGGAAAAGAACAACGACAGCAACACCACCACCCTTCTAGACAACCGCGCCAATCTCGGACTCAAACAACTTGTTGACACCCCACCCACTATGCCGGACACACGCTCGACCCAATCTTCACTTCCAGCAAGCACATCTCCTTCAATCACACCACAGCTCTCCATTGGACGGACCACAGCTGCGTTCACTTCAACTACAAAAAGACCACGACCCACAACCACCCACAACCAATTCCCCGAAGAAACTGGAACAAAATTACCACCGACCAGCTCTTCACATTGCTTCACCAAAACCCTCCTACCAAATCATCGGACCCAAACCAAGCAGCCACCAACCTCACACAATGGATAACCCACAGCGCCAACGTACTAGCACCCTTGAAAAACGAGGTAGCAAAAAAGCCCCCTGGTTCAACGATGACCTCAAGAAATCCAAGAAGTTCTGTCGCACCCTCGAGAAAGCCTGGAGAAAAAACCCAACCACTGACAACCTGGCCACCTTCAAGAACGCCACCCGCAAACACCACCAACTGATCAGATCCACCAAGAAATCAGCATTCAAGGATCGACTTGACAACAACTCCCACAACAGCAAGGAACTATTCAACATCGTCAAAGAATTTACCAACCCCACCGCCGGCACTAACGACATCACTCCCACCAAAGAACTCTGCGACTCCCTCGCCTCATTCTTCCACAACAAAATCGCCGACATACATAACAGCTTTGAAAACCAATCCGGAGACCAGTCCACTCCACCCACCCTCGATCCAAAACCCCCCTCCTACAACCTTTGCGCCTGGAACCCAATCACCACTGAAAACACCATCCGCCTGATGAACTCCATCCACTCAGGATCACCAACCGACCCTTGTCCCCACCACATCTTCAACAAAGCAGACTCCACTATCGCACCCCATCTCCGAGACGTCATCAACTGCTCCCTCAACTCCGTTACCTTCCTGGAAAGCTGGAAACATGCCGAACTCAGCGCCCTTCTGAAGAAACCCACAGCAGACCCCACTGTACTGAAGAACTACCGCCCCATCGCGCTCCTCCCATTCCCTGCCAAAGTCATTGAAAAAGCCGTCAACAGACAGCTTGCCGCCTTCCTCGAATCCAACAAATCTCTCGACCGCTCACAGTCCAGCTTCCAAACCAAACACAGCACCGAAACCGCCCTCATCGCAGCAACAGACGGTATTCGAACACTACTGGACAACGGAGAAACAGTTGCCCTCATCCTACTTGACCTCTCCGCAGCCTTCGACACAGTATGTCAGTATGTCATAACACCCTCATACAACGCCTCAGCAACATCGGAATACAAGGAAAAGCATTGGACTGGATCATCTTGTTCCTCGCCGGAAAAACCCAGAGAGTCCGCCTCCCCCTTTTAGATCAGAGGCCACCGAAGTCATCTGCGGCGTACCACAAGGATCATCACTCAGTCCCACCCTCTTCAACGTGTACATGAGCCCCCTCGCATCCATCGCGCGTCAACACAACCTCAACATCATCTCCTACGCAGACGACACCCAGCTAATCCTCTCCCTCACCAAAGACCCAAACAACGCCAAAACCAACTTACGCGAAGGAATGAAAGAAGTAGCCGAGTGGATGAAGAACAGCCGTCTAAAACTGAACTAGGACAAAACGGAAGTCGTCATCTTAGGTTCATCCCCATCTGCCTGGGACGACTCATGGTGGCCACCGGCCCTGGGAACCGCACCCATACCTACGGACCACGCACGTAACCTGGGCTTCATCCTGGACTCCTCCCTCTCAATGACCAGACAAGTCAACGCCGTCTCATCATCATGCTTCAACATCCTACGCATGCTCAAAAAAATCTTCCGTTGGATCCCCACCGAAACAAGAAAGACAGTCACCCACGCACTGGTCACAAGTCGACCGGATTACGGAAATACCCTTTACGCCGGAACCACAGCCAAACTACAGAAAAAACTCCAACGCATCCAAAACGCCTCAGCCAGACTCATACTCGACATGCCCCGCCAAGCTCACATTTCCGGTCACCTGAAAGACCTCCACTGGCTCCCCGTCAACAAGAGAATAACGTTCCGCCTTCTCACCCAAGCACACAAAGCCCTCTACGACCTAGGACCCGAATGCCTCAACACACGCCTGTCCTTTTACACCCCCACCCGCCAACTACGATCGTCCAATCAAGCCCTCGCCGCAATTCCGCGCATCCATAGATCCACCATGGGGGGAAGATCCTTCTCCTACTTAGCGGCCAAAACCTGGAATTCTCTCCCCACCCACCTCCGCCTTACACAGAACCACCTCTCCTTCAGAAAACAACTAAAAACCTGGATATTCGATAAGTAAAGTACCACCCTCCCTCAAGCGCCTTGAGACCCTCTGGGTGAGTAGTGCGCTATACAAATATTGAACTTGAACTTGAACTTGAACGACACCTCCACTGGCTCCCCGTCAAGAAGAGCTTAACCTTCAAGCTACTCACTCACACCTACAAATCCCTCCACAACACCGGACCTCAATACCTCATCAAAAGAGTCTCCATCACGTACCCAAGTGAAACCTCTGCTCCTCTGACTTCGCCGAAACCCCGTGCATCTGCAGAGCCAGAGTGGGCAGAAGAGCCTACTCCTACATCACAGCAAAGACCTGAAACGAGCTCCCGCTCAACATCAGATGTTCCCCCACATTGCACACTTTCAGGAAGAGCCTAAAGACCTGGCTCTTTGGTTGAACTGGAGCTGCACGACCCCACCTCCCCAGCATCTTGGGGCCCTCACGGGTGAGTAGCACTCTTCACAAACCCCTGATTTATTGATTGAAACCCGATTCCTCTCCTATTACCCTTTGGCTTCATGCATGTCTTTGACCATGTACAAGTCTCCGCTGCCATTTGGCTGGGTTTGCTGTATGGAACTAACATGTATATACATACACACACACATATATTCAAGCATACTTAAAAGGTTAGTGCTTTTTGGCAAGAGGATGAGAGTGTGAGTGAGTGGGTATATGGGACAGAGGAAGGCCTGAGTGGTTGGATAGGTGGATGCTGACCGAGCAAAAGTGAGCAATTCAGTGGGTAAGTAAAGATGTGAGTGAATGGGTAAGTGGGTGCCTGGATTTGATAGTGAATGCACGGGTAGCTTAGTAGGATTGGATAGATGGGTGGGTATAGGAAAGTTCCCCTTTTTGACATGGTCACCATCACCTTTTTGCCTGGTAATTGATGTAATTTTGATAGATGTTAACTGGTCTCCTGCCAACCAGGTCCCCAGTGCCAGATCTCTTACCCTAAAACTGTACAATTGTTCCCCAATTGGCAATACCCTCAGCACCCCTGTAAGTACCTACAATGATACCCTTGGTACCTAGGGCATGGGTTATAAAGAGGGTCCCTAAGGGTTTTTGGCATTGTGCCACCCGCACCACACTCATTGAAACTGCCATTGCAGGCTGCATGACATAGTGCAGACAAAAGTGGAAATACGACATGGCACGCCTCCTGAGTGCCATGCCTATAGATGCTGCAGACTATTTATGTAAGTTTCTCCTACAGCAGGCATTATAGCCCTAAGGCAGGGTGCATTACATTACCTGTGAGGTCTTATCTGTATAAGAAGATATGCCTCTGTGAAGTCTAAGTCGTCGAATCTTAGACATTGTAAATAGACAGGGCATCCATCTCAAGTATATGTTCTGGGCACTGGTGATTACATATTCCCTAGCTACATGGTGGCGTCACTGAAACCAAAGATGTTTTGTATCAAACATCTCGTATTAATAAACCTACACTGGGGTACCCCCTGAAATCTACTAGTACACTTGGGTGCTGGTTGACTGGTACAGTACAGCCTGCCACCACAGATGCATTTCTGATGCTAGCAATCAGCATAGCAAGGCTGGAGGCTTCAAAGTCTTTGCCACCTTTGATATGCGACCCCGGTATCCACCAGACCTAGCAGATGCCACCCCCAGCCTTGAGGCCCATTTAGCACCAGGACAGGCAGGAAATTAGTTTGCAAGTAGGCGTGGAGCATATCCAGGTAAGATAGACCCCTAAGGTGAGCTGCCTGATGTGCCTCACTCTAGGAAAATTCCGCCATTTCGGTGATGGCAGACTTTAGGAAACTGGGACAGGGTTATGCCCACTTCCCAGAGGAAGTGGGCATATAGTGGGCACAGTGACCACAAGGATATCTAGCCCATTGGCTACTACTCTTCACTCCCCTAATGCCCCTAAGTTTATTATTTTGTGTCCCCCTGATACAAGAACTTCAGATTCCATTGACTAAAAAGAAGAGGAGAGCACTGAAGAGCCGATCTCCACAAGATCTGAAGACTGCTGTGGACTTTAGGTGCCAAACCCTGCCTGCCGTGCAGAGACTCAACAGTTGCAAAGACCCAACTAGTCCTGCTTCTGTGCATCCTCCACATGCGTCTGAGGGTAGCAAGCACTACTCTGAGTAGCCAGCATCTCCCTTGGAGTAGAGGAGCTACTCCTCTGGAGCCTACAGGCACTGGCTGCACCGTTCTGTTTAAAGAAGCTGCTGTCCACCGGGTCCACCAAGCATTAGTTCAGTAATTCTTCATTCGATGATTAAAAAAACATCATAAAAGTACACATATATACAAAATTAAAAATAGAATTAAATTACATCTGAACAAGATCTTGATTTGCGGTTAAAATCAGGTAACAAATGTATTCTTAAGTGCCCAATGATTAGCCCTCTCCTCTTGTGTTTCTTAACCTCACAGCAATCTTAATAAAATTCATAATACAACAAAGTGTCCATGGGTCGTTAGCTCTTTGCAAAAAAAGTAAGGCAGTTTTAGCATGACAAAACTTCTCTTTTTTTTAAATCTCCACCAAATATTTTCGCCTAGGATACTTAAAAAAGGGGCACAGAAGTACAAAATGAAGGGTGTTCTGCGGAGACCGATTGTCACAGCCGCAGGCACCTTCTGCTCAATTGTCAATGTAAAACCTGGCGGATCGGTCAGAATATGTGGTAATAAATTGAGCCTAAAACGAGTCATTAAAAACCTATCCTGTGCGTTGTGCATCAAATACAGATATGGCTCCATGCCCTCATTGTTCTTTATAAAACTGTGGGCACCTACAGAGTGTTTGGTCATCTCCTCTTCTGCTCTACGTGTAGAAAACTGATCAGACAACATTCTTTTAATTTTCAGTTTATCAGGGTGCGAGATAGTGCTGGGGTTCATAAAAAGGTCCTTCCGGTCAATACCCTCCAAGGTGACCTTAACATACTTTAACCATGGTATTTGTAACCCTTTATCCCTGTGCAGACAGTCTCTCAGTATTTGTCTGCTTAGTTCTGCCTCAGGGTTTACCCAGATTTTTAACCATGCCATGATGGGTCTTAACTTGACCTGGTCCTCTATGAGAGGAATCCCCAATTCACTATGTACAATTGTAGCTGGGGTACTCTGGGGGACTTTCAAAATCCTTCGCAAATATTTCTTTTCCTCCAGTTGCAGTTGGTCCACATTAACATAACCCCACACTTCTGATCCATACGTGACTTTCGAACAGCCTATCGAACTATAAAGGTTCATAACCTGTTCCGGGGACAAAAAATTTCCTATTGCCCCATTTGCGGATATTAGTTTAGTGCAGCGATCCTCCACTAGGGATCTAAATTTTAATGCTCCGTCCAATAGCAGCCCCAGGTAAGAGAAAGACTGCACCTTTTGTAGTGTGTGGTTCTCTATTTTATATGAGAACCTCTTACAAGGCTTGGTTCCAGCCAGCATCACAAAGGACTTGCTCAGGTTCACCGACAGATCCAAAGTGCCCATAAATTTAACAAATCCATCAATTAAACATTGCAGGCCCCTCGGGGTGCGGGCAAGCAGGACCGCGTCATCTGCGTAGAAAAGCACCGGTATGTGGCGCGGTCCTACTCTCGGGCAATCTGTGTTTAGATCAATCAAAGCCTGCTCTAGGTTGTTAATATAAAGCGAAAACAGGAAGGGGCGAGGATGCAGCCCTGTCTCACCCTGCTCATACAAGGGAGCAGTTCTGTGTCCCCCCGTCCGTGTTATAACGAACTTTGGCTGTGGTGTCCCTATGCAACTCTCTAAGGATGTTGATCAAACCTGGGTCAATTCCCATATCCCTCAAGAGGCACCATAGCTTTTTCCTGTTAACATGGTCAAAAGCAGCTGCTAGGTCCATAAACCCCAGATACATAGCTTCATTGCTGGCTTTGGTGTATTTTGCACCCAGCAAATAAAGATTAAGGCACTTATGGACCTCCCTGTTCTAAAGCCATACTGGATACCCGTTATTATGTGGTGATCTTCTGTCCATTCCATGAGCCGCTGCAAGATTACCCGACCCCAGATTTTGGCTGAGACATCAATCAGGGAGATTGGTCTATAGCATTGCGGATTATCCCTGTTGCCCTTCTTGAAGATGGGAACAATAACTGCAGTAGACCAGGAGCGAGGTAGACCATACTGAACTGCCGCATTTAACACTCTTGTGAGAATGGGAGCCCAAAAATCTACATAGCTCAAGTACAAGTCAGGTGGTGAGCCATCGGGGCCTGGGGCTTTGTTACGTGTGAGGCCCTGGATCCCCTGTATTATTTCAGCTAGAGAGAACTCAATGACTGGGCCCTGTTGTTCAGATCTATATCCTGATTAGGATTGTACAATCCCTCAAAGTGTGATACCCACTGTTTCGGTAAGATGTTCATCCCAATCCCAGGGGTATTACTATCCTGAAAGAATGGGTTATTTACAATCCTCCAGAATTGGATCATGTCCCTTTTTTCTCCAGCCTCTCTTAGGTCAGCCCATGCTTCATTTTGAAGAGTAATCTTTCTTTGTTTCAGCGCGCATTTGTATGTTCGTCTGCACTGGACTATTCTTAAATAGTCCCTGGGGTTAGATTTTAGACTGGTTTTTAGGTCTCTCAGGGCTCGCGAGCACTTGCTGTCAAACCATCTTGGCTGCATGTTTTTCTTCATGGGGGCTTTTGGTTTTAGTAGACCATCTACCAGTTTGGTCACTGACCTAAATGCCCTGACCAAATTGCTCCCCTCTATCATGGGATCTAAGCATTTATCAATCTGTACTTTTCCTTTTACCATTAAATCTTTATAGAAGGCTTCACCGTCAATTTTTGACCATCTAAGTCGCCTTCCCTGGTTGGTTACCTTCAACTCACTGTCCACCTGGGGGCATGTCTTGGGTCGACCCCACTGTATTAGTTTTACGGTTAGGGGGTTATGGTCGCTAAATGCACTCCAATCAATCCCCACTGTGCTAATCCAATTTTTTGCTTGCCTAGACGCTAATATATAATCAATATAAGAGGAACATCCTCTCCCTTTAAAAGTAGGAATAATAATCCACATTTGTATAATAATCCACATTTGTATAGCGCACAATCACCCATTAGGGTCTCTAGGCGCTGGGGGCCGTCGGGAAGATTAAGCAAGCTATTGCCCAGAGTCACATGGTGCTGGGCTAACCTGCCGCCGGAGCCGGGGATCGAACCCTGATCCCCAGATTCCAGCGTCAGTCGCCCTGGCCGCGGCGCCACACCTCTCCCACGGAATGAGGGACCCATCTTTCTCCAGGTGGACCACATCAATTGTGTGTTCCAAATCGTGGGTCTTTAGAAGGTTACTGAGGTCTGTTCCTTCTGGGGAATGTTCAAAGTGTGGGCCCTTCTCAATGGGACATCGGGACCAGTCTGCATTCAAGGGGAACAGGGTTGGACACATGTGACAATTAAAACCACCCATTATTAATATAGTGGTTTCTGAAGCCCCTTTTCTATGGGCTACTTCCTGATGAAGTCTGTAGTCTAATTCCTTTAATGTAGGATTGTTTCCTTTTTGTAGACCCTACATTATATAAGTTGAACAAAGTCAACCTTAGCCCAAAACTGGTGAAACCTAATGCGTGGATGGTGTGTGAGGTCCAAGAAGAACTGGTCCAACCTCCTTCCAGGTTTAGGTCTACATATACTGATAAGCCTCCAATCGCTCTTCCAGACCTTGCTTTCTGGGCTGGCACAAAGAAACATTTGCCATTTGCCTTCCATATGGAAGGGGTTACTGTCAACCGCCCAGTTCTCTTGTAGGCTAATTATCTGAAACCCACTGATGTACTGTCTCCATTCGTTGTTGATAAATTTTCCTGCCAGGCCCGCAATATTCCAGGATAATATTTTTAGCTCCTCCACCTCTTGAGGTTCCCTGTCTAGGTTTTTATCTCTCTGACTTTGGACCCTCAGCCCTTCCTCGGTACTTGAAGGTGTAATTTGTATCCCAGGTCTCTGTGTTGGTGACAGGGCTGGTACCACCCTCGACTTCTCTTCCAGTGTACTACGTGTTCGAGGGCTAGGTTGATTTTCAGTCTCCTGGGGGATCTCCCTATTGGGGCCTATTAATAAATATGGTACTTTCCTTACAGGGAGTTGTGGCCAGACACCATTTTTAATCCAACTCAACCCTCTTCCTGCCCAGTCCAGTAAGCTAATTTTGACACCCTTACTCCTGATTGACTCCACTACTTGATCCGATGAGATTCGTGGTCAATCATTGTCTAGGGACATAAGGGGACCAAATCTGTTTGCCCAGTTGGGAACATCTTGTTCTTTTACCACAGCATCGTTCGTGGGATAGCTACGAGCCCCATTGACATTTTGGCCCATCCCCGGTCTCCCCAGGTAATTCCTTGGGTCGTGGGGGCACATTGCATGGGATAAAAATATCCCAGCGGCAACGTTCTTATGTTACTTGCTGATTGAAAAGAGCCACTAGTTAATATGTGCTCCACCAATCTGATGTCCCTGAAGTTCACAATTATACAGTTGCTCACCAGGTCTTTGCTTTTCCTGCCAATCCAATTCACCCTTCTGACATGCAAGATTTCTCCACTTTTATTCAAATTCAAATTCAAAAAATCTTTATTTCGATCATAAAAGATCATAAAAGATATATGCAAGCAATTTAAACATTAAAATGTGTGTGAAACGGATTAAAAGCATTATACAGATATGCTATTTTAAAATACAATTCTATAAAAAAAAAATTTGCCGAATACAGATATGCCAGAGCAAGGTAGGTGAAAGAGGTATTTCACGAGGTTGTAGTGTCCTTAATTATTCGTGCTCGCGCACGCCACATTGCAGCCAAAAATGTTGCCATAGCAAACACTGTAGGCGCAGATAGATCCGTTTTTAAGACTCTATAGGCCGGAGCATATGTTCGGAAGCCCAAGTTTTTTAGATGAGGGACCAGCCAGTGTCTCCTAATTCTGGTATATGCTCCACAAAACAGGACCACATGCAAGTCGCTCTCCAGTTTATACGCACAAGCCGGGCACGCCCCTGTCTCTGTTCCACCACTCCAAGCCTTTGCGAAGGACCTTAAAGGGAGGGACCCGTACCTCCATTGCAAAAAAATCTTCCGTGTGAACGCCGGGGCCATGCCATCTAGTACACATTCATGGATATATGAGTCTTTGATTTTGATAAAGAGGTCGGTTAAGGACCCTTCCCGAATGGTATTCAGTGTTTTTTGAAGCATAAAGTTGTAGAACAGAGTGGACAAAGCTTTTCTGGAGATCCTTGCAGACGCAGTTTCCGGGTCTAACCATAGATCATGCACTCCCAGTGTCTCACACATTCTCCTTATATATTTTAGCCAAGGAATTTTGGTGGCATTCGGTAGTTTAAGAAATTCCTGGAGCTCCTCTCTGTAATTGACAAGATCCTGGCTACTCCACAGGCGACGGCAGTAGGTCAGAGGTTTGAGACCCAATTCTTCCGTAATAGGTCTCAAAGCCAGATCTAATCTTAATGGGAAAAGTGGAGTACTTGGGGGGAGCGCAACCAACTGTCTGATGAATTTGTTCTCTGCGGCCTGGATAATATGTGTCGAAGTGTGTCCCCACAACTCGCTGCCATAGGTGATTCCCCCCCGAGCCTGAGCTTTGTAAATGTGGATGGCAGGTGCCAGCGGGCGTAGTGGGGATTTCCTAGCAATTCTCATAATGCCTCCCGCCCTCTGAGCTAATTTTGAGCTAGCTTTTGTTATGTGGGCCGACCACGTTAGGTTCTGGTTTAAGGTTATTCCAAGATATTCTATTGTGTAAACCCTTTCCAGAGATGTTGTGCCCAGGCGAGGATTTGAGCGATTATTTGCCTTAGGGTTAAGAATCATAAAGTTTGTCTTTGTAGGGTTGATTTCGAGCCCCCTTTTATTACAGAAGCCCAGGAAGCCATCCAAAACCCTCTGTAACCCCATTGGCGATTTGGACAGCAGCAGGGTGTCATCCGCAAACATGATCGCGGGCACCCTGCTGCCGTTCAATTTTGGTGCATCAATATTGGGAATCCTCCTCAAATGATCTATCACCCCGTTCACAAAGAGGCAGAACAGGGTCGGGGCTAGTACGCAACCCTGCCGTACCCCTCTGCGAACGGGGAACCTGTCCGTCAGCTTGCCACCTTTCCCGCATCTAACTCTGGCATAGTTGTCTTTATGAAGTCTAATTAGGATTTCTAGTATATCTCCCGGGACGCCCAGCTCGACCATTACCTCCCACAGTTTTTCCCTGGGGACCAAATCGAAGGCGGCACACAGGTCCACGAAGACCGCATAAAGAGTGCCGCCCTCGTCCAGCCAGGTTTGTAGCCTATCCAGTATTAGCCTACCAAAAAGCTTCTGCGATACATCAATGAGGCTTATTGGGCGATAGTTGGCTGGAAGCAGAGGGGATCCCTTTTTGAAAATCGGTACCACCTCCGCCCCCAGCCAAGTATCAGGTAGTTCCATCCCCTCAAGAACAGCATTAAATATCAGCAGAAGGTAGGGTGCCCAGATGTCTGGTTCCTGTTTGAATAAATCTCCCGGCACCCCATCCAGGCCTGGTGCCTTTCCAGAGGATAGCCCTGCAATCGCCACCCTTACCTCTTTTTCGGTAAAAGGCACCAATGCCTAGTCACTTTGGTTAATATGGGGTGGGGATTGGGGTGGGGATTCCATCCTTCCAACCTCCGGGGCATATAAAGACTGGTAGTGGTTTTGCCAGACATTTGGGGCAATGTTTGGTTCGATTGCCGATGGAAGATCTTCAGAGCCATGATTGACTACGCGCCAGAATTTATGGGAGTCCCTAGTTGCTAATAGCTCAGAAAGGTTCTCCCAGTGTTGGAGATCCCACTCTATCTTGGCGTTTGCCACAAGTACCTTGTACGCCCGCCTTCTAGCACGGATCTCCTCCCGTGATCCCCCTTCTTTAATAGCGAGCAAAAGGTCGCGTTTGGCGTTGCGACATGAGTTGTTAAACCAGGTGTCTTTGTGTTGTCCCCTGATCCTAGGGGGTCCGCTAGTGAAGAGATACATCTCTAGAGTTTTGGTTAATTGATCGTGTAAGCACCGAAGGTGCTCTCTATTTTCCTGCGTACTCAATGGCCCCCATGAGGTGAATGCCTCCGCTAGAATTGGTGTAATCCTAGCATAGATGGTAGCTGACTTGTCATCTCTGGCAGACAGCTTCTCCCATCTTATCCTCCTTCTATTGTTTTCTAGGAGATATCCTTCCCTGGGCTTGTGTTCCTTTGATGCCCTATCCTCAAAACGGGGGATGGCGTATTCCAGTTCTAGGGCATTGTGGTCGCTGTCTTCTCTGAGTGTTACTCTGAAATCAATAACCCTACTCCAAGCGGATAATTGTACCAAGAGGTAATCTATTCTAGATTCTCTCCCTATTTTGTTGTATGTACATTTACTCGGGATGTCGGATTTGGCATGGCCATTACAAGCCCTGAGGCCATGGGCGAGGGTGAGCGTATTTATCTGGACGGCTAGTGGTGTCCACGCTTTCGGAGGAGGGGCCTCTGTTGGAGGAACCTGCCAACTTAAATCCTCCTCTAGGGAGGGTCCATCAAGTAGGCCCGGTAGTGGCTCAAAGTGGGAATTGAAACCCCCCCCCCACTACATAAGATGTACCATCCGGAATGGCCTCCAGAAGGGAGGACAATTCTTTTATGGTTTTTGAGGTGCTGGACATGGGGAGTGGTCTGGAATAGACATTTATTATAAGTAATTTGAGTAATCTCGGCCATTCCAGAAGGACAGCCAAAATGTCTTCTGAATCCACACTTTGGCGTGTAGCTAGACAGCCCAAGTGCGATGCCACCCAGATTGCAAGACCTCCCGATGGGCGACCTCTTCCTCCCCATTTAGCTGGTATTGTAAATATCTCAAAGCCCCGGGAGATGTGCTCCTCCCTTGCCCAAGTCTCTTGGAAGAGACATACACTTTTAGAGTTGATTAGGTCGGCCCATGATTGGGAATCTATTTTGTTAGCCAATCCAGCGACGTTCCAAGACAACAGCTTTAACATATAGTACTCCCTTATTTTGGGGGCATGCTGGCTGCACACCAGTGTGCCTGGGTTTATCGTTAACTCGTTATGGTCTTTTGGGGACCTTCGTGTAGTCCCGTGTCCCCTATGGGCATCTACTAGTTCTGGTGCCCTTTCTACTCTCTTCGGGGAATCTTCTGAGTTTGTGCGGGCAGCCTGCTCTCCCCCCATATTAATATTACAAAGTGTAGCACAGAATTTGTACCCGCCACCGCCGATAGTTTTGGGTGCAGCTTGCCCGGATAAGTAGGGGTATACCCTACTTTCCCACTCAAATTGTCAATCCACCATTTCAAGACAATCAAAACGATTGAAAATTGGAAGAAACGGGGGCTGGTAGTATCTGGGGGGGCCAGGTTGCTCCTTGTTCTCATCCGCCCCTTCCTACCCCTCTCCTGGTGACAGTTTCCCAGCCTTCAGCCTCATCGTGCATCAAAGCGTGGCCCAGTGGCATTCACCTTTGATGGTGAGGATTCTTCCTCCCTCTTTGATGGTCCCCCCAGTTACTCAGTGGCTCCTGTGGATATCCCCATCTCTGATCGTTAACTATATGGGTATTTGATGGATAAAAGAATGAGAGGGGAAGCTTGGATGTTATTGCCCTCATCATCTGGGAAGCAACCACAAATATAGGAGACTGTACCTGGTTCTTTAAAACTAACCAGTACGCAGTCGCCACTAATTGTTTTGGGGCTCTTCCCTACCCATGAGACTCTTCTCACCATGCGAATGTCGCTGGTCATACCTCTGGGGAGTGGCCTGAATGTAGATAGCCAGTGTATGACCTTGTTTTTGAGCGAGCCCCCTGTTTCAATAGTCACTGGTTTCAGTTCCGGTACCCCAGCCAAAATTACAGTGTATGCAGCTACCTCTGGTGGGAGATTTACTGTTACTGTTTTTTGTGTCTTCTGTAATGTGGTATTGGGGTTTTGGGGGTTTTGAGGGTTAGTTTGAGGGTTGGTTTGTGAAGGCTTAAGTAGTGGAGTGGCTGATGGCTGTGAATGTGCTGCATCAGTGGCTATTGCTGGTTGCTGTGTACAGGGGGAGGGGTTATGAGCCTTTAGGCTAGGCCCCTGCTGGATAGCAGATTTTGACTTTGAGTTGGAGTTTAAGGATTTGGAGTTATCTGTTCCATTTTTCTTGGTCAGATTCTGAAGCTCCACACCCTTCTTGGGCTTTGGGTCTGCACTTACTACTGTGGGGGAGTTATTCTCGGCGATCCAACCGTCCATAAACTGAGTAGTAGATTTCTCGAAGTTGGTCAGCCTCGCTTCTATCCTAATCAGGCGAGCTTCTATGGGACTTAGCAAGGACCTGAACAGGTTTCCTATGTCTGCGAGTGTAATATCCTCTCCATCTACCTCTAAGATGTCATCTATTGTGGGAATTGGAGGTTCGATGGAAGCATTAGCTAATAGAGGAGGTTCAGTTCTATGTAAATGTAGTTGAGCTTATATAGCGCACAGCTACCCGCAGTGGGTTTCCCGGCGCTTGCTTAGGGAACCCTTCCTGGTATTCCCCTGTGAGATAGCAGGCTATCCACAAGGTGAAAGTCAGGCATCCCGCCGCGAGGGGCCGTTGTGGAGATTAAGCAAGCTATTGCCCAGAGTCGCAGAGTGTGAACCCGTGAGTCGAGGAGGCACCGGGGCGAGAATTATCGAGTCCGTGGAATTTTTAGCCCAAGACCCGCCGAGGCGGGGAATTGAACCCTGGTCCAGGACCGATCTCAGCTTCCGGGTCTGCTGCCTCTAACCCCTGAGCCACACTTCTCCCACCTTCTATCTAGCAGTGAAGTCTCCACTCTAGTGTTATCAGAGCTGCCCTTGTCTTGTGCGGTGCCTAGCCTCGGTATTTTAGCCTTCCTTTCTCTATTACTTGGTCCCCCAGTCTTCCTTTTCTGTACAGCCCCTTCCCTTGCTCCCCTAGCTCTGCTTGATGAATCTGTTGTGTCTGCGATGTGCGTTACCATTGGAAATTCCTCCCTGGGTGGATTAAGGGTTTGTTGGGGGGCTTCCTCAACGATAGTAGGGGTTGAGGGTTGTGCGATTTGGGTCAATGGGAGGTTTAGTAGGCTCATATCTTCGAGGTCACTTGAGGTTTCCTCAGAGAGATCCAAATTAGCGAGTGGGTATTCACCCCCACAAGCTCCAACCAGTGGTCCATTAGTGTTCAGCCTTTCCTCAGGTGTCTTAGCCAACGCTAATGTGCCCATAGATTACCTCTTAACCCACTCGATTTCCTGGGAAATGCGTCTTTCTAGGATGGTAATATCATCAATCAACAAAGAGCCCACCTTAAGGAAGTAATTGTCAATTTTACCTTGGGCCGTTACAGCCGTGAGAGGTCTGGTCGCAGCCAAGTTGGTTTTACTCCTAGTCTCCATATTACTCATTTGGGAGGAGCTGTTTATACAGGCTGTGTAGATCCTAGTGGGTATACACGGCCACAGATAGACAGGGCTCAGAAAGGGGGGGCCCGGTCTGGTCTCTGCCGTCCTCGAACGGCCTCAAACGCCCCGCGCTTTGTCCCGCGCGCGTCCCGCGATGCGCGTCCAATGTCCCTCTATTATTGGTAGGGGGGAGGCGTGGTGCCCAGGGGGCGGGAGGCGTGGTCAGGCGGAAGAGCCCCAGGTGCGGCTCCAAGAACGCCGTGGCTCCTGGGACTCGCAGTCCGCCTGCAATTCAATGCCCGATGGTAATTCAGCTACACCGTTCGTGGCAGCGATGAAAAGGGATTCTTGTGTCCCGTGATGGCAGACAGCACTTCTTCTCCTCTGTCAACCGGCCACAAAGACTCCGAGCGGCTCCCGCGAAGCGGGGGGCGCGAGTCATTAGGTAGCGCCCAGGGGGCGGGAGGCGTGGTCAGGCGGAAGAGCCCCAGGTGCGGCTCCAAGAACGCCGCGGCTCCTGGGACTCGCAGTCCGCCTGCAGTTCAATGCCCGATGGTAATTCAGCTACACCGTTCGTGGCGGCGATGAAAAGGGATTCTTGTGTCCGGTGATGGCAGACAGCACTTCTTCTCCTCTGTCAACCGGCCACAAAGACTCCGAGCGGCTCCCGCGAAGCGGGGGCCGCGAGTCGTTAGGTAGCGCCCAGGGGGCGGGAGGTGTGGTCAGGCGGAAGAGCCCCAGGTGCGGCTCCAAGAACGCCGAGGCTCCTGGGACTCACAGTCCGCCTGCAGTTCAATGCCCGATGGTAATTCAGCTACACCGTTCGTGGCAGCGATGAAAAGGGATTCTTGTGTCCTGTGATGGCATGATGCGGGGCACCAGCAGCAATGGGGCAGAAGTCACCAGGAGCCCCCACAGCAAGCACTCAGGTCAGTGGTCCAGAGCCCCGCTCCACCGGGGCTCTCAGTGATCTTTATGCGCCTCCGGGCATGGGACAAGGCGTGCGCGGCTTCCGGGCACAGGGTATGATGGGGATTGAAGTCCCCCATCTCACTGCGGCCGCGCCGTGATGTGGAAAGGCTGCAGTGGCAGGGGGAGACCGGCGGCAAGGGCGTGTAGCGGGGCACCAGCAGCAATGGGGCAGAAGTCACCAGGAGCCCCCACAGCAAGCACACAGGTCAGTGGCCCAGAGCCCCGCTCCACCAGGGCTCTCAGTGATCTTTATGTGCCTCCGGGCACGGGACAAGGCGTGCGCGGCTTCCGGGCGCAGGGGATGATGGGGATTGAAGTCCCCCTCTCACTGCGGCTGCGCCGTGATGTGGAAATGCTGCGGCGGCAGGGGTAGACAGGCGGCAAGGGCGTGATGCGGGGCACCAGCAGCAATGGGGCAGAAGTCACCAGGAGCCCCCACAGCAAGCACACAGGTCAGTGGTCCAGAGCCTCGCTCCACCGGGGCTCTCAGTGATCTTTATGCGCCTCCGGGCACGGGACAAGGCGTGCGCGGCTTCCAGGCGCAGGGAATGATGGGGATTGAAGTCCCCCATCAATGCAGCCGCGCCGGATGTGGAAAGGCTGCTGCGGCAGGGGGAGACCGGCGGCAAGGGCGTGATGCGGGGCACCAGCAGCAATAGGACAGAAGTCACCAGGAGCCTCCACAGCAAGCACACAGGTCAGTGGTCCAGAGCCTCGCTCCACCGGGGCTCTCAGTGATCTTTATGCGCCTCCGGGCACGGGACAAGGCGTGCGCGGCTTCCGGGCACAGGGTATGATGGGGATTGAAGTCCCCCATCTAACTCCGGCGAGCCGTGATGTGGAAAGGCTGCAGGGGGAGACCGGCGGCAAGGGCGTGTAGCGGGGTACCAGCAGCAATGGGGCAGAAGTCACCAGGAGCCCCCACAGCAAGCACACAGGTCAGTGGCCCAGAGCCCCGCTCCACCGGGGCTCTCAGTGATCTTTATGCGCCTCCGGGCACGGGACAAGGCGTGTGCGGCTTCCGGGCGCAGGGGATTATGGGGATTGAAGTCCCCCTCTCACTGCGGCTGCGCCGTGATGTGGAAATGCTGCGGCGGCAGGGGGAGACAGGCGGCAAGGGCGTGATGCGAGGCACCAGCAGCAATGGGGCAGAAGTCACCAGGAGCCCCCACAGCAAGCACACAGGTCAGTGGTCCAGAGCCCCCAAGCTTTAGCTGCCCAGGAGAAGGTCAGCAAACTCCAGGAGGTCTAATCCATCTTCCTGCCAAGCCTGGACCTCCACATGCCTTCCTGCACCAATACCCACGGCACTGTTCCTCTTGCCATGGCCAAAGCTTGTTTGAAGCCCAGTCTGGGCTCCAATGACATTATCAACAACCAGCCAACGTGGGACATCGGCACTAAAGAGGTCTGCACCAAGAGTGGCCCAGCTGTCCTGTTTTAGTCCCCCTTGCAGGGCCCAACAACAGTGAGCGCCTTGACGCATGAGAGCCTGCTGGCTACAAACACTCTGCACATGAGCCGCCGTCCTAGGGAAACCAACTGCTCCCCTGTGCTCCCATGACCTTTACAACCCGAGCCCCCTTTGCAACCTATTTCCAAGTGCCCCCCTATCTTTCTACCCTGTAGTGTGCAAGGATACCAACCCATCCAGCAACTCTTCACCCAGACTCACCAGGGCAGATAAGACTGATTTGCTGGTGGAACTTTGGTCCTTGTCTCCCTACCACCTCACGACCGAAAGGGGTCCCACGGAAATGTATTGCAAGTATATGTATGCAGTGAATGTACTTTCTCCCACAGGAAAGCATTATGTGTCAAAACTCACTGTTGGTATTTCGCAAAAGTACCTGATTTCAAAATATATATAAAAGTACCTGTTATTTTTTAAAATTTGTGTGGATCTCTGTTAGACTTGACATATTTTGGCGTGTTTCCCCAGTCTTTTTGCTTTCTGACGTCCCAGTTTTGACAGTGGGGTTTGTGCGCAGTTTGTAACTGCCATGTCGACCTGGCAAGTACACTCACTTGCCAGGCCGCAACCTTCCCTTTTTCTACATGTCAGTCACCCCTAAGGTAGACCCAATGTACCCCTTTGTGTAGGGTGCTCTGTATGTTAGAGGTAAGACATGTACTGCTGTGTGTGACATATCCTGGTGGTGAATTAGTGTATTTCGTTTTTCACCATTGCAAGGATGCCTGTTCCCATAGGACAGAACGGGGAGTTTGTTTATAACATCTTATAAGCATAACTGGCCCTGCGAACAAGGTCGGAAAATAATGTTTAGTATGAATGAACTCAGAATGTTAAAATGCATCTTTTAGTGAGGGTGATTTTTACAGTTTGTGTTTGAAAATACCACTATTAAAAAGTAGGTATTTCCTTGCCTAACCATCCATCGTGCCTCTGCTAGGTTTGTGTATTGCATGCCTGGCTTTTGGATGACAGGCGCTGGAGAGGGGCAGCGGCTCCAGAAGTCTGATGGGTCAGGGCTGGGCTGAATAGACCTGGGTTGCATTTAGAGAAGTGGGAGATTTCCTTGCACCTGAATGGGCCTGGTCTGCCTTGCACAATGCTGTCTCCACCCCCTGTCAGGAAGCTACACCAGTGAGGTGAGTACAGAACGGGTTTTGGCTGGGTACAGACACTCTCTGCCTTCAGAGAACAAAGGAATTGGTGATATAAATATTGGGGCCCAGACCCCAGAACTTTAGAACTCTTTTGGACTAAGAAGACTGCCAAGAAGAAGAGCTTGAAATGCTGTGAGGAGGAACTACCACTTTGATGTGTGCTTTGCTGTGTTGGCCTGCAGTGGCTTCTTCTGTCTTGGGCAATGAAAGGACTGGACTTGAACTTTCTGCAATCTCTTTTTGTGGGTTTCTCCAAGGGCTTGAGGTAGAGCTTGCCCCCTGTTTAAGAAGTCTCAGGAACAGCAAAGACGTAAAGCTCTTCTGCACTCAGCACTGTGCTGCAACAGAAGAAAAAGCAACCCAACGCCATCTACGATGCCGCTGCCGACTCCGTGTCCTGAAGGCACCACCTGGTATCCCTGGCGCCGCCGCTTCATGCCAACATCAACACAGCTGTTTGCACCTTGGTTCGAGGGCACCGCTTGTAAAGTTACACAATGCATCGTCCTCATCCTGCACCTCAGCCTTGGCCTACCGGCGCCATTGACTCCAGTTCATCAGCCGATGACAGCACTTCAGCAATGATGATGCCGCTGCTTGCACCATGACCTGCCAGCACCGCGATGACCACCGCACGCCGCTCCGCTGCACTTCACACTGCAGCACCTGATGCCTGCCGATGTCGGAGCTCCCGACTTCAACCGCGTGGAGCTTGATCTGCAACACGTGTGACCTCAAGGGCCCAATGTCTCCTACACTGACTTCCAGAACCGATTCCTGCGGCTGCCGTGCTTTCGGAGCTCAACAAATGTCACCGACGTCCTACATTTCCAAAGGTACTGTTTTGCAGGACTCCCCAACACCGCAGCTGGCCAGCGATGCCGCGTTCAGCCAGAACTGTTTGGATTTGTTGTTCACGATGCCAGGAGAGCCCTTCAAGGAACAGTTTTTTAAGGTTATTTTGATAACTGAAGATTTCTAAGTATTGTATTGTGGATTTTTATTGTTTTTTGGTCTTATCTTAAATATATAAAAATATTGGATATTTTTCTAAACTAGTGTGGTGTCCTTTTGTAGTGCTTACACTGTGTTACTGTTGGTTATCAGGGCCGGACTGTCAGGACTACTAGGGCGGCTTGCGGTCTAGGGCCCGCCCTCAGGTGTCCCAAACACTTCCTGTGTGGAAAAATGCACTATTTTCCTTTGGGGGGTCGTTGGTGGCACAAGTGTAACTAGAATAACAGTTTAATGTACCTCTGTCCGCCTAATGCGTGAGATTCGGCAACCTAAACGCGTCCGCGAGATGCGTGAGGTTTGGCAACCTGAACGCGTCCGCGAGATGCGTGAGATTTGGCAAGACGTCGCATTTCTTACGGGAAAACACGGAACGTGGTCACGTTAATGTACGCGACCACACCCAATCCTCTTTGCTCACTATTCTGAGGATCTTGGTGGTGTTGCAGCTGTTCCCAGGTGCTCCAACTTGGGGAATCTTCTAGAAGGAGTTTTTGGGCAGTCTTTTGCAGATCGTTTGTGTCTTTGGCAGCAGGTAACCAGTTTGGAGAGCCTTTTTCCTAACAAGAGCTGCAGTGAGAGGAAGACTGATTCCGGGTATCCAGAGAGGCTGACACACCCTTCAGTTTGTAGAGTAGGTCGTACTCTACAGGTAGGAGAAAGTGAAAACTTTCAATTTAAGGTTAACTTAAACTATCAAAGTGTAAAAAAGAGTATATTTATTCTGGTTTTTGGAAACTCTTAGCGCAAAGGTCCTTTGAGATATTTCATGGTAAAATATAAGAATGCAAATATTTGTCTTAGTTAAAGTTTAAGAAATGTTTAGACTTTTCTAAATTCATGGTTCTTTGGATAAATCGAGAAGCTTGTTAATTTGCTTGGTCGCAATTCACAATTGAATGGTCGCAAATACTGAACAATTATTCGCCATTTATGCTTATGCTGAGATTTTAAGAAAATGATTATTTACAGATGTGACTAAGATACAACAAAAGAAGTTGCACAGATTGTAAAGAGCCTATTTACAAGATAAATCAGTCGCAAGTTTCTTTGGTGTTTTTTCTTTTGAGAGCACGTTGTTAGTTAAAGTGTAAAGCTGATAACAAACTTTTGATAGAGAACAGAAATTATATTGTTCCCTAAATGTTATTATTACAATTGTCTAGGAGTCGAGTGAAGCATTAAGAAAACTCGCAACAATAACTTTTCCTTTTCAGATCTCTCTCCCCGCAGTTCCTTTCCTAATTCCCTAATTCCCCCCGCTTGCTCACTTCAATATTCTGTGTAATTATTACAATCAGAATTGGAGGTGTCGAGAGGTGGGCCCTTATATCTTCACATCAGATCCCGAGGAAGACTTCGTCTGACAGAATAGTGAGCCCACGAATTATTTTCCTCCTGATCTGATTGTGTTGCCATAATGGCCACCATCGATGACTTAATGGCTGTAATTATTAAAATGCAGGCTGATTTAAAAAATACTATGAATGCAACCGCGTTATTAGCAAACAAGGTAGATAATATACAGCTACAGAACACTCCCCTCCCAGAGGATGTTCAAGATTTAGGGGCAAGGGCTTCCACAAATTGAATTACACATTTCTTGTAGGCCTACTGCGTTTCCAACCCCACAATCTAGAATAGCGTTTCTAATCTCTTATTTGTCCGGAGACGCAGCTAATTGAGCTGTTCCATTTGTTAGACAAGACAGCACATTGTTGTATAATTGGAAACGCTTTATAGAAGAATTTGAGAAGGTGTTTGATAGACGAACAGTAACATTATCTGCAGATCGAGAACTACTTCAGTTAAAACAAGGAAACAGAGACCTCATCACTTATCTATCACATTTTAATAGACTTATAGCAGAAACTTCTTGGCCGGAGGAAAAGAGAGCAGCTCTTTTCTATCAGGGATTGAAAGACGAATTAAAGGATGTTCTAGCCCAAATTGACCCCCAACCTACAGCCTGTTCTGATTTGATAAATTTAACTTTACGTTTAGATCACCGACTTTCAGAAAGAAGAACTGATAAGAAAAAAGGTGACAAACCTATTTGGAAAACTGATAGTAGATCTAGAACACAGTTTGTACAGTCCGAATCAAGTCCTGAGCCTATGTAGATAGGAACCCTTCGACAACCACTGCCAAAAGAGGAAAAGGACAACAGACGTAAAAATGGTCAATGTCTCTACTGTGGTAGAAAAGGACACTTTGTGAAAGACTGTATGGTGAAACCTAAGAACAAGTTTTCAAATGTTAACAAAGTGGCAGCTATTGAAAAAACAAATCAACAGTCGGAAAACTAGCATGCCCAAGATGTTTAGAGGGGGATCTCTTGGGAACCATTGCTTACCCTTCTATAAACTCTTGTGTGACCAATTATAAATCTCACTTTCGCTTAGCGGTCCAAATACAAGTAACTCAAAAGATCTGGCAAATGGAAGTATTAATAGATTCAGGAGCCACAGGAAACTTTGTAGATTTGGAAGCTGCACTACGATTAAGCATAATCTGTGAAGAAAAAGAAACACCAGAAATCGTTCAGGCAGTAGATGGGAAAATCTTGTCCGGAGGGCCAATAACTATGCAGACGTCAAAAGTGACTATGATTTGTGAAGACTCAAAAAGACAAAGACATTTGGAGGAGGTTCAGTTTGACGTTATCCAAGCTCCCCAGTATGGATTCATTCTTGGAATGCCTTGGTTTTGTCTACATAATCCTTTGATAGATTGGCAAAAAAGAGAACTTGTATTTCACTCTGAATTTTGTAATTCTACCTGTTTAAATTCTTTCAAAACAATTGTTAGTCAAATCGCGACGGCAGAAGAAAAAGAAACAATTCTACCCACAGTATATAAAAAATATCAAGAAGTCTTCAGTGAAGAAAAGGCAGCAATTCTTCCTCCTCATCGCAGTTACGATTGTCAAATAGATCTTATACCATGGTCTTGTGTACCAAATTGTAGAATATATGCTCTGTCGGAAAATGAAAATCAGCATTTAAGACAATATCTGGATCAATACTTGGAGAATGGTTTTATCCGCCCTTCTAAGTCACCAGCAGCCTCCCCTTTGTTTTTTATCCCAAAAGCAAATGGGGAATTGAGAACTTGCATCGATTATAGGGCGTTGAATAAAATAACGATCAAAAATAAATATCCTTTGCCACTCATTCCCGTCCTCTTGGATCAAGTTAAGACTGCAGTAATCTATACAAAGCTCGATCTGAGAGGAGCTTACCATTTAGTGCGAATCAGACAAGGCGACGAGTGGAAAACTGCATTTAAAACTCGATATGGCTTGTTTGAATATTTGGTAATGCCGTTTGGCCTATGTAACGCACCAGCGGCCTTTCAATTTTTCTTAAACGATGTCTTGAGAGAATTTTTGGATTTGTTCGTTATCGTCTACATAGATGATATCTTAATCTATTCAGATTCAGTGGAAAAACATGAAGGACATGTCAAAAAGGTTTTGAGCACATTGCAATCACACAATCTATATTGCGAATTATCTAAATGCGATTTTCATGTTCTTGAAGTGGAGTTCTTGGGAGTGTTACTCACACCAACAGGTATGAAAATGACAGACAGAAAAATCCAGGCAGTTGCGGAATGGCCCATTCCAACTTCAGTTCGGGATGTACAATGTTTTTTCGGCTTTGCAAATTTTTATCGCCGTTTTATTGATCATTTCTCTGCAGTGGTCGCTCCCATCACTCGATTACTAAGGAAAAAGGTGAAATTTGAATGGACTTCTTAAGCCAACGAAGCATTTCAGAATTTGAAAAAGGCTTTCACTGCTGCACCAATCCTACAGCATCCTGATGTAGATGAACCTTTCATAATTGAGGCAGATGCTTCAGACGTAGCAATAGCAGCCATTTTGTCCCAGAGGCATCATAAAACTGGTCAGATGCATCCAGTTGCATATATGTCTCGAAAACTGATCTCAGCAGAACAAAACTACATTATTGCAGAGAAAGAATTGCTAGCCATATTAGAAGCCTTCAAAGAGTGGAGACACTATATAATGGGAGCAAAGTTCACAGTAACAGTATATACAGACCATCGAAATTTGCAATTTATGAGTTCCGCTAGAATGTTGACACCTCGACAGTTAAGATGGATGATGTTCTTTGCAGAGTATGATTTCATAGTAACTTATCGTCCAGGACAAGACAATAAAAAAGCTGATGCTCTTTCCAGAAAGGATTCTTCTTTGCACAGAGTTGAAAGTGCACCACAAGCTATAATTGATCCCGACAAAGTAATCTGTTTATTGTCTGCAGACCAATTTCTAGAAAATATTCATGAAAATTTTCCTCCGTCGCAATGGAAGAAATGGGAGAATAAAGAAGAAAATCAGACAATCAAAGAAGGCATACCTTTCCATGGAAAGCAGGTTTACCTTCCTACCAAAGAATTACAAGAAACAGTGTTCAATTGGTTGCACTCCCATCCTATGGCTGGACATTCTGGTCCCAAAAAGACTGTGGAAAAAATACAAAGGTTATTCTGGTGGCCAAATTTACAGAAAGATGTTACAAGAAGGACTCAAAATTGTGAAACTTGTGCAAGATTTAAGACAGATCATAGTAAACCAAAGGGTTTGTTACAGGTTTTACCAACACCAACCAAACCATGGGACTATATTTCGTTAGACTTTATTACAAATCTTCCACAGATCAATCAACATTCAGTCATTCTGGTTGTAGTGGATAGTCTAACTAAGTACGCACACTTTATAGCTTGTAAAAAATTGCCCACAGCAGGACAATTAGCACCCAATTCCCTAATTCCCCCCGCTTGATCACTTCAATATTCTGTGTAATTATTGCAATCAGAATTGGAGGTGTCGAGAGGTGGGCCCTTATATCTTCACATCAGATCCCGAGGAAGACTTCGTCTGACACGGACTGGCCATAGCAGGCACCAGGCAATCCCCCGGTGTGCTGCACGGGTAGGGGTCGGTTTTGGGCCCCTAGGGGCCGTTTTTGTTACAGGGCTGTTTTTGCAGCATAGCTGCAAAATAGGTCCTGTACCAAAATGGGCCGAAAACCGGCCCCGGCAAAGAGCTCGGCGGCACCTCCAACCCCTCCCGAGTGGGGAGGGTGGGCTGACCGAGGACTTTGCCAGGGCTGGTTGTGGTTCCCAGTCCAGCCCTGTTGGTTATGCGCAAATGATTTACTTACTGCCTCTAAGATAAGCCTGACTGCTCGTGCCAAGCTACTAAGGGGTTGAGCAGGGGTTATTTTAGGAGTGTAACTCCCTTATCCTGACTAGAAGGATGGGTCCCTACTTGGACAAAGTGAAAACCATTGCCAAGTAGAGACCCCCATTTTTAACAATCTCTTTTATGAATGTGTACATCATTTATTGACTCTGTGTGTTTAACTTATGTCTTACGCTCCTCACTGATAAGCCTACGGCTGCTCGACTTTACTATCCTAGATAGAGCTATTTGGGATTGCTAGAGCAAGTCCCTGTCGACTTATAAGGGATACCTGGACTGTTTACACAACATACCTCTTTTTAGTATACCATATAAAGAGCCAGCTTCCTACAGTGGGTCAGTCGAGGCCTGAGAGAGTGAGTGGATGGTTTAACAAGTAAATTGATGCTTAAGTTGGCAGGTGTATGGGTGGGTAGGTTCAGAAGTGGAAGAATTAGTTGATGACAATTTTAACTGGTGGGTGTGGAAAATCAGTGTACTGATTTTTGAATCCGTAAGTAATTTAATGAATGTATGGTGGTTGAATAAAAAAGCAGGTTGGTGAAAGGATGAGTGTAGCAGTCAGCTTGAGGCAGTGCATTCAATGGAGTGGTGTGTGACTAAATAAAAAATTGGATACACAGATGGTCACATAACAACATTGTTTCCAGTTAGCTGAGTATGTATCAAAGACAGACCGCATAGCTGTTTTGCTGCATTCTGACCCTGTACTACTCTTTACATTTCTCTTTCCTGCTTTTGCCAATCTCACATGACCTGACCAGGCCCTTCCCTATGTGGACCCATTTAGCTTGCAAACATCCGTGTGCCAATACAATGGATTAGCTCCAAGTGTCATGAATGACATTTGCAATAACCAGTGTCGGACGTTATGGACATGTTGGCGATGCTAGCAGTGACTGGGCTGACATGTTGTCTTGTGTATTTGACCACATCTACAGTGGTCTTTAGGCAGACCTAAGAATAGATGTCTCTGTTGCCTAAACCAAACAACAGTTGCTATGCTTTGCTATGATATTTAATAGAATGAAGCAACATTTGATTACTTGGAGGGAACAGCAGTTCACTTTCTCATTTTGCACCATTTTCACTACTAGGCACTGGTACAGTACCTGTGAAATGCCCGATCCCTGCTAATCATGTGCTCTGACCTTAAAAAGGTATAAGGTTGAACAGCTTAGCCTAACTTACCTGTAATTTCCTATTATATGGTACCAGGGGGCAGTAAGTTTAGATTGTCTCCTCAGGGACTGAAGCAAGTGTTGTGCCACACTGAGTAGGATAAAGTAAAACATGGCTCCCAGTCCTTGGTAGACTAAATAGAAAAAGGACCCCCTGAAACTACTAGGAGTTCCTAGTACAGGGAAACAATTCTCATAATAGTAACATTCCTAGGCAACTAAGGATCTGGTGAGGGTCAGATCTCGTACATACTCAATGATAAATACAGGCTCAGTGCACTACCATAGAACTTTTAAAACCACTTCATTTTATTCATACAAAATTTATTTTAAATAAAAAGGTTTCGACAATAACATTCATAGTGACAAAACAATACAATGACATCACATTCAATATAACAATACATATGATAGATACATATACATTACTAAAACCAATAACTAGACACCATATACAACAACCAACAAACATTTATGGTAAGATAGTAAAGCTCAAAGGTGGCAAAACGTTGTAGATATAGATAGTATCCTCTACGCGTGTTTCGGCGTAACATACGCCTTCCTTAGGAAAAACCACTTGAATTTCTGTACAAAGAAATTACATAACAAAACATCAATTACATGAAAATACAGTGCACTGAATCTGTAACAAGATAAGCAGTTCAGTCCTTGGTAGCCACACATCTGGGTTGGGGGAGGGAGCTCTGCATGCCAAGAGAAGTGTTCTGCCATGTTGGGAGTAGGCTGAACAGGGACTTCTGGGATAACCTGATGCCATCCTTTGCCACAATTACTCAGCAGGATGGAGGAAACCTGGTAGCCCATTGTCTGGTGACAGCAATCTCCACGGAGGTAATTTTCTGGGCATAAAAAGGGCACCTTTAGCACCCAGAAGTCAGATCTCAATGGACTGGAGAAGAGGTCCAAAAAAGGACTGCCCTGCTGCACTAGGGACCCAATGAAGAGAGTGTGCACTAACATAGACTGCATCTGCTGCACCTTGTGGCTAGCAAAGGAAGGCACAATGTGTCTGCTCTGTCCTGCTGGTAGAGACGTAGACTACTAAGCTCAACCAAAGCAAAAAACTCCTAGGGTTAGTTGACTTATCTCCTGTTCGCAGCACAGGGCCACAACAGCTGAAGAAGCCTGCTGGGCAAGTTGGTAGCCAAGATCACTGGATCGCGGATCTTTGCCTCCTTGCTGCACAAAGTACCACAACCCAATAATCAAAAGTTGCCCCCAAGTCTGCTGGACCCAAAGGAGTTGGCAGAATGCAGCTTAGTTGCCTAAAAGGCAAGTTATCACCCAAAGAAAGGAACTGCTGAAACCACTGTACTTGGCAACTGGTAGGCCAGTGGGCACTGAGGTTCTGCCAAGCTACAGAGGACTTTGAGGGACATCTATTCCCATGGCCTGGATCACCTCACCAAGCCCATAGACCGAGGAGTAGCCTCAAGAAGACTCAATCGACTGCACGGTATTTTGAGGATCCTTGAACAGCCTCATCATCCTGTATCCCTTGCATCAGGACCACTCAAATAGTAATCAATGGGAAGAGGCCACAGACACTTCAACTGGACTGTAGACTGCTTTTCAGGTGAAAGAAACTGTTTCTGTGGACCTTGCTGGTCCCCTTGACTGACTCCCTGTTGGAGTTGGTCACCAAAAGTAACTCAAATACCTTCATTGATAAATTCTCAAGGTTTTCTTGAAAAAGTTGCTGAATTTTAGAGCAATCTTTGGAAAATGCTCCATAAGGGGACCGACTCGAAGTCAAGAGTCAAGGCTACCTTTAACCTTCGGCCTGGTTTTCAGGTTCGTTCTGCTGTAAGCTCCAGATCTCCAGACTTCCAGAATTTGACTGGGGCCTCTCAGAAAGTCAAGCCTGTGAACCTGCACTAAATCCAGCCTGACAAAGAGCCTTGCTCCATGTTGAGGGAAAAAAGCTCCAGAAAAATGACTAAGTGTGACTGTGACTGTGATCGGTTCGGGAAGCGCCCGAGAATTGAAACATGGCGCCCACTTTGAGCCTGACCGAAAGTGGAGTTAGCGCTCCAATACCAGTGGGCAAGCTAGAATGAAAAAGCCCGGAAATCAGGGAAGGGCTCTCGGTGGACGGGAGTAGCGAGGAAAGGAAGACAGAGGATGCCACAGATTCGGAAAGCAAACAAGACCACAGAGAAAGAGAGGAAGACCTCGGCGAGTTGGTGGAGGTCGAGGACATCGCCGGTAACCAGGAACCGGACGTTGCGGGAGATTGCATTTCAGGGAGCAACGCTGATGAGTCCAGCCCTCTCCCGATGGAAGCAGAGGCTGTGGCTCCCTTCCCCACGGCCCAGGAGGGTCGTGGGTTCCAGGCAAGTGTCTCGATGACCCTTGTTTTCTGTAAAAGGGTGGTGAGCAGGGTTAAGGGCCCATAATTATAAACTGTCACCGTTAATTCCCGCACGAAGGCAGGAGACACACAAGGGACGGTGAAGGGTGCACTAGACCTCCCCCCGCCCCCTTGTTTGTTCACTGAGAGATAGGTTTACCATTTCCCTTACCCCTCCATTTGTTTTACTTTATTTTTCTGGTTCCCTTGAGAGGAAGAGGACCCTGACAGCATGACCTTCAGGAGTCCTAGACTGGGCCAAATCATACTCCTGGTTTACCCTCTGGCCTGGACTGAGGTGAAGGCCACACTTAAGAAGTATTTATTTTTTATTTGACTCTAAATCCAACCTATCCATCACCAGAAGGATTGTGACTATTTATGTGTTTAATAAATATCACTACCTTTACACACAATTCAAAACAACAATACTTTGTTCAAATGTTATGAATCATAAAGCTGAAACATACATTTGATTAACAAAAACAATACAAACTCAATTTATTTTCCAAGAACTTCTCTTTATGGAAAATTATAGTATTTGTTCGCACATAAAATACATAAAGTTCTTTTTCAGAATGAAGAATTCAGAAGTTCATTCCCATATCTTTCACTGGCTGCCCAATGCATTTCGGGCTTGATAAGCCCTTCTTCGGGGGCATTTGAATGGACAAATATGCATGTAAATAAGATTTTAGAAAACATAAACCATTAATTTTATGAGCAATAATAACACTCCATGAAAGAATCATTCTGTGCAAAGGATAT
Source organism: Lissotriton helveticus (assembly GCF_964261635.1). Classification (NCBI taxonomy): domain Eukaryota; kingdom Metazoa; phylum Chordata; class Amphibia; order Caudata; family Salamandridae; genus Lissotriton; species Lissotriton helveticus. The sequence continues at coordinate 685,522,504 of NC_136067.1, read as the reverse complement.
ACAACATTATTTGTCTTATTCGAAATCATGACGTTCTAAATGTCACATGGTCAAAAGAATGTGCCCGAAAATAATAATAAAACCAACATAATCAGTGTTAAACTGTGACCCTTTCACCATTAAGTGAACCTTTCCAAATCACAACTTCACCTGCAACACCACTTCGCTACTTACTATGAACGTTGTGATCCTTCTTTCTCCCAGATCTAGAGTCAGAGAGTAAAATATATAAACAGAAAGCTCAACCTTTTTGAAAAATGCTTCAGGACTTTTCCTACTTCTCGCCATCAAAAAACGACACGTACCTTCATCAACTTTCGAATCTGCGCTAAACTCCTGTCACCTTTATCGATTTCTGAAACAGAAATGATAGGATGTATAAAGAGCACGTCACCCTAACCTTCAACCACTTTCTCATTCCAGCACTAGCCGATATTCTTACCTTCACAAAGACGCTTCGAGATACAAATCCCCCTTCACGGCAACTGCTGTTTGAATTATGTGTAAAGGTAGTTGGCAATTGCCCTAGCAACAGTGCGCAGGGGTCAGGTCTAACCCTGGGCAAAGTACTACGCTACGCTCGTGTAGTTTGCGCTACTTTGCACTACGTGAATTGCATGTAGCACAGTGCAAACACGCGTAGTGGTAATTTTTTTGCTTGCTCGCGGTCCTCAACGTCAAGTTGGCGACCACGAGCTAGCAAAATTACATCCCAGCGAGACTTTTTCCTTGTTTGCGATCAGCAACATCAAGTTGCCGATCGCAAGCTTGGAAAATAAACCTCCCGGGGAGATTCTCAACTCTGGGAGGTCATGTTTCTCATTGCGAGTGGTCGCGTATGCTCGCGACCGCTCGCGATGAGAAACTGCCAGTCCGCGTTTAGAAAGCTGCTGCTCGAGTAGAAATCTACTCGAGCGGCAGAAAATTAACGCTTGCACTGTGCAAGATGCGGTTTGCTCTGATTTCACAGTGCCGGATGCTTGTCCGCACTGTGCAGTCAGTGCGAACAGCATTTTGCACAGTGCACTACGCAGTTCGCGTAGCTCGCGTAGTGCGAAGTGCACTTCGCGTAGCTATGCGTAGTGCTATTACGCGAACTACGCCCAGGGTTAGTCAGGTCTTAGTGACTTGTGTTAGGTTGTTCAGTGAATTGGTACGGTTTAGACAAACGTGCCGCCACTGCAGCACGCACAAAAAAGTTAAGCAGAAAGGGGTTTAACTTTGCCATAAAAGGTGTGCTTTTCCGATCGATTAATTTAATAAATATCACTAATCTTAAGTCCAGGATTGTGCATCATTGAGGGAGAGACCCCTCCAGAATAATTCTTGAGCAAAGAAGACTTATAGCAATGTTAAAATTTTGACAGAGGCCTCCTGCTCAGTGTATCCAACCAGGGCTCCAACACGGTCGGCCTCAAACTTTGACTTTGTCCTGGTCAAGCATGACCAGATGTCCCAAAGTGCTAATATATGTTTTTAAACACTAGAAAGTGTGTTTCTTTATTCATATCTCTGGTTCACTACAATGGATTTGTTTAATTTTGGTGTTGATAAAAATATAATCTATGTTTATAAATTGGTGTTGGATTTTTATTGTGGGTTGAGTCTTACTTATTTAATGCATTGGTGTTTTAAATGCTTTACACACGTGTCTCCTAAGTTAATACTGCCTGTTTGTTGCTAGCTACCAAGGGTTGGACAAGGGATTAATTTACTGGGACCCTCACTGAACCGTTTATTGTGTCTGTGGCCTTATTACTAGTGGTACATCACTACTTATCACTACTAATAATCCACTTTACAACATTTGGTGTTCAGCGTTGACAATAAGTACTTGTGCTTAAATTACACTATACAGTAATTAAGTTAAGATCTTTAAAAAATCCTATAAAATGTCTAAAACTTGATTGTTTTTTTAACTTGGACAAAACAGATTTGTAATCCATATTTTTGTTTTTTCTAAATGTGTTCAAATTCTGATTTTCTGTGATCCAATACTTAGGGATACCATGGAGGTAGATCTGGATAACCAACCCAAACTCACTGCTGGTGAACTTAGGGGGTTGTGAAGGGCTAAGGAGTTACCAGCTGCTACTACCATGAGGAAAACAGGGTTAGCAAAGTCCCTAGTAGCCTAAGCAGTGGCTGAGGTAGGCAAGGTCACCACTGACACAGAGTATGCTCCAGAAAAGGTAGAAGAGAAGGGGGAGGACCTCTAACCACATCCTCCAGGAAGAATATAATATGTCTTTCACTTCTAGTACTATGTTCAGGCTTACAGCTATGGGGAGGAGAGAGTGTTCCCCTCAGAGAAACCCCAGCTGTCCCTTGCAGAGAGACAGCTAGCTGTAGAAGAGAGGAAGATAGCCCTAGCTGAGAAGGAATTTGACCCTGCAGTGCAGAATCTATACTCCGATGAAGGGATTCTATACCTTCCAGATCTGTCAGACTTGACAAGAGTCAGTAGATCTTCCAGTGATGAGTTTTGTCAGGGACAGACAGACTGTCCCACCCTTGAGGATTTGAGGCAGACTGCCTCAAAACAAGAGGAGGGGGTGGCAGTGAATTCACAGAGTCTACTGGAGGTTGGACTGCTCTGCAGTGAGGTCAGAAACCAGGAGATTGGTGGTTCCCAGATGTACAGAGAGTGTCTCCTGACCTTGAGTCATGATATCCCCTGTCAGGACATTTGGGGCAGAGCAAGACTTGGAACTGGTTCTACTGGCCCCATATGCCTGAGAAGTTAAAGGAGTTCTGTATGTCCTGGTCACCTGTCAGGCCAGTGGCAAGACAGGGGGAAAGCCAAAGGCTCCCTTGATACCACTGACTGTGGTTTGGACTCCTTTTGATGGAATGTGGGTGGACATTGTTGGTCCCCTAGACCCACCAACTACATCAGGTGACAGGTATATCTTGATAGTAGTGGACCATGCCACCAGATACCCTGAAGCAATATCACTCAGGACAGTCACTACTCCTTCAATGGCTAGGGCCCTACTTGGTCTGCGCACCAGAGTGGGTTTTCTAAAGGAGGTGGTCTCAGATAGAGGCACAAACTTTATGTCCAGCTTTCTGAAGGCGATGTAGGAGGAATGTGGTGTTACTTACAAGTTGACCATCTTATATCATCTCCAGACTAATGGTCTGGTGGAAAGGTTCAATAAGACCTTGAATGGCATGATCAATGTTTTGTCTGACAAACTCAGGAGGAGATGACATGTTCTCCTCCCATGTTCACTGTTTGCTTACAGGGAGGTCCCACAAAAGGGGATTGGCTTTAGCCCCTTTGAGCTGTTGTTTGGGCACCATGTGAGAGGGCCATTGTGCCTACTGAGAGAGTCTCTGGAAAAGCCTCTCAAGGAAGCCAAGGAAAATGTCCTTGAATATATGTTAGGCCTGCATCCTGCATGGCAGAGTACATGTGCAAGCTAAGCAGGAAACTAGAGGCCAGCCAGGAACTCATGAAGCACTAGTATGATCAAAAGGCTGAAATGCCTGAGTATACTCTAGAAGAGTTGGTGTGGATGTTGGAGCCTATAGCTCCTAGGACCCTCCATGACAAGTGGAATGGGCCCTATCCAGTCCTTCAAAAGAACAGTGAGGTTACCTACCTGGTCTACCATGACACTCCCAGGAACCCCCACAGGGTCCTATATGTCAACAGATTAAAACCCCACCATGATAGGGCAGACATGACCATGTTGATTCTCATAGATGAGGGAGAAGAGGAGAAGACTGAGCCTATGCCCGACCTCCTCTCCATGGTGGGTCAGTGGAGGGAGTTGTAAGCTCCCAAATGGACAGACCAGCCGTACAGAGACTGCAGGCAGGTGCTGGGACAATTTGCTGGTCTGTTCTCTTTGACCCCAGGTATCACTGATTGGTGTGTGCACAACATTGACACTGATGACAGCCCACCTGTCAAAAATAAACTGTACAAGTTGTCTGACCATGTCAGAGACAATATCAAGGATGAGGCAGCTAAGAGGCTGGAGTAGGGGGTAATTGAGCCCTCTGACAAGCCAAGGGCCAGCCCAGTGGTTCTGGTACCCAAACCTAATCCCCAGTGGGGAAAGAAGGAGTTAAGATTCTGTGTGGAGGCAATGTACAACCTCTCCAGGCCAAAAGCCAAACCATTTTGTATTGGGCATCTCCTACTACCCAGACGCAGGTCAGGGCATTCCTTGGCCTGACTGGGTACTACCCTGGGATTTGTTCAGAAGTATGGGACCATTGTGCCCCCCCTGACAGAACTTACTTCAGAAAAGATGCCCAAGAAAGTCAGTTGGACCCCAGAGTGCCAGAAGTCCTTTAAGACTCTGAAAGATGCTATTTGTTCAGCACCAGTGTTGCTGGCCCCTCACTACACAAAGGCATTTGTGGGTTCAGACAGCTTCTTCAGAACAAGGGACTGGGGCACTTTTGGCATACGATAAATGTTGGCCTTGATCAGCCAGTTGCCTTCATCAGTAGTTGACATCTCCCCAGAGAATGAAGAAGGAGTGTCACAGAGAGGGAAGTCTTTGCTGTGGTTTGGTCCCTGAAGAAGTTGAGGCCATACTAGTTTGGCACTTGCGTCTGTGTTCAAACTGACCACAGACCTCTCATATGGCTCATGCAGATGAGGGGGGTAAATCGAAAACTGTTTAGGTGCTCCAGTTTCCTACAGGGGTTGGCTGTAACGAAAAGTTCAATTTCAGTGACCAAGTGATTGGAAGCAAAGCTTCAAGAGAACCTAGCATGCAATAGGGAACACCAGTGAAAGGGCATACTTTGATCTGAAACTACAGACAGAAGTTGTTGTTTATACAAGGCTAGTGGGGTTGGGTGCCGTCCTTGCCCAGCACACTCAACATCAGTTGTTCCAAGGCACATTGTGGCTTATCCTAGCCAAAGTTTGTCATCGACAAAAATTGCCAATTCACAACCGAAAAACAAAGCCTTGCTGTAGTGTGGACTTGTGAGCATTTTCATGTGTTCCTGTATGGAAAGCATTTCACAGTTGTCACCGATAACCAAGCATTGCTTAACATTTTCGGCAATTCTACAGTCAAAATGCCCCTCAAATTGAAAGGTGGGGGATGCGATTATGGGAGAATGATTATACAATTGTGCATTGTGCATTAAAATATGAAAAGCCTGCTGACTGCTTCTCAAGTGTGCCAATACAGTACCATGGCACTACTTCTAAAGCAAATAGCTGGGTCTGAACTGGGGTGGCGAAGTGAGCTAAAGAACAATGATGGATTTAACCCAGATGTGTGACTGGGGGTGAGGGTCTGAAAAGTTTCAGCGCTCAGTCCATCATCTCTTGTGTTTGCATTGTTTGCCCTAAGCTGGCAGGGTATGCCCAGATGTGAGTCCCTTGCTCACGTTGCCACTGGATTCAAGCTAGCCTGGCTGATAAAGGGGGTAACCCCGAAACCGGTCCCAGGATGCTTGTTTCTGGTCCAGGGAAGACCTGGCTTGGGAGTTCGGTCTGGACTGTTCCCATGAGGCACAGGGTCAAGACGGATTTGCATATAGCTGGGTCTGAACTGGGGTGGCGAAGTGAGCTAAAGAATGATGATGGATTCAACCCAGATCTGTGACTGGGGTTGAGTGTCTGAAAAGTTTCAGCACTCCGTCCATCATCTCTTGTGTTTGCACTGCTTCTAAAGAGCCTGATGCTTATGTTAACTTCCTTGTGAATCCCAGCACCCCAGCTGGCCTTTCGGTGGAACACAGTCAGGGACTTGGGCAAGGACTGGCGACTGGGTATAAAACGTAAGCAGAAAGAGGAATACAGCACTACCCAGGATCGCACAGAAAGTCAGAGGTTAAAAAGGGATCCATAGGGAAAGCCTGCACAAGTAAACAAGATGGCTAAGACTCAGAAAGGATGGGAACTCAAGAGGCAATTTAGCATTCAGAATAACTACACCCAGGACGAACCTGCAAGACATATATATATTTATATAAATATATATACACACACACACATAACATTAACAATAAAGAGAATGAATGTGGGGTAAAACACTCTAGAGATCGACACCATAAGACTGAAGCTCAGTAAGTTCCTCACCTCAGATTCTGACTGTAAATACCCACATATGCGATATACATGCAAAGGCATGGTCTGTGGGGCTCATACCTATGATGATGTCATAAAAGTAACTCAAAGACAATAGTCACGGTAGACAAGGTGCTAGCAAGGAATAGGGCTTAACAGGAAAGAAGGGAAACCAGGACATAGGAAGAAAGCAAGTAACAAACATACAAGAAAATTAGAAGCTGATCCAGCGCTGCTATTGAAAAACTGTCTCAATAACACTTCTGATCCCCACAATACTCACCATTAACCATGAATCACTTATAAAGGCCCATAACACCAATGAGACAATTTTTGAGCGACTGAATCTGGTGGTCTGATTAATTAAACTATCTACATTTTATTTACAAAATTATATTCAACTGCAGTTTATCTATTTTTACCATGGTTTGAACATATATCAATTATTAATCAGGCCACTAAGGCGATTGAATCAACTGATGGTAACTAGATCATGAATAAACAAGACCAGCTTGTCATTTCAAATCTAATTTTTATTAACTATTATTATAATAAAGAAAAAGCATTTACGTTTTAAAAATCTTTATTTTATAAACAATCAAGAAAGCAGCATTTTAGTGAGGAAATTAATTAATAAACTGACATTTTTAAAGCAAGCTCAAAAACATGAATTAATAGCAGAATAACAGTTTCCATTCCCTAAATCTATTTCCCTGACTGATTCTCACTCCACCTAGAAAGGAAATATCATTTAAAGTCTGCTGTCCTTACGTGCGCCAAAGGTCCGACAGCATCTCACGTCAATCAGGAATCGGAAAGAAGAGAGTTTTTTTCTCCGCTCCAAGTGTCAGGTTTTATACCTTTCTTTCTAGCTAAACTTACTACATTTTACATCTTTTCATGAAAATCCAAGCTTTTCATTGGCTGTCCAGTGTCAGTCCACGATAAAACATTAGATAATGTCCGTCACTTGACCAGGACCAGGCTTTTACATAAGCCCTATTGTCTCTCATTACCACGTCTTCCAGCTTCCTCAGGAAAGATAAATTTTCCACGAAATTCAAACTTTAACTTCCTAGCCTTGGCAAACACATTTGGTTCCTGTCCTTGAGCCTTTCTCCGAGTGCACGTTTTAACTCAGCTGAAGAACTGCTTTTTCATTTTATGTGATGATTGTGCAGTAAAAGTCTTCACAGCTACGCATGTGCTGGACATCGCTCTGGACAAGTTGAACCAGCATTAGGCCTCACTTCGGAAACTAATATTAAACAAACACAAGACATCAATTAATTAAAGAATTGAGACCCATTCTGTTACCCACCCCCTTTACTAAGTAATCCTGTTAATTATGTTACCTAGCTGTAGCACGAATAAGCAGCATTATATCTACCTTTCCTTTAGGAACTGCAGGAACTTTTTTATGCTTTTGTCGCAGAAAGACATAACATAAGCACATAAAATAAGCACATGCCATTAGTTAAACAGCCGCATTTAATACTGACAAAGACAATAGACAAGGTTAGTTTATTATTTCTCTCTTTAGCATTTGCAACATCAAGCACAGTAATTATCCCGCGTGTACTGATGCAAGAACTCTTATACTATGTTGATTAGTATTTTCACCACAAGCATATTATTTCAATTATAATTATGGGAGATTAACTTCGCAAGTTTGAACAAAATCTTGTTCATCACCTTGCTCCATCAACTCCCTCATCTGGTGATTTAAAAATCACTAAACAATACCCAAAAATGTATAAATTTTCAACCCTTGAACATGTTTTGGACTTTCTTAATATTAGTATTTCTAGAGTTTAGATTCATTTACTTTTCTGCAACTTTCCTATTGAGTTCTCCGAAACACTTCTAATTCTATTTCTTTTTCTTTCTCCTTTCTAAGTTTGCAAATTCTTTTCTTTTTCATTACATGTTTTCTTCTCTTGTGTATCATGCAACTAATTTTTAACAAAAGTATCACTATAGCTATGACTATTAAAGGGAAAACTATTTTACCTATAATTGAACTACCAATCTCTTGAAACCAGTGTCTAATTGCTGTAAATCTTTTACTTACACGTTCTGAAAAATGATCATCTTCTAAAGATTCAACATCATTATGTAATTCTGTTATGTTTCTAATGTACATTTCTATATTCTGACTCTTATCTGGGATATATGTACAGCAATGTTGGACATGCAAAATTCCACAGACTCCACGCTCGTTTGCTAGCAAAATGTCTAAAGCAAGACGATTTGCCATCACCATGGTTCTCATTGCAATAAGTTCTGTATTTACTAATTGAAAACCATTTGCAGTATCAGTTGACAATCTATCAACAATTGTAGACATTTTTCTGATCTTAATTGCATTCAGGGTTATAACCACCATAGGTATTACTGCACCAAATATGTCTCCCAATATTTCTGAAAAGCTTTCCCTTCTAAATCTACTCAGATGATTACTAATTTCAAATGAACCTTTTGCATTTCTATCTACATGAAAATTTTTGGGAAAAACTAAACCTACATAACATGTCCCATACCAGTGGTCTGGGAGATTGTAATAACCTTTGTTCCCACACACAAAATATATTCCAGGAAAAATTGGATCTTTGCCTCCTTTAAATCCCCAACCCCCTATTATACGATAAGTATCTTCACATTGACTTGCACCAACAAAATAATTATCAAACAAAGTATTAGCTCTTCTAATACAGAATGTTCCACTAACAGGTGTATCTATATTAATTGCAACATTCTCAATTCTACCATTAAGTTTTTCATCTTCCATTTGCCAGAATTTTGACTTAGTATGTTTCATCATCTCATTTCGCTTGTAAATTGCCCTTCTCTCTTCCACCATATTCAAAAACGTTTTTTTTTCTGTTCTCAATGTACATGTCAAATTATTTCTTAAAGCATACTCATAAGTAAGTTCACTAGTTACTAGGAAAAATTCCCTCATCTGTTTAGCATGTTTCACTTTATTCAAGCTATCTACAACCTTTAAGTTTGCAAATATTTCATCAAAATCAGAGTAGTAATATTCCAAACCACCAGTTTGATAAAACAAACTAGCTATCACACTACAGGTTATGCTATAAGTAAGAGGAAGCATATTATATGTTACACCTTCCGACACAGAAGTAGGTAATTTTACACAAATATAGCAATCTTTTGCATCCATCACCTTAACATATTCAGATAAAAATCTTGAAAAGGTATTACTAGAAAAATCCCCTACAGATCTATCTTGATGAATTTCTGGTTTGTGTACAATGATTTTATTAGTCTTATCATTTTTTTCATGATTAACCACAACTTTACTAGTCATATTAGTTTTATACATTTATTTATCAATTCCAAAAGGAAAAATTACAGCTAAAATTAACCAGACTAAAATGATCAAGATTACACATATTGGAGACAAATTGCAGCATCTTCTGAATATTGAGCATCTTGAATTATTATTATAAGAAGGCATCTTTTCTTTCAGACAAGAGCCCTAAGAATAAAAAGAAAAACTAAAAATTAAAAATTACTGAATATACACCCCTCTTTTTTTCTTTTTTTTTTCCAACAAATTACTTTATTTTCTAACAGCTTTTCTTTGACCTTATGTCATACATCAATGTGTTTTCCAACTAACACAATTTCTTCGACCTTGTGTCTCCTAATGAATGAAATCAATCATTTGCATCATCAAAATTACTTTGACTACTATTTACCTCTACTACTGGAGGGATAATTATGTAAGTCCACTCAGGTGACTTGTACTTCTGATTTGGCTTTATTACTCATTTTGTTTTTCTGCTAATCACTTCTATTTTCTTTCCTGCCTGCTCTTTCTTGTTTGACTCTTCTTCATTTTGACTCGTGATCTCGTTGACCTGATCTTTTGCTTTATTCACTAATTTATATTTTAGCCCTACGTTTTCATTTGACCAATTATCTCCTTTTTTTGATAATTTTCTTTTCGGTTCTGCCAAATTATATTCCACTCTCCAAGCTCTTTTCCTTGATCTTTTCACTTTTGATTCATCTCCACTTTCATCTGTTTCACTCTGTGTTGTCAGCAGATTCATTAATAATCAGTTTTACTGTATCAGATTCTTTTTTAGATTCAGGAACTTCTTTACTCTGCAGTTTCACTCTGTTAGGAACATCATCCTTATAGCTGGTACTTGGAATTTCTTCTTCTTCTTCTTCTTCGATTACTTCAAATTTCCCAGTTTCAGAACTTTCGTTCCTGCTTCCAGAACTTCCAATCTGCTTTTCAATACTCTCCTGATCTTGAATCACTTCTTGTTCAGTTTCTTTTTCTGCTACATGATCTAGCAGTTTTTCATCATTTTCATTGTCTTCAGAATCTTGTATCACAATCTCTTCATTCAATGCCTCATTCGCATTTGAATCCTCCAGATGTCGACTTTCCTGTCGATCTTCAGGTTCTTCTTCTGAATCTGAATCAGCGGTTGTTTCACCTTCGTCAGGATTCTCAAGTGCTGGCACTCGATGGCTAGCATGAATCCATCTCTTCAATCCCCTACATTTTACTGCATTTGTTGTGACTAATATCACCTGTCTTGCCTTCTGCCACCTTGGTACTAGGCAGTTTCTTCTTCGGTGAACTTTTGTCCTCACCCAGTCTCCAGGTAACAGATCATGTACTTGTTCTTTCTCTTTTGTAATTACTTCAGTTCCCGCCTGATGGAACACAGAAGTCACCACATCAGATATATTTTTACAATAATCCATTATGATGCTATCATTAATGCTCAACAGTTTATCAACTGGAACAAATGCTTGCCTCATGACCCTACCCATAAGTATTTCATGAGGGCTCAAACCTGTTTTTCTATCTGGAATGCTTCTCAAAGACATCAAAATAAGTGGAAGTGCGTCTGTCCACTTCATTCCTGTAGCTAAACACATTTTTGCTATTCTGTTTTTTATTGTACCATTCACTTGCTCAACAACACCTGATGCTTCCGGTCTGTAAGCACAATGCAGTTTTTGCTTTATGTCTAGAGCTTCACAAACCAATTGTAGCAATCTGTTTTCAAAATGTGTGCCACGATCTGTCTCGACCGTCACAGGAAATCCATACCTTGGTATGATTTCTCTCAAAAGTAATTTTGCCATAGTAATTGAATCATTGCGGCGTGTTGGGAATGCTTCCACCCATCTTGAAAACAAACAGACTATCACCAAGACATAGCTGAGTTTGTTGTGAGGTGGCATGTCAATGAAGTCAAGCTGTAATCTGGTAAATGGACCACCCTCCCGCCCCTATGGTTCCCATGCTCACAACTGTTTTTCTGTTTGGGTTAATCTGTTGGCAGATAAGACACCTCTGACAAAGGGATTCTGCAATTATCCTGAATTCTGGATTGTACCATGTTTGCCTAAATAATCTAATCATTGAATCTCTGCCAATATGTCCTGGACCATGGTACATGCATGCCATGTCTGAAATTATACTGTCTGGCATTACTGGTCTGTCATCTTTATAAACCCAAACCTCATCTTCTTCTCTCTGTCTACATCGTGCTTTCAACCATGTGTTTTTCTCTTCATCCTCTGCCTCATCTTGCAGCTGTTTTACTCCTTGCCAACTCTCAACTACAGATGTTAGCATAAGTGAGTTCAAAACATGTTCATTTGCTTTTTCCCGATTAATTGCCATATTTTCTTTGGAACAGAATTTTGCTATTGTGTCAGTGTATAAATTTCCTTTTGTTATGTAATCTTCACCTTTTTTATGTGCTGTGCACTTTACAACTGCAATTTTCTCTGCCAACTGAATTCCATCGATTAGTCTCTTGATCAACTGTGCATTTCTGATTGGTGATCCCGCAGAAGTTAAATAACCTCTTTGAGACCAGAGCTGGCCATAGTCATGGACTATGCCATATCCATACTGACTATCAGTCACTATGGTAACTTTTAGCTCTTTTCCCAATTCACATGCACGAATCAAAGCAATCAATTCTGCTACTTGAGCTGAACGAATTCCTTTGAGACAAGAGGCTTCAATTACATCTGCAACTGTACAAACTAAATATGCTGCATTCAGAACACCTTCATCTGTTCTCAAGCATGAACCATCAACAAATAAAACATAATGTGATTCAGCTAATGGGGCATCTTTTATGTCCTGTCTGGGTTTTGGGCAATATTCTAATACATCCAGGCATTCATGATCAACTTCATCCCTGATTTCTGTTTAGATAGTGTCAGGTAATAATGTGGAAGGATTTAAATTCACACATCTCGCAATTGAAACATTGTCTGAACCAAGGATAACCTTTTCATATTTTGTTAGCCTACTGTTTGTCAAATGTTGTGTTCTGCTTTTTGTGAGGAGAATATCAACTGAGTGTGGTACATATACTTTTACAGGAAATCCCATTATTATTCCTTCACTTTGTTCCAAACTCACACTAGTTGCAGCTACTGCTTTTAAGCAACCTGGTATGCTTTTGCAACAGGGTCGAGAACAGCTGAGAAATATGCTATTGGCTTTCTCAGTCTTCCATGTCTCTGAATCAGAACTGATAATGCACATCCTTCTCTTTCACTGCAATACAGCTCAAACTCTTTTTCGTAGTCAGGCATTCCCAATGCTGGAGCTTCACACAAACTTCTTTTTAACTGTTCAAAAGCTTCTAACTCAGTATCTGTTAGGCTAATCGGGTCTTTTATGTCTGCTTTTGTCAGTCTCTGCAGTGGTTTTGCAATTACTGAAAATCCACTAATCCATTGTCGGCAATAACCAACCATTCCTAAAAACATTCTAACCTGTCTCTGTGTTTTTGGAGGTTGCATTGTTTGAATCATTTTTATTCTTTCTGTTCTCACTTGTCTGACTCCTTTCGCAATTCTGTGACCAAGATATTTTACTTCTTGTTTGCAAAACTGTAATTTTGCAGGAGATACTTTATGTCCCTCATCTGCCAAATGATTTAAAAGAGTAATGGTATCTGTTACACAATTATCTCTTGTTTTTGCAGCCACAAGGAGATCATCAATATACTGCACTAATGTAGATTTTCCAGGTAAATCTAGATTTTCCAAGGATTTCTTTAACAACTGATTAAAATAGATGGACTTTCGGTGTACCCTTGAGGGATTCGACACCATGCTAATATACGCTCTTTGAATCTGAACAAAAACATTTGCTGGCTTTCTGGATGCAATGGAACAGTAAAGAATGCGTTACATAAATCAATAACCGTGTACCATTCTGCATCATGCGGAATCTGATATAAAATTACCACTGGGTTTGGCACAACCGGGCAATATGGAACAACAATTTTGTTAACCTTTCTCAGGTCCTGAACAATCCTGAAAGTTCCGTTTGGCTTTTTAATTCCCATAATCGGTGAATTACATGGGCTGCCCTCAATTTCTTTTAGAACACCTTGTTTTATGAATTTATCTATTACAGGAATAACTCCTTCAATCACTTCTTCCTTTATTTTATACTGAGGAATATTTGCATAATCTGCTCCTTGTTTTACTGTTATTTTTACTGGATCAGACCCATTTCATCTCCAGTGAAATCCTAAATTTTAACATTCAGTGTGTATTTTTAATTCTTCAGGTAAATTATTCTTATCAAACACAGGAAATAGTTTACTTTCTTCTGCCTCAACCATTGACATTGTTAATTTGTAAAGCCCATCTTCTTCTGGAGTTTGTAGCTCAATACCATCCGGTGAGCAATATATTTTACAATTCATCTTACAAAGAATATCCCTACCTAAAAGAGTTACAGGACTGCTATTACAAACTATACATTTATGCATGTCTTTAAATTTACCTATTTCAACTTCAACTGGTTCAGTTTGATCTGTTTTAATTTGCTGATTAGCTACACCTACTATTTTTTCACCAGAGAGAGGGAGGTTTTCTATTTCCACTGATCTAACAGTAGAACGGGTAGCACCTGTATCCACTAGGAAAGTAATTTCTACATCATTCACTTTACCATTTACAAATGGACCAGACTGATCTACCTCAAGAGTGGCTCCAAGCACACACTCTTCCTCCTCTCTCAGGCACCATCAGAAGTAATCGTCAGATTCACTTCCACCATCTTCTTTCAACCAATATTATGTGACACATTCGACACATTCACTCTTGGTGATCTGTTTACCTGTTCACCTCCGCTGAATCCTGTTTCTGCACTGTATCTCTGCACATTTACACAGTTTGGAAGTGGCGGTTGTGGTATCTGACTTTGCTGATTCACTACCTGTCGCTGTAGCTGTTGCTGCTGATTTATCTCATTCTGCATCTGTGGATTTAATGATGCATTTTTTAAATAATTTCTGGGCGGATTCTCACACTCGCGCTTCCAGTGTCCAATTTCGCCACAATTAAAACATGGGAGTTTCTGTTTTAGCTCTTCTATATTTCCCATCAATTTTGGCTTATTATAATTACCTTTAAATTTTCCTTGATTCTGGTCAACATTTTTATTTCCCAAATTTGCCATTTGTTGTTCAGCCACTTTTACCTGTGCCTACATAGCTTTTTCTTTTATCTTCTTTTGTTTAGCATCTATTTCATCACTGCGGTATTTTGCTTTTCTCAAGATTTCATCTACTGTGTTTGATTGCCAACCAACTATTCCAGTTCTTATCATTTCACCAATTTCAGGTCTCAAGCCATATACAAATCTGTATATAAAATGGCTCATATCCTTTTCGCTTAAATTCTCATAACCACTGTATTGCTTGAATACCAGCAGTAGTCTTTCATAAAATGAATGTACTGATTCTTTTGGCTCTTGGGTTGTTCTATCTATTTTAACCCAATCTATCTCTTTTGGGGGAATCTTGTTTTTCAAAAACACAATTACCTAATCGTACTTTCTCATTACCTCTGGTGAAGGAGCACCTGTTACTTTATGTCGAGGAAGTTCTTCTGTAGGCCAATTTATAGAAATTTTACATTCTGCCCAGAGATCTGATGGGACAACTATGTCAAAGAATCCATCAAGATCAATCCACAAAACTTTTGAAACTTTCACAAATCTGTCTACCTGTCGATACCATTCTACAGGTTTTTCTCTTAATCGAGGAAAATCATTTGTGAACATTAAAATGTCCTGCCTTGTCCATGGGACATGCACATATCCTCCTCCTGGTATTTCTCTCATCGGAAGTTCATTTACTACTTGTTCCTTTTCTTTGACAGGAAAAGCTAAACTTGTTCTGTGTTCATCTCTTTTCTTTGTCCATTTTACTCTCCATTTAGCTAAATCACCCCATTTTCTCAAAACCACAATTAAGGACCAGATGTAGGAAGCCCTTTACCGGTCGGTAATGGCTGAAAATCTGTATTTTCGGCGTTGCCGACTGGTATCGAGCTTTCGGGATGTAGGAGACCGAAAATCGTCCGAATCGGTAAACTTACCGATTCGGTAAATTACCCAATCGGAAATATTTCCCAATCGGGCAATTTAATGAATCACAACGGTTTGTGATTCGGTAAATTTACCGAATCGGTAAAGTTACCGAATCGGTAAAATACCGATTCGGTAAATAAGAAGTGGTAAAAATGGATATTGAGATGTAGGGAAGCTCTGAAATACCGAATTTGCTTGAAATTCGGTATTTAAGAGTCGGTATTTACCATGGATTGGAATCAGGTGGTAAACAGGTGCAACCTATAAAAATGGACCCAAAATGCAATTCTTCTTGCACAATGGCGACATTTTATGTCATTGCAAGACGGCTACGGCTACAGGAGGAAGGAGAGAGGGAATGGCGTAGAGAGGAGCAGGTCTACAGACAGAGGATAACCCTGTTCATGCTCACAGAGGCAGAGATACTCCAGAGGTACAGGTTGGCCCCAGACACCATCACGGAACTCATCAGGGACCTTCACCCACTGTTGGAGCATACTACCCCAAGGGTACACGCTATTCCTCCCCATGTGCAGGTGCTGTGCAGCCTACACCTGCTTGCGTCTGGGAGCTACCAGAGTGTGGTTGCTGCGGTAGGTGGGGTGACCCAGAGCAGCCTGTCAAGGTTTTTCCACAAATTCCTTGACGCCATGTTACAGAGGATGGAGCATTATATATCTTTTCCTGCTACCCATGCTGAACTGGTCCAAACAAAATCTGACTTCTACCAGATGGCACGTTTCCCAAATATAATTGGCTGCATTGATGGCACGCACATTCCCATTTGTCCCCCTGCTGCCACCGAATATATATATACAGGAATAGGAAGTCCACCCACACCATCAATGTGCAGGTGATCTGCAATGCAAAGTTTGCCATTACTGACCTTGTGGCAAAATTCCCTGGGAGTACCCACGACTCCTATATATTTCAAAACAGTGGCATCTATGCACGGCTGACTGCAGGGGAATTTGGTGAAGGATACCTCCTAGGTAAGACACAGTGTGCGACCCCTATAACACCTATTGCAGTAAGAAGTACATGTATGCATGTGAGTAATGTATTCCCATTTCCTTTTAGTATGAAGGAGCGGAGGGCATATGCCCTCCGCTCCTTCATACTCACCCCCTACCTCAACCCCTCAACACCCAGCCAAAGGAGATATAACCGGGCACACAAGAGCACACGGAATGTTGTAGAGCGAACATTTGCTATCTGGAAAAGCAGGTTCAGATGCTTGCACAAGAGCGGAGGTGCAAGGCAGTATACCCCCATCACCAGCTGTAAGATCATTGCTGCCTGTGCTATGTTGCACAATCTTGCTGTGAAGAGGGGTACTGAGGTGGAGTTGTCAGACTATGAGGATCATGACGACGACATTGCTGTGCCTGAAACACAACCTGCTGGAGTGTCAACACCAAGTGATGGCAGATACAGACGTGAGGAAATAACACGCAACTATTTCTGAGTAAGTGATGAGACTGAGACCTATATTGAAAGCATGAGAATTTGTTTTATTTAGTATATTTCTAGGTATGTTAAAGAACAAAAGTGCAACAGTAAGCATTTCACAGCAATGCTCACAGTGAGCAAACACACACAGACAGGTGTTGAATCCACCCACCGTAGTTGTATATTGTCACTAGGCAGGTTTAAATGGCACAAATGTGCAACAAAAACATTATTATCTATACATTGAATGTCCAATGGCAGTAGGCCATAGTATTAACTGTTCATTTGCGGCCACGCTTTGCAGGTGTATGTGGCTCACCCTGTTCACTGGGCGTTTGGCCTGTAGCCTCACCCTGTCGCCTGCTGCTCCTCCTTGTCTCTACGACATGGGGGCTTGCCGTGCTGCTCCTACTGGTGCTACCTTCAGTGTCCGGCACGTCAATAGCAGCAGTTTGTGCAGTTTGAGCATTGAGTAGAGCCTCCAGCGCACCGGTCATTCCGGCTATGCCCCTTGTCAGCTGATTGCTGTTTTGAGTCAGGACTTCCTGACTATTCATGCTACGCCTGCATAGCAGGGATGTGGCTGTTGCCAGGCGGTGGATAGATTTCTCAGTTCTCTCTGCAAGCTGCTTCTCCCTGCGCCTTGATGTTATTTCAGAGTCCAGTTTTGTGCACAGTTGCTGCATGGATTTGGTCATGTCATGTGTGCCTGTTGCCATGCTCTTGTTAACTTCCACCAGTTCCCTGATGCCCTTACCAATTTCCTGCATGTTGATGTTGAGGTTGCGCATTTGTCTTTGACCGGACATGATGCCCTTGCCCTGCATCCTCTGAATCCTGACCATGGATCCCTCCAGGCCTTGGAAGACACTGGACCCCTCCCCACGTGCACCTACACTCCTTCCTTGTACTGTGCGGCGTCTAGTGGTACTTGGTACAGGCTCTGTGCTGGGCTGCAGTGTGGCAGAGATGTCAGCTTCAGGCAAGTTGTGTGACTCTTCACCCACCATTTCACCAGCAGCTGTCTCCATTTCCATCAGTGGGGAAACGACATGCCTCCTGCTAGGGTGTGCAGCAGGTGTTTCAATTTCAAAGGATGCTGGCATTTCGGGTGACGAAACCAATAGTGGGGACTGTGAAGGTCTTGGGGAGGCCTGCATTTCTTCACTGATGTCAGGTTCTTGGGAAGGTGGCTGCCCACTCAGAACACCTGTGTCCTGTGATGTACTGGGACCTGGCTCATGACTGTCATCCCTCTCGGGTGCCGTGCCTTCTGCCTCCTGAGACTGCCTTCTGGATGTGTGACCTGTGGACATATGAGCACATATCAGCTAGGTGCAAATGTCTCACAGCCACTACAATTGAACTTATGAAATTGCACTTATTACATGCTGCCTGCCCTTCATTATGTCTGCATTCATTTGCCTAACTTGGTGGTTACAGTGCTGTGTGACATGCTCTTTCATTAACTGACTATATGTACCATGATGCATTGCTACTGTCTTGCACAGACACACTTGTAGTGTAGTTCCTATTATCCCAATAGGCTCTGCGCATTGGAATAATACCTTCAACAGTATAGGCCTAGACCAGACGTTAACTAGGTCTTCTATTGTCGATATTAGACTTAAAGTTTTGGGTTTGCCAGCTAGCTCAGAGTTCACTAGAAACTTTCTCGAATAGGCAAGGAGGAGTTGAACCTCCCTGGATATACAAGAAGGGATTTAGTTTCTGACAACCATAGAACATGACAACTTTGCTCTCCCCTAATCAAGAGTGTATCTCTAGAGTCGTGTGAAAACAAAAGACAACTTATTTTACTCAGTCAGTACGTGCATTCTTAGTCTCACCAGATTGTAGAGAAAAGGAAGAGACGGGCGTGTTCAATAAAAGATGTTATTTATTGATCAGTCTCTTTTCTCATACAAGAGAAATGGATCGATATTATCGCAATACTTATGGTTAAGTAAAGTGCATACAATAAAAGCAGAAGTATAAAATAATACTGTAAAAACATTTATATGGTTTCTAAGCCATAAGGTGGTTTAAAATGGATAAAATAGATACATACACATATACATTTGACTAATCGTACTCAACTGGTGTTTCTAACTACGCCTACCCCGGTGTACCTGACCTAAGCCTAATACGTGGGCGGGAATAGAAAGTAGCAGTTTAAGTTAAGTTTGTTTTGCCAAGTGACTGACTCAAGAATTCTCTGCAAGGGGTTATTCAGTTCTGTACCTGGAATCTAGGATGAATGAGGGATGGTATCTCTCATCTCTGGTCTCGATATTCCAGGCTGCCTGCGAGGGCTACTCGGAAGCGCCGGAGCTGGATTTCTCGGCAGGAGAAAGCAGCGTCTCGTTCTCAGCGCGTCAGGAAGGCGGGGCTGCGCCAGCGGGGTCTGCTCTGCTCTGGGCTTCGGCAAGTCTGGCTGCTCCGATCTCGTCACCACCGCGTGTGTTTGCTTAAGGCAATACCGGTAATATTTATACCTGTAAGGTGCCGAGATTGACGTAAGGATGGACATAGATACGTCAATAAGGATGTCATACGACTTGGTCGTTAGCACATTCTTTTGCTGAAGTTCTCGATGAAATCAAAACAATGGCCGCAGGGTTTTTCCCAGGTTGTCATAGGTTTGATTTGTTTTGAGAACTCCGTATGCCTTATCAGGGGCTGGAGAAATATCGCTTGTCTAATTAGATGGCAAGCGTTATGACCTAATCAGATAACACGTTCCTGTGCCGTAGTGTGGCTTAATCAGATAACGGTTTCTGCATCATGGGATGGCTGCTAGTTAACTTGTTAACCAGAACAGGGTCAGGAATAGGGGGATCGATACAGAACCTATAGGAATACATCACACACTGGGGCTGGGGTGACTTAGCTGCAAGGGTTGAGGGATGGATGAGGATGTGAGGGGGATTGCTGTGCATGCATATTACCTTTTCTAGTTGCAGCTTTCGCCGAGCTGTCCACTTCTCCCAGTCCATGGACGCTTTCAGGCTCCAAGGTTGTGGCTACCATCTCCTCCAGGTCAGTGAGGGGGAGTGCTGTGTTCTTTCCTCCACCTGTTTGCGAGGCCTGTTTGTGGTGGTCAGCTATTTTTTTTTTGTGAGGCTCCTTAGGTCATAAAACTTCTTTTTTAAATCTTCAGTGACTCTGGTGGTCACTCCCACTGCATTGACTTTCTCAAGGATTTCAAGTCAAAGCTTCCTCTTTGCTGATTCAGGCACAGTAAGGGAATGCCTTCCAAACAGTCTGTGGTGCACCTTTACCACCTCCTCCACAAGGACCTGGAGCTCCATGCTGCTGAATTTGAGCTTTCTTTTTCTTTCTGTCTGCTCTGTGTCCTTGCTGCTTGCCATGTTTAAATTTTAAAAGAGCACAAACTCTGTCTGCTGCTGCTCCCAGTCTCTCTGCTCCAACTGCCTCTCCAGAACCTTCTAGTTAGTTGCAGCTGCCTGTGTAGCCACTTCCTGGTAGGAAGGGGGAGGGTGGTTGCACCTGATTGGCTGTTGTGTTCAGTTTCACTTTTGCTTGCTGTCCGATTCGGTATTTACCGAATCGGTATTTACTGATTCGGTATTTACCGAATCGGTATTTCCAATGCATTCCTATGGGCCTTTTGGCCCATAGGGATGAATGGGAAATACCGATTCGGTAAATACTGAATTGGTAATTACCGATTCGGTATTTTCCAAAAGTCCGATACCGAATTTTACCGCTTCGGTAAAAAAAACAGAATTTTCCCCTACATCTCATTTACCGATTTTTGAATACCGAATCTGTAAAATTCGGTATTTAAGAATCGGTAAATTCAGATTACCTACATCTAGCCCTAAGTCTTTTATATGAATCATTCTTCCTGTGGTATTCATGTTCTCAATATCTTTTTCAGAGAAATCCACCCTGTAATGTTTCTGCAAATTCTTTTGCCTACTCAAATCTACTTCTAACTCAGCAGCCATTTCCTCTAATTGAGCATATTTGTTTTTAGTTTTCCAAGTTATGCTTTTGCAAATAAACAATAATTAATCATCCTGATATGCTTTCAAACTGTTAGTTCCAATCGTTCCAATTATTAATTCCTCCAAATCTGCTTTCAATTTTGCAACATCAAGTAATTTACATTCTGGGGTTTGTGCTGAATCTATTTTATTCGGGCTCTTTTCCGGAGTACGAGAGTCGGATTCTGCACCAGATGGAGTTTTACTTGTTAAACTTTGATTAAAAGTTAAATCAGGCATCATTAATTTTTCTCGATGTATCTCAGACAAATCTGAATAAAAATTATCACTCACTTTCTGTATTTCTGAATTTAATCAATCAATCATCAATCATAGCATTTGTATAGCACACTACTCACCCGGAGGGTCTCAAGGCGCTTGGGGGAGGGGGCTCTGCTATTGTTCGAACAGCCAGGTCTTGAGTTGTCTTCAGAAGGCGAGATGGTCCTGGGTCAGCCGGAGGTGGGTGGGGAGGGAGTTCCATGTCTTGGCCGCCAGGTAGGAGAAGGATCTTCCTCCGGCGGTGGCTCTTCGGATGCGTGGTACGGCGGCGAGGGCGAGGCTTGTCGAACGTAGCTGGCGGGTGGGCGTGTAGAAGGTCAAGCGGTCGTTGAGGTACTTGGGGCCCAGGTCTTGGAGGGACTTGTGTGTGTGGGTGAGGAGTCTGAACGTGATTCTCTTGCTGACGGGGAGCCAGTGCAGGTCCCTCAGGTGTCCGTAGATGTGGCTGCGTCGGGGGATGTCCAGGATGAGTCGGGCGGAGGCGTTCTGGATGCGTTGGAGTCTTTTCTGTAGCTTGGCTGTGGTTCCAGCGTAGAGGGTGTTTCCGTAGTCCAGTCGGCTCGTGACGAGTGCCTGAGTGACCGTCTTCCTGGTTTCAGCCGGGATCCATCTGAAGATCTTACGGAGCGTGCGTAGGGTGTTGAAGCATGATGAGGAGACGGCGTTGACTTGTCTGGTCATCGAGAGGGAGGAGTCCAAGATGAAGCCCAGGTTGCGTGCGTGGTCTGTTGGCTTGGGTGCGCTGCCTAGGGCCGGGGGCCACCAGGTGTCGTCCCAGGCGGAGGGCGTTGGTCCCAAGATGAAGACTTCCGTCTTGTCTGAGTTCAGTTTCAGGCGGCTGTTCTTCATCCACTCGGTGACGTCTTTCATCCCTTCGTGTAGGCTAGTTCTGGTGTTGGTGGGGTCACTGGTGAGGGAGAGGATCCGTTGGGTGTCGTCGGCGTAGGAGATGATGTTGAGGTTGTGTTGGCGTGCGATGGCTGCAAGGGGTCTCATGTAGACGTTGAAGAGGGTGGGGCTGAGTGATGATCCTTGCGGTACGCCGCAGATGACTTCGGTGGCCTCGGATCGGAACGGGGGGAGGCGGACTCTCTGTGTTCTTCCGGCGAGGAACGAGATGACCCATTCCAGAGCCTTCTCTTAGACACCAGTGTTGCTGAGGCGTTGGACTAGGGTGCGGTGGCAGACGGTGTCGAACGCTGCGGAGAGGTCCAGGAGGATGAGGGCCGCTGTTTCCCCGTTGTCGAGCAGGGTTCTGATGTCGTCGGTGGCTGCAATGAGGGAGGTCTTGGTGCTGTGGTTGGCTCGGAAACCGGATTGCGAGGGGTCAAGGGATCCGTTCGTCTCGAGGAAGGCGGCAAGCTGTCTGTTGACGGTCTTCTCGATGACTTTGGCCGGAAAAGGTAGGAGCGAGATGGGGCGAAAGTTCTTGAAGTCGGTGGGGTCCGCTGTTGGTTTCTTCAGTAGGGCGCTGAGCTCGGCGTGCTTCCAGCTCTCCGGGAAGGTGGCGGTGTTGAAGGAGATGTTGATGATGTCCCGCAGTTGGGGTGCGATGATGGAGTCGGCCTTGTTGAAGACGTGGTGGGGGCAGGGGGCAGATGGAGATCCGGAGTGGATGGTGTTCATCGTGCGGGCTGTGTCTTCGGTGGTCACCGTGGTCCAGGTGCGGAGGGTGGCGGTGGGGGGCGTTGGTTCGACTGTGGGGTGCATGGATGGTGCGCCGAAGCTGTTGTGGATGTCGCAGAGGTCTTGAGAAGGAGTGATGTCGTTGTTGCCCGTGCTGGGGTTGGAGAACTCCTTGACGATGCTGAAGAGTTCCTTGCTGTCGTGGGCGATGTTGTCCAGTCGTTCCTTCAGTGTTTTCTTCTTGGTAGTGCGGATGAGCTGGTGGTGCTTGCGGGTGGCTTGTTTGAGGGTGGTCATGTTGTCTGTGGTCTGGTTGAGGAGCCAGGCTTTCTCGCGGGTGCGGCAGTTCTTCTTGGAGTCCTTGGGTTCGTCGGTGAACCAGGTGGCTTTCGTGCTTCTGGGTCTGCTGGGAGGGTTCTTCAGTGGCGCGAGGTCGTCTGCACAGGCGGTCAGCCACTGTGTGAAGTTGCAGGCTGCTTCGTTGGGGTCCGTTGTGCTTGCGGGCGGGTTCTGGCTGAGGGAGGTGGTGAGCTGCTCGGCGGTGATCTTGCTCCAGCTCCTGTGAGGAACCTGTTGCGGGTGGTGGTGGGTTGTTGTTCTTCTGAAGCTGAAGTGGACGCAGCTGTGGTCGGTCCAGTGAAGTCCGGTAGAGTGGCTGAAGGTGATGTGCTTGCTGGATGAGAAGATGGGGTCAAGCGTGTGGCCTGCATAGTGAGTGGGGGTGTTGACCAGTTGCTTGAGTCTGAGGTTTGCGAGGTTGTCCAGCAGGGCGGCGGTGTTGCGGTCCTTGTTGTTCTCCAGGTGGAAGTTGAGGTCCCCTAGGAAGATGTAGTCTACGGAGGGAAGGCGTGCAGGCTGATGAAGTCTGTGATGTCTTCGCTGAATTGTGTGCGTGGTCCCGGGGGTCTGTAGACGAGGGTGCCTCGGAGGGTTGTCTTGGGGTCCGTGTGTATCTGGAAGTGGAGGTGCTCGGCGGCGGGGAAGGTGTCGCTGGGGTTGGTTGTGATGCGGATGGGGTTCTTGTGTACGATGGCGGTCCCTCCGGACGATCTTGTATCCGTCCGGGATGGCGATGGCGATGTCGGGCGCTGAGGAGGCGTTCATCCAGGTTTCCGTGAGGAAGGCGACGTCTGGTGATGTGGTGTCGAGCAGGTTCCAGAGTTCGACGGCGTGTCTGTGGACGGAGCAGGTGTTGAGCAGGATGCACTTGAGGTGGTTGTTGCTGGCGCTCGGCTTGGCGGGAGCGGTGCAGGTCCGGAGGCAGGTGAATTTGCAGGCATGGCAGGTGAAGGGTCTGTGGGTGCGTTTCGGAGTGGCTTGGCAGCAGGCGGGGGTTGGACCGGCGTTGAGTGCGTTGAGTGTGGCGGCGTTGTAAGTCCTTTGTGTTGTCTGGCGTCGGCGGGGGCCAGGGGTCCTGGTGCTGGGCGCGGTCCAGGCGCGGACGGGCGCAGACGTGCTTGCCTTTGGCGCGCCTTCGGCGCACAATCGGCGCGCCCGCTGCGCGTCTGTGCGGTCGCCATTTAAGGCTAAGTGGGTGGGAGGAGCAGCTGGGAGGCGGGAGCGGGGAGGACACGGAAAAGAGGGGGCGTGGCCACGAGAACGTCGGCGGGAAGCGGGGAGCGGGGCGGGCAGGCAGAGCGGGAAACACACAAAATCCAACAACTTTAAACAAATTGAAGCACAAAATACAACAACTTTAAACCAATATTAGCACAAAATACAACAGGTTGAAACAGATTTACGGCGAAACAGCTGGGGAACAGTACAGTGAGGCAGGCAGCTAGGGAGACAGGCAGACGGCAGAACGAGGCTGCGACCAGCAGCGAGGGGCACACGAAGGGCATACACACAGCTGGTGGCCGTGCGGCGCGGGGGTGTCCTGAGAACAGTCAAAGCTGAATGTCTAATTTCTCTTTGATCAAATACTGGAAGAACAGGTCCGATTGTTACAGGTACTGTTAATGCTTCCATGCTTTTAGTTAACTGCTGTATTAATTCATTCGTAGAACGAATATTTTCTGAGGTACTTGGTAATTCCTCATATCTTTCTGTTCTTTTTCCATTTGGGGTTACATTTCTCTGGACTGGGGTTTCATTATTATAAACTGGAGTTTCATTTCTATGAACTGGTGTTTCAGCATAATTTCTATTCTCTCCTGATATATTTGAACTACATCTTGTTTCTACTCTTTCAGGTGTTTTCCTATGATCAGGATTTGTTTTAGGAGATGCCTCCTGAATAATTTCTCTTGGAGGGGCACTAGGAGAAGTCCATGAACAAACTGGTTGATAAGGTGGCGGTTTTCTAGTATAAATTTCTTCTAATACTGCATCTTCTGACTCATTTTCTTCAATAATATTATT
Organism: Lissotriton helveticus; assembly: GCF_964261635.1. Lineage (NCBI taxonomy): Eukaryota > Metazoa > Chordata > Amphibia > Caudata > Salamandridae > Lissotriton > Lissotriton helveticus. Next base: position 685,497,288 of record NC_136067.1, on the reverse strand, counting down.
TTTCTTTTTAGTACACTTTTGTCCAGTTACCTCACTAATTAGCCTCACTGGGTATAAACCATCACACATGTCTGCACTTCTCCATCGACGCATTCTATCCTCATGTGTTTCTCTATTAATATCTAGTCCTGCTCTCCTTGATACTCCTCTACTCTCTCGTTGTAATTCAAACATTTCATCCTCCCATTCAGCTAGTGCTTCAAATTGAGTAGGTCTAGGCTTTGGTAAGAGTTTCATCATTTTTTCTCTTAAGTTTTTCAAAACTGCCATGTTAAAAGATCCATCTTCTGGCCATGCTAATACACCATCATTTTTAGTATACTCCATCCAATTCTCAATCCAAAGACAAGTATGATAACCATATTCACCCAACATATACGCTGCAGGTGTTTTGTACTTATGAATTAATCTTCCACCTCGCGTTGCAATTTTCTTGTCAGGTTTAAGTTTATTTTTCAATTTCTGAAACCATGAAAGCTTCTTTTTCTCTTTCATGTAATAATAATCCATGTTTTTAAACAATTTCCCTAACTTCGGTAAAGATCGTAACAACTTCCTTGTTATTCCACAACACCAACCAATCCGTGCGCGAAACTCACCAATGAACCAATCAGGTTAAGCTACGTCAGTATTCTGCTCAACCAATAGAATTGCTGTTTTTCAGGATAAGCCAATCAGCTCTAAGCTTGCCTTAGTCACATGAACCAATCGGTGCGCGAACACTGTGACATATGTTAGCCAATCACAGCGCGACTCTTGTGACGTATACTGCCGCTGCAGCTTCTCTGTCTCTCGCTCCGCTCCTTAAACTGGCACCTCCTTTACAATTTTAAAGCGCCATATTTACAAAACTTTCAATTGAATTCTGTTAGTAACTCCACAAATAAACAAACCATTTGTCTGTTTCGCTAAAATAAAGTGATAGCTTTCTCAATCATTCAAGTATTCTTTTTGCGTGAAATAGACGACGCTATTATCACAGAATATTTAAATTCGTCAATAAAGTAAGGCTACTTTACCCTTCTAGCAGGTAATAACGAACTTGTTTCTCTCTGAATGCACATAGACAATTCAGAGTTTCACTCGATCGTATATTACAAATTCATTTACACACATTCATACAGAGAAATCCCTAACCATGCATACATAAAATCTTTAGTAGGACTCTAACCCACCAAAAGAAATCCTCACTCGTCAGTAAGATAGACGACGCTTCCTTACACTTCACTCAAGCTTAGATAAATTCTACTACTCTTTTCACAGTGAGTTTTAAAACAGGCTCCAAGTCCCTATACTCGAAAGCTACGATTTCATAGACAATCCTCAATATGCATTCTACCTTACACACCTAAGATCCCTAAGCTTGTGCTGTACGTCCACAACACTAGTGATATACGGCGATACCACTATTTTGAAACAGAACAAATGCACTGTGTAACTTCACCTGTCACACTTCTCTTGCCGACACAACTAGGAATTTTCACACTGCTAGAAAAAACCTTTCGACTACATATAATAACTGAACAAACTTAACAAACGTAACATATGTTAGACATTGATCCTATGTATTTACCATGTAACATGTCAGTTACCATAGTAACCGAACTCTGCTACCAAGGAATTGATCCAGCGCTCCTCTTGAAAATCTGTCTCAATGACACTTCTGATCCCCACAATATTCACCATTAACCATGAATCACTTATAAAGGGCCATAACACCAATGAGACAATTTTTGAGCGACTGAATCTGGTGGTCTGATTAATTAAACTATCTACATTTTATTTACAAAATTATATACAACTGCAGTTTATCTATTTTTACCATGGTTTGAACATATATCAATTATTAATCAGGCCACTAAGGCGATTGAATCAACTGATGGTAACTAGATCATGAATAAACAAGACCAGCTTGTCATTTCAAATCCAATTTTTAATAACTATTATTATCATAAAGAAAAAGCATTTACGTTTTAAAAATCTTTATTTTATAAGCAATCAAGAAAGCAGCATTTTAGTGAGGAAATGAATTAATAAACTGACATTTTTAAAGCAAGCTCAAAAACATGAATTAATAGCAGAATAACAGTTTCCATTCCCTAAATCTATTTCCCTGACTGATTCTCACTCCACCTAGAAAGGAAAAATCATTTAAAGTCTGCTGTCCTTACGTGCGCCAAAAGTCCGACAGCATCTCACGTCAATCAGGAATCGGAAAGAAGAGAGTTTTTTTCTCCGCTCCAAGTGTCAGGTTTTATACCTTTCTTTCTAGCTAAACTTACTACATTTTACTTCTTTTCATGAAAATCCAAGCTTTTCATTGGCTGGCCAGTGTCAGTCCACGATAAAACATTAGATCATGTCCGTCACTTGACCAGGACCAGGCTTTTACATAAGCCCTATTGTCTCTCATTACCACGTCTTCCAGCTTCCTCAGAAAAGATACATTTTCCACGAGCTTCAAACTTTAACTTCCTAGCCTTGGCAAACACATTTGGTTCCTGTCCTTAAGCCTTTCTCCGAGTGCACGTTTTAACTCAGCTGAAGAACTGCTTTTTCATTTTATGTGATGATTGTGCAGTAAAAGTCTTCACAGCTACGCATGTGCAGGACATCGCTCTTGACAAGTTGAACCAGCATTAGGCCTCACTTCGGAAACTATTATTAAACAAAGACAAGACATCAATTAATTAAAGAATTTAGACCCATTCTGTTACCCACCCCCTTTACTAATTAATCCTGTTAATTATGTTACCTAGCTGTAGCACGAATAAGCAGCATTATATCTACCTTTCCTTTAGGAACTGCAGGAACTCTTTTATGCTTTTGTCACAGAAAGACATAACATAAGCACACAAAATAAGCACATGCCATTAGGTAAACAGCCGCATTTAATACTGACAAAGACAATAGACAAGGTTAGTTTAATTTTTCTCTCTTTAGCATTTGCAAAATCAAGCACAGTAATTATCCTGCGTGTACTGATGCAAGAACTCTTATACTATGTTGATTAGTATTTTCACAACAAGCATATTAATTCAATTATAATTATGGGAGATTAACTTCGCAAGTTTGAACAAAATCTTGTTCATCACCTTGCTCCATCAAAGCAATACAGTAGAACAGGAAGACAGCAAACTAAGTACTGAAACAGATGTAATGGGAAGAAAGGATTTACAGAAGGCAAGGCTACAAGGGTATTCTGGGATAGTATTGGATCAGGAGTCAAGAAAACAAAGTAGCACTGAAGGTTGTGCTGGAGCAGGAACAAGAATTGATTAAAAGCTCAAGTGCCAGTATAACACTGCAGGTAGAGCTAGTTCAGGAACAAGGAATTACTAAAGCTCAGGAGTCAAGGTAGCATTGCAGACAGTGCTAATTCAGGATCAAGGAATATGATAGCTCAGGAAGAGTAATCAAGGAAACACTGAAGGCAGTGCTAGGTCAGCTATAGCTCAGGAATCAAGAAATAACTAAAGCTCAGGAAACACCGGAAACAAGGATATCAAAAGCTCAGGAAACAAGGGTTGGTCTCACTGGTACACAGGTACAATGATCAACACTAGACTGAAAGGCACTGGGGCTTAAAAAGGCTCACAGTAATCACATTCATCAGGTGTTAGCAGGCTAGCAGCAGCCAGTCACAGGTGAACTGAATTCCTCCTCCCATCATTGGCCTGCAGGGGTGGAGACAAAGCAGTGAGCCGCAGATTATAGGTAATGGAGTTTCCAGCATGAGCAAACTGGCTTCCACAAAACCCGGCATGGATTGGGAGTGGATGGCAATTCCCAAATAGTATCCAAATGGCTGGAAGTCAGCATATGCATGCAGGGGAGTGCCTGGAAGCTTATCAGAACACTGGAAAGTCCCAAAATTCGTCCCCCTTGTGGTGGACACGAGAGCACAGGGAGCAAATTGTGAAACAAAGCATTGCTGCCATGAGCAGTGACCAGATTTGCTGATACTCAAAGACGTTATCACACATCAATAATGGCGAAAATATACTCAACCTCCTCATGATGACCTTGAATACCAAAAATTCAAAAATTGTCGGGAAGAACTTTTAGTTACCCCAGAAGACAACATCATATGATTGTTGAAAATTGTCATACCAGAGATTTGAAGACAACAGGTAATTGAACTGGCTTATGAGGTACATCGTGGAGTTGTTGCTACTAAATGGGCTCTACGGGACAGAGTGTGGATCCCTCGTCTTGACGAAAGAGTTGAAAAAGAGTTCAAGGCATGTCATATGTGTGACTGCTTGTCATTCAAGACAAACCTACATCCGTTAAACAACTTCTGATCGTCCAAAGGAAGCATGGGAGAGGATTGGAATTGATTTCTTTGGACCCCTTGACAACGGACATCACCTACTAGTAATTATTGATGAATATTCCTGTTTTACCTCGTGGAAGATCTGTCGTCAACTACTCATGGCAGAGTCATTGCGAGATTAGAAAGTATTTTTGCAACATGGGGTGTGCCTTCGATTTTGAAATCTGACAATGGCCCGCTTTCAGTAGTCGAGAATTTTTAAGATTTTCTCACTCATCTAAATGTCAAGCATCAGAAAAGCAAACCACTCTGGTCACACACGAATAGTGTGCTCAAGAGATTTGTGAGCGCCCTCAAAAAGACTGTACAGCATGTTCTGCTGGAAAAACATGAACTCAAATTAGTTAAGTCTACGCTTCATGCATACAGGTCAACTTATCTTTCTATAACAGGTAAAAGCCCTGCCACCTTAATATATGGGAAAGCCATAGGAACCAAACTGCCACAATGTATCAATGAGAGATCTATTGACCTTGTTAAACTTCGCACTACCGAAGCGTCTCACAAACGCAAAATGAAGTCCTATGCGGATAGACGCAGCTGTGCTCAGAGCACTGTGTTCAAAAGAGGAGACCAAGTTATCGTCAAGCAGAAACAGAAATGCAAGTCTGATGCTCCTTTTGATGCTGACCCACTGATGGTTGTGACTCGTAAATGACACATGCTGACTGCTCACCATCCTGGGAAGTCCATTACATGAGATTCTTCGCATTTCAAACACATGCCTCAACCGTTGCCACCTTCAGACGGCAGAAGTGAGACTTATCTACCTGAGAATCCAGAGAGCCCCATGGCTGTACCAGTGTCTCTGTCACCAGTGTCTGCCATGGACACTTTTCCTATATATCGGCAGAAGACCAGATCTGGGCAATGGATTTGAGCACCACAACGACTTATAGAAGAGTGATGTATATATGTATTATTTGTACTTTTTATTTAACACAATCGGAGATGTAGTGTCTTGTGAGTTAGCGACGACAGGAACCTTTTGGTTCCTGACGGACTCCATAGAACAGTGACGTAAGTGCTTGGGTATGGGACATAGAATACCTGATGTAGAATATTCAGTTAACATCTACACACTGGGGAATAAAGATATGTAATACCAAGTTCCTTGTATGGTGTGATCATTTGCATGTACCTGGGCTGCAGAGGACGCCACATAACCAAACTCCTCTCTGATGTACAGTAGCGTTACAATGTACAGTGGATGGAATTTTTATCCCCTGTATACTCATGTAATTTCTTTCAAAATATTCTTACCTCAGCATAACCTTTCATCATGTTCAGCATCCAAACATGTCCCTTCACTGATAGGCTAGGGAAACAAAAGGACTCACTTGAGTAGGGGTATCACAGTGCAAATCTCGGCAATCACTGCATAATAGCCTCACTTAGTAACCACACCAATACTCTTTCAAGCCAGAGTAGGAGACTGATAGCCATTTAAGTCTAGCTGGAGGGCAATGGGGTATATTGGCAATCAGGGATTAAGAAGCTCACCACAGAGATCTTTGCAGCACATGTAAAGGTTGACGGTCAATGGTTCTTTTTCCTTTCTGTACAGTTTCTTAGTCATTAAGAAGCTGGGTTGAGGTAGCCTTTTCTAGTTAGCTTAATTCAGCAGGGGCACCACTGCTAACCCCGCCCCTCCCGACAGCAAGTGGGCTCCTTTTCTTTCCTCAAGGCAGGCCATGCTGCACTTCCAACAGCATCGAGGGCACACAACCAGTTTCCAAGTTGATAAGGGAAAGTAACAATCAAAGAGTCCAGCCCCGGAGCTAAGTTGTCTTCTCAAACATACTGGTGTGTGTTTTGTCTGTAGTCAATGGGAATTCCTCACAATATTAGTAGACCAATTACCCAGTCATTATTCCCTGGTTGGCTATAGGAAATCCCACCTTTTCTGTGTTGACTACGCAGATTTTTCACCTTTTGTTGGATCCTATTGTTGCTGCTTTTAAAACTCTGTGCACTTCACCTCATCTAGCCAGGAGTAAAAAGCCTGTTCTTCCCCTTTAAACATGGTTAAATTGGTGTATTGCTAATTGGACTATTAAACTAGTCAGTGTTATATGGTGTAGAAAGTACACCCTAGGCCTGGAAGTTAAATGCCAATTGTAGACTTCAGCACTTATTGTGCCACCCTCTACAGCGGCATTGCAATTCTAGCTACATGCCTATCCTTTGCAGCCTGACCTCTACAGTGTCAAACCTGCAGTGCGACCTTTCAAAATAATCTTTTCTCACAGGTAAATACCTCTCTTTTAAATAACCTTTTAATTAAGTCACCCATATGTAGGTCTTGTAGCCCACGAGGTAGAGGGATTAATATTTAAAAGTGGTACAGGTAGAAAATTCACACTAACATGCTCACAGTGACACAGCCTTAAAAGCGATTTTCACAGAGTGCAGATTAAAACACTAGCACTGTATCTTGGAAATTGTGTCAGCTAGAAAAATAATTAAATGACTATTATAATAGCTATTGAAATAAAAAATCAATGGTGAATCAGATGTGTAATACATATTTAGGTAAAGTAACTATTAAGAGTTACTTTTTCCCTGCTTGCCGTTCCTGGAAGCTAATTGACATTTACTCTCCAGTAGCTCCCAGCTTGTGCTCAGCCTGGGATAGATGTGAAAGAGGTGTCGAATTTCTCCCAGAAGCACACAATAAGCTGACCTGAATAGATAAAGATTACTCATCTAAGCCCAATAGAAAATGTAGAGTGAGAGCTGTGGCCATTCTGTTGACACCACAGTGTCACATCCTGCGTGGCAGATCTGTTGACCCACATGTAACACTTTGGAGCACTTCAAAGGGAGAGAACAGGGTGCCAGGACAATTCTTGTGTATTCTCTGCTGTTGGTGAAGAACCCTACTTTTGTCCTATCAGACTTCTGTCTCTGGGTTTGTTGTGGGTATAGTTCCTTCTTCAAGTTGAATGTTAGTGTTAGATTTGGGAGGACACTGGTGATTGCCATAATACACACATCTCTCACCTATACCCTTCAGAGCCCAAGATTAGTGTGGCAGAAGACTTTCACCATCTTGAAAATGCCATTACACAAGGCATTTTGAGCCTGTTTGCTGTAAGGAAAACAGGAACTACTTAAAAACTTGGGTAGGGTTGCTCCCAGGAACTTTTTTCCCATTGATCCGGAAGTGCCCAAGGGTCACCCCACCCAATAACTAGTGCTGTACATAAATATGGCACCCAAAGGCAACTCATCAGAGCACTTTCAAGAGCTACGGAAGAATAGTAGGGGACTGAACCTGCTGTCTGTGGCTTGTGAGGAGCTCTGAAAGACTAAACCTGCTCCCTCTTGTACCCAGGTCAAAGAAGTTGACTACAAGGGTCAGTTGGCTGGTTTCCTCCTGGGGCTACAGGGGCACAAAACGCTGCAAGAGGCCTTTACCCTACTATTCCCAGCTGACCAGTGGCAGCAAGAACACAAACTGGACTTTGCTGGTGGCCACTGTCTGGCATCCTGCGAGTCTCTATGTACCCCGTTGAAGTTCTGGGGGTTTAGAAGTGTACTCCTGTGGTTGCCTGAGCACCAGGAAAGAGCTGGAAACTTTTGAAAACGTTTGCCGTAGAGATCTAAAGCCGAGGGAGCCTACCACAAAATGTGCATGGCTGACAGTTCCAAAAGCATTAGGATCTCTGAAAAAATGACCTTTCCATCTAGTGCATCCGAACAGGGCTCTATCGTGGTCTGCTTCAAATCTTGTCTATGATCTGGTGTACCACAACTATTGACTTCTATTGGTGCTGTGAGCTTTTTGACATGATATTCACTTAAAATTTAACAAAATCATATCTCCGATCCCCTTATTGGATTTTTGTTGTTTAAGTGTCAGATTGTTAATTATAATGTTCTCTATGTTTCCAATTCAGTTTGTGATTTTTATTGTGTTTTGACAGTATTACTGTTTTGGTACTGCATAAATACTTTACAGAATGCCCTAAGTTAAGCCTGTCTGCTCTGTATCATGGATACTGGGAGGGTGCACTCAGGTTAATTTAGTGGCTTTGAGGCTTCACTCTGACAAGAGTTGTGATTGTTCCTTAAGATGGGCAGTGATAATAATTACATTACTTGCCCTGACCAATCAGTCCTGTGCAAAGTTCAAACTTTGAGGAACACCTCCAATCATATTCTGCATATGATCTGCATGGTCAGAACACACCATATTGAGGTCTCCAAAGCCTGTTTGAGGCAGTTTCGATCTTTTTTTTCATTGTGACTGTTCAGCCCAACTACAGGAGTGCTCTGGCAAATTTTCAGGAGGCAAAACTACACAGGAGGAGCAGTGCTTAATTGATATAGTGGTGGTTGAACTGGGCCACCAGCACTTATTTTTCTGCATCAGACATTTACCAAAAGCGAGAGAGAAAAACAAACACAATGGAAAGGAGAAGGAAGAGAAGGAAGGAAAACTGTCATAAAGGGAGAAAGCATGAACATGCAAGCGTGAGATAAAGGGGCAGGAAGTGTCTGGCGGTGAATTAAAGAGGCATGAGTTGGATTTAAGACTATGCAGCATTCGTTTTGAGGGTGCCAACACTTAACAGCACTGCCTGCAGGCTTCTGAGTAGGGCTTTTGAACACTGTGCTCAATCTTTTAAAATGTAAGCATTGCAGGAGAGGATATGTCATTCCTGTCCACCAGATATTGAGCCTAGTTACAGTTAAACCTCTGGATGAATTAAAGAATGTTCAAGTGCCTACTTCCAACACAAAGCTTGTGCATCGTGACTCCTTTGTGCTCTGTATGAAGTTGCCATTTCAGGAAAGAAATACTGAAATAGATTCCTTTGTCTGGCTGGCCAAGCAGACACAGACCCCACGGCCAAATTGCTCACACATGCAAATTGTTTATTCCCAGGCCATGTCCTACAAATACGGAGTGAAGGACATATTTCGGTAAGGCTAGAAGAACCTTTTAGCAGGACATGGCAGGATGGACCAGTGCATATCTCTTCCCTGATGGCAACAGGTAACGAGCATTTGCAATGCAATAGGTCTCGTATTTACGCGAGTTTGAGCTATTGACATTGCAAATAACAATGCCTTTTATTTTTGTTTTTGTTTTCAAAACATAAATAATAGGCTTTTTCATTTACAATGCCAGTAGCTTAAACTCGAGACCTATTGCTTGGAAATACAGTCTGTGGACCTTGCAAGCAGTGCTGGACTGGCCCGCCCGAGCGTGCACGGCTTCACTAGAGCTCCACCCCCGGGGTTTAAAAGGTGAGAGTAGGCACAATGAGCGAGGGAGCACACCCGCTCAGCTGCCAACACAACTTTATTGAAATGCACTGAATCAGCTAACTGGTCTGCCCTGTCCCATGCAGGAGGCACACATTCGAGAAGACAAATGAAGATGAGGGGGTTGGAGAGGGGCAATGCCGGCTACGGTGGCTAATGAGCGACCCCTCCCTGGCATGCATGGAAGCCTCCACATGTAGGGACAATTGGAAGCAAAAGAAGGCAACACATCATCTTTAGTGGCAATTTGTAGCAGGATTAGGTTCTAAAACACCATGAAATGCAAAAAGCGGGCCACCCGAGGAGCCTCTCTGGAGCTGGACGAGCGATGAAGCACATAGGAGGCCGAGGGAGCACCCCTAGCCGGGTGGGACTTAACACAGGCCATGCTTACTTTACACGGTGCACAGGCACAGCCTGGCAGAGGCAAATGAACCACAACTCAGTAACTGGCACCTTGTATGAATCTAACCAGACTCCTCTGAGAAGTCCTGCTCTGACTGACCCTGGGTGTACGTGCTCCGGTACCACAGCTGTTGCCCCCCCAAGGTGTCTGCATTGGGGTCCTGGCAGCACAGCGTCCGTGGGTAAACAAAGTAATGCGGCCAACATTACGTGAAAGCGCACAATGTCGCGCTTGTTAAAAAAAATGTAAAATAAATATTCCCCGGCTGATATTACATAAAAGCGCACAACACAATGTAACACAGCCGACAATACATTAGAGCGCACAATGGAGGACTGCTCTGCAGGGCGTTTCCATTGTGCTAATACAAGAAAAAACTGCTTAGCAGCTAATTAAGAGATACTGTGTCACGCCACGATTAAAAGATTCAGTACAGGTAGGCGGGGTCTAAAGGAGGCAGGGAGGTAACAAGGAGGGACTAAAAAGCCTCATTGACAATGGAAATCCAGGGTTTAGCATGCACGATGACACAAGCCAATGGAAAAATGGAGCGGAGCCTAAACCCCACTTCTGAAATTGGTTTGATTACAAGAAGCCTCGCAGAGCGAGCAGCGCATGCGCATTGCAATGCTAGGCAAGACCTAAAAAGGACTGTCCGTTTCACTATGAATCAATCCATCGTGCTGCCAATAACCCTAGTCTGTCTGGTGACAGTGGCCCTTCTCCCTATTGCACCTTCTGACCTAAGAGACACACTCTGAAGTCTGAGCCTGGAAAAGATGGAAGCCCCATGTTCACAATAGCAAAAATCCAAAAATTATACAGCGACATTAGTATAGCTAAACCTATGAAATTCTATCTCAGCCACTCGTCAACAAGCATCAGAGCAAGGAACTCATTGCCCACCCGTACTGAAGCCATGGAGGGTAATCACAGGTTTGGAAGTCCTCAAAAACGTGTGTTTCCTCTCACTGAGGGCTGTTCTGACTGCTCATAACCTCTCATCAGACGTACGGGCAAATGTGCCACCTATGAGCAACACTTCTCCTGACACGATCAAATATAATTTTACAGCCCCACAGATAATGATCTAATGATCAATGCCTAACCTGATATTGAAGAATAAAGGAGTTCCAAGGTTACCTTCAGCTTGCTGGATAGTGGAGATTCTCTGGCCTTTTACTGTGTGATGAGGCTTCTTCATGAGAAATAGGCAGAAGTCCTGTCTGCCCTCTTATCTGCAGTGTCGCCCCATTTCCAGTGTAGTGTACCCGTCATCGACTCCATCACCTGAACGCCCTGTGGGCAGATTTAAGTCCAACAGAATGCAATCTGCCGAACTTCCCAACATTTCCTGTGGCATCAAGGCTGTCCTGGACCACAGCTGGAGCCATTGTGGTTTTACACAGAAAGATTTTTAAATGTTTCCTCATCGTGGGAGAAAATTCCCAGCACATGTGGACATGGTGAGAATCCTGAAAATGGACCACCAATTTAGGGCATCTATCTACAGGACTTTGCGCAAGTGACAAGTGTGCTTCTATGCTGCCACGGCATGGCGGACATGCTGAAATGGCCTTTGTTTCCCCTCCGGACTAACTTGCCATACAAACAGCATGGTTTCAAGGAGAAAGGCCTGCTCAATGTTGGGCAAGTCAAAAAATGTGGGAGCCTTGCTGCCTCCAATGTGCTAACGGCTACACCAATCGTTGACATTCAGGGCATGAAACATAAAATGAAGTCATTGGTAGCTTATTGGTGTTAAAAAAGGACACAGTGCCCTATAAATGCAAAGCTACTGAACGACAGCATCAATACAGAGACTGGCTTCGCACAGCTTAATAATAGAATGATCTTCCTTAACACAATAAAGGTTAGGGGTCCACTGGGACAGGTCAGCAAGGAGATCCTATAGCGACTGTCCATGTTTTAGTGGTAATACTACCCAGATTCTATACTATGATTCTATAATTGTGTTTCAACAACTGGTAATGCTGATATTACCACACATTTATATTCAAATGGAGAATAGCCTGCGGAAATAAAGCTTCCATCTGATTTTTCCTATTTAAATGTGCAACATGAACATCAGCTTTTTAATTGTGCTAATGGACACTTTTTTGTGCGGAGAACTGGAAATATGCCTTTTTATAAGTAACAACTTTGCACATATTTAGCACAATTGTTCCTCCTCTGGACGGTCTTGAAGTGCACTTGTCTGATCTCCAGTATCAAAATAATAAGGGCCTTATTTATGAGGCTGTGCGCCACTTTTACGCCGCTGGTGCGTCACTTTTTGTGTCGCACCAGCGGCGTAAAAAATGCGCCTTGTTGCACCATATTTACAAAGTGACGCATCTAGGTAGATGCGTCACTTTGTAAACCCCCGTGCCACATTATACCTGCGCCAGGTATAATGTATGCAAGGGGGGCGTATTGACGCAAGAAAGGGTCGTAGAAGTGACGCAGTGAAATCTCCCCTTTTTATTCTTTTTTTTAATCTTTTTTAAAAAAAAAATTTTATTGAGATGGATCAGAATACGAAAAACACATACATATTTACAGATTACAGATATCAGATATCAAAAAAAAAAAAAAGACATATCGGAAATTTAGACATCAGGATTAAAACAAATTCACAGATATAAATAATTCTTTAACAACTACCAGTACTAGTCACAATCCAAATGGCTTAAATATAAATTGGCATCATAGGAAGACATTACCTTACAAAGCATAATAGGTAGTATAGGGACAAATAAAATCCATCATCTTATTTTCCTCCAGTTACTTAGCGGAGCCCATATCTTTTTACCATGCTCTTTCCTCTTTTTACCCTTAAAATTATATAAACAGTCTTCAATATTATGTGTCCCTAGCAACCTCGTGAGCCACATCTGAAATGTGGGAGCTATCGGGTCTTTCCAGGCCGCCGCAATTAAAATTCTAAAAACAGCGACACACAGAAAAATAAAGGCTTCGGCTTCCTGATCAACTTTAAGATTTTCATCCCTGCCAATCAAAACAGTAGTTGGGGATAGAGGAATTTGACACTCTAGCAGCCCCGATAGAAACTTCTCCATTTCTTTCAAAACGGGCTTGAGATTCTGGCAAGAGTAAAACATATGTATTAGATCTGCCGGACCTTGGTTGCACCTTGGACAACTATCTGTATCCCTTTTACCCCATTGAAACAGCTTAGCGGGGGTGTAGTAAAGATTAAAAATCATCTTATAATGTTGTGCCTTCAGATTGGTCGCTCTTAATACTTTCCTGTTTAATGCCAGAGCATAATCCACATCAATGTCTGGATCTCCTATTCTTACAGCCCAGGCATTTTCTACTTGTCCGATATCCTCTTCCAATCCCTGTAAAAGATGATTATAGCCTATTTTAATCTTTTTACCCCCAGTCTTTATATATTGTACAAGTGGATTTAGCTTCAATGGGAAAAAGGGGGGCCCCTACAATGTACTGAGTTAGCTACTCGTAGGGAGTATAATCTATGTAGAGAAGAGGTGTAGCAAACTCCATGCGTGTATATAGACCCTAGATCTAATAATGTATACTATACAACATCCAAATAAATATGTGCTGAAACAGTGATATATCAAAAATTTCTTAAATCTTTTTATTTCAGTTATGATATATTTTCTTATTATTTTTTTCTTTTGGTTATAACTTTTTTACTCATTCATTTCATTTTTTACACTAAAAACATTTATATCTTTTATAAATGACATTCAAAATCTGTAAAGAAAGATTCTTACAAATAGAAAAGTGCAAGGACAATCAGTGTAGACAGAAAAACTACATAAACACAATGTCAAAAATAAAATACAAAGGTGATATACGATATAACCAGTCGTTGGAACAATTGATGAAGGCAATGCGGTTGAATAGAACTACGTGCGTTTCGGCCAAGAGGCCTTCGTCAGGTGACCGTCATTCGTACATTACATATATACAAAAAATGTGATATGACCTAAACAAACAAAACAAAGACAAAAAATATATATAAATAAACAGCACATACACGAAAATCAAATTCAACAATTCATGGTCCAAACCGTATCAGTATTAGAGGGTCTATAACTTTTCATATATAGATGCATATATGTATACAGTATTTACATTTCAGTGCAACCACTCAATATCAATTATAACAAAACCATCTGATTATTTGATTTGAACATGCTAGATTGCCTTTTTATTGATGTTTATCAACTTTGCACTATACATGATAATTTTTTAACGTCAAATAGATTTTTTTCCTTAACGTTTTTACTTTACTCCTACATGTGGTTACTTTTCTACGGGGTTCAAGAGGAGTTCAAAAACCAACAGTTCCATATTTGAGATAAATGTTAAAAACAGAAGAAATAAAGAAAGAAAGATAACTCTAGATGTGAATAAAGAATTGATAAGATCGACCTATAACCACCCTTGCTCCAGAAAAGAGAAACAACCATTATTACTTACATCAAAAAAGGAAGCGTTGTAGGATCAACACAGAATATTTGGTTCCTATGAAGGCAGCTATTATTTCAATGGCATCAATTCTACCATACTGAAAAACAGACATACGGTCTTATTAAGACACTAAATATTCACTATACAGTGCTATAAAGAATATATATACTGGTTCAAAATAGAAATATACCTGATTTGTTAATGCAAATGACTTTCAGCGCACTCAATCATGTGCGTAATTCAAGTAATTGGGTCAAGGTGCGATAAAAACGTTTTCATGGAATCCTTTTCGAAGTAGCCTGACTCTGTATTAATGGAGGCAAGAGAGATACTATTTATATGCCGCAACGTCCTTATTATTATCAGTTACGGTCTATTCACAACAAATATATGAAGTTAGTTAGATTTAGCAAACCAGAGGCCTGTACTGAAATACTATTTTTATGCCGCAAACCCTTCTTTTTATCCGTTAAGGTCTATTCTAAACCAATATCCGAAATTAGTTACATTTTGAGGACCAGAAGCCTGTGCTGGCGATATAGTTTTGAACCCACAGTGTACCCAGTTATGACAGGGCGGTAATCGCGCAAAAATTGTGCGGGTATATCCAAAAATGTTTTATTAAAGAACAGCATATGCGTACAAATGGAACATATAATAGTTCATTTTAAGTGCAGCTGAAGAGACACAAACATTACACTAAACAATTACCCAAAGAGACTTTTTATGGGGTGGATTCATACCTCCGAGGTCTGACGATTATTATTTCTAGCGTTCAATTTAATTGATATTATTCTAATCGGATTCCAACGGACCTGTTGAGTGCCGTAATCTATTTCTTAGTTGTGTACATGCTCTAAAAGATAAGAAAACACTATTGTACTAAGCATGACAATAGTATAAACAGCCTTACTAGTCCAATCTTTTATTGCCATTACCTTGGCGTGATAATATAAATAAATGTACCGGATAAGAGTTCATGTAGGTCCTGTTGAGTGCCGTAATCTAATTCTTTGTTGTGTACATGCTCTAAAAGATAAGAAAACACTATTGTACTAAGCATGACAATAGTATAAGCAGCCTTTCTAGTCCAATCTTTTATTGCCATTACCTTGGCGTGATAATACAAATAAATGTGCCGGATAAGAGTTCATGTAGGTCAGGCTTTCTGCAACATGAACATAAAACAGGGAGAATGGAGTCAGTATATATTCATACTCTAAAACTATAATACTATCAATCCAGAGATATTTCACTCTGATTCAAAGCATACCTTCGTTTCCGGGATATCGTGCTCTGAAACGGGGGTTCTGCTCGTTTGGTCCTTCCGGTGGCAGCGATCTAAACGAGTTGTGCGGTTTCTGACTTTATATACGTTTACGCGCCCTCATAACCTCCCACTTAGTACTTAACAGCTGCTGCCAATTACTGATGGCGCGACTTGATGACGTAAAGCGCCTAACCTAGAGTCGCAAGAGTATAATCGATATTGAAGACAGACAGACTCCATATGGGTCTAAGTTGAAAATGTCAACACTGCAGAAACAGCGGAAAAAAGACTTCCGATCATCACTTATGATGATTACAGGGGTTCTAATGGTTTTTAATTTAAAATTATATATATAGTAAAACAACCAACTAAATTATTGATTATGAACTCAAATTGTCACAAAAAATAAAACGAAAAAGAAATTTTGGCAAACAAACGGTATTTAATATCTTGATTAAGATACAAACTGTATTGGGGGTTATTTACGAATGTTAACATGATTACAAGTATTTAACTGGTGATAGACATTATCATCAATAGTTCATGCGGTAAATAATGTTACTCACCATAAACATAGCACCAGATCATCAAACGAGTCACTCAGTGACACTCGTTTGTTATAAGTACATGTCTATGTGTAAGGTCATACCCAGATACTATGATTATAGAATCGCTTGCTGCCACGGAATTTCCGAATTCAGGCCCGATTTAAAAGTGTCCAGAGTGAAAATCCAAAACACTTCACGTTTTCGACGAATTTTGTCTATGTTGATACCTGTTTTAGCCACAATTTTTTCTAAGACTATCCACTGAATTTCTTCAGGTTTGTGACCCTTGTCTAGATAGTGCGACACTAACGGGGCATTTATCTTTCGCGTGCGAATTGCCGATTTATGTTCAGTAATTCTTGTATATACAGAGCGTGAGGATTCACCAACATATCCCTTGTTGCATGGACAGATTAAAAGGTAAACTATGTTGGTGGTTTTACAATTTGTCATATGCAACAAGGGAATAGTTATTTTATTGAAGGTGAATTCCGTAGTTTCAATTGTTAGTGGACAAATTTTACGGATTCCACATCTATGATTTCCTATCACCGGAGCCCCAGTGACAATATCTCTTTGGCTCTTGGCCTTCATAGTTGACATTCTGGATCTAACAACTATATCCTTAATGTTTTTGTTTTTCTTATAGGCAAAGAGAGGTTTGTTTATAATCTCCTTGCCACTCCTGTTAACATTAAGGATATGCCAATTAGCATATAGAATTTGTTCGATCTGATTATTCAGCATGGAGTGCCGTGTAACAAATACCAAACTGGCATCCCGTTTGTCGTTAGTACCTGTAAGGAGATGCTGGCGATCATAATACCTAGCTCTCTTGTACGAATCCCGTATCAATCTATGCGGATAACCGCGTTCTAAAAACTTCTCCTTCATTACAGTAGCCCTCTTGTCATAATCAATCAATCTCGTACAATTCCTCCTCAGTCTGAGAAATTGACTGAAGGGAATGCTATCTTTCTGTGACGAGGGGTGGTAACTACTGTAATGAAGGAGTGTGTTGCGTGCTGTCGGTTTGGTAAAAAGGTCCATGATTAGCTTTCCTTCATGATGTTTAATATTCAGATCTAGGAACTCGATTTCTGAGTTACTTATTTTCTCCGTGAATTTTAAATTGGGATCACAGGCATTAAGCCAAGATATGAAGTCTAGCAGAACATCTTCATTATCATCCCAAATGAAAATAATGTCATCAATAAAACGTGACCAATAAAAAATTGACTCAAAAAAAGGTGCCACTTCATTAAAAATAAATTTTTCCTCAAATAAAGCCACATAAATGTTAGCGATTGTAGGTGCACACGAAGCGCCCATACTGACTCCTCTAATTTGTTTATAGAGTTGCCCTGCAAATTCAAAAATGTTATTTTCCAAAATAACTTGGAGACAGTCCAAGATAAATGACATGTTGCAGTCGATATTAAAGGACTCAATGAACCACTTGGTGGCTTCCATAGCCCCTTCGCAAGGAATATTAGAGTAAAGGCTCTCTACGTCCAGTGTTACCATCCACTGACGGTGGGCATTGAACGTGGTGCCTTCAAACTGAGTGATTACATGTCTGGTATCTTTAATGTGTCCCAGAATTTTCTCTATGTGGGGACGCAAAATAGCATCTATGTACTTCGAGATGGGTTCTGTCACACTGCCAATGGTGGTGACTATCGGACGAAGGGGGGGATCATGTTCGTTCTTGTGGACTTTGGGGATCCCATATATACTAGCCATTTTTGGATTTCCTATGTTCATATAGTCATACTCTTTCTGGCAAATATCTCCATTCCCTAAGGCTTTAGTGATTAATCTGGTGATCTTATTTTTGATGGTACTAGTCGGATCTTTGGTGATTTTAGAATAGAATTTGGTGTCGCTAAGCATATTTACCATTTTCTCGATATAGTTGTTAGTGTCAAAAATGGCAATGCCGCCTCCCTTATCACAACTTTTCACAGTTATTTGGGTTGATTCTTTTAGTTGCAATAAAGCGTTGTGTTCATCAATGGAGATGTTATAGGGAGTATGTGGTATATATTTGGTGATGTTTTGTAGTTTGGAGGTGACAATTTTTTCAAAAATTCCTATTTCCGGATCAACTTGGTCCAGAGACGGTGTAAAAATCGATTTTGGTGACAAACCAGATCTATTTGGTTCACGCAACTCACATTCCTGATTAGAGAAGAAACTTTTCAATCGTAGTTTCCGAAAAAAACATATCATGTCATTGAACAGTTCAAATTTGTTCAACCCAGAGTGGGGAACAAATGAGAGGCCTTTCGATAGTACTGCAAGAGTAGCTGAGTTAGTATTATGACTACTCAAATTAAAGATAGGTATTGTGTTCATTGTCTCCAGTACCTTGCATTTCTCGTTTCCAGATACCTGTCCGTATTCTGTTGATGGTCCTGGAATTGAGGCTGATATTGACCCTGAGGTTGGTATGGTTGGTTCGATGGATATTGTCCCTGTGGTTGATATTGTTGATTGTATTGATATTGCTGTTGTGGCCGATATTGGGATCGATAATTCGTTCTCCAATTTCTTCTCGGTTGTCGTCTCCCTAAAAAAGGTCTGTACCCTTGATTCGCTCTGAAAAGATTTCCCCTCGGTTGAAAAGGTGACATACTAGAGTTACTTCCTGAATCCGAAGAATTAGAAAAGGTAGTAAAATTTTTTGATCTAGAGTCTGAATGAGTAATATATTCTTGATCATTTTCGCTTATTGGGGCATAAAAATTATCTGCCAAGTATGGATATACTTTTTCCATACTAAAAAAGCGTAGGTCTTTCTGTAATTTATCCATTTTGCGCTTAAATAGATAGTCGCTATATGAATTGAGGTCCATCTCTACATCTTCTAGCTTTTTTTTGATGTCTGTAATTATTGTAGAGTTTTGGATCTTATCCTCAAGATCTGCAATTTCTTTGGCTAGTTCGTCTAGAACCTCTTTGACCGTTTCCACTATAAGCATCATGTGGTCCCTAGAACATCTGTTAGAAATAAGGGACCAACGTTCCAGGAAATGCTTTAAATGGACAAATAGACCAGGGATGTTCTTTATCTGGAGACCCTGCGGAATAACTCCTGCTTTAAGATAGTCTAATATAAATCTTCCATGTAACTCAGTTCTTTTGCTTTTCTTTTTAAGGGCCAATAGTTTTAATAAGTCTTCACATTGCTCATTGTTTGATGTATTTCTAGTATCAAAACTAACCGAAGATCCTACCATAGAGGCAAATTCTTCGTCACTGAAGCCATGAGATTTTAATGTAGCCATAATGGATGCAAGGAAGAATAATATCAAAAAAAGCCGTGAAAGGAGAAAGACGATAGCAAGATTAAATTTAGATATATAGTCGGAACTGCTGGCTAGAAAACCCTGAATCACTACAAAAATATTATAGGTGAACAAATCATACACATAAAACTGACAAATAGAGACTGTGGTATACACTATTTGTTATTCTTTTCTCACACAAAATAAGACACATAAATACTGTGGCAAAGGGAATAATATAAGAAACAAAACCCCTCATGGACTGGCCATGAGTATAAATTCAATGGGAAAAAGGGGGGCCCCTACAATGTACTGAGTTAGCTACTCGTAGGGAGTATAATCTATGTAGAGAAGAGGTGTAGCAAACTCCATGCATGTATATAGACCCTAGATCTAATAATGTATACTATACAACATCCAAATAAATATGTGCTGAAACAGTGATATATCAAAAATTTCTTAAATCTTTTTATTTCAGTTATGATATATTTTCTTATTATTTTTTTCTTTTGGTTATAACTTTTTTACACATTCATTTCATTTTTTACACTAAAAACATTTATATCTTTTATAAATGACATTCAAAATCTGTAAAGAAAGATTCTTACAAATAGAAAAGTGCAAGGACAATCAGTGTAGACAGAAAAACTACATAAACACAATGTCAAAAATAAAATACAAAGGTGATATACGATATAACCAGTCGTTGGAACAATTGATGAAGGCAATGCGGTTGAATAGAACTACGCGCGTTTCGGCCAAGAGGCCTTCGTCAGGGGACCGTCATTCGTACATTACATATATACAAAAAATGTGATATGACCTAAACAAACAAAACAAAGACAAAAAATATATATAAATAAACAGCACATACACGAAAATCAAATTCAACAATTCATGGTCCAAACCGTATCAGTATTAGAGGGTCTATAACTTTTCATATATAGATGCATATATGTATACAGTATTTACATTTCAGTGCAACCACTCAATATCAATTATAACAAAACCATCTGATTATTTGATTTGAACATGCTAGATTGCCTTTTTATTGATGTTTATCAACTTTGCACTATACATGATAATTTTTTAACGTCAAATAGATTTTTTTCCTTAACGTTTTTACTTTACTCCTACATGTGGTTACTTTTCTACGGGGTTCAAGAGGAGTTCAAAAACCAACAGTTCCATATTTGAGATAAATTTTAAAAACAGAAGAAATAAAGAAAGAAAGATAACTCTAGATGTGAATAAAGAATTGATAAGATCGACCTATAACCACCCTTGCTCCAGAAAAGAGAAGCAACCATTATTACTTACATCAAAAAAGGAAGCGTTGTAGGATCAACACAGAATATTTAGTTCCTATGAAGGCAGCTATTATTTCAATGGCATCAATTCTACCATACTGAAAAACAGACAAACGGTCTTATTAAGACACTAAATATTCACTATACAGTGCTATAAAGAATATATATACTGGCTCAAAATAGAAATATACCTGATTTGTTAATGCAAATGACTTTCAGCGCACTCAATCATGTGCGTAATTCAAGTAATTGGGTCAAGTTGCGATAAAAACGTTTTCATGGAATCCTTTTCGAAGTAGCCTGACTCTGTATTAATGGAGGCAAGAGAGATACTATTTATATGCCGCAAAGTCCTTATTATTATCAGTTACGGTCTATTCACAACAAATATATGAAGTTAGTTAGATTTAGCAAACCAGAGGCCTGTACTGAAATACTATTTTTATGCCGCAAACCCTTCTTTTTATCCGTTAAGGTCTATTCTAAACCAATATCCGAAATTAGTTACATTTTGAGGACCAGAAGCCTGTGCTGGCGATATAGTTTTGAACCCACAGTGTACCCAGTTATGACAGGGCGGTAATCGCGCAAAAATTGTGCGGGTATATCCAAAAATGTTTTATTAAAGAACAGCATATGCGTACAAATGGAACATATAATAGTTCATTTTAAGTGCAGCTGAAGAGACACAAAATGTAACTAATTTCGGATATTAGTTTAGAATAGACCTTAACGGATAAAAAGAAGGGTTTGCGGCATAAAAATAGTATTTCAGTACAGGCCTCTGGTTTGCTAAATCTAACTAACTTCATATATTTGTTGTGAATAGACCGTAACTGATAATAATAAGGACGTTGCGGCATATAAATAGTATCTCTCTTGCCTCCATTAATACAGAGTCAGGCTACTTCGAAAAGGATTCCATGAAAACGTTTTTATCGCAACTTGACCCAATTACTTGAATTACGCACATGATTGAGTGCGCTGAAAGTCATTTGCATTAACAAATCAGGTATATTTCTATTTTGAGCCAGTATATATATTCTTTATAGCACTGTATAGTGAATATTTAGTGTCTTAATAAGAGCGTATCTCTGTTTTTCAGTATGGTAGAATTGATGCCATTGAAATAATAGCTGCCTTCATAGGAACCAAATATTCTGTGTTGATCCTACAACGCTTCCTTTTTTGATGTAAGTAATAATGGTTGCTTCTCTTTTCTGGAGCAAGGGTGGTTATAGGTCGATCTTATCAATTCTTTATTCACATCTAGAGTTATCTTTCTTTCTTTATTTCTTCTGTTTTTAACATTTATCTCAAATATGGAACTGTTGGTTTTTGAACTCCTCTTGAACCCCGTAGAAAAGTAACCACATGTAGGAGTAAAGTAAAAACGTTAAGGAAAAAAATCTATTTGACGTTAAAAAATTATCATGTATAGTGCAAAGTTGATAAACATCAATAAAAAGGCAATCTAGCATGTTCAAATCAAATAATCAGATGGTTTTGTTATAATTGATATTGAGTGGTTGCACTGAAATGTAAATACTGTATACATATATGCATCTATATATGAAAAGTTATAGACCCTCTAATACTGATACGGTTTGGACCATGAATTGTTGAATTTGATTTTCGTGTATGTGCTGTTTATTTATATATATTTTTTGTCTTTGTTTTGTTTGTTTAGGTCATATCACATTTTTTGTATATATGTAATGTACGAATGACGGTCACCTGACGAAGGCCTCTTGGCCGAAACGCGCGTAGTTCTATTCAACCGCATTGCCTTCATCAATTGTTCCAACGACTGGTTATATCGTATATCACCTTTGTATTTTATTTTTGACATTGTGTTTATGTAGTTTTTCTGTCTACACTGATTGTCCTTGCACTTTTCTATTTGTAAGAATCTTTCTTTACAGATTTTGAATGTCATTTATAAAAGATATAAATGTTTTTAGTGTAAAAAATGAAATGAATGAGTAAAAAAGTTATAACCAAAAGAAAAAAATAATAAGAAAATATATCATAACTGAAATAAAAAGATTAAAGAAATTTTTGATATATCACTGTTTCAGCACATATTTATTTGGATGTTGTATAGTATACATTATTAGATCTAGGGTCTATATACACGCATGGAGTTTGCTACACCTCTTCTCTACAAGTGGATTTAGCTCCTGAATAGAAACCCTAGGTCTTAGTGCCTTCACTGTTTGTTCTAGCTGTTTGTATAACAGCCAGTGATTCTAGGGGATACCAAATTTTTGTTGCAAGGCCTCAAACCCTAGGAGATCATCTTTACACATTACATCCCCTAAGCATCTAATGCCCAAGCTCTTCCAGAGGCCACTATTCCTGTTTTGTCCAAGATGTAAGAATGGGCTTGAGTTCCAGAGATCTATTGTACCGTTAATCTTAGGAATCTTAAGAAATTTCAATGCCGCCTTCCATGCCCCCCACGCAGACAGCATCACTTTACTTTTACTCCGCTTAAAATACAGGACATTGATTTCACGTGTTAGAATCCCCCTGGCCTTATCACCCGTTACTAGTTCATAGATTGTGGGGATTCTGTGGGTACCATGCAGTGCTTCAGGAAGATCATAATACAATAGATGGTTCATACGTAACAATAAGCAGACCCAATGGTATAACCTTAAGTTAGGTGCAGATAATCCACCTCCCTCTAACGTTGTAGAGAGTCGAGCTAACGATCTTCTAACTTTGCCATATTGCCATAAAAATTGTGAAAAAACTGCTTCCATCTTTTTCATCAAGCCTTCATCAATTAATAGCGGTATGGCACGGAATAGATACAATAGCTTTGGGAACATTGACATTTTCAAAACATTTACCCTCCCGATCAGAGACAAATGTAGTACATCGATCCTTCTCAGTTCTTTGTCAATTGTAGCTAATAAAGGCCCATAATTTTCCTGATTGATTTTTCCTACATTTGCAATAATTTTTACTCCTAGATAGACCGCGGAGTCCACATACCTTTGATCTCTTTTCTGAATGTTCTTAGAACAGATTATTATAGTTTTTTCTGTATTGAGTTTATACCCTGAATAGTTCCCGAACTCCTGAGCCAAACTACTTAGTTCCTGCATTGCCGGTTGCGGATTAGTAGTGACGATTGCCAGGTCATCCGCATACGCCAATAACTTGGTGGTATGACCATAAGATACAACAGGAGATATTCTATCAGATGCAAGAATCTTCCTAATTAGCGGGTCAATGTACAATGAAAAAAGTATGGGTGAACAAGGACACCCCTGACGGGTGCCTCTTCTAATCACTACCTCATCTGATTGAAAACCCATTGTAGTAATTCTAGCAACTGGGTCCATGTACATCGCTTTAATGGCTTTCCTGCATTTTTCTCCAAAACCCCTTCTGACCAATATCTCCCACATAAAATCCCAGACCACACAGTCGAAAGCCTTCTCGGCATCCAAAAGGATCATAGCCATATCTCCACCCGTAGCAGTGACTGCATCAAATAGTGAAATTGCCCTTGCTGTATGTTCCGTGGTACCTCTCCCTGGGACAAATCCATGCTGCCATGGTGAAACAAGTTGGCTAATAATCCGTCCTAACCTTTTTGCCCAAACTTTAGAGTATAACTTAGCATCTGTGTTTATTAACGATATCGGACGGTATGATCCTGGATTCTCCTCTGGTTTCCCCTTTTTATGAAATATAACGATATTGGTCTGTTTCCATGAGTCCGGGATAATACCTGAGCATATTATTCCATTAAAAAGATCTTCAAGCAAGGGGAGGATTTCATCCCCCAACACCCTATATACCTCTATTGGCAGACCGTCTGGTCCCGCCGCTTTACCAGCTGCCAGTTCATTCAGAGCGATTTTTATCTCCTCTGCTGTTATACCAAATCTAAACTAGCCCTGTCATCCGCTTCCAGCATTGGGGTTAGGGGGGACTGATCTTGCATAAATGGTACTACCCCTGGCTCTTGATCATATAATTTTTGATAAAAGTCCTGGAACACATCCATTATGGATTTTGGGTCTGTATATTCTCTCCCATTGTATTTGATCTTCCTAATTCTATTACGATTTGATTCTTGCCTGATGCGGAGCGCTAATGCTCTACCCGCTTGTTCTCCAGTCTCATACCTCCTTGCTCTTTGTGTTTGATATTCAGATATCTCCTTCTGTGTGATTATTTTTAAGATTTCACCCTTAACCCGAACCATGTTACTAACCGTCTCCCCACTATCCTTACCTGACACTATTTCCTCAATATGACACCTCTCTATTTCTGCTAGATCTGAGATGAGTTTCCCTACCTTACTTTTATCCTCTTTCCTTAATTTTGCTGCGTAACTGATCGTCTCCCCCCTTAATGCAGCCTTGAAGGATTCCCAAACTGCATTTCTGGAGGCACTATATCTATTACACTCGAAGAACTCCTTTACCCATTTTTTAATGTGTATAACAAACCTTTCGTCATCTAATAATTTCCTTTCGAAAGTCCATCTAGACATTTTCCTCTGTACCTTAGGGACTTTATAAGTCAGAATTAGGGGATTATGGTCGGATATTATTCTTGGTAATTTGTCAATATTGACCTTACCGATTTCCCCCGCTGTGACAAAGAAGTAATCCAGTTTAAAATATTTCTGTGCCGGATGGGAGAAATATGTATACCCTCGATCTCCGGGCACTTTTTCTCCCCATACCTCCACCAAACCGTGAGACTGGATCAAGGAACTTAAAGCTCTATTAACTTTACGTTTGCGACCTGTGTAGTCCCTCCCCCGTTGCCAATCTGCGGAGATATTCATATCACCGCATACTATCAACGGGTTCGTCCAGTTAGCCAACTCTTATTCTAATTTGTCATATACCATAGGGTCATCCTCATTCGGACCGTATATTGTACACAGCGTGAAGCCCAGATTCATTTCAACTAGTACCCATCGGCCAGAGCCATCAGTTTTACTACGCTTCACCCCGGACAAATTATTTTTAGCCAAAATAGCCACCCCTCTGATCGTTGATGATTGCGATGAACATCCAATCAAGGTATACCCACATATCTCCAACAACTTTCTTTTATTCCAGGGGATATGGGTTTCCTGAATACAAACTATATCTATATTATTAGATCTAACCAAGTGACTCACTCTCTGCCGTTTCTTCCAATCATTTAACCCCCCTGCGTTAATAGAACATATCCTAATGTCTGACATTGTTACAGTATTTGCGTTTCCTAAATTGACAGTTCACCATATATCTGATATCCGTCCAAAACCAAATCCTTTCCATCTCGTGATTTTCCAAGGTTTTCTTCTCCCCTTCCCCCTCCTCCCCCACCCCTCCCTCCCTCTGCACTCTCTCCCTCCCCTTACCCAGCTCCAGCCTGGAGCTGGCCTTCACCCCCCCCCCCCTTGCCCAGAGGCGCTCAGACCGAAGGTCTGTGCACGTGATGGTTTACAGCTCAGATTGAGGAGAAAGATCTGTAACCATTTTTTTCCCCCTTTCTTTTTTTTTTTAATTATAATTTTTTTTAGATTTTAGTTTTGTGACCCCCTACCTTATAAGTTTCAGCTCAAAACACCAATTAACCATAATTACCAATATAATGAACTCACAAATAGATGAGACCAGTATTTTAAACACACTTTGACCGTTTAACCACTTGCAGAGTCCTAGGCTACCTATGACAAGAGAAATTCTTTTGCCTTAATCTCAGAAGAAAAATAAGATGTTTTTCCATTTTTGATTATTTTCAGCTGAGCGGGGTTAATCAGATAAGCCTGCATGCCCTTGTCCTGAAACGGTTTGATCATCTGCCGCAATCTCCAACGTCTCTCAACCGTAATATGGCAAAAGTCAGGGCGGACAAAAAAACGTAAAACCATCAACTGCCTTTTGTTTATCCGGTCTCGCCCTCTCAGAGATCGCTTGCCTCAGATTGAAGTTACCCAAAAAGATTAAGATCGCTCTAGGCTTGTCACTCTCTTTCCGATTCTTATGGATATTAGCAGGGATACGATGTGCTCTCTGAACCTCCCTGTCAAAATCCCAGTCTTTTAAGTCCATAAAGGCATGTTCGAACAGTTTTACAACGAATGATTTCATATCTGTACCCTCTGACCCTTCAGGGATTCCCAGAATACGTAGATTGTTTTGACGCGATCTGTTTTCCAATGACTCAAGCTTCCATTGCATATCCGTTAGCTGCTTTGCATGCATATCAACCTTATTGGAAGCAGCCGCTGACTCCGCTTCAGTAGAAACAACTCTATCTTCCAAATTGGTGATACGTTCTCCCAAGTTCCCACATGCCTTGGTCAGTTTCCTGACCGCCCCTTGTATTTTTCTGACTGCTGCCTGAGACTTACGACTCTCCTGTCTTGCTTCCTCTCGATGCGCTAGAATCTCCTGGTGAATAACCTCCAGAAGGGACATTTGTGCAGATTCCCCACCTAGACCATCTGTGGCAGTATTAATCTGCGGCTGCTCCTTCTTCTGGCTGTGCATTCTCGATCTCAATAAAGTTTTCACCGCTGTATTCGGGGGACTACCTTCAACTTGTTCCAAATCACTGCCAGAGTCTAAATCACTGCCTTCTTGTTCCAGGCTGTCCTCCTCATCTTCCGACCATTCTCCGCCCTCTGATACAGAGAAGAATGCCTCACTCGGGGCTTCTTTTTTACCGCAGTGACTCCCCCCGGTATCGTCCTCCAGGATCCCTTCTAATACTCGGGGTATTGCTGAGACATTATCCGCAGGTTCAATTTCAGGAGCCTCCCCCTGCTGTTCTTCCCCCTCTATATTTTCAACAGTATTAGGTTGCTCAATATGCCCCCCTTTTGTGTCATCAGGGGATCCCACATCAAGCTTTTGTGTAGTTTGCGGCTGGATCTGAGTTAAATCAGCCTTAATATCCTTGGAGTCTTTATTTTTACTCACTCTCTGAAAAATATCTGAAATTGGGATAGTACCCTGGGAATCCGGATTTGATTTGCTTGCCCCTTGCTGCTGTACCGGTTTTTTAAGTGAAGGGGAGCCTTGTTTCTTCTTCTTGTTACCCTCTAAATCTATCAACGATTCTGCTAACTCGGCTGCTGCCTTCCTCCTAGCAGCAGCTTTGGCGCTGGCGTTCATTTTAGGGGCCATAATTTCCCTCCTCCTCTCTTTCAGCCCAAACTGCTCCTTACCGCCTAAGATACAATCGCTGTTAGTATCCTCCTCCACTTTCAAGTCCAGGGGATCCTCCAGAGTGTACCGTTTCAGCCCCACCTCGCCTTGTACAGAGCTCGCTTGACAGCACAATCGAGTATCAGCTTGCCGTAATTCAGCTGAGCGGGATCTCCTGCTCCGCTGCCAGCTCCGTTTTAACCAAATGCTCCGCACCGCTTGTCTGCTGAAGGCAGACTCCACGAACTCCACTGCCTCCGCCTCCGCCTCCGCCAGCAGTCCGGCAGCCGCCCGCCTCTCAGCCTCCTCGTTACCTGCAATACGTCCAGCAAGAGCCGCTTCAGCGGCTGACGGCGGGTCAGTTTCATGCAGCGCCTTTTTTTTTTCCCCCCTCTCAACGCCTGATCAGCTCCAGCTCGCGTCTTTTGCTTCGCATACCTGACAGGTCAGTTTCTCAGACGTTCTATCGATACCATGCCCTCACAGTACGTTCGGTAGAGGGATTACGGGGATTGTCAAACATTCATAGTGCACCTCCTCAATCGAGCTGCTTCCCGGCCGTCTACACGGCCGCCATCTTGCCTCCTCGCCTCGAGTCGCCGTGACGCAGTGAAATCTATGAGATTTCACTGCGCCACTTCTAGGACACAAATATGTCAATTTCTTACGCCTGCCTCACAGCAGGCGTAAGACTGACGCAGGCCCTTTCACATGGGGCTTGCCCAATGTGAAAGGATACATTGCTGGAGTTGCGTCAATTTTGTGACACACTCCAGCAATGCGTCACTTTTGCGCCATACAGATACGTCAGAAATACTGACGTATCTGTAACTCCTTGCGCAATGATGCGTCATACTGTAAATATGACGCATCATTGGTATTGCAAGGAGGGCGCAGTGAAAAGTGACGCATCGCTGTTTTCACGCAGCTATGCGTCACTTTTCATAAATGAGGGCCTAAATGTCCAAAATTGGTCACGCAGGTTCTCCTCTAATAAGAAATAAGAAATAACTTATGGTCTGATTCACGAAGGGACTTACTACACGTAAAGGTACGACACTGAGGACGCAATCTCCGCAAGGCGCACTGCAGAGAGTGCGAGATTCCATCATGGGTGCAGGGGTTCCACCTCCGCACTCCTAACTTTACTACACATACGTTTTGTGAATCGGGCTCCAAGTATTTAGATCATGATTGAAGGTGTCATCGATTAAATTATGCTTACATGTGTTTGTATGTGCACTCTACCCACGTTTCATAAAACTGTGTGTACGGCACGAAAACTTGACTGCGAACATTGTGCCAGAATTTAAGGATAAGCATTATGAGTGAGCGATTGTAGCGATCATGCATGCAGTAGTTGCAGTGATACGGGAGCCCAGAGATTTGAGGGGGCCATCACACTCCAGTAATAGCTGTCTTTTAGTCATTGCTTAATTTGAGCCGTGGCTTCCGTTGCTCGGCACCTGCACTTAATTGTCAACACGGGCGCTTATGACAGTCTGCCACATTGCACCACTGTTTGCCTAGATTAGAGATGAACACAACAGCAGTTGTTTATTAATTCAATATACATTAAAATGACTATTACTTGTGCCAAAGCCATTCTTATAGCATTGGGGGCCTCAAATAATCTGAACAGTTACATTTGTGGGTGTGATGTTTAGGGTTATGCTGATTCTGTCACTGGCGGCACTGGCAGGGGCAATGGGTGAAGTGGCCTCCTGAACAGACCTCCGGCATTTAATTTTTTACAAATTAAGCACTGCTTTTAGTGCCCAAGAGGAGATGGGTAGGACGAGGATTCCTATTTTCCTCGCTTGAATTCGCTCTATGGCTCTCTAGCTTGGATACTGTGTCTCAATGTAGCTGCAAGAATCTCAGTTATGAACGAGACATTTACATTACCCAGACGTGTCCTCCCCTGCTCCTCTGTAAGGACCTCAGGTCTGGACTGGCAGATTGCTTTGGAAAGAGGATTGCATTGGCATTGCAAACAATGGCGGTGTAATTAATTGGGAAAGCTGTTTGCTTTGTTTAAGCAGCGCTGGTGATTAGCATTCCTCTGTTATGTGCTTTTCAGAACAATTTGCATTAAAAGTTTAAACTCTAATGTTTGCTTTAGCGTCCTGAAACTTGTTTCTGGTCAAGAGACACATAGTTTTGTTGACTTTGACGCTCGGGCCTGTGCAAATGTTTGCGAAACCTGCTCGTTGCAGCTTAACGACCTTAATTAAGTCTCCCAGAGCTCGTACAACATGCCAGAGGAGGGTTTCAAATCCAGTGCCTTGGTCAGTGGCAGCTGGTGGAACTTAAATGGGGTGGGACGCCTTTTGTATGTTTTTAACATGTTGGAGGGTTTCACTTTAGTACATCAGTTTATATCACTATAGTGAGAGGCATTTATTACAAATGTTAATGAATGCCCTCACTATAGTGATATTGACTGATGTACTAAAGTGAAGCGCTCCTGCAGGATAAAAGCATACAAGAACCCAGGGCACTTTCAAATATGTGAGTTCAGGATATGTGCATGTAGAAAAGACAAGTGCTTGCCATTTGAGGGCGCCTTTTAAAGATGACCTGTAAACAAAACCATGCTTCAATGATCAGAAAAGTGGTGGATTCGAGGAGGTGTAGATGCTGCAGTCCAGCGTAACGATTTGCTATATTTATTTAATTATTTTAGATACTTACTTATTTTAGATACCTATATGGCATGTAATTGGACCAAAAGCACCAGAGAGCTTTATAAATGAACAAGGGGTACATTCTGGTTAACAAACAACCTATTAGCACCATAGTCGATGGAAGTAGGGGTGTGGGGAAAAAGCAGAATTGACCATGCTGGGGCTCAGAAGGTGAACAAGCAATGAAGATGCCACGAAATTCTGTCTATATCTTGTTACATTTGCTGTGCATTTGAAGCCAGATTCCACATGTCAGGCTATGTCCTCCGACAAATTGTTGCTTAATCGTTTAACGGAAATCGGTGTTTCCTTTTCATTCTCTGACTACAAAGTGAGAGAATTTTGCAAAGTGAACTATGTGGCAATCTTGCTGCAGTACATGGACTGTGAAAGGAAAAACTGTAGCATGCCATTTTTTTGAACTCATCAACATTTAAATACCTGTAAATGTACTGTACGAATATTTCAAAATATATCAGCAGTCAAGAAAAAAACAAATGAAGCAATTTTTGTTGTAATTCTGAAGTGTGATAAAAACAAACATTTTAATAGGATCAACACAAATCAAGAAACCTTATGTAGGGATGTGCAAATGATAAATATTTGCTGAAACCTGGTTTACACACATTGGACCTGATTCACAAAGGGCCTCCACACTCGTGGCGAAAGCCCCACAGTCAAGGGGAAGTCTCCGTACTCGGGACAGAATCTCCATTTGTGCACTATATGATTTTATCAGGAAAATGTAGGGCTCATATCTATCACACCATGCTCTAGTAATATATTTGCGATAGTGTTCCCTAAAATGAACCACCGGCTCCAAATCACACCCTTTCCACTCTCCTGCTGAACCAGTTTGACTCATTTGTTACACTTGTTCTTTGATACTTGGATTTTTCACAATGCCTATGACCTTAGATATATACATTTAATGGCAGCTTCTCCACTCTGAAAATTGTTCCAGCACCACGAATACAGAGGACCAAACAGCTCTTACCAGGAAGGACGCTACAGGTACTTATCTAACAATCATAATAAATCAGCTGGGAAGCACCAAGTGGCAAAGGGAAGGAATATTTTGTAACCGGTGATGGAGTGGAGATCAGTTTTAATTAAAGTCTCGATTTACCATCACCCGGGCCAATTCCTGCCGTAACTGGGGTAATGAATTGTTGCTGTTGTTGTAGAGAAGATCAGGAGCTGTACATCACATAAAGTTATAACCACAAATGCTAATCTATTTTCAGTAAATAATGAGAATTAGGTATGAGTTAAAGGGCTTTATTTCAAATCTTTAGTAAATCATCTTTATTAGAATCAAAAGTTAAATTAATCAATTATTGTCATTAGAATCTTATTCAAAGTCAATAATCACCAATAAGCAATAAGTTAATCACAATAAAATGTATTAAGCGTGCCCATAAAGGAAAGAATCCCTATCCTAGGATGGGAAGATAAAGGTGTCAGTCAGAACCCTTAAAGTGTTCTAACATAAAACTTCAGCATAGTGAAGTGAAGGGTGGTCTTTCTCATATTTAGGGGCCTATTAGGATGGCGGACGGACCTGCGTCCGTCCGCCATCCCAGAGGTGGAGGGACCGTCCGCAGGGGCAGCGGCGGTCCCTCCGTGCGAATTAGGATGTGACTGCCACCCTGGCGGTCACATCCTGTATGTTTAACATTGCGGCGGGTGCTGCTTGAAGCAGCACCCGCCGCAATGTTAAAAATGCATGTTTAGCCTTTACATGTACAAAGCGGCAGGCACCATGTAAAGGCAGGGGGGTACCATAGGTACCCCCCATGTGCACCCCCCACCCCCTGACACCCTGGGGGCCCGCAACGGGCCCCCAAACTGAAAAGACCACATGCTTTTCCACAGCGGAAAAGCCGCAGTTGAAAAGCATGTTTACGCATGCATCCTAATATGGCTGGCGGTGTCTGATAGACACCGCCACCATATTAGACTTCCCGACCCCCCTGCCATCCTAATCTGGCGGGGGGTCTTGTGAATCACCGCAGCGGTGAATCCGCATCCTCGGGGCCGGCGGTGGCTTCCGCCGGCCCCGAGGATGCGGATTCACCGCAATCATAATCGGGCCCTTAGTGTCTAAACTACGGAATTCCCTCCCTATACACTTGAGAACAAACAGCAATCTCATCAGTTTCAGAAAGTACCCACCTGCTCATCTAGTCACAGTATAACTTTGCCATTACTATGTCTGCTAAGCGCTTTGAAGCCTGCTTTTGGGTAGCCAATTGCTTTATAAAATCGGTTAACATAACACAAAATCAGCTCAATAATTCAGGAATCAATCAAAGCAGAACCCTAAAGAGAGGTTCAAGAAACTCATTAGAGACTTAAAACAGCGTGAGTGTTGGGCAAGATGTCAGAGTGAAATCTCTGAGTGGATGAGAATATACTACTCTAGGAACACATACTATTAGAGAACACATTTTATTAATGTTGCAGTTTGTGGTTTCTTCTTTCATCAACTAGTCAATCATCTTTCAATGCTCTCATGTGAATACGTTCACTTCACGTCTCCTCACAGGTATACTCACAGGAATAAATAGTCCATAGACAGCGATGTCTAAATGTACAACTAAGTTGTATCATTTGTAAATTCATATTCATCATTCCCCCATTCAAGTATTACCCCTTGCAATAAAAATGGAAAGAGGACTGGGTTCTCTCCTACATTCAAAATAATAGAAAGAGGACTGTTAACTTATAGATTCACTCACAAATGGGGGGCAGCCTTCTTGGAGTGGTGTTTTTCTGGCTTGCAATAAAATCTGAGAGAGGGTTGGGTTCTCTCCTACATTTGAAATAATGTGTCTATTCGAGGCAGTCATAATTCAATAGGAAATTACAGATAACCACCCTGCCTCTCTCACGTTCTCTTGCAATAGCCATTTGAGGAGAAGAATAGGCCTCTTCCCAAAACTTAATTATCTGTTCTATAGTCCCCAAACATTTTCCTTACTAGACCCTACACACATTGTGGCCACGAGTAGCCAAAAGTTGCAAAACCTGCAGGGAGTAGGGAGTCTCCATAGACAGCAAGTTGCTGCCTGTCTCTTAAGAACACCATGGGCCTGCTACTTTACCAGATTTGATGGAACCAACATTGACCCCACTAATATAGAAAGATGAAACAATGAAAACGCTCCCACTCTTTCCCCCTTAGGTATTAACTCACTCAGAATCAACTATCCACCGGACTTATCCATAAATGGAGTGAAAAAACACTTCAAACAACATATTTTAAGCAGTAACCTGGGAACTCTTACATCTGACTTCTAATTCTGCTTTTCTAAAGGAGCCATTAAGACCAATTGGATCTTCCACTCAAAACACACAGCAAAATGAGAAATGCATTTTACTCGCACAAGGCTGTCAACGGCACACAGAACATTCCCGATCTCAAACTCATAATATCACCCTCTCCTTCACTCAAAACGAAAGCTATGATCTCAAGTTATAAAAACGGCAATATCCTTATCCAAGCAGCGGACAATGACCTACAGGCATTCGACTCATTCTTCAGCAACCTAAAAAGGCAAGTAGGTGCTACAGCAAAACCTCCCAATTTCCCATCTCATACCCAAACTCCTAACCACTACCCTAATCCTACTAACACTGATCAAAGAATTACACCCATTAGTAATGTTAGCCATGCAGTTCACGAAGATTCACAAAGACTTCAACCAGCCACAAAAAAAAACTACTAGTAACCTGTCTCATAACTCAATTCCTTGCCAACACCCTAAACCTACTAACACCCCCAAACAACTACACGCAACAGAAGTCATAACATGAAATCGACACAGCTTCTCAGAAACTCTAACTAGACCCTTCTACAATCAGCCCTCTCAACTCGAGAAGCAACTGCCCAAAAATAGAAAATGGACCAGTTCCCAAGGAACAACCCCAAGACACAGAGCAAGAGACAGAAACAACACACAGACATTTCACACAAATTTGCAAGCGCTCACACTGTATGATAATATAGCATGTCAGTGCCCAGCACACAAACTTCATGTAAACCAAATCAACCACAACCACTCAGGGAAGACATAGATTGAGCCAAGAAGAAAGTAATCGCACTTCTACTCACACTGGAGAAGGTGTACATGCCCACTGCCAAGTGGACTGACTCCCCTTCTAGCAGAAAATCTGTCTACAGCAGCAGACCCACTACTCGCCGAGACAACAAGCTTCAACGGCCAAGGAGAACGAACAATCACCTCTCAAAAAAAAGAGATAAGAACTCTGATAACATACTATCAGGGCACGCAGAAAACCTCCCTTGACACTACATTCAAAATACCGATCGTCATATCCAAATAGAAAAACTGGAGACTCAAAACTCTACAAGCCAATCACAACAACCTGATCTTGATCACAATGAATAGAATGTCCACTACAACAACTCACAAAACAGTGACAAACCTGAAATGCATTCAACACAATTGCAGATCAGCTGCAAAACATGCAACTGATATAGCAGATATGATCTTAGCGCATGACCTGGACATTCTCTTCCTAACTGAAACCTGTCTCAACTCAATGACAGCCCCAATACTGGAATTCCTCATTCCCCAAAATGTTGCGATATGATTTACAAAAACTCCCTATCCTTAAACCCATTTAATGAGAAGATATATCATTGTTTGAACTCATGGGAGCATAAATCAAGCTTGATAAGAAACTGTCAGTGAAAGCACTACTTTTATACCATCCACCAGGTAACACAGTCTTCCAGTCTTTCCACAATCACAGTCAATGGTACTTCGCTCTCTAATACAATATTAATAGGAGATTGTAACCTACATTGAAACAATGACAAAGACGCCACAGTGGCAGCACTCAGTTACCAGCTCCAGGACATCAACATGATTCTAGCACGCAAGGGACCGACACACAACAAAAGTGCCACTTTTGACCTCATCATCCCTAAACAAGGAGCAGTAAACTGGTCAGAACACCATCAAATTCTTTTCAAAATACCCGCACAAGAAACAAAAATAAATGGTCAAACGAAAATGGAAAAAACATGGGAAAGGGAGTACAAACACGTAAACAGAACAGAACTGATGCGTTTGTGTCTAACCTCCTTGGTACCTCGGACTGAAAACATCGGTTCAAGAACTGACGCTTCTCTGCAGCAGCAACATGACTGACAGGTCAGAAGGTTGTTCCATCACTTCTAAAAAGGTAAAAGAAAAAAACTTTGCTACCTATACATTATCAATGAAAGAAGACAACTAATGCATATGGGACTACTATGGAGGAAGGAACCAAACATTTCCCATCATGAACAGTTGAGAATGCAAATATTCTCATGCAAAAAAGCTATCTTGAAAGCGATCAGATCTCAACTAGACAGAGCGAAGAACAGGCCCTGAAAACTCTTTGAAATAATAATACAACAATCAGGAAAACTTGCAGAACCCACAAATGCAAAAAGCTTGACTGACATCTACAACATCTTTTCATCTTTCTTCAACCATACAATCGCAACTATAAACAACTTTATTCAAAGCAAAAACTAGCGCCCAACCAAGGGAATCCACCAACCACACTCTTGCAACACATGAATTTTTTTTTTGATCAACACACCGCAACTGTCCCAAGGAAAAACGGAGCCTTCTGGAACAGTTTCGGATCTTTATCTGAGTTGGAAATCATGAAAAACATTTTGTCTACAAAACCTACCATACATTTCGTTTATCCCATTCGCTCCCACCTGCTGAAAGAAATCCTACAATCCATCAGCACCCCCATTGACGAAAAGTGTGACCGCATCTCTCCAACAACAATCCCATTCTAACCATGCTAGATGATCTACAAACCTCACTAGACCAAAATGTATCCTTATACTTCTGGATTTATCAGCAGCGTTTAACAAAGAGAAACTTTTGAAGTCAGAATGGGACTGTCAAGAGGTTCAATTCCTTCTTCCAGTACCGACAACAAAGCATCAAAATCAGCAACTCTCTATCTGATGTAGCAGACATAGACAGGGACATTCTGCAAGGATCTACAATTACATCAACGCTCTTCTATCGATATATGGAAACACTCACTGAAATTCTTAAACAATCAAAAATCTTGCTCTAGATGTATGCTGAGGACACGCAATGCTACATCAAATTCTCATCTCTAGAGGATATCCAGAGACTCGATGATACACTGAGGAAAACGCAGGATTGGCTCACACACAACCATCTAAAAATAAATCAGTTGAAAACCAAATTCATTTTCTTCTCACCACCCCTTAGACCCCAACAGCCTCAATCATGGTTCCTTAAGATCAAATTACTAAACTGCACCTCAACCCTCTGCGACTGCATAAAATCCCTATGCATTACAATAAAGGCAAATATAAACATGTAAGCTCACATACAAGCTGCGACCAGAAGTGATAACCTACATCTGCACCTTCTAAGAAGACATCAAAATGGCAGTTCAATCTCTAGTGCTCTCAAGACTAGATTATGGGAATGCCACACTCATAGGTCAACGTAAAGTCAGCCTAGCACCTGTGGAAAAGTAAATTTTGCCATGTTCTGTGTCCCTACGTGTTCCCCATGTTATGTTGTATGTGCATGATTAATATGCATATGTATTCCCCATGATCGATTAAAGATGCAATTACAGTTGTGTCCATCTCTAGTATGCCAGTTTCCAGTTCTCGTGAAAGCTACGAGTGTTAGGTCTATGTAAATCTACGTTGCCACGTTTCTCAGTGTGCACGTTATTTTCATTGAAAATCCCCGTTTCTAGGCCTCAAAAGGGCCCGGACTCAGATTCAGCTCCTGTCTCCTGAACCCTCTCCGAGGAGCGATACAGCCCCCACCTGTATCCCTGACCCTTCACTTACTTCCTGCCTCACAGTGCCCGGCTCGGCCTGGCTCTGCCTGCCAGTCTGCCAAGAGTATGTTATGATTCTAGTTATCAGTCCAGCTCTCCTTCTCTGCATTCCTAAGCTACTGAATCGCATCAATAGTTTCAGTCATCGTCTAGCCTTTACGTCTCCATGTAAGAGAAATACTGTATTTATGGTCATTTAATATTCCTCAACACACACTACATGTAGAATAATGCATGCACCAGTCTTAGTGTCTGTTAGCCTTTGCCCTGATAACTTTTGGATTCTATCAACATGTTCTCTAAACATCAGATACTAGATAGTGTTTAGGTACATGTCGCTCTGACTCTCCAGACTTTCGTCTCTCCTTCTAGCTCAGAAGTCATAGCCCCCAGCTTCTCCCTAGTAACACGTCATTGCCAGCTTGCGCGCACCACTAGGTTAGAGGTCCTGGCTCCTTAGGTAGCCCCCTCCATGTTTCCGCCCCATTTATGACATATTCCGTTACGTTTACATCACATGTCTATGTATACGCCCTGTTCACGCCTCTTGTTACACCTACTTTCTGCCTTACCTTTCGCGACTGCTACAGGCCCTGCCCACTGCTACGCCTATTGTATTGAACCTCATGTATTTTGTTTAAGTATATATACTTGTGCACTGTTATTAAAAGTTACCATTCCTTTGTCCCTGCCCCAGGCAGCGCTGCCATCCTATTCCCGTGCAGGTTGTCCTGTTCCTGTCCTTTATGCTGTATTAAACCTGCAAACTCCAGTTACCTCGAATCTTGACTCTTATTTATTGAGCTATCTGTTATTGTATATCCAGTCAAAAATAGAGGTATTATTTATTTATTTACCACATAATGGCGCCCGAATAGGGACTTGCCCTTTCCCCACGCGCCGGAGAAGCCACGCAAGCCCCCTGATCCTCTGCAGCCGTGACGGAACCATACCGTGCACGTGCAGATATTTCTGCTTCAAGTATCCCTCAGGCCCACGGAGGAGACGGAGGTTGCGGTCCAGCATCCAGACGAGGCGGTGGAGGAACGCGGCGAGTCCCGACCAGAGCCCAAGCCGAGAGTCCAAGGTCCGAGGTATCCGGAGGCCCACCTTTAACAGAAGTCCGAAGTTCGTCCGTCCGTCGTCGTAGCAGTCCAGTCCAGTCCGAGGCCTTCCGTTCTTGCTGCCCGGTGAGTACCGTTGCTGGGGTAGTATCTAGACAGGGTCAATTGCATTGTCTCTGGTCCGTGGGTTTGGGTACACAGATCCAACACGAAGTGTCCACTTAGGTGGATGCGGGTCCTGACGTGTCTCTTTATGAGACCGGTAAGTTTCGTACTGTTTTAGCAGTGCATCTAGTTTCTGTTCTAGTCCGTTCTGTTCTCGAGAAATTCATGTATTCTGTTTTCAGTATTCCAGGTAGTATTTTGTCCGAATTGTTATCCTAAATGTCATTCATGTATTTCAATGTCGTGGTATGAAAGTGGTGTATCTTCAGTAATTATCGTGTTCGTTGTGTATCGTATTGTGTCTAGATTACAGCCCAGTCATGCCATTGTTCTCAAAATTACGTCAGTTAAGAACTAGAAAAGGTCTGTTAGAAGAAGCAGTTCCTGTCCCGCCTAGGGACAGTCCAGGTCATTTTATGTATCAAAAGCATGGCATAAGTGCCATATTGTATCTAGATTTATGGGTGGAGTACACCAAAAAGTTAGAAGAAAAGTATAGATGGCCCGTATCGGGTACATGGGATGCCGAGTGCATCATGCGAGTAGAAGAAGCATTATGGAAAAAGAAAGCCAGACAGTCACAGAAAGATGCAATCGAGTTATGGCGCAAAGAATCTCATAAAAGAACCGAAAAAGAAATCAGAAAGTCAGAATTAAGTAGAGAATCCTCAGAAAGAGCCCAAGAAAGGGAATTAATCGAAATAGGTGAACGAGTTAAAACCGAACAGTCAGACAGACAGAGGAATGCCCTTATTAAGGGTATGTACCCTCTTCTTGCCGAGGGCTTGCCAAAAGCAACCCCGGAGGCATCCAGTAATTCCCCGCCACCCTTAGTTCCGACCAAGCTACGTCACAAACCGACTGCAGCTGATATTTTTCTCTCGTCCTATTTGGACGACACAGTCCCAGAATATGCAAATCCTGTTCCGCCAGCTCCTGTAAATAATGTAAATCCTGCTCCTCCAGTCACCGGGGCACCTGTTACAGCACCTGTTACGGTACCCCCGGTCCAGCCTACATTACAAGTACCCGCTACACTGGTCACTCTGCCAGCACGAGGAGTATCAATCGACGATTCCAGTTTAGGGGCCGCGGGAGGAGGTCCTCCTGGTACACCGCCGCCAAATAGA
Source organism: Lissotriton helveticus (assembly GCF_964261635.1). Classification (NCBI taxonomy): domain Eukaryota; kingdom Metazoa; phylum Chordata; class Amphibia; order Caudata; family Salamandridae; genus Lissotriton; species Lissotriton helveticus. The sequence continues at coordinate 685,457,257 of NC_136067.1, read as the reverse complement.
CGTCTAGGAGCAGTCGAGTTACATGAACGTGCGTTACAGCGTACGCCTAAATATCAGTCCATTGCAGAAATCAGGCGAGTTCTTACTGAATGCTGTTATGATCCAGTCCCAGGCGAGGATAGTATGGTCCTATATTCCGTACGTATAAGACAGGTGTCCGAGTATTTGGACACCCTACCGAATATGAAAGAAGATCTAGACAGAATGTATCGTTTCATTCGTACAGGACAAGATCCAGAAAGTATTGGTGAAGTCATGTCTCTCAGAAAATCTGAGATCCAGTTCATGTTATTAAAGTTTCTGATCAATTGTTTAATACGGGAACAAGATTCCCCGACTAAAGATCCGACCGAAATGAAAATTCTGACAAGGTGGAGTGATAATATAGCCGAGGGTAAGCACAAGACACTCAATAGTATAGAGAGTATGTACAAAAAAATACGTAAAGAAATAATAAGGTTACACGAACAACGCAAAGAAGCTCTAGGAAGCGAGAAAGAAAATGACTCTTCTACTGAAGAGGTGGAAGACGAGAATACCGCCAGAATAGCGTATGTAGGTAAATCTAGATTTCCAGACCGACAGTCACGCCTAGAACACAAGAAAGTCTTTCATCTTCCAGCACCAGAACAAGGTTCTCTAGAACAAGTATTTCAAGCTACCGATCACATTCTGAAATCACGAATCGGTTATAGTGAGTTAAGTACCATGCATGAACAAGAACTAGCCCGATCAGCAGTTCGATGGACTACTGATTCTACCACTTTTCCAGACGAAATAGTGGCACAAATGTTTCTGAAACTGCCCCCAGCCGAGCAGCGACTGGTGGGTATGTATATGATCCAGCATCTCATTACATTGTATGAGGGTCAGCATTCCGATCCAGGTCCGTTACATGATGTTCTGAACGAGTTACTCCAGTATAGATGGAAAGGTTTAGGTACCGATTTAATTAGTACCATTCTAGAACAGAGCCACAAATATAGAACGTTCCTAAATCCGCATTTTGTTCACGTCTCACCTCCAGAAAGTAAACCGTTTTACATAGACAGACAGCATCCGTTACGAGAAGTACACCCAGTTAGGACAGCGGATGGTGAAATGCAACGAGTATTTGTTTACACCCCAGTTACAAAGATGGAACTCTTAGAGATGAAGAAATTAATTCCCTGTCACGACAAAGATCCAGCAGGGTTCCACCGAGAATTAAAAGACATGCTCCGTATGGGAGAATACACGTATCCAGATATTATTAAAATGTTAAAAGTCCTGTTGCCTGCGGGCATATACGAAAAACTCAAGGAAAAGGATTGGGAGGTGGGAGAGAAAAAGATTGATTGGACAGCTCTAGAAGCTGAAGATAAGATACGAGTACCAGGTACCGGTCTTGGAGACAAATGTAAAGAATTACCTGAACTGTTAATACAAGTTTTGCCTAGATTATTAGCCACGAAAAAGGAAGACTGGGATGCAATCTCAGCCTGTAAACAGAAACAAGACGAAGATACTAGTGATTTCTATTCTAGATTCGAGAAATGTTTTAGCATCAACAGTGGTTTGAAGACGAGTAGTGAGTCATACCCTCATCTTTTTGTTACTAAACTAGTCGAGAATTCAAGTCCACAAGTTAAAAATCGAGTTTTGAAAGTCGAAAGTACCTGGCAAGCTAATACTCCGTCCCAAATGCTCCAGATGCTCCAGTATCACCAGAATAGAATCAGGGAAGAGCAAGAACACGAAAGGAAACGTATGAAAGACACGAAAATGAAAGTATTAGTTGCACAATCTGTTCCCCAAGACAGTCAGAAGAGGGGTCCGAATCAAGCCAGTCATACTGCAGTTCCCGTTAAAGGGACATGCAATTATTGTAAACAGCCAGGTCATTTTATAAACGAGTGTGCAGTTCTGAAACACAACATAGCCACTGGTAAGACTAAAGAAAGACCACGTCCGCCTAGACAAGAACAAGTTTCGCAGACTTCTCAGCCACAGAATGCACAACAGACAGTTACAGCACCGCAGCCTATCGCTGCAACACAGCATGTCACACAGCAGATGTACCAGTATGCACAATCCGAGTATCCAGAGTACCAGCCGTATTCATGAAACAGCCTAGAGAGGGAGGTAGGCTTGCCTCTCATCGAGATTCCTGTAGATCAAGAGGGTCCCTATGTTCACAGTCAAGTATTAGGGAAAGACAGAAAGTTTTTGATTGATACAGGGGCAAGTAGGACGACTATTAGTCATGACGAGGTTCCAGGGGCTCCGCTCTCAGGCTCTAGAAATGTTTCCCTTGGATTTTCAGGAAAGCCTATTGTAAACGAGATATCAAAGCCAGTTACTCTAGAAGTTGGTCCATTGTCCCGAACTACTGATCTATTACTTACGAAGTCATGTCCAGAAAATTTGTTAGGCATTAAGACATTGAAAGAATTAGGTGCAGTTATTTGTTGTTCCCCAGAGGGAATACGTTTGTTTTTACGTGACTTCAAGGGTCACTATGTTTTACGAGATTTTGATCCGAGATTGTCTAATGTTCCGCAGCATCTATGGGCACAAGGTCCAACTGATGTTGGTTTTCTGCAAATCACACCCCATCGTGTGACTCTCAAACAAGGTGTAGTGTTACCACGAATCAGACAGTACAGATTGCCACCTGAGGCTGCAGCAGCCTTATCCAAAATTATTGACGAGCTCATTGCTCAAGGAGTGGTTGTAGAAACTGACTCCAATGTATGTAATTCTCCTATCATTCCAGTCATGAAACGTACTGATCCAAATGCACCTCCAGTATATCGATTAGTGATTGACCTTCGAGAACTTAATAAATGTATCATTCCCCAGTACCCAGTTGTTCCAGATATTTCTTCCCTATTGACAGCCATTGATTCTGAGGCTACATTTTTCACAGTCATAGACCTCAAAAACGCATTTTTCAGTGTCCCCATTCATCCAGACAGCCAGTACCTTTTCGGATTCTGTTTAAATGGAAGGAGCTATAAATTCACACGAGCTCCTCAAGGTTTCACAGAAAGTCCTAGTATTTACAGTCAAGCACTTAAGAGACAACTAGACAATATTCACATGCCAACTGACACTGCCCTGCTCCAATATGTCGATGATCTACTGATCACAGCCCGTTCTGAACGTGACTGCGAGCGAGCGTCACTTACAGTTCTGTACTTCCTAGCCGAGATGGGGCACAAGGTGTCCCCTTCAAAGCTTCAATTCTGTGTCCAGCAAGTGATCTACTTAGGCCACTTACTGTCCAAGAGGGGTAGGCAGTTGACACCTAACCGTATCCAGTTAATAGCGAGTCTTCCTCAGCCCAAGACCCAGAAGGAGGTACGTGCTTTTATCGGCCTCACTTCTTATTGCAGACAATGGATTCCTCAGTATGCATTTCTAGCCAAGCCACTGATACAGTTAACGACACAGGAGGCAGCCGTATCGACTGTCCTCCCTTGGACATCTGAACATACACTTAGTTTTAATGAATTGAAGAAAGCTTTATGCCAAGCACCTGTTTTAGCTACACCGAACTACAGTAAGCCTTTTACACTTTTTGTCACAGAACGTGATGGTACAGCATTATCTGTTCTCACACAAGATCAAGCAGGACAATACAAGCCCTGTGCTTATTTTTCGAGCACACTAGATCCAGTAGCCCAGGCTCTGCCTGCGTGCCTCAAGTCAGTTGCAGCCACAGCACTAGCTATCAGACAAAGTGATTCCATAGTATTAGGACATTCCTTGACAGTACAAGTTCCACACTCCGTGGAAGTTCTTTTAAACCGAACACAGACTCAGCACTTGACAATTGCACGTTTAACAGGTTATGAATTGACACTGTTCCAGCCACACATAGAAATCAGACGCTGCAACGTTCTAAATCCTGCTACACTGTTACCGTCAGTTACTTCAAATCCTGCCACACATGACTGTGTGGAAGTAGTTAACACTATGACAAAGCCAAGACAAGATCTGACAGATATTCCGTTACCAGATCCCGACCTGACACTTTATGTGGATGGTTCATGTATGAGAACAAGTACAGGAGAACTAGTAGCCGCGTATGCAGTGACTACTGACACTGAAGTTATTGAAACACACCGTATTGACACCCTGTCTGCTCAGGCAGCAGAGCTAGTTGCTCTGACCCAAGCCTGCATATGTGCCAAGAACCTGAAAGTTAATATTTACACAGATTCACGCTACGCATTCGGAGTCGTACACGACTTTGGAGTGCTCTGGCAGGAGAGAGGTTTCATGACTTCTCATGGAACCAAGATTCAGCATGGGTTCCTTATTCAAGCTCTGTTAGATGCAATACATTTACCGACATCTATCGCTATCATGAAGTGCAAAGCACATACGAAAGTCACTGACATTATTTCTCAAGGAAACGATCTAGCGGATCAAACAGCCAAACTCACAGCTCAGACTCCAGACACTCCAGTTAGCAAGACACCGACATCCACTCTAGAACAGACTACTTGTATGACAGTTAAGGACCCTACCCAAGATGTCATAGATATCCAGTTACATGCTACTCCCGAAGAAATTAAGAAATGGTCCGAACAAGGAGGGGTCCAGACAGATCAGGGATGGGTGACGAAGGGAAAGGCCACATGGTTTCTCCCCGACTCTATGGTTCAAGTCATTATCAATACCGCACATAGTCCTGCACATTTAGGAGAAAAAGCCATGTTAGACAGTATCCAGAACATTTGGTTTAACAAGCATTTACGAGCTGCAGCCAAGCAGAAAGTCCGTACCTGTATGATATGTTGCCAGTTCAATCCAGGTAAAAGTGTCCCGGTGGAACAAGGGGGATTCCAGCCTCCTGACCACCCTTTTGAAGTCCTCCAGATGGATTATATTCAGATGGAGCGATGTCGAGGTTTCAAGTATGTCCTTGTAGTTGTATGCGCTTTGTCCAGGTGGACAGAAGCATACCCAGTCCCAGATTATACAGCCGCGACCACTGCCAAGCAGTTGGTTCGTGAATTCTTCCCCCGCTATGGACTCCCTAGGGTCGTGTATTCTGATAACGGCCAGCTATTCTCATCTGAACTTATGAAGCACGTTTCCCTTTTACTAGGGTACCAGTGGAAGTTCCATTGTGTACGCCATCCAGAAGCAGCCGGTCTCGTAGAGAGACATAACCAGACCCTAAAAATCCGCATCGCCAAAGTTTGTAAAGAGAAAGGTGTAGACTGGCTAGTAGCTCTGCCAGTCGCCCTATTTTATATGCGCATGGTCGCACATTCCAGATCAGGTCTGTCCCCTTATGAGGTCGTATTCGGCCGCCCCCCGAACATGTGGGGTACACCTAGACCCCGAAGTATTACCGATGTTTCCAGTAATATGCTGACAGATTACCTAGCTTCCTTGATGTCTGCCCTACACTCTTGTCGTTCACAGGTTGCCGCCGCATTTCCAGACAATACCGAGGTGAAACCGCATGAAATCGTTGCAGGAAGTCTAGTGCTTGTCCGGAATTTCGATCGTTCAAGTCCGCTGGAGCCTCGCTGGAAGGAGCCGAAGTTAGTCCTTTTGACCACCCGCACTGCCGTCAAGTTGGAAGGCAGGAAGGGGTGGGTGCACCTGTCGCATGTCAAGAAATTTCACGGACTCCGACTAAAAACTGTTTCCAAGAACATTTCCAAGGATTGTCAAGATTTTAAAGACTGCCAAGATACTATTATCAAGGACTGTCCCGCTATTGACTCTGATTCAAAGGATTCCCTGTTAGAGAAAACTCCACAGCAGGAGTATAAAAGTAAGCTCCGGTCTAGTAAAATAAGTCAGCCAGTTTAATTGTCTAAGTCCCCCTGGGTGAAACGGTTAGACAGGTATCTGACATGTATGAGATAGACCCCCATAGTGAGAGAGTTAGTCAAAACTCTATCCGATGTATCGTTTTTCTAAGTTTTATATTGTTTTTGAGCTTGATGATTACCTGCACGAGTTATGCATTTCATTTATGTTTTCCAATTTCTCATGTAAATAAGTATTCTAATGCTACAGTAGAGCATACGTTTAGTGATCTGCCTCCTCACGAACTATCCTATCGTCTTGCTATGCGCAACAATACGTTTATCCGTATGTTACACTATTCACACCAGACCAGCAATGCCACTAATTGTTGGGTGTGTGGTCGACTCCCCCCTTTCCAGACACCTAAGGGAGTTCTGCCACTCTTTCCTTATCCGTTTTCACATAATGGTTCATGTGGAGCCTGGTCCACGTTAACGTCATCCTCAACTGATATGTCCCTTCTGAATAGTACATGTTTTCCAGACAAGCAAGGTCTCACCCATAGAACCGGGTTAGACCTAGAAAATGAAGTTTATAATTTAGGTAATTATTCTTCGAATTTTATGGTCCTGAATGTTCAGTCTGATACTACTCCAGATTTACCTGCTATTTCAGTATTACCAGTCAAAGGCGAATTATGTGTCCGAAAAAATGGTTCCGCACATGTAGGACATAGTGATTGTACTACTATTGTCAAGTATAGTGGCAGTGGGAAATCTATTTTCAAAGCCTCACGTCATTCTTATTTTGTTTGTGGTCAGACCGCATATGTTCGTCTGCCCCTCGATTGGGATGGAACATGTTACATTGCCTTCCTACTACCACCAGTTTTCCTAGCCCCATCCGATTATCATAGAAACACACATCTAGTACACATTAGACATAGAAGGGAGATTGAGTTCCCGATTGTCGATCAAACTGAAACTGCTCTAGAACAGTATACAGACTTCAATAGAGGTTTCTTCTTCTTTATAGGACCTATCCAGAATAGTAAGTTAATCCGTAGGTTAACCAGAACCCTTGAAGCAGTAGTGAATGAGACTGCCTCTGCCCTAGGTAACTTAACCGAAGAGCAATCTGCTATGAGATTTGTCGTGCTCCAAAATCGTCTCGTTCTTGACGTCATACTGGCCGATAGAGGAGGAGCATGTAGAGTCATCGGATCTAGTTGCTGCATTTTCATTCCTAATAACGCACCGTCTGTTTATTCAGCTATAACCAGACTTCATAAAATCGCCCATCAGTTACACCAGAATCCAGGCACCTGGACATGGTCCGGTTGGCTCTGGAGTATAATTTCTGCCTGGGGATGGAAAGTATTGTAATTTCTAGGTATTGCAGTAGCGATCATATTCAGTTGCTGCCTCTGTTTACATTGTGGCCCTGCGATTTGCGGCATTTGTGCTACATCCTGTATTCCAAGTCCTAGTCCTAAGTCCCGTTCCAAGACAATTCGAGACGAGCAAATGATACTGTATGAAATGATAGATGGTATCATGAATATTGATGTTTCCTGATGGAAACGTAGTGACAAGGAGGGAATGTGGAAAAGTAAATTTTGCCATGTTCTGTGTCCCTACGTGTTCCCCATGTTATGTTGTATGTGCATGATTAATATGCATATGTATTCCCCATGATCGATTAAAGATGCAATTACAGTTGTGTCCATCTCTAGTATGCCAGTTTCCAGTTCTCGTGAAAGCTACGAGTGTTAGGTCTATGTAAATCTACGTTGCCACGTTTCTCAGTGTGCACGTTATTTTCATTGAAAATCCCCGTTTCTAGGCCTCAAAAGGGCCCGGACTCAGATTCAGCTCCTGTCTCCTGAACCCTCTCCGAGGAGCGATACAGCCCCCACCTGTATCCCTGACCCTTCACTTACTTCCTGCCTCACAGTGCCCGGCTCGGCCTGGCTCTGCCTGCCAGTCTGCCAAGAGTATGTTATGATTCTAGTTATCAGTCCAGCTCTCCTTCTCTGCATTCCTAAGCTACTGAATCGCATCAATAGTTTCAGTCATCGTCTAGCCTTTACGTCTCCATGTAAGAGAAATACTGTATTTATGGTCATTTAATATTCCTCAACACACACTACATGTAGAATAATGCATGCACCAGTCTTAGTGTCTGTTAGCCTTTGCCCTGATAACTTTTGGATTCTATCAACATGTTCTCTAAACATCAGATACTAGATAGTGTTTAGGTACATGTCGCTCTGACTCTCCAGACTTTCGTCTCTCCTTCTAGCTCAGAAGTCATAGCCCCCAGCTTCTCCCTAGTAACACGTCATTGCCAGCTTGCGCGCACCACTAGGTTAGAGGTCCCGGCTCCTTAGGTAGCCCCCTCCATGTTTCCGCCCCATTTATGACATATTCCGTTATGTTTACATCACATGTCTATGTATACGCCCTGTTCACGCCTCTTGTTACACCTACTTTCTGCCTTATCTTTCGCGACTGCTACAGGCCCTGCCCACTGCTACGCCTATTGTATTGAACCTCATGTATTTTGTTTAAGTATATATACTTGTGCACTGTTATTAAAAGTTACCATTCCTTTGTCCCTGCCCCAGGCAGCGCTGCCATCCTATTCCCGTGCAGGTTGTCCTGTTCCTGTCCTTTATGCTGTATTAAACCTGCAAACTCCAGTTACCTCAAATCTTGACTCTTATTTATTGAGCTATCTGTTATTGTATATCCAGTCAAAAATAGAGGTATTATTTATTTATTTACCACACACCAATGAAAGCAACAATAAATGCAGCCGTAAGACTCTTTCTTAACAGGCACAAGTTTTGATGATCACATTTTCCCATCACTCAGAGCCCTCAACTGGTTCCCAGTTGAGGCTAGGATCCAACTGAAGGTTACTTGCATAACACACAAAGCTCTCCACAATCCTGATCCTCAATAGTTGATGAACAGATTAAAGCTATCAGTAGGTGGAAGGGACTCGAGAAGAACTAAATCCCTCACACTAGAACCAACCAGATTAAAAGAAAGGAAAACACACAGATGCACTTTTGCAGGATCTGCATAAAAAATGTGGGACTCCCTACCACCATCAACCAGAACAATCAATCAATCAGGGTTCTTATATTGTGTGGCTAATCAGGATTTCAAGGCGCTGGGGAGGGGGTGGGGGGAGGAGGGTGGTTCTGCAGTTCAGTCGAACAGCCAGTTCAGTCAAAGCTGAGCTTGAGCTTGAGCTGAGGTTCTGTCCCTCTGAAACCATCTTCCGAGCCAAACTTAAAACCTGGCTTTTCTCCGGACTCTAGTTTCCCCTTCATCTCCTTCTTTTTCACTTCCCCTTTTTCACTTGGGTACCCCTGGATTTTAGCGCCGGGACACCCCCTAGGGGGTAGCTGCGCGCTCTACAAACTCCATAAAATAAATAAAAAATAAATAAAGAGCCAGGTCTTGAGGTTCTGAATTGAGGCAATAAGGGTGATTGCATGAGATGTACAGGAAGAGATTTCCAGGTGTTTGTGGAAAATTAGGAGAAGGATATTCCTCCAGCTGTGGTCTTGCGGATCCGTGGAATAGTGGCCGGGGACAGGATGGCAGAGAGAGGGGTCTGGGGGCAGTGTAAGAAAGGCGATGGTTAAGGTAGGCAGGTCCGATGTTGTGGAGTGCCTTGCAGGCATGCGTGAGAAGCTGGAAGGTGATTCTATTGTTGATCGATAGCCAATGGAGATTTCTCAGGTGATCGGTGATGTGGCTGCAGTGGGGGATGTCCAGGATAAGTCATGCATTGGCTTTCTGGATTCTTTGCAATTTGTTGTGGAGCTTCTGGGTGATGTTGGCGTAGAGTGCTATGCTGTAGTCGAGTTCGCTGCTGACTCGGTGGAGACCCACTTAGGCAGAGCAGGTGGAAGCAGGAGGACGAGACAGCATTCATTTGGGGTTCATTGAGAGCGAGGAGTCAAGGATGATGCTAAGGTTACGTGTGTGGTCGGGGTTGCGGCGGGGCTCCAATCGCTGTGGGCCACCAGGAATTGTCCCAGATGGAGAGGGTGTTTCCCAGCTTGTGGGTGTCCTTTTTTTGGAGTAGAGTTTGAGGCAGCTGTCCGTCATCCGGGTGGTATAACTACCGCCACGTACATGGTGTTTTATGTATACTTCCATGTATTTTGATGAAATAATGTTGAAATGCAAAACAATAAAAGTCCTAAAACACATTTAAAACGTAGAGTACAATTTAAAAAACAAAACTATACCAAAATTACAAAAATCCATGAGGGAGAGCTGGAGATATGATTTTTCACAGAGGAAATAACAAGGCACATATTTGTCACAGTAAGAGGTGATGCAGCTGTCAACCGCAGTATAGTCCATAAGAATAATACACATACAGGGAACAAAGGCAGCATGGAACACACATAGCAACAACAAGGCCCCTAATTAAAATGCCGTAGCCATTAACCCCTTGCACGACAATGCTTCAAGGGACAACCAATGGCCTCATAGACGAGCTCCTGCTCTGCGCATCAATCCACTCCCCCGTCGCCATTGCGAAAGAGTGGGGGTTGGGTTCTTCCAGTGAGTCACAGCGTCTTGCTTGGCTAAAATGGGGGCATTACCTAAGAATGTGCGATCCACTCTCGAGCACCCGGTTCCCTCCAATTCCCCTAGCAAGATCACCATGGCCAAACTCTTGGAAAAATGTGTACACCTTCAGCTTGCAAAACACATAGACCACTTCAACCTCCTCAACCAAAATCAATCCGGCTTCTGTGCAGGACACAGTACTGAATCAGCTATGACCCACATAATAGACGATGCCCTACAAATCCTAGACCAAAATGAAGCCTGCCTGCTTATCTTGCTCGACCCTTCCTCAGCCTTTGACACCAGCAAACACGACAACCTGTTAGACCTCCTGAAACACAGAATGGGATTATCTGGATCCGTTCTAAACTGGTTCATCTTGTTCATCGAAACAGATCACAACGATTCAAGGTAAATCATTCCCTGTCCAATCCCGTCCCTGTCACCCTAAGAGTCCCACAAGGATCATCCCACTCTCTGACACGTTTCAATTTATTCCTGAAACCAAGCACTGAAATTCTCAACTCCTCTAATGTACATTATCATATGTACACAGATTATACTCAGCTATACTTAAAGATCCATTCACTAGAAGACGTCAAATCTCTCAACACAACGCTAGAAAAAACTCAGACCTGGCTGGCCAAAAACCATCTTAAATTGAATACCCTTAAAACTGAATTCCTTCTCATCGCTCTACCCTCCCAAGTAACCATAATTGAAGACTGGATCAAATACCTAACAGCACTAAATTGCCAACCTCTCACTGTCGACTCAGCGAAATCACTGGGATTAACGTTCAACAGAAATCTAAATATGCAGAAACACATCAGCACCGTGACAAAAAGAGCAAACTTTCAGATGAACACATCTAGAAAACTAAAACCTTTCCTACCCAAAAAAGACTTCAAACTGGCAGAACAAGCACTAGTTATCCCTGGAGTGAAATATGGGAGTATCTCTCTTTGCGGTCTTCCTAGATCCTCAACGGCCCCTCTAAGAACTTCAATCAATGTAGCAGCTAGACTTATTACCGGCTCCAAAAGAAACTCTCACATCTCCCCGGAGCTCAGATCCCTTAATTGGCTACCTTTTGAAGCCTGAATTCAACTAAAAATCGCATGCCTGATGCATAAAGCCATCCATAACAACACCCCTAGCTATCTGGCAAAAAAGGTGTGCCTTCATGTGGCAACAGAGCGTCCAGAAGTGCTATTACTTAAACCACAAAGATTCTGCAAGAAGAAACCATACAATCGAGCCTTCTCAGGGATGGCGCGTAGGAAATGGAATTCTCTGCCCCCAGAAACTAGACTGAATCCCCCCACTGCTTCCTTCAAAAAAGAAGTGAAATCTCTTCTCCATGGCCCAATTTACTTGAGCCAGGGATACCGTGACTATACCATTCTTGATTTGTATGGAGCTGTATGTTACTTACTACATGCATATGTGTCTTCTATATTTTACATTGTAAAGCGCTCTGATACCCGCAAGGATCTTGTTCGTGCTATATAAAACCTTCAAAATAAAATAAATTAATAAATAAATGATATATTTTAATGTATTCAATAACTTTTGAATTTTTTAATAATAAAAATGATTACTATTTCTAAATTTGAACTGTATATGTCATAGTTGTGTTTCATTGAGCGGGTCCCTCGCAATGTTAGGTGATTTATTGGGCAGGCTGGCCCGGACTGTGTCAATTTTTTATACATGTCCTTTGAAGAAATTACAAGCAGCTCGAGTCAGAAGGGGGTAGGCAGTTTTCGTTTAGGGCATCTAACGATGCATTTTAAAATAACTGGCCCTTACTTAGTGGATGCATGTTCTCTTTCATTAACAGGCTATCACACTCTATGTGAATATTAAAAAAAGTTGGTGCTACGAGTATACCAAGAAAAGATAAATCAAAAGTAAGTAGATTCCTGTGATCTCTCATAATGACCCGAATAGCATTATTATACCATAGATGTCTGTATAACTACACACTCAATATACTTACTTTTAGATGTGGCGTCCCCTCCACATGTCAATAGAAATGACGAATCAAATCTAGAGTTATTGGATAAGCCGACCTCAGCCTCGTTCTATGCTGGTGTATATGTAACAGGTAACAGGCTTTCTCTTGGTGCATCAGTTACAGTATATGTATTAAATATCAATTAGGGCTGAATTGTTATTGTAATTGTTATACCTTTCAGGAAACTCCTACCGTGTGCTCTGAGGAGAGTATGGAATAGGCATATATATTGGTCATGATGAGTAGTAATTCTCAGGTAAATCAAAAATGTAATTAGTTCTTCATTGTGCATAGTGTAAACTACTTCAGGGTTTAAGAAGGCTGTATGTGTCCTTTCATAGTATATCATGTTGGGGAATAATCTAGTACAATCAGCAATACCATTATTGCAAGATCATTCATTAGGTACCTGTTCTACAAGCCCCTCGGGTGTTAGGCTTTCATGAGGACCATTTTTCAAATAAAGGAATCTTCTCTCTGAGATAGCTGTGAGGATACACTCCATTTTGTTTGGGCTATAAGGTAGCACTATTGGGTATGAGACTTGTGTGAATTTGGATGGTTGTATTGGTCCATTCTGATGTCTCAAATGTAAATGTATTTAAACAAATGTCTTTCAGGGCGTATTAGTAAAAAATGTTTGTTTTTGTCGTGTACATATCTTTTCAGACTTGAATTCCAGGTGTAGAGATCCTTCAGTAACTTGTGGTCCTGATGAAGGTGTTTTCCACCGAAACGCGTCGACCAACTCCTAGACCTATGTTTTTCATTTTTTAGATCTAATGAATCTGGTCTTATACTGGACAACAAATGCAATGTTATATGATGTTTATGCTTGATTGTAATGTAATGGATGTTTAGTGAGTATGTATGTGTTTGTATGCATGGTTCTCTACCTGGTCTGGTCTAATTTGTTTTGTACTTTTATATAAATTCTGGACAACTAATGAAAAACAGTTATGGCTCCAATGTATTGAAAGCATGTTTCTTGGAGATTTTTTATGATCAATGTATATACAAAAAATGAGATAAAAAAGTTGGATATGAAAAAAATGAAATAAAATAACTAAAAATTCTAATACTAGTGTGATATATGTGTATATGCCCTGGGTTGGTGAGATAATTTCTATGTGAAAAGTATTTATAGGTCAAGAGGGAGTTTTCTAGCGTGTTTCACTGAGCTCTACACTATAAAGTGAGAATTGTTGATTTAGTTGCCTGGGAATCAACTTTTCAAATATATTTACCCTGTTCTAGGAATTAGTTTAATCAATTTTGTCAGGGGGTCCTTGTTACTCACATCTACGTCATCTAGGTGGTGACTGCCTTCATCCCATTGTAGAAGATGTACTTTGCAGCTGTAGGTTTGTCGGTGAGGGAGAGAATCAGCTGGGTCTCATCATGTAAGAGGTTTTATTTAGTCTGTGGTTTCTGACAATGCCTGCCAGCGGGGTCATGTAGATGTGAAATGGGTGAGATTCAGGAGGGAGCCCTGAGGGACTCTGCAGCTGATCTCTGTAGATTCTGGGGAGAATGGTGGAAGCCTGACTCTCTGGGTTCGGCCGGTGAGGAAGGAGAGGATCCACTCTAAGGCTTTGTCTCAGATGCCGGTGTGGATGAGTCTTGCCTAGTGGGTGTGGTGGAAGATGGTGTCGAAAGCAGCAGAAAGGTCCAGAAGGATGAGGGTTGTAGTTTTACATTGATTGAAGAATTGTAGATGTTGCTGTTACAGAGTGCAGTCTTGGTGCTGTGGTTGCTTCTGAAGTCTGATTGCGAGGTGTCCAAGGTGTGGTTTGTTTACATGAATTTGGTGGGTTGGGCATTGGTTGCCTTTTCGATGACTTTGGCTTGGAAGGGGAGCAGAGGGACGGGTCTGTAATTCTTGGGGTCCGTCAGGTCGGCAGAGGGTTTTTTCAGTAGGGGGTTGATCTCTGCGTGTTTCTAGTCTTCAGGGAAGGTGGAGGATTTGTTGGAGCAGTTGATGGTGCAACAGAGTTCGGGGGCAATAGTGGCGCTGGCTCAGTTGAAGATGTGGTGGGGGCTGGGATCCGAGGGGGCTCCAGAGTGGATGGTCTTCATGATCCGTAAGGTGTAGTCAGTGGTGAGGGTCGTCCAGTTGAGCATGGTCTGCTGGGATCGGGAGCATTTGGGTGCGGTTGTTGCAGGTGGGGTGTGTGGGTCCTGTGCTGTGAAGCTGCCGTAGATGTCTGTGATCTTGCGGTGATAGAAGGTGGCGAGGTTGTAAAGAGGGCTTGGGGGTGGGAATATCAGTGGCATCCGTGCTGTGTTTGGCAAATTCTTTGATCACAGTGAAGCGTTATTTGCTGCTGTGTGCGTTGGCACTGATACTTTTCTGCATGTCGTTTTGTTTGTGGCTCTGAGGAGGTGGTGGTGCCTGGTAATGGCAGTTTTGTAGGCTGCATAGTCTGCTGGGGTCTTGCTGCTCCTCCATCTTCTCTCAAGTCTTCTGCAGGTGCGTCTAGACCAGGGGTCTTCAAACTGTGGGGCATGACCCCCAGGGGGGCCGTGGAGCGATGCAAAGGGGGTCACGCCTTCCCAATCACACTTCTGCCCAGGCCCAAGGGCTTCAGCCCTCTCTCTTCCCCCTCCGGTGTCTTAGCCCGGGCTGCTGCAGTGCAACTCGAGCTGCTGGGGGCTCAGCCAGAGGTGTAACACAGGCCCCCCGCAGCTCCCGCGTTGCTAGGGGGGGGAGTTCCAGGGGGCCCCCTCAGCACAGTCCAGTTATGACCAGCCACCAGAAACCCAAAATGGCTGCATTCCCATGTTAATGTGGCACTTGACCCCCAACCTCCTCAGGCTGAACAGGACACCCCACCATCCCTAAAGCCGTATTCGATGCAACAAGTCAAATTAGGATTCTTTTATTTCTCAAAGCCCCTACCAGTATTACAAAGAGGAACATGCAGTAACTGAAACAAAAAATAAATACAGGTGACTTTGCATTTAATCATTTGGGAACAGAATGAACCATTGGACTGTGTCTGGGAGGACAAAGTAAATGCTAAAACCAGGAAACAGGAATTACAGAATATTGATTCTTATCAAGCCAAGTACAGAAAATTGAGGTTGGTACATAGCAGTGAGTTTCTTAACAACCGCTGAAGATGACATGCCTATGTAAAACGTGATGTTTGTATCGACAACGGTTTGCAGGGAAATACAGATTTGTTGGAGTTTCACCAGCCAGCAAACAAAATGCACATATAATTATTTTTTGAGACTCTTTTAAAACAACAAATGTAGCCTGGGGCTGAGACAGATGTTTTTCCAGCAAAAGTGCAGTTTATTTGCTAAAAAGTCATAAATTATGGGGCATATTACCAACCAATAGAGATAATTTTTGTCTCTAACTTATTTAGAGACAAAAATTATCGCCGCAAATCGGCGATTTTTATCGCAGATAAACCTTGCTATTAGCAAGGTTTATCGCAAATGCGATAAAAAACGGCCGCAATGCATGAATATCGCTGAAAAGTCAGCGATATTCATGCATTATCGAGCAAATGCTCTTAGCCATGTTATCCACCTCCCATTGGATAACATGGCTAAGAACTGCTCCTGGGCAAGTGTTAGCTTTTGGAGATATTCGCGTTTAGCACGAATATCTCCAAAAGTTGGTAATAGGAGATAGCGATGTTAGCGACTGTTTTCAGTCGCTAACATCTTGGCACGCCCACTTTGCATGTCATTAGTGATAAATATCACTGACATGCAAAGCGGGGCCCAAGAAGGTCACTATCTCCTATTAGCTGTCGCTAACTGGTGTTAGCGACAGCTTGGTAATAGGGAGATAATTTTATCTCCGCTTTCTTGGCTTTTAAAGCCAAAAAAGCGGAGATAAAGCCCCTTGATAATATGCCCCTATGTTCTTTAAATTAACGAGAATTAGTGCTTATGCTTTTTAGTGAAAAGGTGTATTGGGGAGTAGCAGAAGAAATAACAAAAGGTTCATCACTTAAAAATACATACAATTCCTGTTCAAGAAGAAAACATCACCTGGTTTGAAATCGGGGCTACAGGAATGGGTCCTTGCACCTCAAAATGTTGACGGGGGGGTCTCGGCATCCAAAAGTTTGACTCTAGACTTCTTCTTGAAGGGTGGAAGAAAAACAGCTGGCTTTCTCTGCTGTGGGCTGTTTTGCCGGATGGTTTCCTGAGGGGGCCAGTGTGTTGGTGCAGTCAGAGATCCACAAGTGGAAGTTGCATACTGATGTGTTGGTGGCCGCAGAGGTCGGCAGGGGTGTCTTGCAGAGGGGGGTGGTGAGTTGGTCTTCAGAGACCTTGTTCTAGCTTCTGCATGGATACCGGTGGTGTAGAGTGGGTTTGGTGAAGAAGTGGACGCAGTGGTTGCAAGTCCATTGGAGTTCGGAGGTGTGAATGACTAAGATGCTGTTGCTTGCGGAGAAGATGGGGTCAAGTCTGTGTTCTGCTGAATGAAGTGGTGAGTTGACCATTTGAGTCGGAGGGTGGCGAGGTTCTCCAGTAGGGCTGAGATGTTGGGGTTGCTGAAATTGTCTAGGGAGAAATGGAGGTTGCCGAGGAGGATGTGTCTGTTGAGGTTAGGGCTTGGTGTGGGATAATTCGACTTTGGATTCGCTGAAAGGGGTCTGGGTCTGGGGGGTCTGTAGATGAGGGTGTGACAGAGGATGGAGTTTGGGTTGGTCTGGATCTGGAAGTGGAGGTGCTCCATATCAGGGGTGAGTGGTCATCGGGCCAAGTTGTGTGGAGAAGGGTGTTTTTGTGTATGATAGCAATACCTCCTCCTGGTTGGTTGGCGCAGTCTTTGTGGATGATTTTGCGTCAGGGATGGCTGTGGAGATATCCGGGGCAGAGGTGGGATTCACCCAGGTTTCTGTGAAGAAGGCGACATTGGGAAGATGGAGTCAAGCAGTTCCCCGATTTCCACAGTGTGTTTGTTGAGGGAGCCTGTTTGAGTAGGATGCAGCAGAGGTTGTCGAGCCTAGTTCTTTGGGGCCATGCAGTTGGTAGGTCTGGTGTGCGAAGGCAGAAGGTGCAGTTGCGGCAGGTGAACGGTCCCTGGATGTCATTTGGTGAGGTGGGGTGGTAGGTGATTGAGTTTCCTACTTTGAGGGCTGGAAGATGTGGGCATCATAGCAGAGAAAGGCGCGGGGATCATGGTCCGTGGTGCTAGGCACTGTTCAGGCATGGATAGATGCAGGCGGGCATGCCTTTGTCACGCGTCTGCTGCACGGCCGTGCAGCAGCTGACATTAAATAGTGGTAGTGAGGTAGGAGTGGCTGGTCTGCTGGGAGGTAGGAGGTGGGAAGCAGCGCTGGGAGGGAGAGGCAGGGTCGCAGGGACTTAGCAGCAGCAGGGGCGGGAAGTGAAGAGGCACAGAATGGCTCTGCATTGCTTGGTAAATCTCGAGTAACACAAGGCAGCACCAGTTGCTGACTTGCATTATTCTGTGCCGGGATGGCGTCACATAGATTGAGCGTGGGTTTTACTATGCTTCCACTCATGAGTTTTGTAGCATTCCCAGATTTACCAAGAGTAGTAAACATGAGAATGCATCAGAATTGTATACCTTGTGATAGAGGCGCAACAAGGAAAAATATGTATACTTCTAATTGTTTCCGCTTTCTAAGTATGCTGCATTCTGCAAAACACTTAGGAAGAGGAAAGTGTCTTTAATTATTGTTTTTGTGCAGGAAGGTGTTCCTTTCTGCACAAAAAACAATCCTTCCTGCAACGCACCATGGCGCAAGGGTGCCTGCATTGGCACTAGGCAGCCACTAGTGCGCTAGAAAAAGGAAAGACGAGGGGCCTTATTTATGAAGGCCTTGCGCCACCGGTGCGTCACTTTTTCCCATGTTAAAAGTGACGCACCGGCGGCGCAAGGCCTTCATAAATAAGGCCCCAGGTATATAGTGCATTCCCACCCTTTCCATTTAACACAGCACAGTGCTGGGTCAAATTTTAATAAATCTGGCCCTTGGTTTTTATCTGGAAGTTCTTGAGGAAATTATGGGGCATATTATCAAGGGGGTTTATCTCCGCTTTTTTGGCTTTAAAAGCCAAGAAAGCAGAGATAAAATTATCTCCCTATTACCTAGCTGTCGCTAACACCTGTTAGCGACAGCTAGTAGGAGATAGCGACCATCTTAGGCCCCACTTTGCATGTCAGTGATATTTATCACTAATGACATGCAAAGTGGGCGTGCCAAGATGTTAGCGACTGGAAACAGTCGCTAACATCGCTATCTCCTATTACCAACTTATGGAGATATTCGCGCTAAGCGCGAATATCTCCAAAAGCTAACACCTGCCCTGAGCAGTTCTTAGCCATGTTATCCAATGGGAGGTGGATAACATGGCTAAGAGCATTAGCTCGGTAATGCATGAATATCGCTGACTTTTCAGCGATATTCATGCATTGTGGGTGATTTTTATCACATTTGCGATAAACCTTGGTAATACCAAGGTTTATTTGCGATAAAAATCGCCGCATCTCAGCGGTACATTTTTGTCTCTAACCAAGCAATAGCGATAATTATCGCTATTGCTTGGTAATATGCCCCTATGTTTTAATTTCCTGGATATAGCAGTATGGTATTGGTCATCCCTATATGGTTCTGAGTAATAGAGGGTCTACAAAGGAACTACGGGGCATATTATCAAGAACTGCGATAAAATTATCACTGCTTTAGCAGCGGGAAACATCCGCTAAAATGGCGATAATGGGCTTGATAATATGTCCTTGTGAATTCCCATTGCAGCCCAGGTTCTGGTGGTAACTCATCCATCTCACTTTCCCCTGAGTACTGGTACTGTGTATATTGTTGTTCTGGAATCTGGCAGAGACAGTGGCTAGGTGGCACAGGGAATCAGCTGCTGGAATCACATCTTGCTACCACAGGATTTGAGTAGCTGCAGAGAAAAACTGAAGAGCAGGGTAGTGCCAAACGATTAATCCTGAAGGACTGAGCCTACTCCCTCTTGTACACAGGACAAAGAAGTGGCCCTCTTATTCATGGCACAAGGATGCAACAAGCTACAAGAGACTTTTCCTGCAGCTACCCAGCCAACCGTTGGTAAGTGGACCTGAACTGGACCCTCCTGTTTGGACTCTACCAGGCACATTGTGAGTCTTTAAGTGCCTCCCAGGAGGTGGGTCCTTGGGTGCTTTAGAAGTGTACTTGTGTGGTGGATTGTGACTGAAAGGACAAAGTCAGAAGGTAAAATCTGTGGCTAGAACAAACTTAGTTGGTGTATATGACTCGTGCTCTAGCGCTGTCTTCCTCAAATTGCGTATAGGTCCCAGTGTACTACGACAATTAACTATCATTAGCACTTTGTGATTCTCTGTGATATTCCTATGTAAAACTTTTACAAATGTATATCTTCAGTTCCCAGTAATGAATTTTGTCATTTTTGACATTACAATTTTATTTTTCTAATTCATTTAGGATTTGTATTGTTCTGGGTTTTGACTTTATTACTGTATTGGTTCTGCATTATTACTGAACACATTGCCATAAGTCAAGCCAATCTGCTCTCTGCCAAAGCTACTAGGGGGTTGAGCTCAGGCTAATTTAGTGACTTTGGTATTTCACCCCGACAAGGGTTGTGATTTGTCCTTGAGGTGGGTGGTCACCCATCCCAAATAATGTTCCAAGTTCTTACACTAAGATAGTAGATTAATTATTCAGTAAGGAAAGACATGAATACATTCCTTTATAGCACACCCATCTACAAAACACCTTTTAAATCTGGTAATACTCTCACTTTCCAATACTCCACCAGGGGTACTCATATGACAGGCCATGAAGGCACCTGTTTTGGGAGTGCATGAGTAATTCCAACAGCAGATAGAAACTCCCTATGCTTCATTTGTATTCTCCACTATTGTATAACCCAGAAGGACCATAGAGCATGCCTCCAGTTTACTGAACGACATCTTGGCCGGCAGTATGCTCATCGTTTCCTGCTGCATCACAGTGTGAGCTGCCTCGATGTGAGGCAGAGCATATGGAGCATCGATCTGGTCTACAGTGCATCATCCTCCACTGTTCAACTATAGATCAAGATGTAGTCATTGCTCCACATAACCTGCGGTAGGGCTCTCAGAAGACAAAAAAAAGAGAGAAAGTGAAAGGGGAAGAAGGGACATTTTATTTTTTTAAAAGAGGTGTGCTGGCTGATGAGTCTGTTTAGGCAGGACTGCCTCTCACATAGTAAAGAATTAAAGTGAGGGAAAGGACTTGGATTAATGTGGTAACTGGTAAGTAATTGAAGCAGACCCAGTTGTGGGTTTAAAACAGCACAACCAGCAGCAAATTAGTATACAAAAAGTGATGGATTGAATGCTTAAATTAATCTTAGTCATGGGTAATTACTCAAATGGGAGCAGTCCAGCCGAACTGCCAAGCCAGGTCCTCCCTGAACTGAAACACAAGCAACCCAAGTTCGGTTTCACCCTTGTAATGCTTGCTTCAGGTAATTACTGCTGTTACTGCGCTCTGCGCGCGACAGATAGCGCTTCAGGAAAGATACTTAGCGTGTTGTATTTCAAATTTTAAATTATCCCGTTTTTGGTATTTTCGTTCTCTTTTTTTTATTCCCCATGCTTTTAGCCCTGACATCTTCGCATACTTCCACTATAATTGGATGCTCACCGCTTCTTTTGGCGGGTCCCCTCCCTCGTATTTTCCAACTTGCGGCCATCTTGGGGGTGAAAACGGGACGCCTGGAGGCGCCATTTCTGGTCGTGGTCTAGTGTCCAGAAGGACTCACGAGACCTCTATTTAAGCTGGGCAGTATTGGCGATCTGCCTTGCTTCAGGTAATTACTGCTGTTACTGCGCTCTGCGCGTGACAGATAGCGCTTCAGGAAAGATACTTAGCGTGTTGTATTTCATATTTTAAATTATCCCGTTTTTGGTATTTTCGTTCTCTTTTTTTTTATTCCCCCTGCTTTTAGCCCTGACATCTTCGCATACTTCCACTATAATTGGATGCTCACCGCTTCTTTTGGCGGGTCCCCTCCCTCGTATTTTCCAACTTGCGGCCATCTTGGGGGTGATAACGGGACGCCTGGAGGCGCCATCTCTGGTCGTGGTCTAGTGTCCAGAAGGACTCACGAGACCTCTATTTAAGCTGGGCAGTATTGGCGATCTGCCTTGCTTCAGGTAATTACTGCTGTTACTGCGCTCTGCGCGTGACAGATAGCGCTTCAGGAAAGATACTTAGCGTGTTGTATTTCAAATTTTAAATTATCCCGTTTTTGGTATTTTCGTTCTCTTTTTTTTATTCCCCCTGCTTTTAGCCCTGACATCTTCGCATACTTCCACTATAATTGGATGCTCACCGCTTCTTTTGGCGGGTCCCCTCCCTCGTATTTTCCAATTTGTGGCCATCTTGGGGGTGAAAACGGGACGCCTGGAGGCGCCATCTCTGGTCGTGGTCTAGTGTCCAGAAGGACTCACAAGACCTCTATTTAAGCTGGGCAGTATTGGCGATCTGCCTTGCTTCAGGTAATTACTGCTGTTACTGCGCTCTGCGCGCGACAGATAACGCTTCAGGAAAGATACTTAGCGTGTTGTATTTCAAATTTTAAATTATCCCATTTATGGTATTTTCATTCTCTTTTTTTTATTCCCCCTGCTTTTAGCCCTGACATCTTCGCATACTTCCACTATAATTGGATGCTCACCGCTTCTTTTGGCGGGTCCCCTCCCTCGTATTTTCCAACTTGCGGCCATCTTGGGGGTGAAAACGGGACGCCTGGAGGCGCCATCTCTGGTCGTGGTCTAGTGTCCAGAAGGACTCACAAGACCTCTATTTAAGCTGGGCAGTATTGGCGATCTGCCTTGCTTCAGGTAATTACTGCTGTTACTGCGCTCTGCACGCAACAGATAGCGCTTCAGGAAAGATACTTAGCGTGTTGTATTTCAAATTTTAAATTATCCCATATTTGGTATTTTCGTTCTCTTTTTTTTATTCCCCCCTGCTTTTAGCCCTGACATCTTCGCATACTTCCACTATAATTGGATGCTCACTGCTTCTTTTGGCGGGTCCCCTCCCTCGTATTTTCCAACTTGCGGCCATCTTGGGAGTGAAAACGGGACGCCTGGAGGCGCCATCTCTGGTCATGGTCTAGTGTCGAGAAAGACTCACGAGACCTCTATTTAAGATGGCCCTGCAGACGCGCAGCGGTAGCGCGCAGTGGGGGCGCCGGTCGCGTGCCGGAGTCGCACCTGAGTCCAGCCCGTCTGCGCCCGTCCGCGCCTGGACGGGCCCAGGGGCCAGACCCTCTGCATCAAATTTGGACCTGTCCTGCCTCCCTACCATCGCCTACACTTACACTGGTGAGGAACTGATATCGATGAGGCAATCTCTTTGCACTAATTGTACTCTGTGTAATTTACCCACACATAAATTTAAATGTCCGGGCTGCGCCTTTTCTATGGGGAAAATGAGCAAATGCAAGGCTATGAAACGCATTTATAAACGTGGTAGGCTGAGGGGCATTAAAACTGCAATGACTCACCCTCCACTACAATTCTGGAATATTAATTGCAGGTCCCTTCCCAAGCACAAGCATAATATTTATGATTTTCTTGTTGATGAGAAGCCGGATGCTGTGTTTCTCACTGAGACCTGGTTCCATGAGAGTTCCGGGCCAGATGTTGCAATTGCTATTCCCTATGACTATGCCATGTTGAGGAAGGACAGGAACATTGGTAAAGGGGGAGGCATTGCAATAATTTTTAAATCTATGTATACCTGTAAGCTTGAAGATCTTCCCTTACAAGGATGTGAAGCTGCTCTTTTTAAGCTTGCGATTAACCTCCAATTCACTATGACAGGTCTCTTGGTTTATCGGCCCCCTGGTAATGGAAGTTCCTGGGTGTCTTCTCTAGCTGAAACACTAGCCCCTTTGCTTTTAAGGGCAGCTAACTTCACCATTCTTGGTGATTTAAATCTTCACCTTGAAGATTCTTCCTGCATTTCCAGTAAACATCTTATTTCTGACCTTGAGGTTTTTAATATTCTGCTGTGCAACTCAGGTCCCACTCACTCTGCTGGCCATTTGCTGCATCCCATTTTTTCTAATCTTCAATTTGACTGTGCACAGAGTGCTCGTCCGTTGGAGTGGTCAGATCACTATGCGGTTCACTTTTCCTTACCTCGCAATAAAATCAAGGCCGGGGGCAGAATCGGAAAGGATGAGCATATACGTCTGTGGGGTAAGCTTGATGTAACAAAGTTTAACCAATACCTATCGGGGACTCTTCCTGATACTGATCTGCCCGCCACTGAGTTAAATACCGTGGTACTCCAATGGCTAAACAATGCGGTGGATACTCTGCTTCCTTTGACACCCAAGCACTCCGGGTCTCATCGTCCACCCGTGCCATGGTTCTCTGATGATCTAAAACTTTTGCGGGCAAAATGTAAGGCCCTTGAAAGGAAGTGGAGACGTACATATTCTGTCTCCCGGAAAGTGGCCTACAGAGAGGCCCTAAAAGGATACCATAAGCAATGTAAAACTGCTAGAGCGGCTTATACTGTGAATATGGTGACGCACGCACAGAATAGCTCTTGCGTCCTCTTCTCTGTAGTCAAGAAATTGACCGGATCAGACACTACCCAACTCCCCCTGCATTGGATGAGGTTCAATGTAAAGCTTTGGCTGAGTTTTTCATTGCTAAGGTTGAGCGCATCTATTCCTCGCTAGGTTCTCCTTCTGTGGTGGAGGAATTTCAGACAGAATCTACATTGCCAGTGGAATGCTCCCTCGCCACAGTGAAGCTCACGGAATGGCAATTGCTAGATGATGTCTCTTTCCTCTCCTGCTTGAACACTGTAAGATCGGGCTCTCCCCGTGACCCGTTACCTGTTAAAATTCTGAAGCTATTGGATTCCAATTCCCATCAGGTACTCATGAGACTGCTAAATGCGTCTTTAATTGAATCTTATGTACCCCAGGACTGGAAACATGCGATGGTGGTGCCCCTTTTGAAGAAGGCAGGTGCGGATGCTTCCAACTTGTCTAATTTTAGACCTATCTCCTTGCTGCCCATTCTATCGAAGATTCTGGAAAGACACATTAACACTCAGTTAAATCATCTTGTGGAGAGCTCGGGATTTCTGCACCCATTCCAGTCCGGCTTTCGAGCACATCACTCGACCGAGACTGCTCTCCTTGGAGTTACGGAGAGTCTGCGACACGGTATAGATCGTGGGGAAACATCTGCACTCATCCTGTTGGATTTGAGCGCCGCGTTGGATACCGTGTCCCATTCCATTCTTTTGAATTCTCTCCGGTCCCTAGGAGTGGCAGGCTCGGCACTAGCCTGGATTGCCTCCTTTCTTAGTGGGCGTACTTTCCAGGTCTTTTCAGCGACAGCAGCATCTGCCATCGGCGCACGGCGTCCCCCAGGGGTCTATACTCAGCCCTCTACTGTTTAACATCTATATCAAACCCCTGGCTACTATCGTGGAGGATGCAGGGTTGACGCTATTTTCCTACGCCGATGACACCCAAATCGTCTTCTCCCTATCAGGCAAAGACGGGAACAACCCCTCTGCTTTGAAACTCGGTTTATCGCTTGTAGCCGAGTGGATGCAGAGGAATTGTCTTAAGCTAAACGGGGAGAAGACGGAAGTGGTGATATTGGGCAAGAATAAGGATCTCTGGGGCCCCCAGCATTGGCCTAGTCATATGGGGCCGCTCCCACAACCAGCGGCGGTAGTTCGTAATCTTGGATTCCTTGTGGATGAAAAACTATCCATGAGATAGCAGGCTACAAAGGTGGCTGCCATCTGTTTTGTTACTCTAAGATGGCTCCAGAAAATTTTATGGATGCTGCCCATATCTTCCCAGAGAACTGTTGTCCAGGCGTTGGTCGTTTCCCGCCTGGATTACGGTAATGTCCTCTATCTCGGAGCTGACGTAGCAACAACCAAAATTCTTCAAGTGGTGCAAAATGCGTCTGCCCGTCTCCTCCGTAATGTCCCAAGAAGAACTTCTGCTGCCTACGCCTTGCGCGATCTCCACTGGCTCAGAGTTCCGAGTAGCATTAAATTTAAAGCCTTGTGTTATCTGTTTAAGATCAGGCAAGGCTCTGCGCCTAAATATTTGCAGAGTTTGGTGCAACCCTATAAACCTCACCGTGTGCTGAGATCATCCGAGAATGGCGATTTCATCATTCCAAGGTTTAAGCTTGTAAAAATGGGTGGTCGGTCTTTTTCCCACCTGGGCCCTAAGCTCTGGAATGCTTTACCGGTGACTTTAAAGTTGGAGACAAACATGCTTTTTTTCCGGAAGGGACTCAAAACTTTGCTTTTTGAGTGTTCTGTCTGATGTATCAGTTCCATCTTTATTACCTGCTTTTCTTTCTCGAGTCTATCCCTAGCGCCGGGAAACCCACTGTGGGTAGCTGTGCGCGTTATAAGTTTAAATAAATAAATAAATAAAATAATGGGCTCATCAGCAAGGTATTGTGTGGTTCTAGTGAAGCAGTATGCAAGGGAACCATGTCTGGGCATACCCATTCCACTTAGGGATACATAATAAAGTATACAAAATGTAATGAATGGAATGCTTGAATTAATCTCAGCCACTGGTAATTACTCGGGCTGCATCTCAGTCCATCGTTATTTTGCACACCATGCCACCTCAGTTTGGATTGAGTTTTATGCAAACCAGTCTTGACACTGCTTCAGTAGGAATAGTCCAGCCCAAACTGCCAAGCGAGGTTCTTCCTGAAACAGAGTACAAGCAAACCAGGACCATTTCTGACCTTGTTATGGACTTACCAACCATGTATAGCTTGGTTCCAGTGACACATTGTACACACGACCCACGTCTGAACAAACCCGTCCCACTTAGGGCTTCATAGTAAAGTATACAAAAAGTGATGGATGTGATGCTTGAAGTAATCTCAGCCACTGGTAACTACTAAGGGCTGCATCCCAATCCATCGTTATTTCGCTCACTATGCCACCTCAGTTTGGACCCAGGTTTATGCTCATCAGTCTTGACCCTGCTCGAATGTCCAGCCTGAACTGCCAAGCCAGGTTCTCCCTGAACTGCACCACAAGCAACCCAGGATCGGTTTATTGCTTTCTATGGGCTCACCAGCCACGCATCGCTTGTTTCAAGTGACACAGTGTGCAAGGGACCCACATCTGGGCATACTTGCCCAGTTAGGGTTACATCCTAAAGTATACAAAATGATGAATGGAATGGTTGAATTAATCTCAGCCACTGTTAATTACTTTGGTCAAAATCCCAGTCCATTTCTATTTTGCACACCATGCCACAGCAGTTTGGATTGGGCTTTATGCATATCAGTCATGGCCCTGCTCCAATTGGAACGGTTCAGCATGAACTGTAATGCTCACCTGTTGTTTCCGCAGGGGCGAGATGCAAGGTCAGGAGCATGTACCCCACATTCCGCACCCCCCCCCATGCAGACCCAACAATGTCAAAGCCACATGGTGGAAATGAGGGGAAAAAAACAAGGATAGAAAAAGGAAGACATGTCACTGACTTGCTTCAGGTAAGGATATTCTCATTGAGTGGTCTTTATGCGGTTCCTGTAATGGAGACAAAGTTATAGGTATTACCTGGTATATGTTACTGGTGTGCACGCTTTACAACCAATTAGTGTGGTCCTACTAGATATATCTACCAGTGTAAAGTCCCTCTTAGATTTTGGTATATATGATATTGGAGACTTTAATCAGTTGTATCGCCCATATGAGGAAGATTTAAGCATTAGGAGGATTCATAAGTAAACAGTTAACCATATAAAAGGAATTATCTAAATATAACTGACCTAACAAGATGTTCAGAAGCCCTATATTTTTATATCAATTTTAAAATCGGAGAAAAAAACAAAAAAGATATTCTCCCTTAATGGATAATGCTAATGAGGGTAAAAAAATACTAAGAAAAAATACACAAAAATGTGTAGGGCTAAAGTACAATGAAAAATTAACCCCTTAAAAGTCAGGAGACTAATTTATAATTATCTTGTTCTTACAGACATCAACCAATGTCAGCAAGGATCTCCATCCACCGTGGAGACATACATCAGATAAGTACATAATGCATATATATAAATATATAGCAAAATGTTACTGCATTTAACAACTTGGATTCTTTACAGCCGTTTGTAAACACAAAGGACCTTGTGACACCGGACAAGAAGAAAACATTCAGGAGGAGAACAACGAAAATCTACACAGCAGAAACTTGACGAGGGAATGCCGACCCACGTCTGAGAAACCCGGAAGGAAATAAGGTAAGTGTCACAAGGGGCAGGGCAAAAGACCCGCACGCGTCACCTGGAACTCAAGACAATCTTCCACCGTGCTCGACTTCCTTTATTCTTGCTTTGCTCTGCCCCTCCCGCACACCCAATTGGTAGCGGAGTAAGCCAGACACGAACTGCCTGAACCCTTTCCTTCCTGTACAAGAACACAAGCAACCCAGGACCAGTTTTGGCCTTGTTATGGGCTTATCAGCTGTGTTTAGCTTGGTCCAGTGATGCAGTGTACGCAGGAGAAATGCCTGGACATACCGACCCACTTAGGCATACATACTTGACCCACTTAGGGATACATACTAAAGTATAGATAAAGTGATGGATGACATGCTTGAATTAATCTCGGTCACTGGAAATTACCCGGGCTGCATTTTCACAGCATGCCACCTCAGTTTAGGCGCAGCTTTATGCAAATCAGTCATGACTCTGCTCCAAGGCAACAGTCCAGCCCAAACTGCCAAGCCAGGTCCAAGCCAGGTCCTCCCCGAATGGGAACATAAGCAACCCAGGAACTGTTTTGCCTTTGTTATGGGCTTATCAGCCTTGTATAGCTTGGTTCTAGTGGCACAATTTGCACTGGACCCACTCCTGAGCTACCTGTCCCAGTTAAGGCTACATACTAAAGTATACAAAAGTGATGGATAGAAAGTGCAAATTAATCTCTGCCACTGGTAGTTATTCTTGGTCGCATCGCCCTCCATCGTTATTTTGCACAACGCGCCACCAGTTAAATGTTTGGTCCCTAAGCCCTGCAGTGAGACCAGAGGCTAAAACCCTCTGTCTCCCAGCATCTCTATCCTTGTACCACTCCACTGAGAATAAATACATAAAATAATTAAAATATTTAATCAATTCCTCAATGTTATCAAGTAATGACAAGTCACAAAACCTTTTCTGCAATGATGGTTTGCAGGGATTCTTTTCCGCCTTTGATAACCAAGGTCAAATGTCAGCAAAAGAAATGACCATTCTGATATTCATACAGTACACAACTTGCTGCACTCCTGACATGCTTGAAAATTGCAGCACCAGCAGGGCTGGGCTGAATCGCAGACAGAAAAAATTGGGGTCACAGAAGAGTGACCTTCAAATTCCGCTCACAAACTGACCTACCACATGACATCACCACTCATTAACTCCACTTCTTCCTAGTTTCCCCCTCTATTGGAGCCAGAAGTGGCTCTCGCTGAGGGCTCATAGAACCCGGTTCCAACATCTTAGGAGCTTCTGGAGGAGGACTCAATGCCCTCCTGTTTTTCTTTTAGGTACGAGGTAAGCCAAAGTGTACATAAAGTCATGTCTACTCCATGCCCAATTTTACTTCCCGTACCCCCATGGGGTATGCTTCTCTAAATGTTTAAAAAAGATATTGCAAATGAAAAACTGAGCTATAAGTGCCTAGCAACATTGCTACTGATGGAGCGAGGTTCAGAGTAAAATTTTGTTCTGACTCGCAAAGTTAAACTTCCATAATATAATTATACTAATAAGTTTGTGAGTGAAAAGAATTAACCGACCTAGATTAAAACGCATTCACGACATTGGGAACTAATACATGTGCTCTTTGTTGCAAATGCATGTTCGAGCAAAATAATAAATTAACCTTGTTTATTGTCTTTGTCAGTATTAAATGCGGCTGTTTTTATAATGGCATGTGCATATTTTTGTGCTTATGTTATGTTTTCCGTCTTATGTGTGGCTTAGTTTGTGGAGAGTAATGTGGCTTGCTTAGGCTAGATAACATTGATTAATGGGTTAATAATTAGCAAAGGGGGTGGGTAACAGAAGGGTTTTCATTACTCTAATTAATTGATGTCTTGTGTTTCTTTAATACTAGTTCTTCTTGTGGGAGACCTAAGGCCTGAGGCCTGCGTTAGATGATAAATAGAATCCTGTCCGGTGTGGAGCCTTGCACGTTTTCTGAAGTGGAAAACTTTTACCACATTGACAGTTGTCAAAGGAAAAAACTGATGAATGGCTTTTGTGCAAGATGGGCAGGATGTGCTCTGAGAGAGACTAAATCCAAGGACGGGATAAGGCAAAGCGGCCAAGTTAAGGAAGCAGCGAACAGATATTTAATAATTTGTTGCATTTCCGAGGAAGCTGAAGTCCCATGATTGAGAGGACAATAGCATCTTAGAAAGCATGACTTTTGGAACGAAAATGTGATGAGCTAACGTGGTCTGACATCTGTCAGCCAATCCGGACTCTGGATGGTTGAAAAATGAATACTTTTGATGAGATTAGTCAGTTAGAAAGGTATAAAAATTGCCCCTGTGGGTAGGAGGGTGCTGCTCGTTTCCCGAATCCAGAAAGGCGTGACATGCTGTTGGACATTTGCTGCACGTAAGGATAACAGGCCTAAATGATTAATTCTTTACAGGTGAAGTTTAGTTTAGTTAGGGAAATAGTTTAAGGGTTTGAAAACTATTAATTTGCCTTAATACATGTTTACTGGAATGCTTTGAAATGACAGCTTAAGTGTTTATTCCTCTTTAAATGCTGCTAACTTTTAATAAAATATTGATTTAATAAAAATGATCCTTTCCTTTGAAGAATGGAAATTAATAAAATAGATTTTAAAATGACAAGCCCGTCTTGTTATTTATTAGTCTAGTTACCATTAGTTGATCCGTTTACCTTAGTGACTTAATTAAAATGTTATTTGCATAAAACCATGGTAAGAAACGATAAACTGCAGTTGTATATAAAAATGTAAATAGATTGTGAATAGATTCGGTTTAATTAGGTCACATGATTCAGTGCTCAAAAATTGTTTTGTTAGCTTATGGGCCTTTTGAGTGATTTATGATTAATGGTGAGTATTATGGTGCTGGGTAGTGTTTTGTTAGACCTGTCAGCCCTTAGGTGGTCCCTCCTATTTATTTATTTATTTTTGTCCCCTTTTTGCTCCTCGATCTTTTTATTTTTATGTCCACTGGGATTTTTCAGGTGTTGACCTAGGGGTTAGGTGCTTTTTGCCCCTATAGCGTTTCCCTTACCCTAGGTGCCTTCCTGACTGAAACTGTAGGAACCACAAAATGGCTTCCTCAGGATCCAGGTCCATAGGATAACATGAGGGTTTCCAGAACCTTCTGGACTCCTCTGGACATTCTGGGGTCAGCCTATATAAGGCGGAACGTTGGGCAGCCATTTTAGGTTGTTGTGAGGAGGGGAGTCCAGACAGGAGCTGAGGCGACTGAGAAGGGAGATTGGTGTGCAAAGCGACGGATTGATTGTCCTTTGGGGTTGTTTCCTTTCGCTACCGATGCCATCCCCTTTGGGCTGACCTGGCCCTGCCCTCCCCCACCCGGTCATCATTCCCCTTGGTGACTGTGGTTGGGACCTCAACCGAGGGGAGAGATCATACGACTTGGCAGATAGAGGGGTGTCATTTCCTCTAGGAAGGGACTACAAATCCTGCCACTGCACTCTCACCCTTGTGGTGTGGCCCGACTTCTGGCTGTCCTGACGGAAACCCCCGGAGACTGCCCCATCAGTACAGGCCCCGGCGTGACCGGTGCATCTGGCACAGGCTCAACTTACTGACCTGAACCCCTGCAACGTGTGAGGCGACGCCGCTGCCGCAGGCTGCCGACTGCAGGATCCGCTTAACTGCACCTGAAGGGGGCCGGCGTGTGAGGCAAGTGCCGCTGCCGCAGTCCGCCAACTGCAGGATCCGCTTAACTGCACCTGAAGGGGGCCGGCGTGTGAGGCAAGTGCCGCTTCCGCCATCAACAAGGAAGGCGAAGGTGAGGGCAAAGTGTAGTCCCGCCCCAGTGCTGACAGGAGGCCGACCCTGAGCGAGATTCCCCGCCCCGAGGGAGGTCCTCTTCCCTCCGACGCTGAGGTGAGGGACACGCAAGAGGGAGAGACTGTCCGACGTGGGCGAGTGGATCCCTTCCAGGAAGCTTAGCGGTTAGGGCTTCACCTCCCCTGGGCAGAGTGGGAAACGAAGACCTCAGTCCATAGATTCCGAGAGACGCAATCAACGCCCCCGACAACGAAGTAAGCTGGGAGTTGGGGTGGTGAACTAGTGTACGCTGGAGGTCTCTGCAGGGCCCATTTCTTGAACTAACTTGCTGTGAATCATCGGGAGATCGTGTTGTGGCTCTGGGTGCTGGAGACAGCAGAATTATACTGCGGGTGGAGTCAGAGTCCGACAGGACAAAGGAAACAAGAACCCACTCTGTCTGACTGAAACTAATTGGAGATTGGGGCGTGGCCGATTATTTAAGGGGGTCATGATAACCAGCTCAGGCTGAAGTGTTGCCATCATTCCTTGAAAGTATCTGCCTCCCTATGATGCTAAATTGCATTTAAAAATCTGTCCGTTTACCGTGAGTGTTTACATCAGCAGTTTACTGCCTGTATGGTTTGCCATTTTTGATCTTGCTGTTTAAAGAAAGGTGGAAAGTACTCAATGTATAAATGACCTTTTGCTTTGACCTGCAGGCAGCGCCCTAGGCTAACAACTGCTGGATTCCTCTTTCAGGATACCCTTGCTGCAGAATTGTTAAGAGATCTTGATCTGTACAAAAAGGGGTAATGTAATGAATACCTGTTTAGAACTAACTTACTTTTCCTGATATATTTTGAGAGCTGAAAGGAATCGCCTATGAAACGTGAATTGGTACTGTAATGTAGGCTTTATCAATGCAGGTATTCCAGAAATAATGACTATTATGTAAAATATTGTCGAATATGAAACTGATAAGCCAACTGAAGGGAAGATAAAGCTTTTCTACTTTTATAAGTTACGGTGTAGTGTCAGTATTTTTGATGGATGGACGCTGAGTTATTGTGAGGGTGTGACGCAAGCTTAACATTGTTGCCTCAAGGTTAGACCTTCCTACTCTGTGTCAGGCTACCCTATGTGACTTGGAGACCCCAGGTCCAACATGTTTGTTGAGACAGTTTTTCTATACGGGCGCTGCATCAATTCCTTGGTAGCAGAGTTACGGTTACTATGGTAACGAACATGCTACATGTTAATTACATAGGATCAATGTTTTAACATATGTTGAGTTTGTTAAGTTGTTATATGTTGTCGAAAGGTTTTTTCCAGCAGTGTGAAAATTCCTAGTTGAGCCGGCATAAGAGTAGTGTGACAAGTGAAGTTACACAGTGCATTTGTTCTGTTTCAAAATAGTGGTATTGACTTATATCACTAGTGTTGTGGACGTACAGCACAAGTTTAGGGATTCTAGGTGTGCTAGGTAAAATGCATAGTGAGGATTGTCTATGAAATCGTAGCTTTTGAGTATAGGGACTTGGAGCCTGTTTTAAAACTCACTGTGAAAAGAGTAATAGATTTTATCCGAGCTTGAGTGAAGGGTAAGGAAGCGACGTCTATCTTACTGGCATATGTGGTTTTCTATGGTTGGTTAAAGTCCTGCCAAGATACATGTATACATGGTTAGGGAAATTTTTCGTTTGATTGTGCGAAAATGATTTAGTAATTTCGTTCGAGTCAAACTTTGAATTGAACTTTATGTGCATTCAGAGAGAAACGAGTTCGTTATTATCTGTTAGAAGGGTACAGTAGTCTTACTTTATCAAGAAATGAATATTCTATGAGAATAGCGTCATCTATTTCACGCAAAGAATACTTGTATGACTGTAAAACCTATCACTCTATTTTAGTGAAACAGACAAATGGTTTGTTTTTCTGGAGTTACTAACTGATTTTTATTGAAAAGTTTTGTTTTAAAATGGCGCTGTAAAAATATTTTGTGAAGGAGGGGTGAGCTCTAGGAGCGAGAGTCGAGAAGCTGCAGCGGTAGTGTACGTCACATGGTCCGCGCTGTGATTGGCTTACATATGTCACAGCAAGCGCACTGATTGGTTCACGTGACTAAGGCAAGCTGATAGCTGATTGGCTTATTCTGAAAGCACTATTTCTATTGGTTGAGCAAGGTGGTGACTTAGCTCAATCTGATTGGCTTGTTGGTGTGTTTCGCGCACGGATTGGTTGGATTTGCGGAATAACAAGGAAATATTTACGATCATTTAGAAATAAGCGGATTTGATTAAAACATGAGTTATTACTACAAAAAAGAGGAAAAGAAGCTTACATGGCTTCAGAAATTGAAAAATATATTTACACCTGATAAGAAAATTGAAACGCGAGGTGGAAAATTACTTCATACGTACAAAACACCTGCAGCGTATATGGAAGGTGAATATGGTTATCATACTTGCCTTTGGTTTGATAATTGGATGGATTATACCAAAGATGATGGTGTATTAGCATGGCCGGAAGATGGAGCATTTAACATGAGGGTTTTGAAAAACTTGAGAGAAAAAATGATGGCTCTTGTACCAAAGCCTAGACCTACTCAATTTGAAGCTTTAGTTGAATGGGAGGATGAGATGTTTGAACATCAACGAGAAAGCAGTGGTATAACGAGAGGTACAAAATTAGACATTAATAGAGAAACTCAGGAAGATAGAATGCGTCGATGGAGACAAACGGATATGTGTGATGGTTTATACCCAGTTAGAGAAATGGTTACTGAAGTACAAGGTCAAAAGAATATCCAAAAGAAAAATAATAATACTGAGGAAAGTGATCTAGAAGATCCTGTTTTAGAATAAATTTTAATTTCAAATCGGAAAAAGCCTCCTCCTTATCAACCAGCTTGTTCATGGTCTTCCCCAATGATTCCTCCAGGAATTACTCCAAGTATGTATGTATGTATGTATGTTTTGGATTTATATAGCGCTTATAACCCAGGGGTCTCTAAGCGCTTTGCCTTGGGAACCCGTCCTGGTTTTTCCCTGTGAGATAGCCCCTACAGGGCATCCCCAAGGTGAAAGCCAGGCATCCCGCCGCGGGGGGCCGTTGTGGAGATTAAGCAAGCTTAATGCCCAGAGTTGCAGAGTGTGAACCCATGATTAGGTCAGGCACCGAAGCGAGAATTATCGAGTCCGTGGACATTTGAGCTCGAGACCCTGCCGCGTCGGGAATTGAACCCTGGTCCCAGGTCTGACCTCTGCTTCAGGGTCTGCCTGCTCTAACCAGTGAGCCACACTTCTCCACCTAGAGAAGTTAGTAATGAAGGATCTCCTAGATCATATCCGAATAATACAAATACTCCTGAAAGAGTAGAAACTAGAACTAATTCTAGCATATCTGGTGAAAATAGAGATCATGCTAAAACTCCAGTTCGTAGGGATGAAATTCCAAGAAAGGCATTAAGAACAGAAAGTTTTGGGGAAATGCCAAATTCTTCAGAATATTTACGAGCAAAAGAAGAATTAATACAACAGTTAACTAAAAGCATGGAAGCAGTAACGGTACCAGTAACGATTGGACCTGTTCAACCAGTGTTTGATCAAAGAGAAGTTGGACATTCAGCTTTAACTATTCCATTAAATGCAGAAATTCAGAAAGTGGCTGAAAAATTTTATTCAGATTTGTCAGAAATTCATTGAGATAGATCAATGTTGATGCCTGATTTAACTTTTAATCAAAGTCCGTTGTGTAGAACACCAACTGGTGCAGAATCTGATGCTGAGTCACCTGAAAAGAGCATAAATAAAATAGATTTAACGCATACCTCAAACACTCCAGAAAATAAATTACTTGATGTTGCAAAATTAAAAGCAGATTTGGAGGAATTAATTATTGGCACAATTGGACCTGACAATTTAAAGCATTATCAGGATGAAGAATTGTTGTTTATTTGTAAAAGCATACAATGGAAAACGAAAACAAAGTATGATCAATTAGAAGAATTAGCTACTGAATTAGAAATTGATTTGAGCAGACAGAAACATTTGGGAAAACATTACAGAATAGAATTTACTGAAAGGGATATTGAAAACATGAATTCAAATGGAAGAATATTGCACATAAAGATTTACTTGTGTATTTAACAAGACTAGGAGATTTAAGTAAATGGAGAGTAAAATGGACCAAGAAAAAAGAGGAAGAAAGGAGAGAAAGAGGTGAAGTGGCAAATCAGTTTCCTATGAGAGAAATAGCAGGATGTGGATATGTACATGTCCCTTGGTCAAGACAGGACATATTATTATTCACTAATGATTTTCCTCGGCTGAGAGAAAAGCCTGTAGAATGGTATCATCAGGTGGATAGATTCATTAAGGTCTCAAAAGTTCTGTGGATTGATCTTGATGGTTTCTTTGACATTGTTGTTCCATCAGATCTTTGGACAGAATGTAAAGTTTCTGTAAGTTGGCCAAAAGTAGAACCTGCTCGAGATAAAGTAACTGGTGCTCCATCATCAAAAGTTATGGAATTGTATGATAAAGTAATTTATTGGTTGAAAAACAAGATTCCCCCAAAAGAAGTTGATTGGGTTAAAATAGATAGAACAAATCAGGAGCCGAAGGAATCAGTTCATTCATTTTATGAAAGGTTACTGTTGGTTTTTAAACAGTACAGTGGCTATGAAAATGTAAGTGAAAAGGACATGAGCCACTTCATGTACAGGTATGTATATGGTTTAAGACCTGAAATTGGTGAAATGATTAGGAACGGGATTGTTGGTTGGCAATCGCTCTCAGTTGATGATATTTTGAGAAAAGCTAAATACTGTAGTGATGAGATAGATGCCAGACAGAAAAAGCTAAAAGAAAAGGCAATATGGGCACAAGTAAAAGTAGCTGAACAACAAATTGCAAATTCGGAAAATAAAAATCAGAATCAGAATCAAGGTAAATTTAAAGGTAATTATAACAAACCCAAATTTAATGTGAATATTGAAGAACTTAAGCAGAAGTTACAATGTTTTAATTGTGGCGAAATTGGACACTGGAAGCGCGAATGTAAAAATCCGACCAGAAATTTAAAAAATGCATCATTAAATCCACAGATGCAGAATGAGATAAATCTGCAGCAACAGCTACAGCAACAGCTACAGCTACAGCGACAGGTAGTGAATCACCAGAGTCAGATTCCACAACCACCTCTTCCAAACTGTGTGAATGTACAGAGATACAATTCTGAGCGGGATTCTGTGGTGGTGATCAGGTAAACAGATCGCAAAGAGTGAATGTGCAGAATGTTTCTCAACAATATTTGTTGAACGAAAATGGAGGGAGTGATTCAGATGATTACCTATGACGATGCCTGAGAGAGGGAGAAGAGTGTATGCTTGGAGCCATTCTTGAGGTAGATCAATCGGGTCCATTTGTAAATGGTAAAGTGAATGATGTAGAAATCACTTTTCTTGTGGATACTGGTGCTACCCGTTCTACTGTTAGATCAGTAGAAATAGAAAACCTTCCTCTCTCGGGTGAACAAATTCAAGTAGTTGGAGTAGCTAATCAACAAATTAAAACAGATTTAACAGAACCTGTCAAAATTGAAATTGGGAAATTTATAGACAAACATAGATTTGTAGTTTGTAACAGCAGCCCTGTAAATCTGTTAGGGAGGAACATCCTTTGTAAAAATGAATTGCAAAATATATTGCTCACCAGAGGGTATTGAGCTTCAAACTCTAGAAGAAGATGGGCTTTATAAATTAACAATGTTAATGGTTGAAGCAGAGGAAAATAAATTATTTCCTGTATTTGATAAAGAAAATCTTCCAGAAGAATTAAAAGAGACAGTCAATGCTAAAATTTGGGATTTGACAGGAAGTGAAATTGGTTTGATAAAAAATGTTGACCCAGTTAAAATTACAGTAAAACAAGGAGTAGATTTTCCAAACATTCCACAGTATAAAGTGAAAGCAGAAACTATTGAAGGTGTCATACCTGTAATTGAAAAATTCATAAAACAAGTTGTTCTAAAGGAAATTGAGAGTAGCCCATGTAATTCACCGATTATGGGTATCAAAAAGCCAAACGGAACTTACAGGATTGTTCAAGACCTGAGAAAGGTTAATCAGATAGTTGTTCCATGTTGCCCAGTTGTTCCAAATCCTGCAGTAATTCTTTATCAGATTCCGCATGATGCAGAATGGTACACGGTCATTGATCTCTGCAATGCGTTCTTTACTGTTCCATTGCATCCAGATAGCCAGCAATTTTTTGCGTTTAGGTACCAGGATCGCATCCTAGCATGGTGTTGTATCCCTCAAGGGTATACAGAGAGTCCATCTACTTTTAATCAGTTGTTAAAGAAGTCTTTGGAGAATCTAGATTTACCTGGAAAGTCAACATTGGTCCAATATATTGATGACTTGCTAGTGGCTGGTAAAACACGAGATAATTCTGTGACAGATACCATTACTCTTTTGAATCATCTGGCAGATGAAGGACATAAAGTGTCTCCTGCAAAATTACAGTTTTGCAAACAAGAAGTGAAATAACTTGGTCATAGAATTGCAAAGGGAATCTGACAGGTGACAATTGAAAGAATTAGAATGATTCAGGGAATGCAACCTCCAAAAACACAGAGACAGGTCAGAATGTTTCTAGGAATGGTTGGTTATTGTCGCCAATGGATTAGTGGATTTTCGGTAATTGCAAAACCACTTCAGAGACTCACAAAATCAGACATAAAAGACCCAATTATTCTAACAGAAACTGAGTTAGAAGCCTTTGAAAAGCTAAAAAGAAGTCTGTGTGAAGCTCCAGCTTTGGGTATGCCAGACTACGAAAAGGAATTTGAGCTGTATTGCAGTGAAAGGGAAGGTTGTGCATTGTCAGTTCTTATTCAGAGACACGGAAAACTGAGAAAGCCAATTGCATATTTCTCAGCAGTTCTTGATCCTGTTGCAAAAGCATTACCTGGCTGCTTAAAAGCAGTGGCTGCAACAAGTGTGAGTCTTGAACAGAGTGAAGGAATTATAATGGGATTTCCTGTAAAAGTATATGTACCCCATTCAGTTGAAATTCTCCTTACCAGAAGCAAAACCCAGCATTTGACAAGTAACAGATTGACGAAATATGAAAAGAATATTCTCGGATCCGATAATGTCTCTATAGCAAGGTGTGTGAATTTAAATCCTTCCACATTATTGTCTGATGGTACTGTAACAGAAATCAGAAATGAAAATGATATTGATGATGAATGTCTGGATGTTTTAGAATATTGTACGAAACCCAGGCAGGACATTAAAGATGTTCCTTTGCCAGAATCTGATTTTGTTTACTTTGTTGATGGATCATGCTTGAGAACGAATGAAGGTATTCTGAGAGCAGCATATTCTGTATGCACGTTGCGGATGTGGTTGAAGCCTCATGTCTCGAAGGAATTCATTCAGCTCAAGTAGCAGAATTGATTGCTTTGATTCAAGCATGTGAGAGAGCAAAAGATTTGAGAATTACCATAGTGACTGATAGCCAGTATGGGTATGGTGTGGTTCATGATTATGGTCAGTTGTGGTCTCAGAGAGGTTATTTAACTTCTGCGGGATCACCAATAAGAAATGCAAAATTGATCAAAAGATTGATCGATGGCATTCAGTTACCAGAGAAAATCGCTGTTGTGAAATGTTGCACAAAAGAGGCAATGATTATATAACCAAAGGTAATGCCTACGCAGACGAGATTGCAAAACAATGTGCAATAAACAATTATTCAATCAATCGGGAAAAGGATAATGAACATGTTTTGAGTTCACTCATGCTAACATCTGTAGTTGAAACATGGCAAGGAGTTAAAGATTTACAAGATGAGGCAAGTGATGAGGAAAAAGACTCTTGGTTAAAAGCAGGTTGCAGACAGCGTGAGGAAGATGAAATCTGGGTCTACAAAGATGACAGACCAGTTTTGCCAAATAGCATGATTGCTGACATGGCCCGAATGTATCATGGTCCAGGTCATACAGGAAGGGATTCTATGATTAGATTATTCAGACAGACTTGGTACAACCCAAAGTTCAGAATAATAGCAGAATCTTTTTGCCAAAGATGCTTAGTGTGTCAGCAAATGAACCCAAACAGAAAAACAGTTGTAAGCATGGGAACCATAGGACGGGAGGGTGGTCCTTTCACAAGGTTACAGATGGATTTCATTGACATGCCAACCCACAACAAGCTGAGGTATGTTCTAGTGATAGTCTGTTTGTTTTCAAGATGGGTGAAAGCGTTCCCAACACGTCACAATGATTCAGTTACTGTTGCAAAATTACTTTTAAGGGAAATCATACCTAGGTACGGATTTCCAGTGACTATTGAAACTGATCGTGGAACTCATTTTAAAAACAGACTATTACAAATGATTTGTGAAGCATTAAATATAGAACAAAAGCTGCATTGTGCCTACAGACCAGAAGCATCAGGTGTTGTTGAGCAAATAAATGGAACAATCAAGAATAGAATTTCTAAAATGTGTTTAGCTACAGGAGTTAAGTGGACTGATGCACTTCCACTTGTTTTGATGTCTTTGAGAAGTATTCCTGATAAAAAGACAGGTCTAAGCCCTCATGATATTGTCATGGGTAGAGTCATGAGACAAGCATTTGTTCCAGTTGGAAAGCTTATCAGCATAAATGATAGTGTCATTATGGAATACTGTAAAAACCTTTCTGATGTAGTGACTTCTGTGTTCCACCAGGTGGGAACTGATGTAATTGCAAGAGACAAAGAAAAAGCTCATGATCTGTTACCAGGAGATTGGGTGAGCACAAAAATACATCGGAGAAGAAATTGTCTAGTACCAGGTGGCAAAAAGCAAGACAGGTGATTCTTGTCACAACTAATGCAGTGAAGTGCAGAGGATTTAAAAGGTGGATACACGCTAGCCACACTATTCGTGTGCCTACACCTGAAAATCCTGACGAAGGTGACACTACAACTGATTCAGATTCAGAAGAAGAACCAGAGAAAAATCCAGATTCTGACGATCGACAAGAAGGTCGACATCTGGAAAATTCAACTGCGAATGAGGCATTGAATGAAGATACTGAAGAAATTGTGATACTAGACTCAGATGAAGATGAAAATCTGCTAGAAAAAGAAGCAGAAGAGTCTGATCAAATGAAGATTCAAAATCAGGAAAGTATTGAAAAGCAGATTGGAAGCTCTGAAGGCAAGAACAGAATTCCTGAAACTGGGAAGTTGGAAGTTATTCCAGAAGAGGAAGACGAAGTTCCGAGTACCAGCTATAAGGATAATGTTTCTAACGGAGTGAAACTGCCGAGTAAAGAAGATCCTAGATTTAGAATTGAAGTTTCTGATTCGGAAACAGATGATAGTGATGAAGATTCTGAAATAAGAAATTTTAGAAAATCAATCTGAGCCAAAGAAGAAATTACCAAGAAAAGGTGATAATTGGCCTAATGGAAATGAAAATTTTAAATTCAAATTGGTGAACAGATCAAAGAGCAGATTAACGAGATATCAAGTCAAAAGGGAGAAACAGATAAAAAAAATTCAAGCAGGAAAGAAAATAGAAGTAATTACTAGTAAACCAAAAAGAGTTGTAAAGCCAAATCAAAAATACAAGTCTCCTGAGTGGACTTACATCATAATTCCACCAGTAGTGGAATGAATAGTAGTAGTCAGGAAGATTTAGATGACACTAGTGGAAATGATTAAATTTTGAAGATTCATTTTGGCATAAGGCTGAAGAAATTGTGTTAGGTGACACAAGGTCGAAGAAACTGTGTTAGCTGAAAATACATTCATGTAAGACGCAAGGTCGAAGAAAAGTTGTTAGAAAGTAGGGTTTTCTTAAAAAAAAAAATCAAAAATAGGGGGTAAAAATGTGTGTGTTAGAATTCTTGTTATTATCTTTCTTAAATTTTTGATTTTTGTTTTTCTTGAAAGGCTTTGTAGTTAAAAATGCCTTATACAAAGACTAATTCAAGATGTTCTATTCTTAAGAGATGCTGTAAAATGTCTTTAATTTGTGTAGTTTTAATAATCCTGGTCTGGTTAATTTTAGCTGTCATTTTCCCTTTTGGAATTGACAAGGAAGTGTACAAAGCTAACATGTCAAGTAAAGCTATGGTTAAACAAGATAATCATGATTTAGCAAGCAAAACTAACAGAGTTATTGATCACAAGCCAGAGATCCACCAAGATAGATCTGTTGGTGATTTTTCTAGTAACACTTTTTCAAGATTACTTTCTGAATATGTTAGGGTTATGGATGTTAAAGATTGTTACATTTGTGTGAAACTACCTGCTTCTGTTTCTGAGGGGGTGACGTATAATATGCTTCCCCTTACTTATGGCATCACATGTAGCGTTATAGCTAGTCTATTTTATCAAACAGGTCGTTTAGAATATTATTATTAAAATTTTGATGACATTTTTGGAAATCTAAAGGTTGACAAAAGCTTGAATAAGCATAAACAAGCGAAACAGATGAGGGAATTCTTTGTTGTAACAAATGAGCTGACTTATGAATATGCTTTTAGAAATAATTTAACTTGCAAATTGAGAACTGAAGAAAAGTCTTTCTTAAATTTAGTTGAAGAGAGAAGAGCAATTCATAAAAGAAACGAGATGCTGAAACAAACCAAATCTAAGTTTTGGCAAGTTGAGGATGAAAAGCTTAATGGTAGATCATCAGAAAATGTTGCTATTCACATAGATAAACCTGTTAGTGGAAAGCTTTGCATTAGAAGAGACAATACGCTTTTTGATAATTATTTTGTGGGTGCAAGTCAGTGTGAGGATACTTATCAAATTTTGGGTGGATGGGGATTTAAAGGTGGCAAAGATCCAATTTTCCCTGGAATTTATTTTGTATGTGGGAACAAAGCTTACTATATTCTCCCAGACCATTGGTATGGGACATGTTATGTTGGTTTAGTTTTACCAAAGATCTTTCATGTTGACAGAAATGAAAAAGGTTCATTTGAAATTGGCAATCATCTGAGTAGATTCAGAAGGGAAAGTTTTTCAGAAATGTTGGGAGATATTTTTGGTGCAGTAATTCCTTTTGTGGGTATAACCCTGAATACAGTCAAAATCAGAAAATTGTCCACCATTGTTGATAGATTGTCCACTGATACTGCTGGTGGTTTTCAGTTAGTGGATACTGAAATTATTGCTATGAGAACCATGGTTATGCAGAACCGTCTTGCCCTAGACATTCTGCTAGCAAAAGATGGAGGAGTTTGTGGGATATTACATGTCCAGCATTGCTGCACGTATATTCCTGATAAGAGCAAAGATATTGAAATGTACATCAAAAACATCACAGAGCTTCATTCAGAAGTTGTTCCTTTAGAAGATGAGGATTTTTCACAATGTTTGAGCAAAAGATTTGCAGCAATCATAACCTGGTTTCAAGAGATAGGTAGTTCAATCTTAGGTAAAATACTGACTCCTTTACTAGCTATAGTTTTTGCAATGCTTTTGTTAAAAATTAGTTGCATGCTGCACAAAAGAAAGAAATATTTGAAAGAAAATAAGAGGATTTACAAACTTAGAAAGGCACAAGAAAAGGAAATAGAATTGGAAGAGTTTCGTAGATCACAGTATGAGAGTTTCAAGCAGACAGCAGAAACACATTTTTAGAAATACTAATACGGAGTAAATCAAAACATGTTCCAAGATAACATTTTTGCTAAAGTTTTGGGTGTAGTTTGGTGATTTTGTAATCACCAGATGAGGGAGTTGATGGAGCGAGGTTCAGAGTAAAATTTTGTTCTGACTCTCAAAGTTAAATTTCCATAATATAATTATACTAATAAGTTTGTGAGTGAAAAGAATTAACCAACCTAGATTAAAATGCATACACGACATAGGGAACTAATACATGTGCTCTTTGTTGCAAATGCATGTTCGTGCAAAATAATAAATTAAACTTGTCTATTGTCTTTGTCAGTATTAAATGCGGCTGTTTTTATAATGGCATGTGCATATTTTTGTGCTTATGTTATGTTTTCCGTCTTATGTGTGGCTTAGTTTGTGGAGAGTAATGTGGCTTGCTTAGCCTAGGTAACATTGATTAATGGGTTAATAATTAGCAAAGGGGGTGGGTAACAGACGGGTTTGTTTTCATTACTCTAATTAATTGATGTCTTGTGTTTCTTTAATACTAGTTCTTCTTGTGGGAGGCCTAAGGCCTGAGGCCTGCGTTAGATGATAAATAGAATCCTGTCCAGTGTGGAGCTTTGCACGTATTCTGAAGTGGAAAACTTTTACCACATTGACAGTTGTCAAAGGAAAAAACTGATGAATGGCTTTTCTGCAAGATGGGCAGGATGTGCTCTGAGAGTGACTAAATCCAAGGACGGGATGAGGCAAAGCGGCCAAGTTAAGGAAGCAGCGAACAGATATTTAATAATTTGTTGCATTTCCGAGGAAGCTGAAGTCCCATGATTAAGAGGACAATAGCATCTTAGAAAGCGTGACTTTTGGAACGAAAATGTGATGAGCTAACATGGTCTGACATCTGTCAGCCAATCCGGACTCTGGATGGTTGAAAAATGAATACTTTTGATGAGATTAGTCAGTTAGAAAGGTATAAAAATTGCCCCTGTGGGTAGGAGGGTGCTGCTCGTTTCCAGAATCCAGAAAGGCGTGACATGCTGTTGGACATTTGCTGCACGTAAGGATAACAGGCCTAAATGATTAATTCTTTACAGGTGGAGTTTAGTTTAGTTAGGGAAATAGTTTAAGGGTTTGAAAACTATTAATTTGCCTTAATACATGTTTACTGGAATGCTTTGAAATGACAGCCTAATTGTTTATTCCTCTTTAAATGCTGCTAACTTTTAATAAAATATTGATTTAATAAAAATGATCCTTTCCTTTGAAGAATGGAAATTAATAAAATCGATTTTGAAATGACAAGCCGGTCTCGTTATTTATTAGTCTAGTTACCATTAGTTGATCTATTTACCTTAGTGACTTAATTAAAATGTTATTTGCATAAAACCATGGTAAGAAACGATAAACTGCAGTTGTATATAAAAATGTAAATAGATTGTGAATAGATTCTGTTTAATTAGGTCACATGATTCAGTGCTCAAAAATTGTCTTGTTAGCTTATGGGCCTTTTGAGTGATTTATGATTAATGGTGAGTATTATGGTGCTGGGTAGTGTTTGTTGAGACAGTTTTTCTATACGGGCGCTGCATCACTACCAATTGTTATATGCAGGGCCACTGGAATGATGCTGCAGGGTAGGATCAGATTATGTAGCAGGATTGAGAAAATTATGGGGCAAGAAAAGGCTTATTATGTGGCATTATGCTGCACATTTTGTAATAGTATTAATTCAT
Source organism: Lissotriton helveticus (assembly GCF_964261635.1). Lineage (NCBI taxonomy): Eukaryota > Metazoa > Chordata > Amphibia > Caudata > Salamandridae > Lissotriton > Lissotriton helveticus. The sequence goes on along the minus strand of NC_136067.1, from coordinate 685,412,429 downwards.
TATCTTGTCATTTTCAAGCTTGTTCACACTGTCTGGGCATTAGTTGTACAGTCTTAGGGGCAGATTAGGATGGCGGACGGACCTGTGTCCGTCCGCCACCCCAGAGGTGGAGGGACCGTCCGCAGGGGCAGCGGCGGTACCTCCGTGCAAATTACGATGTGACCGCCACCCTGGCGGTCACATCTTGTATTAATAACATTGCGGCGGGTGCTGCTTCAAGCAGCACCCACCGCAATGTTAAAAATGCATGTATTACATTTACATGCACAAAGCGGCAGGCACCGCGCGGTGCCTGCCGCTTTGTGCATGTAAATGTTGGGGGGTACCATAGGTACCCCTCATGTGCACCCCCCACCCCCTGACACCCTGGGGGCCCGCAACGTGCTCCAAAAAGCCAAAGTCCACATGCTTTTCCACAGCGGAAAAGCCGCAGCGGAAAAGCATGTCTCTGTGCAAATCCTAATTTGGCTGACGGTGTCTTGCAGACACCGTCACCAAATAGCCCTCCCTACCCCGCGGATCAGCGGCGGACGGACCTGCTGTCCGCCGCTGGTCCAACCGCAATCCCACCGCCATCCTAATCTGGCGGTGGGTGTTCTATGTGGCTGCGGCGGTGAATCCGCATACTCCGGGCCGGCGGTGGCTTCCACCGGCCCGGAGTATGCGGATTCACCGCAATCATAATGAGGCCCTAAGTACCAGTTTAACACCCATATCACATATATATCAATAAACTACAGAAAGGTGACCAGTCATCCTTTGCAAAGGGGCTTCCACTGTGTGGCAACATGTGTCACTGCATGTTTACTAACTTTCGAACCGTTTGAGCTAGAAACAATTTTTTGTTGTTGTTAAAATCTGCAGATTATGCCGCAGTGGTGCAGCTGTTATTTTTAGTCTTAAAGGATGCCTTACTCAGACCCGAACTATCCAACCAACATGACCTCCCCCGCCGAGACATGTTGATCTGACCTGCAAGAGAAAAGGTGTGTTAGACATGACAAGCAATGATTACGACTTCAAGTAAACCCAGATGACTTCACAAAGCAAGCTTGTAGAACTTCGCATCTGCCCCACCTACTAACCACCGGAGTCAAGCACTCTCCCCCACCTGGCACCCTTTGCTCAAGGGATGGTGGGCGTGGATAACAAGCAGTCTAACCTGTGCAGCTCCCAGAGGCACCAATAAGGACAAAGGCTGTGGCTGCAGGGTCGCGGCAGCGGAGCGAGCCTTCCTCCTAAACCAGGTGTCTGGGAGAGTCACAAGAAAGATTGCTCCTGATGTGTCTGGGGCGGTGAGTGGGAAAGAGACCCGACCACTACCTTGCAGTACCTTTTAAAGGGGGACCTTCTGCATTGCGGGGAAGGATCCCGGAAGCCCTCTAGTGCTTCTGAGTGTGCGCCCGGTCAACCAATCCCCCCGACTCCATCCAAAGGGTCGCGGCAACTGTGCCTTGATCCCTGGTTTGGGCCCAGATATGGCCCGGTAGTCACCGATGTGCCATGTGGAAACTCCTTCCTTCCCCAATGCCCCTACCCGCCCTCACACCCAAGTTAGTGAACATAAACACAAAACTGAAGTTTTTTGGGTTAAGGGTTGAAAAATCCCTAGCTGTATTTATTAATACATATAACCAGAAAACACAATTTGTCATTTTGATATGCACTGTAATCCAATAATTTATCTTTTTGATTTACAGAGCTCCGTCCAACTTAACAGAGTCTCTAATACATGGGAGTTAACAAAACCATAACTGAAATTGTTCCTGTGCATCTGACACAAAACATCTTTCCTGAGTAAGATCATGACTGGCTCCAGGACCCTTCCTCTTAGAACCCTCTTGTGCAATACCCACTGGACACGGATGGGTCCCTCCTTTGGGAGGACCCCACCCATCCAACCTCCCATACCAGGAGTGCCGACGGCCCGTCTGTCAGCTAGGATACAATCCTCGGGCACCCCTACACCAGTCTCCCCCCCCCAGTGGCCTGTGCAAGCTTGCGCCCACTGTGTATGCATGGGTGAAAACGAGGTAAAGGCTGCGTGTCAGTGGCCGCCCCAACACCCATGCCAATTGCCATGTTCTACCAACTTGCTTCTAGTACCCCATGGATGATCCAGTGATGCCGCTGTTATTTTTTGTCTAAGAGGATGCCTCGAATGGACCGGAACTGCCCCCCCCCACCATAGCAAAGGTGATGCCCGTACCACCTACTCCCGATACATTTTCTCTACCTTCTTCAGACCCGTGGACCGCATCGTGCACAAAACCGCTTGCCCTTGATGCTCCATAAGGAAATAGCCGACAGCCCAGCCAACCTGCACCACTTACCACTCCTACTGCCTACCCTTTGCACAGTGTCATCTACTTAACTCTCTTACTATATACCCACAGTACTGGGCTATAGAGGGCTCAGACCAACGTATCACCTCTCCCACTCAAATTGGAAATGATGGCTAAATATGTTACCACAGCTTCATGAAACTTCCTCGTGAGCAAGCCCACCTCAAGGATCACCAAATTCAGACAAGACTGTCCTTTAGCAGCCCATGACAACATTTCTGCCAGGATGTAACCTCATACCCCCTAGGAGCATCAACCTGGTACTGTACACTGCCCAATTTAGACCTCATCTAGGCCAAGTGCAGCCCCCCGTAACCATTAAATGTCATCCGGCATCCTGCATCCTTAGCCATGGCTGCACACCCCCCTGTGGGATATACAAAATCTTATCATGCCTGACGTACGACTGGCCCAGCACCAACTCCTCTTCAACCCCTTCTGCATCAGTAGGAGGCAATGAGGTATTTAGCAGCGGCTTCGACTCCCCATGTCTTCCTCCGTCATCACCTGGAGAATGCAAAAGAAAGAAAGAGTTAGAGGGAGACCTACGACAGTTTTAATTTAACATAGTGCTTTTAGCAGTCATATCTTCCTCACCAGACACTTGCACCACCGACCCAGCCAGCCCATCTTAGCCCCGCAGTGGTGGCCCCACTTCCAAATGAGCGAGGGTCATAAAGCAAGGTCCGAACCTGACACCCCCAGGGCCCTGGTCAGCACCGTACAGAACTGATATCCCAGGATGGCATCCCATCCTTGTGCACCAAAATGAGGAGCCACAAGCCAAATAACACCACCAAACCCCCAGGAGACAGCATTCACTTCCTGGAGTCTCATACCACAGACATGCTGCCACTCCTCCCCATCTATAGGGTCCTGAGTGAGGTCCAGAAACCCAATGCTTTTCTGGCTAAACCCACAGCCACCACACCCCTCAGAGGCCAATGATACACTCACCGAGAGTCACCCAGAATGGCCCCAAAACCCTACGCACCTTCAGATCCGAGCCCAGTGAACTAGTATGGTGGTGGCCCCAGTTTCCAATGGACGCGTCTTGGGTGATTGACCGTAGCAGATGAGCAACCCAAGGACATGCTCCGCAGAGCAACATTCAACTGCCCCATGACCAGCCACAACTGGTGATGAGTCACTTTCCTGGACGCCAGGCAGTCCCCAAAGGCTGCGACACAGTCTCGCCCTTTTCCTGGGGGAGCCTAGAGACATCCCCCAAGGGGCCCAATTCCAGATGCTAGATGTAGCTCAGCCACAAGCCTATTCAGCGCCCAGGGTAATCTCAACAAAAGGTTGTAACAACATTTCCGTTTATCAATGGGAGAAGAATGGCACCCAGGCTGCTATCCAGCTCAGATGTAAACCTCATTGAGCTGTAAAAAGGATCACGATTCTTGGCCATAATGCTCATAGTGCAGCATCATGCAGCACTCTAGAAATGCTGCCCTAATGGCAGGGGCACTGCCATGATTAAAGGTGAACAACCTTTACAACGCAACTTTTACATCGCAGAGCCTTTACAACGCAACCATTACAACGCAAACTATTACAACGCATTGCTCTGGGGGGTGCTATAGGATAGGGAATAGGTTAATTTACTATCCAATAACCTTCCCTAGTGTCCACGGGGACTGGAGTTGGAATAGTAAATTAAACTATTCACTATCCAGCACCACAAAGCACTATGCGTTATAATGGACTGCGTTGTAATACTTGCGTTGTAAAGGCATGCGATGTAAAAGCATGCGTTGTAATGTCATACATCCATGATTAAACTATCTGTACATACAACTGGCAAAGCCATACTCATTCTGTAGACAATGGTAAAGGTTGCCTGCCCAGCAGGACTTTGGCTGACTCCAAAAGGACAAATGTGGTAGAGGCTTGACTCCCTCATTAATAGGCACAGTCCAAAGCACCAAGAACTGTGACCCCAGCCTTTTCCTCAAAATAACCCATTGCTGGCCCCAGTAGTGCACTATAAGGCAATGGCCCCTACAAACTTAGATAGGAGCTCCAGTTTCACTGCTTTCGGCCCATGTTGAGTCAGAGGTATTTCCTCACCAGAGTCAATCTAATTACCTCCACCATTTGCCAAGCAACCAAATGCCAGCGGTCAGAACCCAAGACCATTGTTCGCCCCTAAGAAAACTGAAAATGTGCCCACACACAAATAAAGGCAATCACACTGGTAAAAATAGGAGCATTGGGCCAGGGCCAAAGGGGCCAAACCTTGGAGACTGTGAAAAGCTGTTTTTGAAAGAAATGGCCATCCACAATTCTGATGTGCTGGTGCCCCTCCCCCCCGCCCCCACCACCACCCTGAGCCACATAGAAACTGAACCAAACAGGAAGGACGACACTTGAGGAGCAGTGCGTAGGGCATACAATCCAATAAAATGCAGCCTGCAGCTCCATTGGCCTTTCAATCACTTGCAACCAAGGGATGTCACCCACCTCCATAGCAAATTAACAACAGTTGCTATGGCTTACCTGATCTGAAAAACAAAAAAGGGGGGCTAACATGGCCCTAGCTAAGACTGCAAACATCACATACAGGTATTTGTGAGATAGCTGGCCGACCTTCATTTCCCTTCAAATATTGAACAGGGATCCTGAACGCCTCTCTAGAACACGTTCCACAATGCTTCATATGTAGCCTTGCTGTATGAGGTGCCAATAGAGAATGCAGTCTTAACTTCCCAAGGTTTCTTACTCTCGGCGGGGGGTAGTACCCTAAGCTCCCTTCAACTGCACTCCTGCTTCGTGAGCCTAAGAGAAGCTGTCAGCTATAGACTATCCGCCCCAGCCCCAAAACCCTTGCAGATGCTGATGACCCTAAGACCCATCTTGCATACCCATGCCATGCCGTGCGGCTGGCAACCGAGCAAGACAGTGGAGCGCAGCACAGTCGTAGTGGAACAATGCTATATCACAGCAAAGAAGGCTCATGCGTACTATAAAAGTGCCAATATACATGCCCAAGTCATCCATTAAATGAGCCAGATGGACAAAACGTGAAAGAATCAAGGCATAATAATGAGGTAGCTATGCAGATACAAACCCTAAGTTGCTAATACATGACAGTCGCTGCATCTTACATCTCTTCTTCACATGAACGCAGCCACGGGAGAGCCTTGCATTTGGCATCAGGTACCTACACAAACGATAGTTCAAGTATAGCATGTTCAGCTAATCCAGGAGGTAAGTAATTATACCCTTATGCAATTAGCTGACTACAGGGAACATTAAAGGTGAGGGGCATTATTGAATGCTTTACTAGAATTCGATAGGCTTGGTGTGTTCCTGTAGACAGCTTATGTCAATAAAGTCTACTGTCTGCGCATAACCGATTTGACATGCTTTTAGCATGGAATAACAAACTCTGTGTTTTAATCACAATAAAAGTCATGGCACCGCATCTGGTTAGAAGGACGAGCCATAAATCCTACGGGTGTACCGCCACTTCCTTGGCCATTGAGCGCCTGTGGAAGCGACTTCGGCTGTTATTCAGCTCAGCTAGAAAGAGAGGGAGTACAGGGAATCTAATCCTAAGGCTAGCGTTAAGTCCAAGACATGTGCTAGGCTTATACCCCCTACAACATTGTGACTGACCCTTAATACAGGCAAAAACAACAGCTGACCCTTAATACACTCATCGTAAAAAATAGCCATACTGTTTTCATATTATAAGTTACATAAGTTAAATAAAAGAGCTTTAAAAGAAAAAAAAATGATGATACGTTAAGACTTGACATTCCATGAATAATAGCTTTGTACTTGACAATCCATCAGATACTGCATAATGTGCTGATTTCAACTCAAAAATATTTTTTAGCCGAAACTAATCACATAAGTTACTAAAAATGCGGCTCTGCTTGTTTCCGCTCAGTTGAGGCCCTTTCAAAGGTTGACTGGTCACCTTTCAATAGCTAGCTTATTGTTCTATCTGAGTCTTGAACTGGTACTAATAAAGTGAATCCCGTGCCCACTGATGTGATACTATGACAGCACGTGCCGCATTACGCTGCACAATTGCTTCTAATAATGCTGCATTATTTCGTAACGCCTGCAGTATAATTTGGTCTTTCTTTGTTGCATGTTTCTAGCGGCCATTACTTTAACCCATTCTGACGAACGGGGGATACATTTTCAGGAGTTTCACAGGCCGATGTGTCCAATGCATTTAATGAGGTGTTGGAGCCTGTCCCGCAGTCGAACGTTCCCGTATGGACAGCTTCCTTTAGAAGCCATTGCAGAGGGTCGCTGGGATCTGTGCCCCTTGACCCTTCTCCTGACCTTTCTCCGCAGGAGTGGAGCCAGCAGGCCTGGAGTGCATTGTGTCACCTTACTATCGTTTGTACCCCCCTCTGCGGGCACACGCCCGAGTGTGCGATCACACCTTGCAGCCGCAACCCCCGCAGAGGTCCCCATTGGAAAACAACCCCCCTCGGACCAGCCACGACGAGCAAAGACAACAAAGGGCTGGGTCTTAAAATGCAGGCTGACAGAAAAAGATCGGAAGTACCAAAAACTATGACATTCTTGCACAATGAAGGGTATATATACCGACTACAGGCGCCAAGCTTTCGGAAGGCTTGCTTCAAACCCTGCGGGCAATTTTTATGAGGCTATAAAGCCCAGCCCAGCCCACACACTGACCTGGGAGGCCAGCGTTTCTGGCATTGCTATATTGCCCTACAGTCCAGTCCGACCCGGTGGATATGTCGACTAAGACAAACATCTTTTGGAGACCTTACCTAATCAGCTACATTTCCTTCTCAGACTCAACAGTGTGAGACCTATTAGCTATATAAATACAGACTCCCCCAGAGCATGCGGCAAACAATCATTTCAAATCTATATTTCCGTGCATATTGGGCACAATCAATACCATATTTAGATCTGGCTTGCCAGTACAGCTATTACCTGACTTTATGTGATCAACAGTGAAAGAGCTTTCAGGAGTACTACACAGAGAGTGACAACGGTTTCGCCAGGGTGGGATTGGGACAAAAATTATTTTTATTATTAGGAGCTTATAAAGCGCACTTATACCCAAGGGCGTCCTGGTGCTACACACTGACTCAAGAGGGAAAATACGGGGATCTAATCCATGAATAACCAGGTCTTAAGCCCCTTTCTAAAAGAGAGGAGCTCTGAGGCATTACTGAGATGCGCCAGCAGTGTATTCCAGGCTTTTGCTGCATAGTAGGAGAAGCTGTTTTCTCCCCAACTGACCTTTTTTATTCGTGGCACAGCAACTAGTCTGCCTTCGGCCGAGCAAAGCACATACCACTTATAAACCTACTCAAAAACTCTGGGCCACTGCCCATCAGAGCCTTGAAGACAGTGCACAGGGCTTTGAATTGTACACGTCTTGTTACAGGCAACCAGGGAAATTGCCGGAGACCCTCTCGTACTGAGGCAAACCTGGGGATCCCAGTCAGCAGTCTCGCCGCCGCGTTTTGAACCAGCTGCAATCTGTACCCATGTTTTTTTTTTCAAATTCAGGTACAGACTGTTACAGTAGTCCAAAGACAACACAATGAGGGCTGAGACTGCTGTCCTGAATCCTTTGGCTGGGAGAACATTTTTTATTTGCCTTAATATCCTAAGGATATGGAAACAGGATAAAACCACTCCACTAACCTGATCGCGAAGTCAAGGTTTTGGTCCATGATCACACCCAGATTTTTTGTCTTCCCGGTGGGGACTTGTAGCTTTCCCAAGGCCTCAGGCCACATATCAGGGGTCCATATGTTGGAGTTGTTCCCAAATATTTATTTTATTTTTTTATTTTTTAAGTTTTATATAGCGCTAGCTTAACCCGTAGGCATCAGAGCTTTACATACACACCGTAAACAGAAGAAGGACATTACATTGCAAAGTGGGCTGGCAGAGAGAAAGCAAACCAAAGAAAAAAAAATACAGCAAGGGAGATAAATATGCAGTGCAGCGGAGGGGGAGAGAGCAATAAAAAAGAAAAAGGTGAAAATGACATAGTCCGGTCACCCACTATCCTTGAATGTCCGGGGAGAGAGGAGACAACTCAGATATAGTAGTCTAGGTAGGTTGATGTTGGTCGTGAAAATATTTGTTTAGGAGATGGAGTTTCAGGTCCCTTTTGAAACAGGAGAAGGAGGGGTTGCATCTGAGGATTCCAGGGAGAGCGTTCCATATCCTGGGAGCGTTGCCAGAAAACGAACGGTATTGGGTGGATTTCTTTTTCATTTTCGGAGGAATAAGAAGGAGTGAGCTGGAGCTTCTCAGCGATCTGGATTGACCAGCTCTTTTCAGTTTGTTATTTGGGTAGTTGGGGACAGGAGAGTGAAGGGTTTTGTGTGTGATGCAGGGCAGTTTATAGATACATCTCCCTTCCATGGGAAGCCAATTTAGGCAGTTGAGAGCTGGAGTGATGTGTTCAAATCTTTAACTCCAGATACGAGTCGAACGGACATGTACAGCACTGCCCTTACAGGGGCTAGGTGAGCTTTTGGAGTCCCTGTAAGGACGGCGTTCCCGTAGTCTATTTTAGAGAGAACTAGGGGTTGGACTACTGTTTTGAGGTCATCGTGGGGTAGAAAAGGTTTCAATTTCTTGAGGTGTTTTAGAGAGAAAAGAGCACTTTTTGCAGAGTTTTTGATGTGGGTCTCCATTGATAAGTTCTTGTCAAGGGTGATGCCTAGAGACTTAACTGAGTCTGATAAGGTAAGGGGGCAGTTGAGGGCAACCAGATTCTTGAGCCACTCTTGGATTGGATGATGGTTATTTTTTGGAGAGAATAGGATTAGTTCTGTTTTGTCTGGGTTGAGCTTTAAGTGGTTAACGTAGAACCAAGATGGGATTTCAGTTAGGGTGGTATTGAGGAGTTGGATGTCGCTGGGGGACTTGATCCTGAAATAGATTTGGGTGTCGTACGCGTAAAGGTGGTAATTCACTCCAGATTTTTGCAATATGATTGTGAGGGGCTCCATGAAGAAATTGAAGAGGGATGGAGAGAGGTTCGAGCCTTGCGGGACCCCAAGAGTGACTTTAGTAGGCTTTGAGAGACAGGAATTCATTTTAATTTGTTGGGAGTGGTGTTGAAAGAAGGAGGTGAACCATTTTAGTACTAATTACGCTGGAGCGTTTCAACAGGGTCTCCAGAAGGACTGGATGGTTTACTGTGTCGAATGCCGCAGAAAGGTCAATTAGGATGAGTAGGCAGGCATCACCTTCGTCTAGGGCCTTGTGAATGTCGTCGGAGACATTGAGCATAGCTGTTTCCATGCTGCAGCCTTTTCTGAAACCAGATTGAAAGGCATCGAGGAGGTTGAACTCATCAATGTGTTTGTTGATGACCTCGGTCTTCCCTGCATTCAGTTTAAGGCAGTTGGAGGCCATCCAGCCAGCAACGTTTTTTAGACAATCATAGCATCTCGCTGCCATATCCCCATGGGACCCTCGTTGTATGGATAACACAATTTGCGTATCATCTGCATAAGATGTAAGTTGCAGACCAATGAATCTTATCAAGGAAGTCAGCGGGCTGACACAGATATTAAAGAGAGTTAGACTCAGGGAGCACCCCTGCGGCACCCCGCAAGGGAGGGCAAAAGGTTTAGATTTATCCAACCCCAAGTCAACTGTTTGTATTCTGTTGGCCAAAATGGATTTCAGGAGGCGCCATGCCGAACCATCCACCCCTGCCCCGACAACCAGTCCACCAACACCCCATGGTGGACCATGTCAAAGGCTGCCAACAAATACAGCAGAAACAAAACAGCCATCCCTCCCTGGTCAACAGCCGCTCTGACCTCCTTAGTGGCCTTAATAAGGGCCAGCTCCGTGCTGTGCCCTGCATGAAACCCAAACTGCGTTATGTCAAGTGCCTTGGTCCTCTGAAAGGAAGCGCTTAGTTGCCTGTTTATAGCCTTCTATAGCAACATAGCCGGAAGCGGGAGTACTGATATTGGTCTCTAACTATTAGGATCGTTTTCATCCAAATTAGTTTTTTTTATTAAGGGAAGTATCAAGGCGAATTTCATCCTCCTAGGATACTCACCCACATCAATGATCCTGTTAAACACGGGGGTAAGTGTGGAAGCAATGACCTCAGGGCAGATTTTAAGTACCACAACCGGGCATGGATCATTGGGGGATCCCGACCGAGCCGCACGCAGTAGGTTTAAGACCTCCGTGGTCTGTAGGGGACTAAAACACTCTAATCTATCCGACGACACCCTCAGTCTTAATTCGGGGCTGTTTGCTGCTTCCCCAGCCTCCCTTAGGGCATTGAAAAAGGAGGAAAAGATCTCTTCCACCTTATTCCTAAAGAAGGAGGCAAGTGATTCACACAAGACCGGGCTACTATGAGAGCTGGGCTTGGTAGGGATAGTCAGCTTTGAGATGGTCCTGAACAGTTCTCTGGAGGATGAGTTGGCCTTTTGTATCTGCTCAACGAAATAAGCTCTTTTTGTCTCTGATATCAGTTTTTTATATATAATGAGGCTTTCTTTATACTTTTCTTTATTATTAGAGCAATACCCATTTCTCCAAATCCTCTCAAGCCTCTTAAAATCTGTTTTGTGTTTTTGCAGGGAATCTAAGAACCAGGGTGCCAATGGCTGAGCTCGCCTGGGAGTCAAAAATGTTTTATCGGCACAAATTTATCACACGCTATCTCAATTCACCTTGAGTACATCTCCTCTGCCTTATCTACATTTGCTGGAAAGCTAGGAATATTCAGTGTCAGGAAGTTACCCATCTCGGCCCCATCTATGTTTTTCCATGCCCGGACAGAAATCTTTTCCCTAGGCTTGGGCATAGCTGGATTCTGAGGTAGCTGGGAGAACGTAAAAATGATAGCTGCGTGATCTGACCACAGAATTTCCAGTATATCCAGACCTGAATTGTTAGAAAAAATACCGTCCAGCGTGTGCCCCGCTGTATGTGACGGGCCCACCACCCTTTGGTCAAGCCCTCCTCCTCAACATAAGATCCAAAAGTCTTTTGTTATTCGTGTCTAAGGCCTCTTCCAGATAAAAATTAAAATCTCCCATAATCGGTAAGGAGTTTGCGCATAACCCTTCTTCCAACAGAGCGCGGAGCGAGTCCACAAACGTGCCTCTGGGCCCTGGGGGACGATAGATTAACATCGCTTTAAAGGTATTCTGGGGGGAGAGGCGCACAGTGATGGACAATGATTCACATACATTATTAGAGGCACACGGTCAGGGCCCGGTACCCTTGCGGGAGATGTTTACCTGGTACAGCCCTGGGAGGCAGCTCCGCTTCTCAAATGTAAATCTGATAACACCTACCAGATTTAAGAGATCTCGGCTGGGGGGCAGAGCTTTTGGTGTGACTGCCTCGAGTGCCTGGAATGAGCTACCTCTGGATCTCAGACAGGCTGACTCCCTGATTTGTTTCACGAAGAGCCTGAAAACGTGGCTATTTCCCAAAGGCGGTCCTTAGACTGTCTTATTGACAATTGATTCTGCTGTGTGGTATCTACTCGATAATCCAAGCGCCAGGATACCCGAAGGGTGGCAGTTGCGCTATATAAGTGCCTAATACAATACAATACAATACAATATAGGGAAAGAGGGCTCAAGGCTACTATGATAAATAACAGCAAGCCCTCCCCCTCTTTTGGTGGGTCAGTCCAAGGTGTAGCACACAAAAGTTTGCCTTCACGATATCAGGGCCTGAGGTGTTATCAGTCCATGCCTCCGTAATAAACGCCATCATAATTTGATAATCCTCCATAAACAGGCTGCACTCCAGGCTGTGTTTAACCAACTACCTGGCGTTTAACAGTAAGCATTTCAGAGGGGGAAAATTCCACCAGGCTTCTGAGGGCCCTTCACCTCACAGAACGGAAAATTGCTGGGATAGGCTAGGATGTCTGGTAAAAAGCAGAGACAGCGAGTGCACGTATCGGCCAACTCTCCAGGCCTAATGCTAGGTGAAAACCTCGGGAAACAAGCTTTCCCTCCCTCTGGGTCTAAGCTTCTTAGCAAGCTTGGTGAATATCTTAACATGTATGGTGGTCCAGAACCAGGGGGACTGGCCCTGAGCCCGATCCGGGCACGGATGGGCGCAGATGGGCTTGCCTTAGGCGCGCCTTTGGCGCATCTGCTGCGCGGTCGCGGCAACCTGTGTTTAAATGCCATTACTGAGTCCACCCGCCAATCACAGCCCCGTTCCCCGCCTCCTATTCCTCCAATCAGCAGTGCCCCTGCTCAGCGTCTACAGGGAGTCCGGAAGGACGGGCAACAAAGGTGGTCCCTCCAACCCGGTAAATTTAGTGCAGTTTAAAACATATAAAGAGTAAAATAGCAATTTAGAGGTAAAAAACAGCGTGACCTGGTGTGTATTGAACACAACCCGTACTCCAGGAGTCAGCCTGGCCCTGGCTAAAAGCTGCCCGCATCCTTTGTCTCCTTGTGCCATCACTCTCTTTCTATCCATCCATTCTCTCTTTCTCTTCCTCATTCTCTCTTCCCCCTCTCTGATCACATTTTCCTATTTCCTCCCTCTCTTGAAAACGACCTGTGCCTGCTGTAGTTAACTTCGAGATATGGGGAAAGTGACAGAGGCACTAAGAAGGGCCTTGGACTTTCGAAATTTCCCAGGTGGGCCTCCTAAGGCTCTAGCCCACCAGAAAAATGTCCAGTGGAATAAAAGCCCGGGCCAAGGACCACATTATGTTATCTCTACGTCTCTACCATAACCAAGCACACAATACTATCTGGTCTTGGGAAGGTAACTAAGTGCATTAGTTACAGATAGTCTGGATATTAATTCTTAGTGGGATTTCTACTAAAATGGACAAAGGCCTCTGCCCACCAGGTGGCCTGCTTCATTATCAGGCTCCTCCTCAACAGAGGCCCCAAAATTGTGGAGGATGCAGTAGGCTACATCTGGAGCTCTTTTCATGGTTACTCTTTGATATTTTATTTATTAAACTACTAGTTACTTGTAAGGAGCAGTGGTTTCCTAATTACAAGGGAAGATTACAAATGTGTCCAGGGCAGCTATTATTGTATTGGTGTTTCCCACTTACTCCAATAAAACCAGGAAGATGCATAGATTACGTTTAATGCTTGAGTCTGGTGTGAGTATAAAGCTGGACAGACTGGACCATATAAAGCATCCGTTTCTTTTTACACCAAAATAGGACCACAGGCCCCTCCAAGGGGTGCTGGCAGTGAGTTCAAAGGAGATTGAAGGGACACGGGGTTGGGCATGGACGTTGACACGTGGTCCTTACCTGCCAATTGCCTGCACAACCTAGCACAGGCCTATGCGGGGGAAAATGATGAGTGTGGGGGGTGCCAAAGTGAGGCATCCTAGTGGGCAGACAGGCCCCCTGCACAGGAGTGTCCCGGTAAGGGAGATTAGTGGCTGGCTGGGGCCCTCCCATAAGGAGGGACCCACCGATGTCCATCTTTGATTGGACACGGGGTGTTAAGAGGAAAGGACACTGGTTCCAGTTATGATCTCACCCCAAAATGAATTTTGAGGATGCACAGGAACAACAATTTTTGCTATGGTTAGGAAATGAATGTATTAGTGTCTCTGATAAGGCTATGCATTCATTCTTCTAAACCAACTGTACAAATGTGGGTTACTGTTCATAAAGTAAAATGTGTTTTTTGTCTTGGATATATGTATAAATAAATATGCCCAGGGGTTTACGACCCCAACCCAAAAAGATGGAACATGTTTCTGTCTTGACAAATGTCTTTGGTGGTTGGGGGTGAAGAGGGGGCCAGTTAACCAGGTGGCATCGGCAACACCTGGCCATATGATGATTGATAAAGATATCTTGGGAAATAGAACTAAACCAGTGTGGCCAGCAAATATCCCACACATAACTTACTTACCCTATCTATCACCAGCTTAAATACAGGAATGGTGTGGTGTACCCATTCCCACTCAACCACATCTACTTCTTTTCTTAACAAAGTGCACACACCCTCTATCTCATGCTGATGTTTATGAATCATTAGTGACTCTTCATATTTATATATAATAAGGGGATGAGGCTAGAGATCCCATCACCTAGCTCTGTCGAGTCCCTATGTTATGTCATGTTGTGCATGTTATGTTATGTACGTTATGTGGTTTATAAGCACATGATTACTAATAAGGTGTAGTGCACAGCTTTCCAAACTTTTCATGTTGGTGACACACTTTTTTGTGAAAAAAATTTCAGGGACACGGTAACGCGAGGAAGCGCAGCGAGTGAGCCCGAACCACCTATGGTGAGTTCGGGCCCCACACACAACCCCACACACACCACCCCACAGACACACCACCCCACAGACACACACCCACCCCACATGCACACACAACCCCCCCACACAAACCCCCTCACGCACCCCACACACACCACACCCTAGCACTCGGATTACTATATTCCCTATGGTCATTATGCTCCAGGTGAAATATATTCCCCTTTTAGGGCTGCCAGAGTCTACCAATATGTGGGAGGTTGAAACGTGTTGAAAATATCCTACTGGACTTGTTTGGAAGGAATTTCTCCGTTATTTTCATTACTGAAAAAGTCCACAGAATGTTAGCACAAACTCCTGTGCCAAGGTAAAGCAACAACCAATACTTCCGGACTTCCGCCTGAATTAAAGAGATAAAGATGTCACCCTGCATATGACCAGAGAAAATGGAGCACTGACGCCTCAAGATCTGAACATCTCCATGTAACCAGATTTTACATTGGTAATCCAGGAGGCTAAGAAAATATTTGCACCTGTCAAAAAGAAACTACAATAGCAGGTAAAATATGCTAAGCCTAGCGTCGCTGCAGTGGAGAAAGCTTTTTGCTGCTCTTTTTTGGCACTGTACGATCTTGATTCAGCTGAGCGCATGTTGATGAATGAGTAATAGGATTAGACAGACCCATCTCTGAAATGATGTAATTGTTACATTTTGGTCGATTTGACAAAAGGCTCGGGCGATGAAAAGGTACCACAAAACTTGAAGACATATGTCCTACCAGGGGATTTGTTTAAAATGAGAGAGCAAAGCAAAAAAAATGCCTGCATTTCACCTTCACCTTGAACAAGAGAAAACTAATACAATTAACTTCGTTTAATGTTGCTGCATGCTCGATTTTCAAGGGTAAGAGCTATTCAGCGTCTGTGACTTTCGGAAAAGTACAATTGGATTTTTTTTAACAATAGTTGGGGCTTATTTGCGACTGCTTGTGGTGCTGAAAATACACCAGGCACACCGGATTACCCCCGTTAAAGGCACGCTTGTTGGAAACTCACTGCAGTCACCACTGATTAACTAAATGGTCTGGTAATTCTCCTATATTGCTTTTCATTTAAAATACATTTGAAAGGCGAAAAGTAGTGTCCTTTCATATTCTACGCAGAAGTTTAAGGCTGCCTCTGCCCAAATATATGTGGCTGATTGAAGGTGGGAAGCCAAAACAGATCATTGTTCGAATGGACAAGCATTACATCACCTACAACACTCTGCCAAAGAAACTCCAGCGAGCAGAGCAATCTTCGTTCTATTCAGCTTCAGAGCTGTCCACCTGTGGATACTCCTGCATCCGAAAGGGCTTCAAGCCACCCCCCGCCCCCGTCGTGTGTGGCATCCCGGGACCGCTCACAGCCGCACCCGAGCACTTCACAGGTCGTTAAAGACCTGTGCATGTTGATGGGGCTTTGTTATTGTTTCACCCCTTCTAAGAGCCCCTGCAGCCCGGCTCTGCCGATTGCCGGCAGACGTCAGATCGCATCTCGCGACACACCTACATATGGGGCGCGACACAGTAATGTGTCGCGCCACACAGTTTGGAAAGCTGTGGTGTAGTGGCTCTATGTACTGCTACATATAGAATTTGTTTTAGTAGTTTCCTGAACTTTCTTAATTGAAGGAATAGTTAGAAGACATGTGGACAAGGAGTGCACATTTTGAGATCTAACATATGTCTGAATCAAATCATTAAGAAATGTAGGACAAGGTCCATAGATGGCTTTATGGTGAATCGTAAGAGCTTTAAAATGGAATCTTCTTTCAATTGGAAGCCAATGTAGCTGGTCAACACATCTCAAAATCAATATCCATTGAAGCAAGTTTGGCAAAAGTCTTGCAGTCATATTTTGGATGATCTGCATTTTATGTATTGCATACTTTGGCAGGGCTAGATACAAAGAATTACAGTAATCCAGCCGCAAACCCATGGTGGCTTGTATGACCACAAATCAATGTACAGGTGGAAGTAAGGCAATTACGTTTATCATGTGCCACACATGAAGGAAGCAGGAAGATACTATCTTTGCAATTTGCGCTGAATAATTGAATTTATTATTAAATATGAACCCATGGTTAGAGATAGCATTTACAGGTTCTGGACAGGTCCCTAAGCATGTTGGTAACCACTGCTTTGTTCAAACTGATGAAGGGCCTCCCATTATTAATAGCTTTGTCTTGTCAGAGTTTAATGCTAGGCAGTTCTCTCTCATCCAAGTAGCTGCTGACGCCATACAGTGGGCAAATACTGATTGTTCTAGATATAGATCACCATCCATTCAGATGATGATCTGTGTATCGTCTGCATGCGTCAGTACATCTGACACTTATGATCTGACTAGAAGGACCAATAGAGCAATATGTATATAATTAACATGGGGCTCAGGGACAACCCTTAAGGAGGTCCACAGTCCAGTATAGCCTCTTTGGACGAAAAGGGAAGTATACACACTGCTTTACAACGGTTAGACAGAAAAGATTTCAGCCATTGGAGTGCTTGTCCTATTATGCCAATTTCTCTTAGTCGAGTAATGATAATACAGTGATATACCACTAGTGTTAGTGGTGCTATTCTTCCTTTATTCTGGATCATCCGCTGTTTATTCATGACAACTAATAGTTCCACCTCTTTTCAATAGTAGGCTCTAAAACCTGCTTGATAGTTGTCTAGCTTATTGCTATACATGATAAACTTAGACAACTGAAGATTGATAATTCTCTCTGCGACCGTCGACAGAAAACGCAGGAATGAAATAATTCAAAAATTGCTGTGAATGGTTGGATCTGCAGAAAGTTTCTTTAATATTGGCCTAACCAGTGCTTGTTTCTAGTACAAAGGCACTGTTTTATTTAGGAAGGAGCGTTTGATGATATCAGTCCGGTTAGGGGATATAGCCAGGTGAAATCTTTACACAGGGCAAGGATCTAGAGTAGATCCAGATTTTACTCTCAAAGGGAAGTGTACTTCCTCCACTGAGACCGAGGCGAATTGTGAAAACACTAAATGGTGTTGCTTACATCAGTTTTACAAAATTGTATATTCAGTCCTCCCTGTATGTCAGCAGGAATTAGAAAAGTTGTATAAATTAATGTAATCTTATCCAAAAATGAAGTGACTAGGGCGTCATATAACTCTGCTATTTTATCTATTTGAGCAGAGCAACAAGCTGAATTTGTTAATTAATCAGCAATTTAAAAAACTTCCCTCGATCTGTTGCTGGCTGATTGTGTCCTGTTTATAAAATAAACTGCTTTCGTTTCTTTGATTGCTTTTTATACTTCTGTAACGCTTCAGTATATGTACTTTTGTCTTAGCTGTGATAGTTTTTATGAAATTACCTTTCGAGTGCCTTGCACTTTTGTATTGTGAATCTTAAGGAGTCATTGTGTCAAGCTGCTGAAGGATTTTTATAGAAGCAATTGAGACTATTGCTTTTTCCGTCCACTGATAAGTGTATTTTTATCACTAAGTCAACATCTTCAGCATTATCAGATCTATAATGTTCAATTCATTTGAAATTAATATTTTCCTCAGTGTTCCTAAATAATGCTCGTTATCTTGTGGTTTTATACGGAGTTTTCGAACTGGTGGTATGTGTTGAAAAGCCTACCTTATCTAGAATCAAGTAATTATATGTCCAAATGGATTGAATCATATTTTAAATATGTAAAAGATGAGAAATCTAAAGATAACGGTCAATTCAAAGTCCTGAATTGTGTGTAGGTTGTTGTACCAGCTGTCTCAGGCCAAAAAATGTTTGGGGGTATAGAGGTTCAATAGTGTCTATTAGATCTGTTAAATGGACTGGAATATTAAACTCACCTAAGTCTCGTCCCTTTCTCATCTTTTCCCATTGACCTCAACACGACATAGTAGAAATCGGCTTTGAAGGTTGTAGGAAGCTGGATCTCCATATAGTGTACTAAAACTAAATACACTGTACAGAGATTCCAGTGTATCCCCAAATAGTTTACAGAGGCTAAAGTAGATAATACTAACGCTCTGTTTTGTGGTAGTGTGGACTAGCAATTAGACTTATCAGAGGTTAGTGGTAAGCATTTGTTGCACTTACAGAGGCAATTAATGAGACACATCCTCAAAGAATAAATACGAGACCAAATTAGAAAAATGACACTTCTTTTTATACATTTTTTAAACTCAAGAACTTCGTTTCAAGGTAAGTATAATTTTTGATAAAAATATTCACAGGTATGTAAACATTTCAGACCTGTGCGCTTTAATGCGCAAGTCAGTCCTACGTGAGGAAAAATCAAAGATGCATAAAGGTAGGTACAGTCGGTATCAGGGGTTCACCTTCAGGGGTCGGAGAAGTAGTTGGCCAAGGTTCAAATTACTACCAACAGTTCTTCGGGAACCAGTGGGTTCTATCGGGAGCAGGGTGCTGGTAAGGCTGGTAGCTGCATAATACAGAGAAGGGGACACCTGAAAAGAGGCTGCACAGGGGGCTTTAGGGGTAAGTCTGAGAGCTCCCAAATGGGGGCTCAGGTCACAAGGGGTCTTGGAGAACAGGGGCATAGCTGGTTCATCGGGACCCAGGCTGGGGGGATCTGGTGCAGAAGGGTTAGGTCAGCTAGACTGGTGTGCAAAGATGCACCTCACAGTCAGGGACAAACAGCTGGCAGGGGCAAAATCAAAGCAGTTAAGCCACTCTCAAAGTGGGTCTCAGTAATGCTGACATCTCTCGATGGCTGCTTGGTCCTGGTGCAGTGAGGATCCAGAATGGACACTCACGGTTGGTTTGTGGTACAGTGTGTCCGATACTCCTAGGTATTGTATGGCACTGCTCCAGTTGGTCCTGTTGTCTTCACACTTGGTGGGGAGATAAAACTGTACTTCCAGAACATGAGTACCTTCTCCTGGTCTCTGCAGTGTCGATCGGGCTGAGGAGTGGCAAGGCTGTGGATCCGACTCTGCTTGTGGTTACATGCGGCCTGCAGGGGAGTAGCTTCTGTACTCCAAGGGAGACTGGTGCTTGTTGAAGTGCTGGCAGGCTACTCAAGGCTTTGGTAGTTCTCCAGCTTGCAGGGCGAGGCACGCTGTCATGATTGACGAGAAAGGGCTGAGGACGGCAGGGTTTCTCACTAAAGTCCAAAGTTCTGCTGCAGGTCTTGCCGGGAAGTGACTCTTCTTCATCCTTCTTCTGTTGATCTGTTGAATCTGAATCATAGGTTCAGGGGGTGCCACCTAAATACCAAATTTAGGGGCAATATGGGGATTGACAAGTAGTGGGCAATGGGCTACCCACCTTTAGGGTGTCTACACCCTTTAAATGACTCTTTCCTGTGGGAAATGGGCATAACCCTGACCCTAGAAAGCTAATTCTGTCTAAAACAACATTGAGGAATCTAAAAAGTGAGATCCACATTAGCTGGCCCACCCTAGGTGTGGTCCTTCCTGAATATGGGCACACCTCCTAATCTAACTAATTTTCCTGCCTGTCTTGTAGTCAAAAAGTGGAGTTAGGGAGAGCGCGCGACGCGGCAGCCAAGATGGCCGCTCCTCCGTGAGCTCCGCAACCTCGGCGGCGCTCCGAGATTGAAGGGACCGCTTCTAGTCGGCTTTTCCCTCTTTCCACGGCAGATTTGGACGTCGGAAGTTCTCCTGCATCCGAAAATATGCTTGTGGCTCCTGGTGCTCCTCCATTCATTACTGAGGTAAAAACTGACTTTTCCGTGACCGGCCGCCATTTTGTTTTTTTTCCCTACATTTTCTGCAGTTCTGCTGGCCTTTTTACATGAACCAACTTAGTTTTTTTGGCGTTTTTCTTCAGAGGGGACTGCTCTAGCTGCTGGCTACACTGTTGTGGGACTGCTGCCTTTTAAGTGTTCCTTTTCGCAGATTTACATGTGGGAGTTACTTTCTTGGATAATGGCCGCCATTTTGTTTTCTCGTGGCGAAGGGGGTATTAATCTGCTTTCTTTTCAATTTTATTGACATGGTCCAATGCCCTTGCCTCATGTCCATGGCCTGTATGCTGTCTAAAGCTTTTTCTCAATTATCTACGGTACCCCTCCTTCAGAGATTTGCAATATAACATTCAAACCTGCTACCTCAGCTGCTTTGTATGAGCTCCTGCTTGCTCTACGCATTTACTGCCTTTCTTGATTACGTTTTTTGACCTTTTGTGGTGGCCTCTGTATATCTCCTTTTTGCTGGCGCATTACTATGAGCTGCCTGCTCCATCTCTTTTAGCGAGCTTCTCACGCCTATACAATGGAACCCACACAGAATTCCAAGGCCTCCTCTTCGGCAGCTACAACGGGCAAAGACCCCACATCTACTGGCAAGCGCCCTAAAAAAGACCCTCCTTCGCCTTCCAAGTCTCCATCTCCTGTGACGCTTGAGGACATTATGGAGGAACTTCATCACATTCGCCCCTTCATGGCGGATACTACCACAACTCTTCAGAGACTTGACGAGAAATGGTCTACTCTAGACAAACGAGTAACTGATGTCGAGCAGCAGATAAGTGATGCCAGGGATGTTGCCGCCAAGGTCGCCACTCTCACCAAAGAAGTTGAATTCCTCAAAAAGACCTCTGAGGATTTGGAAAATCGAAATAGGCGCAACAACCTGCGTATTTATGGTGTTCCAGAAAATTCGGAGGGGTCTGATATCATCCATTTTCTGAAGTCCCAAGTACTGCCTATCACTGGTATCCCTAAACATCTGGACGTTAATATTCAGAGAGCGCACCGCCTTGGCTCTAAAAATTCTTCTGCTTCCTCAAAACCCAGGGGTATTATTGCATATTTTCTCCTCTACTCTGACTTAATGACTATTCTTCATTCAGCTAAGCAGCACAAGCAGCTGGTGTGGTCCGGTCACAAGTTATTTTTCTCCCAGGATGTATCAAAGCTGACTGCTGCCCGTCGCAAGGAATTCTTGGACTTGCGTCCCACGCTTCGTGCCATGAATGCTAGATACGGGCTTATTCATCCATGTTTCTTCAAGGTCACATACAAAGAAAGGTCTTTTAGCTTCGATGATCCAGCAGACCTGCGGAAGTTCATCAATACTCACAAAGAGGATTCTATGGAACACAGCGGCACTTAATGTTTAATTGTTTCTTCCTTTTGTCTTCAAAATTTTTGCTGCACCTTTTCGTGCTCTGCTACGTGTTTTTCTTTTTTCCCTTTATTTTTCAGCACTACATTTCATTTATTTGATAGTTTCCTGTCTGTGTTTCTTTAATTGTCTGATTGGATTTGTTGTTTCTCCTCTCATCACCTCCCTTTATTTTTTTTGTTTCAATTACTTCTTAGGTGCGTTCCCTGATGTCTCGATAGTCTTCCTCTGCATTGTTATGTTTTATCGCACGTTTCCGTCATCCCAGTATGCTGTTTTTTCCTGCATATCTGTTTGGTAAGTCTCCTTCATTTTTCCTTATGTCGTTCCCAGTTCCAGGTTCTCTGTACATTTTTTCCTCTCTCCCTAGGCTCTTTCTCTTTCGTTCCTGGGACTGTGTTCTTGACTTATTCCCTTCTATTTGGTTGTCTTTTTTTGTTGCTCCCGCTCTCACTTCATTGTTTTTCTTTGTTACATGTTCTGTATGGCTAGAACCATCTTGGTTCTTTTTGCCGTCCTTCTTTTCGCTGTCTTCTTTTGGGTTGCTTTAGGCTCCCTCTTTCCTCCTTCTTGCTTCACTTTCTCCTCCTTTTCTTTCCTTTTTTGCCCTATTCGGCTTTCTCGACTTTATCCACCTTACTTTGCTTCCTTCCTCCTTTCTTTTGGCACTGTGATGTTAGTCACTCATTCCATTTCTCCTCCATTTTTATCTCTTCACTTCTTCTCATTTCACTTTCCTATGATGGCCTTGCTCCTTTTTCCTTTTGCTCTCTCTACTTGGGCTCCTCTCCTATTTCCATCGTTCTTCTTTTTCCTTCATCTAGCTATTTTCTATCTCTCCTTGCTATTTTCTCTATATATTCTCTTTTTTTTACCTGTATTACTCTCTCTTTCTACTTTCCTTTAATTTCCTCATATGAAAAGTTTACGACTCATTTCCTGGAATGTTAAGGGTCTTCGTAACCCTATCAAAAAACAACGTGTTTTATCTCATCTTGCTCGTTTAAAATGTCAAATTGCCTTTTTACAAGAAACACATCTTTCTGCTCAAGAGTTATCGATGCTACGTAGACAATGGGTTGGGGATGTTTTTTGCTCTCCTGCTATTAATCACAAAAATGGTGTTGTTATTTTATTTCATAAAGCCTTGTCTGT
Organism: Lissotriton helveticus; assembly: GCF_964261635.1. Lineage (NCBI taxonomy): Eukaryota > Metazoa > Chordata > Amphibia > Caudata > Salamandridae > Lissotriton > Lissotriton helveticus. The sequence continues at coordinate 685,389,551 of NC_136067.1, read as the reverse complement.
TCAAATTCTAAATGAAACTATTGATGCTAATGGCAGGTGGCTGCTCCTTGATTGCATTGTTAATGATGTTCATCTCTCTCTGCAATGTCTATGGTCCGAATGGCATTGATTCTTCCTTTTGGAATGATTTCTCCTCCCTTCTCTCTTCTAATGCTAATGATGATTTGATTGTTGGGGGGATTGTAATCAATTGATGGACCCTTTTTTAGATCGCACATCACAAGCTCGCTACATTCCCAACAAAATGCAAAAGTCCTTCCACAAAGCCATCTCCTCCAGAGGCCTTATAGATTCATGGAGGTTGTCCCACCCTGACTCTCTGGAATTTTCCTTTTTTCCCCTGTACACAATTCCCTTTCCCGTATTGATTATATTTTTCTCTCCCACCATGCTTTCCAATTTATGACCAACTCAGAATTAGGCTCTATCCTCATCTCAGATCATGCCCCAGTTATTTTGGATATGGATTACCCCTCTCCCACGCCTCAGGCCCGCAGATGGCGCTTTAATAACTCCCTTTTACTTGATCCCACTTTCATTGAACACTTCACTCATTTTATGGATGACTTTTTCACTACTAACTTACCCTCCACCTCTGACTTTCACTTTCTTTGGGATGCTTTTAAAGCTACTGCCCGGGGTTGTATTAGTGATTTTGTTTCACGTAAAAAAAAGAAAGCACTATCCCAAGCTTCCTCCTATCTACAACACATTAAAGAACTAGAGCATCTTTACTACACTTCTAACTCTCCTGAATCTCTGTCTTCTCTCATTTCCGCTAAACTGCAATTTAATAAACATTCCTGGGAATCGGCCTCTAATCAGCTTCTTCAATTTAATGCGAAGATATACGGTGGTCGCAATAAAGCTGGCAGGGCTCTGGCAAATTATCTCAAAATTAAAAACCAAAAATCGAAAATTGTCTCGATTAAAGATCCTCAAGGCTCGCTTCAGTCTTCTGACGCCAAAATTCTGGATTGCTTTGTTCAATTTTACTCCTCTCTTTATACTCCTGAGTCTTCCCCCTCTGCAGAGCAATTCGATTCTTTCTTTAATTCTGTCCCTAAATCTCCCAATCCTTTGTTGAATTTCTCTTCTCTTGATGCCCCGATTTCAGAAAAGGAAGTCCTTGCTGCTCTCTCCCTTCTCCCCAAAGATAAGACACCTGGCCCTGATGGCTTTACTGTACGTTTCTTTCTCCAATTTAAATCTATCTTGATTCCTTATTTTCTTCAGTTAATTAACCATTTTCTCTCTTCTGGTGAATCTAAAGGTTCTTTTACGCAGGCTATGTTAGTTCTTCTCCCCAAGAAAGATAAGGACCCTTCTCTATGTAAAAATTACCGACCCATCTCCCTTATTAATACTGATTGTAAACTGTATGCGAAAATTTTGGCTTTACGGCTTAATTCCATTGTCCCCGATTTGGTTAACATTCATCAATCCGGCTTTGTTAAAGGAAGGTCCATTACAGACAATTCTAGAACCCTTCTTAATATCATTCATCTTTCTGGTAAAACGGACATCCCTTTGGCTGCCATTACTCTAGACGCCGAGAAGGCGTTTGACCGTGTCAACTGGGATTTTATGTTTGGCGCCCTTCGCTGGCACGGTTTCAGTCCCACTTTTCTTAAATTTGTTCAGTTGCTTTATTCTGCTCCTTCTACTTCTATATGGCTTAATGGTATGCAATCCGATTATTTTCCCCTACATAGAGGTACCAGACAAGGTTGTCCTCTTTCCCCCCTTCTCTTTATTCTGGCACTCGAACCTTTCCTTGAGAAAATTCGACAATCCCCTTCCTATTCTGGCTTTCTTTATAAAGACGTTGAGATTAAGTTTACCGCTTATGCAGATGATATTTTGCTTTACATTTCTAACCCTGCTGTTGCCCTTCCCGCTTTCTTTTCTTTATTACATCAATACTCCTCTGTTTCTGGATATAAATTAAATATTGATAAAACTGAAGTCCTTCCCCTCAATAAATTTTGCCTTCCTCACATGTTTCACGGTTCTGGTTTCCAATGGAACTCTGGTTCTATCAAATGTCTTGGCGTTTTCTATGCTAACACTATTAGAGAAACTATCAAAATTAATCACTCCGATATCCTTAAAAAGCTCTCTTCTCTTATAGAACGCTGGTCCCCTCTTTTTCTTTCCTGGTGGGGTCGTCTCTCCACTATTAAAATGATGCTCCTTCCTATTGCGAACTTCTGTCTCTCTATGCTTCCTATCTCTCTCCCCCATTTATTTTTTAAGTCTATCAATAGTCTTTTTTCCAAATTCCTTTGGAATAAGCGCAAGGCTCGAGTTTCTCTCCTCCGTCTTCAACAACCTAAACATCTTGGTGGTGTTAACTTCCCCAATATCTCACGCTTTCATTCTGCTTTTACTCTCAAGCAAATTTGGCCTTTTCTTCTTGAGTCCTTGTCTCCTCCTACTACGGCTTGGAGCTCTCTGGAACTGGCTCAACTTCACCCCTTCTCCTTCCTTACTGCCTCCAATCTCACTCAACCACCTCCTAAGCTGCTTTCTCCTATTTCTAAACACTCCAAAGCTTTAACACTTGCCCTCTTTCGATCATTTTCTTTACCATCTACCCTTCATATGAATACTCCACTTTGGTATAATAAATGTCTTAAATTACGCAATCGTGCACTCTATTGGAAGGAATGGATTGACAAAGGAATTCTCACTTACCAACATCTTATTTCTAATAATTCCTTATTAACCTTTTCAGCACTTCGTGATTCCTTTGGTATCTCTAATAAATACTGCACACGCTTTCATGAACTTCTGCCCAAACTATCCACTATTATCCTCAACAATACTCCTTCGTCCTCTTCACCTCCCCTCCTTGCTTCTCCACCTAACTTTCAGGTTCCCCTTAAGGCCTCTGCTATTTATAAAATACTCTCTCCCCCACTTCCTGATAGGCCCAAAACTACTCTTGAACTTCTCTGGGAATCAGACCTCAATCACACTTTCCCTTCACTTACCTGGGACTCCATTTGGTCCAAACTTCATTCCACCTCTCTCTCCGCTAGTACCACACAAACCCTTTACTTTTTTTATAATAGATTATATTATACTCCCTGTGATTTGTTTAAATTTAAATTGCTAGACAATAAGAAGTGTTGGTCATGTTCATGTTCTCCTGGTGATTTTGTTCATATGTTTTTTCTTTGCCCTAAGGTCCACCTTATGTGGTCCCACATTTGGTCCTCACTTAATAAGATTTTAGCTACTAATGTTCCTTTTGATATTTCTTCTGTATTCCTGGGTGGTTTGGCCCCAGTTTGGGATGTCCCACTCCATACTCGTAAATTTATTGATCTTTGCATGGCTATTGCTTTTCAAATTATAACAACAAATTGGAAAGACACCACAAACGTGGTTTATAATGCTTGGTGGAATTTACTCTGTCATCATCACAGACTAGATCGTGCATGTGCTTCTTCTATTCCTTTGTTGATAAAACGTGACTTACTTTGGTCCCCTTTAACGGTATTTTTATCTAAAAGTGCCTCTTGATTATTTGTTATGGTTATCTTTAGTATTATATTTAGTATTACTGTTATTATTATCACTGTGAACTTCTCTTTATTTCATGCCTCTTTACTTTCCTTCCCTTATACTTTTCTATTGCTGTTCCCCTTCTATCTCCTCTTCTTTTTTTTCCCTCTTCTCCTCTCTTTCCTTCTCTCTTTCTTCCCCACAAAATGAAAAGTTATAAAAGCATTTTTTTCTTTGTATAGTGCTTTCCCCTTTTGGGGCTCTTCTTGTTTTTTGGCACATTTTTCCCCACAGTTGTTTTACCTCGTATCGCTCTTTATTTGTGCTATTGTACTGATGTTTTACATTGCTTACTTCAACTCAATAAAGCTTCTTAAACTAAAAAAAAAAAAAAGTGGAGTTAGGACAGGGGGGTAGCAACTCCACTATCTGGAGAGACCCTGGGTCACATAACAAAGGTGGTAGGGCCTTAGAAGCTTCCTACCCTGGAATGTGAACACCTCTGCCCAGGGGAGGCTTTGTTCCTGTCGTCCAAGATCAAAGGCTCTCATCTCAGGGTGTCAGAAACCTTTCTATGGTGCTGGCTGTTCCATACCAGACAGTCAACGCACTAGTAGTCCGTAGGTTTTCAGGGGCACCTCTAAGGTGCCCTCTGGGTGCATTTATTAATAAATCCAGCACTGGCATCAGTGTGGGTTTATTAAGATGAGGTGTTTGGTACCAAACACCTTGGGGTAGAGGGATGTGAAAGTAGCTGGGAATCTTGTAATGACGAGTGCCCAGCCCATGTACTAGTTATGGCTTACCTGTGCACTGATTCCTAAGGGGTAACTTAGATATCACAGGACATATCAACTCTTGTGATATGCCCTCCAATGGGCTTAGGGGGAAACAGTCTTTACAACAAGGTTTTTACCACATTGTACCTTTACCTTGCATTTCGTCCCACGCATGTTTTTAAAATGCATATGCTTTTACAACATATGACTTTACCACACATTTAAGGTAAGTTCTGGGGTGTGAGTGGTCTCCCCCCACAAATACATTGTTTATATATATATATATATATATATATTACCTACTGGCGGTCGCCAGTAGGTATATATAGTTAGGATTTTTTCTCTATGGGTTTTTTGAAAATTCTATGTCTAATAACTTTGGCGTTTGTGGACGGAATTGGCTGAAATTTTCAGGAAAATGGCACATTTTGTTTCTGAGCAGCCCTTGAAAATTTGGGGGGGGTTCGTCCAGTGGGGGCCGAGAAAAAAGGGGGGTCCCAAAACGTGTTTTTAACATTGAGTTTTCCATAGGGCGGTTGGCCTCACTTTTAGCCCGAACGGCTGAATGGATTTGCACGAAACTTGGCAAAATTGTAGGGACTGGTAGCCCGATGTGCCTTTTGTAGGTCTCAATATATGTGCTCCAGTGGATTTTGAGAAATTAACGTTTAAAAAAAGATATATATCTGTAACAGCGGACCGGTTAGCGCTCTGGTTCGCGGACTTTTCGCGCAACGGAGCTTTGTGAAGCGAAGCTGATTGGTTCTCCGGCGTCTGTCAACATTCCAAACAGTCCGTAGCGGCCGCCATCTTGTCTCTCGGTAGGATCGAGAGACAAGAGGAGGTCAAAACAAAGGGGGAAATAACTATAAGGGGGCATAGTAGATCCTCGCTGACCCCCTAGGTTTGATGTGGAGGTTTTAAAAGGGCCCCGCGGGGCAAAAAAAAATAATAAAAATAATAATTGAACGGCTGAATGGATTTGCACGAAACTTGGCAAAATATTAGGGACTGGTAGCCCGATGTGCCTTTGCTAGGTCTCAATATATGTGCTCCAGTGGATTTTGAGAAATTAACGTTCAAAAAAAGATATATATCTGTAACAGCGCTCCGCTTCGCGTAACGGAGGTTTGCGAAGCTGATTGGTCATTCTGTCACTGGGCTATAGTTGGGCTACATCTGGCTGATATTTGGGCTACATTTGTTTTTTTGTGTGTCTGGCGGCCATCTTTGGGCTACATTGGGCTACATTGGGCTTCATTGGGCTACATTCGGCTAATTAGCAAATAGCTCATCGCAAACTAGGAATGGTAAAGAATCGCTATTTATTCCTTAAAGTTCGCTATTTAGGAAATGCAAATAACTTTGATGATACATATGGCGGTTCATCTCTAACAAGATAAGAAGCATAGGGATAGATTTATGATGACTGGCGCATCACCAGGGATGTGTTAGTCATTCTGTGCCGCTGTTCCGTCACCTATGGTGTGCTGCATTTACAATGCGGCGCATCACGGGGCAAAAACAGCACAGATGCGTGATGTATCTGTGCCGTAAAGGTGGCGCATTGCTGGAGTTGTATCGCAAGTGTGATGAAGGTCCAGCAAGGGTCGGGGGTGCCCCTGTCGCAGGGTTTCTGTTCTCACACAGAACTGTGGACAGAGGATTGGAACCTCGGCGAATTAGGGTGTCCCAAAACTCACGTTAGTAATCAAAAACTATTTAGCAAGCTAGGTACAGTGTCACATTGGATATAACAAACTCTCAATGTTTAGACAATCCATAATATGAACTTATAGTACCTCAGGATACGTGGAACTCATGAACAGTCGGTCGTTATATATTTCTTAGAAACCAGAACATGGAGTTAAGAAGAACACATGTGTATTTGAAATGTTTATTTACTAATGCCGTCTTCTCAGGCGTAGTACCTTAGATAATAAAAGTACACATATTATCAGTAGCAAAATTACCAGCATAGTTACTAGTACATAAAAAGTGAATGGTGATAGTATGTTAACATGCTGTAAATGAATAAGAGTTAGCAACACTTATAAGCAGCCGCGGGCCGTGGAGGGAGTTACGGTGGGGCAGGGAGGCGGGGAGGGGGAGGGGCAAGGTAGAGAGGGCTCCACCCTGCTTCTCCCCCTCCCCGCCTCCCTGCCTCACCGTAACTCCCTCCACGGCCCGCGGCTGCTTATATCTCACCCTCCCTAATACACATATTATATTATTTGCTAAGAAGGTCTCTTTGTGTTGGTTTAGGGCGTGCCCATACTTTAGTGTCTTAGATTTGAAGGAATCACATCAGCATACACCAGCTCTCTCTTCATGTGAACCGCATCAACTGTTGTGTATGTGTGTTCGGCAAAGCAATATAAAACCCGCCTCATGCCCAGAATTGGCAGAAGTTGCACTTATGTTATGAGTATGAAGTCGTGGAGATCAGACCTCATAACAATTCTGTATCGTGTTGTTCTTGAAACTTTAGCACTCGCTGTACAGATATAGTTTAACAAGTAAAGCAGATAGTAGACCAATAACATATTATTCTCATGTAAACCACGATGAACTACTAGGTGGAAAGCTAAAGCAACAACTAAATGTCGTGTGCAGAAGTTGCAAAAAAGGAAAAATGGCGTTTAAACCGGTAATGAGCCCATGCTAACTTAACACGGTGTAAAGATATCCAGGACCTAGATGACACCTCCTCATGATCCGGAAACGAACTGAATAAGATAATAGAAGTGCCATCTCATGAGAGCAGATTGCAAGTTTATATGTGGACGGTCCGCAAGGTAAAGCATTAAAAACTAGGAAAATTCAATGCTAAAGAAAAATAAAACAGCCAAGTACTTTATCGAGTCTTAAGCCAATAGGCAAGGTAAATAATAAAAACTTGACAATTAAGTCAATGAATTGTCAATGAAATGCTAGTACTCAGCATATGAAACATGAAAAAGGTCTATGACATAACTGTGTATGCAAAATAAGCTGCAACAGCCTCCAACAGGAAGTCACCGTCTTCATCCGAAAACAGTTCAGCCATCCAATTTAAAAGCGGAAAAGAACATACGTGCTCTCCCAGCACCGGATCCTCTATCACCATCAGAGGACAGCTCGGTGGGTTTTCAAGAAAGCTGTGTTCCAAGAAAGACTGTGCTGCCGCCAGTAAATTCCAGGGACCAAGTAGTCCATGCATCAATGCCACAGCCATAATCCTTTCGCCAGGACAAATCAACTCGTGAGTAATGATAGGAGTCATCAGCTGATTAAAGTCGACGTCAGGAGAAACCGGTCCGCAGAGACACAAATCAATGGCCCAATCGAAATCACAGGTCAGGCAGTGAAATACAGGCTGGACACAGGTGAAGTAGGAGAACCGAAAAGATAATCCATATGCCGTGCTTAATATCGCCAACGGCATTGTGCCATAATATTCTAGCATGCGATTGCGGAACAGTGTCAGCAGCTGCAGGGTCGGAGGTTGCATAGGAGGGACATCCATATTTAAAAATGTAAAAAAGCACAAGAGCGTCCGCTGGTAATGCAAGTAAAAATGCAATCCACGAACCAGAGTGGAGAAAATGGAATGAAAGGGAGCAGGGATGACTCCAAAGATTTTCTCAAATGAAGTCACGAGACCACTGGTAACAACTTTAAAAAAGTGTGCCAGGGATTTTGTGGAGGATGCGTTAAAGATAGTCGGAAACATGTTGCTGAAATTGAAAGGCAAACCTGTGTACGGGTGTTCGCTATGTGAAGTAAGGAAAGTTTCACGGGCCGAACTCAAGGCCACCTCTCTCTGAGACAAAAGAGCTCTTATTCTTGTCATGCCGTTGAAACGTGTCCCAAGGTTGGTATTTGTGGCCAGATTGAAAACTCCCTATGTTCATGTGTGGGAGGAAATAGAACATTTCTGCAGCAAATAACCCGTTCACTTACTGTTACGATAAAAGGAATACTTTTAATTAACTCAGAACAATCTTCATTATTGAGCATCAAATAACTACCATTTTCCAACAACTTGAACGTGGGGATGATAGCAGGAACTGGCGTGCCTTGCAACACGCAAGCCATATTTGGTCGGTGTTTGTTGCATGAATCGTGTAACTGTATGTGCCTACACATTAGTGAATGATCTGGCGTCTCAGTGCATTCCTCTCCATTCAGATAAACTTCTTGATCATCTTTGAAACATCTGTATGTGTATGGAAGCGACCAGACCTCATGAACAAAAGCACTACCTAAAGGTTCATAAAGACCTATTGGTATATATTTCATACAATTTGAAAACTTATATAAAGCAAAAGGCAGCGTTATTAAACCGTGGATAAGGCATGTTGCCAAAAAACCCGCAATCCTCTGCTGATGATGTCACTGAGCATGTCATGAATGATGTAATATGTGACATCATCAGTAGTGGATTATGGGTAATAGTATCTCTAGTTTACTCCCCTTTAGCTGTCTTTCTTTTAACATAAGTGTGTGTTTCCTTCCCTTATACTTACTGTTTTTGGTTCGCTTCCAGTTCGCGTACCAGCGAGCGAACTAGGAAGCGAACTAAGAGAAATAGAGGTTGGCACAGTTCCAAATATTGTACCAATTTTTTAATAACGGGGAGGTAGTTCTGAAAAGAACTTTTTTTTTTATTTTTCTGAACATTTTTTTAATGTTTTTGAATTTTTCGGAACAGTTTTATATTTTTTTGGGTTTTTCTTGGAGGGGGCAATGAAAACGATTCATTGTAAAGGGCTCAACAGGAGCAACAAAACAAAAAAAAGAAGTATTTATTATTTTGGGCGTTTCGGACAAACTTGCATATGATAGTCAATAGCTCTGTTGATCAGAGTGATGCTTCTTTCTCCGTAGGAAATGAATCCATCGCAAAATACGCAGGTGTGTTTTACTTCACCAAATCTCATTTGTATATTTGGCACCATCTCCCTGCCCTCTGGTCCCGTTACTTCCGGTACAACAGATCTTCTGGCCATAATAGGGAGATTATCTAGGTCGTTCCGAAACTGTGCAGCACTGTAGTTGTTAGGATGCCACCTAGTCATATGGCGATGCATTGTGTAGTTTCCGAAACTGTATTTTTTGTCGGTCCCTCTGGACAGTCTATCTTGACATATAAGGCAAGTTACGTATCTTGCATTTACTTTTTTCTGACCTTTGGGAATTTTAAAAAATTGCCAAATGAAGTTTTCTTTCCGGTGAGACGTCTTGGGCTGCTCAGGCAAAAACTGCCTCTCTTCGTGCTCGTCCTCCTGTTCCTCTTCTTCTTCTTCTTGTTGAATTACAACTTGAGCAGGTGGTCCACTCTTCCTTGGATGTGGTGGAGGTGGTGGGGAAGCACCAGCTGAAGCTACTAAAGAAGCCATTGCTCAGTGATCACAAAGGGTCTTTCTCTCACAATGATGAAAGTCAGAGTGAGGAAAGAAGGAGGGATTTTCATCATTTGGGAAAAACAAGAGTTCTCAACCAATCAAAAGTGTTCATTTTAGATTATATGACCTAGTCTTACATCATTAGGAAACCAAAAGTGAAATGAACCAATGAAAAGTGTTATTACCAAGTCACATGACTTGCTGTGTTTACGTTAAGCGCTTTGCAGGGCCTCCCGGTTTGCTTCCAGAAACCTGCGCTTTGGCACTCGCTTCGCGTACCAGTTCGCTAACGTAGCACGTCATATGACGTATCACGCGACAACGTGGAACGTCATGCGGACGGGAGGCGTCACGATGTTGTTTTCTAACGCGGCACTTGCGGTAAAGAAACGTTTACCGGCTCGCGGTCTATTTCGCGGCATCAAGGTCAGCTAACGGGAAGCTTCCCGATTCGCGAAGCGGGAACGAAGAAAAAAAAATATTTTACAAAAAAATTATTCATAAACATATAAAATATATTTTTGGATTTAAAGAAGAATACATTTTACAGCTACAGATATTAGCTGTTAAAAAAACAATGAAATTCACAGAAAAAACCATAGGTTATAGACCATATATAGTTAGGAATTAGCATTTACAAAATCTTGAAAATTCACTGAAAAAACCATAGGTTATAGACCATATATAGTTAGGAATTAGCATTTAGAAAACCTTATTTCACTCACACAAAACCATTGAAATTCCATATATAGTTAGTTGCACTAACTATATATCGCGCACCCGCAATCCACTGCTGATGATGTCACATATTACATCATTCATGACATGGTCAGTGACATCACTGATGACATCACTGATGACAACATCCAGTGATTATGTGTTTCTGTAAAGTTTAAATATGTTTTACATATTGAAGAATGAGTGGATGTATAAGTGTCTGAATGAAGGTTTTAGTAGGTGCGTGATTGACTGTATGAGTGAGTGATTAAATGCGTCTTACTAAATGCACGGGTTAGTGACTAAACTGTCTGAAAGTGTGCATCAGTATGTCTGTTGTTGTGCAAGCTGCTGCATGTGTTGATCAGTAGCTATATAAGTAGCTATATGGGTTATTGATTGGTTGCACAAGTATTTGTATGGGAGACTGAGTGTGTGTATGGCTGGCTGGGAGGTGTGTGACTCTGTGCAGATCAATGTGTACTTGTATCAGTGATTCTATAAGAGAGTAAGTATGTGTTAGTATATGTTTGAAAATGTAAGGTACTCTATGTTTAACTGTGTAGATTAGAAAATGGAAGTGTGATTGATTCTTTACAGGACTGACTAGGTGTGTGAGTAACTCCATGGATGAGTGGCAGAGTGTGAGTGTCTGTATAGGTGTATGAGTGCATATGATAGTGTTGTAAAGATGAGTGATTGTATGTATGAATGATTGTATGGGTGAATGAGTGAATGTGTGTGTAGACGTAGGAATCAGTGAATGCGTATGTAGTAACTAGTATTGGTGTGTCAATGGTTTCAAAAATTATACTCTGTATTTAACACTGGGTGTAACAGAGGTTATATTAAAGTTGAGGAGATGCATTGTATTGTCACATTAATGATATCATCATTGATGTGACCATTGATGTCAAAAGAGATATCATCAGTGATGTCATTTGAGATGTCATCAGTGATGTCATCAGTGATGTCACTGACCATGTCATGAATGATGTAATATGTGACATCATCAGCAGTGGATTGCGGGTGCGCGATATATAGTTAGTGCAACTAACTATATATGGAATTTCAATGGTTTTGTGTGAGTGAAATAAGGTTTTCTAAATGCTAATTCCTAACTATATATGGTCTATAACCTATGGTTTTTTCAGTGAATATATATATATATATATATATATTGACGCTCACGGGGAATGACCAAACAGCGGGAGGAACTCGCACACCACAACGGCTTTTCCCCAACAGCCTTTATTAGGTTCAGAACGCTGCTTTCACCGGTAAGTGGGCTGCTTCAACCGGACGCGTTTCGGGCATCTCCCTTCCTCAGCGGCATACAGTCCCTGAGACACCATGAAGCTCCGCCTCCATATAGAGCCATATCGCAAGCCAGGGATTGGCTGATCTGTATGATCGGATTGCGTTGCTTTGTGGGAGGCGTAGTCCGTAGTTACATGATGCTCAAATACACTGATTTCAAAGCTCTGGATGAGCCCCAGCGTGGGCAGCGTGATAATGTCCTTGTTGCAGTGTCCCACAAGTGAAGCCACTGGATGTAGCTTCGTGGCCTCCTTCTCTTGAGTGGTGCCTTCCCAGCGGCAGGACGGCCGCTAATTATTGACGCTCACGGGGAATGACCAAACAGCGGGAGGAACTCGCACACCACAACAAATAATTAGCGGCCGTCCTGCCGCTGGGAAGGCACCACTCAAGAGAAGGAGGCCACGAAGCTACATCCAGTGGCTTCACTTGTGGGACACTGCAACAAGGACATTATCACGCTGCCCACGCTGGGGCTCATCCAGAGCTTTGAAATCAGTGTATTTGAGCATCATGTAACTACGGACTACGCCTCCCACAAAGCAACGCAATCCGATCATACAGATCAGCCAATCCCTGGCTTGCGATATGGCTCTATATGGAGGCGGAGCTTCATGGTGTCTCAGGGACTGTATGCCGCTGAGGAAGGGAGATGCCCGAAACGCGTCCGGTTGAAGCAGCCCACTTACCGGTGAAAGCAGCGTTCTGAACCTAATAAAGGCTGTTGGGGAAAAGCCGTTGTGGTGTGCGAGTTCCTCCCGCTGTTTGGTCATTCCCCGTGAGCGTCAATAATTAGCGGCCGTCCTGCCGCTGGGAAGGCACCACTCAAGAGAAGGAGGCCACGAAGCTACATCCAGTGGCTTCACTTGTGGGACACTGCAACAAGGACATTATCACGCTGCCCACGCTGGGGCTCATCCAGAGCTTTGAAATCAGTGTATTTGAGCATCATGTAACTACGGACTACGCCTCCCACAAAGCAACGCAATCCGATCATACAGATCAGCCAATCCCTGGCTTGCGATATGGCTCTATATGGAGGCGGAGCTTCATGGTGTCTCAGGGACTGTATGCCGCTGAGGAAGGGAGATGCCCGAAACGCGTCCGGTTGAAGCAGCCCACTTACCGGTGAAAGCAGCGTTCTGAACCTAATAAAGGCTGTTGGGGAAAAGCCGTTGTGGTGTGCGAGTTCCTCCCGCTGTTTGGTCATTCCCCGTGAGCGTCAATAATTAGCGGCCGTCCTGCCGCTGGGAAGGCACCACTCAAGAGAAGGAGGCCACGAAGCTACATCCAGTGGCTTCACTTGTGGGACACTGCAACAAGGACATTATCACGCTGCCCACGCTGGGGCTCATCCAGAGCTTTGAAATCAGTGTATTTGAGCATCATGTAACTACGGACTACGCCTCCCACAAAGCAACGCAATCCGATCATACAGATCAGCCAATCCCTGGCTTGCGATATGGCTCTATATGGAGGCGGAGCTTCATGGTGTCTCAGGGACTGTATGCCGCTGAGGAAGGGAGATGCCCGAAACGCGTCCGGTTGAAGCAGCCCACTTACCGGTGAAAGCAGCGTTCTGAACCTAATAAAGGCTGTTGGGGAAAAGCCGTTGTGGTGTGCGAGTTCCTCCCGCTGTTTGGTCATTCCCCGTGAGCGTCAATAATTAGCGGCCGTCCTGCCGCTGGGAAGGCACCACTCAAGAGAAGGAGGCCACGAAGCTACATCCAGTGGCTTCACTTGTGGGACACTGCAACAAGGACATTATCACGCTGCCCACGCTGGGGCTCATCCAGAGCTTTGAAATCAGTGTATTTGAGCATCATGTAACTACGGACTACGCCTCCCACAAAGCAACGCAATCCGATCATACAGATCAGCCAATCCCTGGCTTGCGATATGGCTCTATATGGAGGCGGAGCTTCATGGTGTCTCAGGGACTGTATGCCGCTGAGGAAGGGAGATGCCCGAAACGCGTCCGGTTGAAGCAGCCCACTTACCGGTGAAAGCAGCGTTCTGAACCTAATAAAGGCTGTTGGGGAAAAGCCGTTGTGGTGTGCGAGTTCCTCCCGCTGTTTGGTCATTCCCCGTGAGCGTCAATAATTAGCGGCCGTCCTGCCGCTGGGAAGGCACCACTCAAGAGAAGGAGGCCACGAAGCTACATCCAGTGGCTTCACTTGTGGGACACTGCAACAAGGACATTATCACGCTGCCCACGCTGGGGCTCATCCAGAGCTTTGAAATCAGTGTATTTGAGCATCATGTAACTACGGACTACGCCTCCCACAAAGCAACGCAATCCGATCATACAGATCAGCCAATCCCTGGCTTGCGATATGGCTCTATATGGAGGCGGAGCTTCATGGTGTCTCAGGGACTGTATGCCGCTGAGGAAGGGAGATGCCCGAAACGCGTCCGGTTGAAGCAGCCCACTTACCGGTGAAAGCAGCGTTCTGAACCTAATAAAGGCTGTTGGGGAAAAGCCGTTGTGGTGTGCGAGTTCCTCCCGCTGTTTGGTCATTCCCCGTGAGCGTCAATAATTAGCGGCCGTCCTGCCGCTGGGAAGGCACCACTCAAGAGAAGGAGGCCACGAAGCTACATCCAGTGGCTTCACTTGTGGGACACTGCAACAAGGACATTATCACGCTGCCCACGCTGGGGCTCATCCAGAGCTTTGAAATCAGTGTATTTGAGCATCATGTAACTACGGACTACGCCTCCCACAAAGCAACGCAATCCGATCATACAGATCAGCCAATCCCTGGCTTGCGATATGGCTCTATATGGAGGCGGAGCTTCATGGTGTCTCAGGGACTGTATGCCGCTGAGGAAGGGAGATGCCCGAAACGCGTCCGGTTGAAGCAGCCCACTTACCGGTGAAAGCAGCGTTCTGAACCTAATAAAGGCTGTTGGGGAAAAGCCGTTGTGGTGTGCGAGTTCCTCCCGCTGTTTGGTCATTCCCCGTGAGCGTCAATAATTAGCGGCCGTCCTGCCGCTGGGAAGGCACCACTCAAGAGAAGGAGGCCACGAAGCTACATCCAGTGGCTTCACTTGTGGGACACTGCAACAAGGACATTATCACGCTGCCCACGCTGGGGCTCATCCAGAGCTTTGAAATCAGTGTATTTGAGCATCATGTAACTACGGACTACGCCTCCCACAAAGCAACGCAATCCGATCATACAGATCAGCCAATCCCTGGCTTGCGATATGGCTCTATATGGAGGCGGAGCTTCATGGTGTCTCAGGGACTGTATGCCGCTGAGGAAGGGAGATGCCCGAAACGCGTCCGGTTGAAGCAGCCCACTTACCGGTGAAAGCAGCGTTCTGAACCTAATAAAGGCTGTTGGGGAAAAGCCGTTGTGGTGTGCGAGTTCCTCCCGCTGTTTGGTCATTCCCCGTGAGCGTCAATAATTAGCGGCCGTCCTGCCGCTGGGAAGGCACCACTCAAGAGAAGGAGGCCACGAAGCTACATCCAGTGGCTTCACTTGTGGGACACTGCAACAAGGACATTATCACGCTGCCCACGCTGGGGCTCATCCAGAGCTTTGAAATCAGTGTATTTGAGCATCATGTAACTACGGACTACGCCTCCCACAAAGCAACGCAATCCGATCATACAGATCAGCCAATCCCTGGCTTGCGATATGGCTCTATATGGAGGCGGAGCTTCATGGTGTCTCAGGGACTGTATGCCGCTGAGGAAGGGAGATGCCCGAAACGCGTCCGGTTGAAGCAGCCCACTTACCGGTGAAAGCAGCGTTCTGAACCTAATAAAGGCTGTTGGGGAAAAGCCGTTGTGGTGTGCGAGTTCCTCCCGCTGTTTGGTCATTCCCCGTGAGCGTCAATAATTAGCGGCCGTCCTGCCGCTGGGAAGGCACCACTCAAGAGAAGGAGGCCACGAAGCTACATCCAGTGGCTTCACTTGTGGGACACTGCAACAAGGACATTATCACGCTGCCCACGCTGGGGCTCATCCAGAGCTTTGAAATCAGTGTATTTGAGCATCATGTAACTACGGACTACGCCTCCCACAAAGCAACGCAATCCGATCATACAGATCAGCCAATCCCTGGCTTGCGATATGGCTCTATATGGAGGCGGAGCTTCATGGTGTCTCAGGGACTGTATGCCGCTGAGGAAGGGAGATGCCCGAAACGCGTCCGGTTGAAGCAGCCCACTTACCGGTGAAAGCAGCGTTCTGAACCTAATAAAGGCTGTTGGGGAAAAGCCGTTGTGGTGTGCGAGTTCCTCCCGCTGTTTGGTCATTCCCCGTGAGCGTCAATAATTAGCGGCCGTCCTGCCGCTGGGAAGGCACCACTCAAGAGAAGGAGGCCACGAAGCTACATCCAGTGGCTTCACTTGTGGGACACTGCAACAAGGACATTATCACGCTGCCCACGCTGGGGCTCATCCAGAGCTTTGAAATCAGTGTATTTGAGCATCATGTAACTACGGACTACGCCTCCCACAAAGCAACGCAATCCGATCATACAGATCAGCCAATCCCTGGCTTGCGATATGGCTCTATATGGAGGCGGAGCTTCATGGTGTCTCAGGGACTGTATGCCGCTGAGGAAGGGAGATGCCCGAAACGCGTCCGGTTGAAGCAGCCCACTTACCGGTGAAAGCAGCGTTCTGAACCTAATAAAGGCTGTTGGGGAAAAGCCGTTGTGGTGTGCGAGTTCCTCCCGCTGTTTGGTCATTCCCCGTGAGCGTCAATATATATATATATATATATATATATATATATATATATATATATATATCACCATTCCACACCTTTTCACGAAGATCCAGTGAAGAGACCAACAGCAGGGGAACCATGGAAAACAGCTTTTATTCCACAGGCAAAGGCGAGTAACAGTCCCACAAACCCGCATTAGGCGAATGCATTTCGGCGTATTTTTCCGCCTTCTTCAGCGCCAGGGGTGTGTATAGTTCAGGGAGGGTCGTGCTTCCTAGATACAATATCTGCCCCCACCTGATAGGTTGCTCAGCGCACCACTCCTTAAAGGTATATACCATGCGCATACATCCTTAGTAGGGGGTTAATGGATCAAACGCCTACCAGTCCCAGCATGCATTGTCCATGTTTGTATCCGGAAGGTTGTTGCGTGGAGCGGTGCACTTATTAGCCGTGGGGCGTCCTCCTTTACCCATGCTTGTGGAACTCGCCGTCTCCATATGTCCCCAAAACCGCTTCACCCTGCTGTCACCGGGATTTGCCGTAGACGGGAGTAAGGCTGAAATCAACACCTTACCCTCTGTGAGGCTATTTGAAGACCCTACACCGCCACATGTCCCGAACACACAGGGGGACTCTGATAATTCCGGTACCCCGGATGAAATCCTGTTTTCCAGTAGTACAGAGCCAACTTGAGAAAGCGGGGGTCCCTTGGCGCGTTACTGGAAAACGCGCTGAAATATCATCATATATATATATATATATATATTACCTACTGGCGGTCGCCAGTAGGTAGTTATAGTTAGGATTGATTTCCATAGGGAAATCGCAACATTCTATTGGGAATAACTTTGGCGCCGGTTGAGGAATCTGCCTGAATTTTTCAGCAACTTTGCCTCGCGGCGCTCCGCTCCTTCCCTTAAACTTTGGGGGGGATTCGTCAAGCGGGGGCCGAGATAAAAGGGGGTCCCAAAACGTGTTTTCCCTATGTTCATTTCCATAGGGCGGTCTGTTTCACTTTTAGCTCGAACGGCTGAATGGATTTTCACCAAACTTGGCAAAATTGTAGGGACTGGTAGCCCGATGTGCCTTTGCTATGTCTCAAGATATGTGCTCCAGAGGATTTTGAGTAATTTAGGTTCAACATTTTTTATATATCTATAGCCGCGCCCCGGTGTGCGTACCGGGGAGCGCTCCGGGCACGCCACATGACTTGCGCACGGGAAGCTGATTGGCTCTCGGATGTCTGTAAACATTCGAAACAGTCTGCAGCGGCCGCCATCTTGTGTCTCGGTAGGATCGAGACACAAGAGGTGGCAAAAAACAAAGGGGGAAATGACCAAAAGGGGGCAGGGTAGAACCCCCCTGACCCCCTAGGTTTGATGTGGGGGCCATAAAAGGTGCCCACGGGGCAAAATTTATTATTTTTTTTTTCAATTTTCGCGGGGGGAGCGCCCGGTACGCGCACCGGGGAGTGTACCGGGGAGCGTACCAAGAGGAAAAAGATTGACAGTTTTTTCAAAAATGTAGCATTTTTATATAACTTGGAGGTAGTTCTGAAAAGAACTGTTTTTTTATTCTTTTTGTTGTTTTATTTTTTTAATGTTTTTGGAACATTTTGTACTTTTTTTGGCTTTTCAAAACAGTTTTATATTTTTTGTATTTTTTATGGGAAGAAACAAAGAGAAAGGGAATTGAAAATGGCTCAACTGGAGCAAAAAACAAAAAACGGAAAAAATTACTTCTTTTTTTTGGGGCAAATGCGATTGTCACCAGCAAGGACGATGAGCTTTAGGCTCTTTTCTCCATAGGCCATGAGCTTGCCACATTCACTACATGTGACTCTGAAATCAGCAAAACGTGGTTGTATGCAAGGCATCATCTCTGTTGTTTCTGGTCCCGATGGACTGGGTTGCTTTCTTTTGGAGCTGGTCCTTGAACACTGGGGGAGGTGACTGGCCAGTTCCCTGATCTCTGCACGAGAATAGTTATTTGGATGCTTCCGGGTCATATGCCGAATCATGGTATTATTACCAAATGAATATTTTTTATCTGGATTGCCCCATGAGAGTTCTGCACCACAGATTCGACATGTTACCTTGGCCGCATTAACTTTTTTCTTGCCCTCTGGAAGAGAAAAAAACTCCCATACAATGTGTTCTTTTGGCTTGTATGGGGTATTTTGTTCAGGCAGCCATCTGCCCCCCTCCTCCTCTTCCTCTTCCTCCTCCTCCTCTTCTTCACCACCAATTATTGTTGTGGTGGTCCTCTTGGTGGTGGTGGTGGTTAAGGTGGTGCAGATGCTCCAGCTGTTGCTGCTATAGTAGCCATTTCAAAGTACAAAAGAATTGTCTCTGTAGATGAAACAGGTCTTCCTCAGTCAAAGGACAAAGTCAGAGTAAGGAAGAAAGGTGGGGTTTTTTATCATTTGGAAAAAAAAACTGCCCTGAACCAATCAGAAGTGTTATTTTCAGGTCACAAGACCCAGGCTTTACTCATTTGGAAACCAAAACTGTTCTGCACCAATAGAAAGTGTTATTTTCAGGTCACAAGACCCAGGCTGGTCCCAAGACCCAGGCTTTACTCATTTAGAAACCAAAACTGTTCTGCACCAATAGAAAGTGTTATTTTCAGGTCACATGACCCGACACGCTTACGCTACGCGCCCCGGGGCGCGCCCGTAGTCGAGCTCCGGGGCACGCCCACGGGTGCGTAGCATAAGCGCGTCAGGACGTTCCACGATCGTATGCGATCGCGTGCTTTCGGTTGCGATTACGCTGTGCGTCATATGACGCATCACGCGTGTACGCGAGACGTCACAATGTTGTTGTCGTTCGCGGGAATAGCGCTCCCGGGACGCTCCACGGTACGCGCCCTGGGACGCGCCGTAATATTGCGCTTACCGGTGCGTTCACCGGTACGTGCCCCTGGAGCGCCCCGGGGTAAAAAATAAAAAAAAATAAAACAAAATTACCATATTTATACAATATAAAATTCGTTTTAAACTTTTTCACTTTTTATACCTATAAACATTTGCTATTACAAAACCATTGAAATTCACTGAAAAAACCATAGGTTTCACACCAGTTATAGTTAGGAATTAGCATTAAAAAAACCTATTAAATTCACTGAAAAAACCATAGGTTTCACACCAGTTATAGTTAGCTGGAAATTTTACTCGCATAAAACCATTGAAATTCCCACGTTATAGTTAGTTGGACTCATTATAACTTGCGCGTGCAATGCACTGCTGATGACGTCACATATTACATCACTCATGACATGGTCAGTGACATCACTCATGACATCACTGATGACACCATCCTTGTGACAGAGTGACAGACCTCCTTTCACTGTAATGTAACCTTTGAAACACATATTCAAAAATAGAAACTAACATTTTCAAAAAAATGAAGATACCCATACCGGTTACAACACCCATTTCAGTAATTCCACCATCTATATACACATCCACTCATTCATCAACAGTCTATATAGTCACTCATACATATACTCACTCATCATATGTACTGATACACCTATACATCCTATTACACACCGACAGTCATTTAAAAGTTATTCACACACATACTCACACATGCAAATAAACTATTGAACATTCATTTATTTGTATATAGAGCTATACACACACAACCACTTTACTTCTAAGGAAACTTACACATACTTACTCTCTTAAACAATTACTTAAAGAAATATATACTAATTTAAACAGGAACTCTTACAATCTCTTACTCTCACATATACTCACTTATATATATCAATATTCACATATACTAGATTAAAACATATTTAGTTACCGATAAAGACACTAGTGAGACAGTCATTCACTCACTAACCCACACATATACACACTCATCCACCCATACAGTCCTGCACATATGCTGTCTTCAAAACACATACAAAGAGAGAGTCAGTCATTCATGCATCTATGTGCTAAGTAATACCCCCACCAAACCATACAAACACTCATACTGATACTAAGAAAAACATCTAATAACCCATATACATACACATGTAGCTACTCACCAACCCATGCAGCCACTTATACACAAAGTGAAACACTAATATATATATTTAAATATTTAAACATTACTCACTAATATTTATTTTTTAGAAAGACACACATTCACTGGATGGTGTCATCAGTGATGTCATGAGTGATGTCACTGACCATGTCATGAGTGATGTAATATGTGACGTCATCAGCAGTGCATTGCACGCGCAAGTTATAGTGAGTCCAACTAACTATAACGTGGGAATTTCAATGGTTTTATGCGAGTAAAATTTCCAGCTAACTATAACTGGTGTGAAACCTATGGTTTTTTCAGTGAATATATATATATATATCACTTCGTTTCTTCTTACCACAACTCCTTGGATGAAGTCACAGCACTGCAACAGGTTAGTTTGAAGATATATTTTATTTACACACCATGTGCAAATTAAAGTGCATCAAATAACTATATATAAACAATGTGTGGTAAAGGCATACGTTGTAAAAGCATATGCAATCTAAAGAAATTAGGGGTAAAAAATGCATGGTAAAGGCAAGCAGAGTATTACCCTGCGTTGTTCTATCATGCAATCGGGTATAGGGCACCCTGCCTTAGGGCTTTAAGGCCTGGTGTAGGGGTGTCTTACCTATGCCACGCGTAGTGCTGGCAGGCATGGCACAAAGGCATGGCACACAGGAGTGTGTGCCAAGTCAACTCTTCGGTTTAATCTGCACCTAAAAAACACAGGCTTAGGGTGGCACAATTTGTGCTGCAGCCCTTAGAGACACTTTCTTTAGGTCCATTGCCCTAGATGCCAGGGGTACCACTTACTAGGGACTTACAAGCAGACCCCCCAGGATATTGCGACATAGTTTTGCAAATTTAGTGCGACAAAAATGGAAATTTAGCAGCACAAAAGTAGAAATCTTGTGGTATTCTTGTGGCACATTATTTTATTCGTAATTATTCCTTTTCAGCCTTAAATCAATGTAAACTGATTTAGCAGGGTATTCCACTGTGAAACTGGTATGTTTAAAGTGTCTGCGGCTCTACGGAAGCACAGCTCCGATTTGCACCTCGTGAGAGGGGGCCCTATTTCACCCTAGGGAGTTCTAGCACCCATGTATGCACCCCTGCCGGGGCACCGCTGCCTCCAGGACCGTCAACCGATTTCGCAATTTTTTTCGTGAATCGCGAAATTGTGGAGGGTCTGTTTAATGTTGTACTTAGTGTGCAGGGCACATACATTTTGCCACAAGGGCCACGTTGTGGTGCTTTGCAATTAGGGGTCCCGAGGGGTAGCTTGCATTACTCTCTAACTTCTCCACTCAAAACCAGTCCGCCATGCCAGAGGAGGGAACGCAGATGGGAAAAGAAGATGGGAAGCTTAAGGTAAAATGCGTCAGGGCTCACTAAACTACTCATCCTCATGAGTACTTGATGGTACTAACGGCAAGTGCTGTGTGGCATTTTCGTGGTAGATGTAAATAATTATGAGTTTCAAAATGACTCCGTGTTTTGGGGGGTGACAGTGCTTCGATGTTTTCGAATGGGTGGCGTTGTAGCCGTTTTAAACTGTTTGTGCCCCCCCCATTCTCTGCACTAGTTTTGCTTCTGTTGCCAAAAATTAAAATATAGCTACACTTATAAGTCGCCCTGATGAAGTGTAAGTTTTCCTGGAAGTTTACATGTTGTCGTGCTGCATAAAGAGTTAAAATGAGTGTTTGTTTGGGGGGGCTCTTGCCTCACTCCTCCACGTTACTATTGCCATGACAACGGACCTCCGAAGGGAGCAGGTGACCTGCGACTGAAGGAGATGCAGGGGCTGCGCTGGCATTTCATTATTTGGCGTGGAAGCCACTTCTCAGCTAACTCTCCTCAGCCCTGGCAAGCACCGCTCCTTTGTTTCTGTAACCGGGTCACTGGCCCCAGCAGTCTGAATGCGAAGGGAGCCCCGGCTTCCTTTACTGGTTGTTACCTACTTTTAGTTTCTTGGTTATGCCTCTTAGGCGGGTCAGGCAGTGAAGAGAGTCATCTCAGTTCTGCGGAGGATTATGGCAAAGTCTACGGCAGTGTTTGCCTCTTTTACACAATGTGATTTGTGTGGAAAAACTACAAATCAGCCGAAACTACAGTAATGTACTTTGGTAACTGCCCATGAAACACTACAAGACACAAGTGGACCTCTTTTCAGCTTTGCTGATAGTGTAGAAAGCGAACAAGTAGAAGTAATGAGCTCTGTTTGCGTGTTTTGAACTCTCAGCGCCAACACACACTCATCCACTTTCAGTTAAGTGTTGATGGACACTGAAGAAAGACCCGCTGGGCGACGTGAGTGACTCCCCTGCACTGAGACTGCACCCCTTTCTAACCCAGCCTGCAGCTCAGTGAGTGGTGCTTCAGTCAGTGCAGGCCGCGGTGGTAGGTGCCATCACTGTCCCGCCTACCTCAGGTCATTCCTCCTCATTTCATGTTCTTTAGCAAACCTCAACGAGCTGGAGAAATTGGCCAGGAGGAAGCCGGTATTGGATGGCTGGACGGCGGCACGTAGTGACATGTGTGCGCACAGCCAATTAACGGGCATTGTTTGTTTTGCAGTCTTTGACAAATATTGCGGCGATAATTGTAAATATTTCAGCCATCGTGCTAGTCGGCCGATTTTTCGATTATTTTCTTGAATCGCGAAATCGAGAAATTCTGGAGGGTCTGTACAAGGGACCCTAAAGGGGTTGACAATTGTAGGACAATTGTACAGTTTAGGTAAATAACACTCGTGCTGGGGACCTGGTTAACAGGAATCTAGCGCACTTTCAGTCAAAGTTGCACCAGATACCATGCAAAAAGTGTGGGGGGCGGTACTGCAGCAACAACTCAGTTTCCTACAAAGGTATATGGTCAATATTTGGCAATACAATGCTTTGTGTTGGCAATATTTTAATTTGACAACGTTTTGCTTGGTCTCACTGCTCTATAACACAGAGATCAGAAGAAGATCAGCTAACATAGCAGAAGATAACTGTGACCTTTCCCCAAAGAAGCAAGATGTCATCCCTACTTACGATCAAGGATTTCCCAAATGCTGACATCCTAAATAGGCGAAAAGATTAAGATATGTGTTTAAATCTTCACCATCGACCTTACCACATATATTTTAACCTGCTTTACTTCTGTAGTCCCTATTGGGAGCTCAGCTGATTGTGTGTCTAAGACCTCCTTTATATGATTTATACTATTGCTAAGAACCACAGAGATACTAGAACCCATTCAATTTGACCCTGTAGTGCCCAGGCAAAGGTGACAGCACCAGGCTAGTGACTTGATTATGCGGAGGAGAAACAACAATTACAGTGGATGTCAGGATTCTTCCTACTGCCACACCACTGTTCATGGGGCATTTTTCATAGCCCCTGCCTACCCTGTGGCTTCTACCAAGACCCCCACTTCTGTTCTCTCTTGTACCAGACCTGATTCCCGTTCCTGAGGGCTAGTGACCTTTTTGAGGGCAGGAGTGGCAGTGCCACTGTCCATGTAGTGCCACAAGCATTTCCAGTACTGGAGCATTTGAGTTCCCATGAGATCTTCGGTACAAATGGATCTCGGGTGTGATTCTGTATTTATATTGCATCCAGATCCAAGTGCTTTGCTATGCCTTAAGATCTGAACCTGAGGAAACTTTCCTGTAACTATTGGATATTCATAAATTTTCAGTACTTGTTGGGTTTTTTTTTTTTGTTCGTTCATGCGGAACTTTTTTGATGGATGCTTCTAGTCAATGTTGCAAACTTTAAATGAAAAACATAGAGAATAAGATTAGCAATTAATTTTGAGTGCTCTGTTGTGTGGAATAAAACAGAGCTTAATGAAGTGTAAATCGGAACATTTACATTGCTGAGTGCTTTGTCGAGCGAGCAAGAGAACAGTTTGTATCACATTGAATCATTGTAGATTTGAGTGCTTTCTTATGCGAATTAAGACAAAGGGTAAAGGGTTCATTAAGGTAATATGTTTCTTTTCAATTTTGAAACTTCCTTCTACTGTCACGGACAAGCCAACCATTCAGTAGTATTAATGCTCTTTTTCAAATCTTAAAGTAACAAGCCTACCCAGGCTTTACAAAACTTTAAAGACCTCTTTTCTAGTAAAACGAAAAATAAACTCCTACTGAGACATTGCTCAATAATATCCCACTCATGTGGTATACCCATGCAGCTTAGAACTTTCATATTTGTTCCATGTTGGACGTGGCCCTTTTTGCAGGGTCATCCCAAAAGTTTTTGCCTTCCTCCTGTATTGTTTCTGACCAGTTTTTTTATGACTCTGGGCACTTTACCACTGCTGATCAGTGCTAAAGTGCATATGCTCTCTGTGTAACCCAAACCCAAGGGGAAGAAACTTACTCATAGATTTCTCCAATTAGGACGTGTGCTGGCTGAAAGGAGGATAGCGATTCACTGGATGAGCTCCCAGCCTCCCAAGGTAGAAAGTTGGGCCAAAGATTTAAAGGAATAGGCAACAGCTGAATTAATCCTAATGAAGAGAGTCAGGAGGGATGGAAAGTTAGAAGAGGATGCCAGAGCGTAGTATGTTTTGAAATCGAAGTCCCTCTGGGAGAGGCCCCCATCACGCAGGGATCGGTGGAAACACAAATTGACAAAGTTCATGCTGCAATAGAGGAGTAACAATCAGACACTCTCAAGTTGGGAACCGGGTCATCAACCTGACAAGTTTTTTAAAAAAATGCTCTCTGTGTAAAGTGTTGTTATGGATTAGTGATTCCATGATTGGCATATTTGATTTACTTGTCACACCCTAGTATAGTGCACTGTGTGTGCCCAGGGCCTGTAAATTAAATACTGCTAGTGGACTGCAGCACTGATAGTGCTACCCACAAAAGCAGCCTGTAAAATCTAACTCTGGCCTGCCATTGCAGAGCCTGTGTGCAATCTGGGGCTGCCATATCGACTTGGCAAGTGCACCCACTTGTCAGTTCCTAAACCTTCCCTTTTCTACGTTAGTCACCCCTAGGGTAGGCCCAAGGTACCCCTGTGGGCAGGGTGCATTGTCTGTGAAATGTAGGACCTGCCCTGATGTGTGTGGCATGTCTTGATAGTAAATTACTGCCATTTCCGTTTTTCACTATTGCAAAGCTATCTGTTCCCATAGGACAGAATGGGGAGTTTGTTTATAACATATTATCAACATAACTGACCCAAGGAACAAGGTAGAAAAATAAAGTTTAGCATGCCTGAACTCAGAATGTTAAAGTGCATCTTTTTGGTCTGCCTTCAACAATGCTATCTCCACCTCCTGCCAGGAAGCTGTACCAGTAAGGACAGAACTGGTTTTGGTCAGGTACAGACACTCTCTGCCTTCTGGGAGCAAAGACTTTTAGATCACTTCTGGGGAATCAAGAGGAACCTTTGCCAAGGAGAAGACCCGGAGAAGCAAAGGAGGAATACTGCCCCTGTGGTGTTTGCTGTCTGGGGTTCACCTACAGTGGCTGCTTGCTGCCAAGGAAAGGAGAAAACAGGACTTTGCTGTTTGCTTTGTCACCTGCTTGAAGGAAAGATCTCCATTGGCTTGAAACTGACCTTGTTTCCTGTTCTCATTTCTCAGGAACACAAAGACTTCACCCCTTCTGTCTCTCTGTACCCGGAACTACTGTTTCAGCTGCCACAGACGGAAATTGCAACACCGATGCCGGCGAGTACGCCGTAACCTGCACTGAAGCCATTGGCGCCACTCGTGAAGAGTGCGACGCATCGCACCAACTTGCACTGTGGGCCTGAAGCCTTCTGACGCTGTGCTGCATCGACTCCAAAGCCGACATCGAAGTCACTGCCTACACCGGAGCCGAGGACGCCGCTCATGACGCCCTGACCCCTCACCATAGCCCGACCTCGCCGACACCGGTGCTTCATCAATGTGGAGCCGATCCTCGATGTGGGTGACTCCCGAATCCATCGACGTCGCACCTCTCCGCCTTCTTGACGGCACCTTCCCGACACAGTAAGGAACAAGCGCATCCCCTGCGCCGCAGTAAGGGACAGAGGTTTCGCCTTCCCTGAGGTTGTAAGGAACCAATGCTGCTCAGCGTCAACGAAGCATCCCCTCCCCAACGCCGTGCTTTGTCTTTGCTTTCATCAATTCCAAGGTCCTGTTCTTTGTGGGTCTGCTTGACACCGGGCCCGACGCTGCTCACCTCGCGGTCGGCGGCGTTCTTTGGGATTTTCATCTGTCACAACGTCATAATAACTCCAGGTGGAGTTATTTGTTGCTAGAACCTTTATTTGAGTGAATAACCTACTTTTAAGGATATTTCTGATTCTGTATTGTGGATTTTTGTCATTTAGTATTGTGGTGGTTTAGATAAACATTAGTTATTTTTCTAAACTGGTGTGGTGTCCATTTGTAGTGTTTTCACTATATTACTGTATGTATTCACAAATGCTTTGCACACTGCCTCTGAGATAAGCCTGTCTGCTTGTGCCAAGCTACCAAGGGGATGAGCAGGGGTTATTTTAGAAGTGTATCCCCTTACCCTGACTAGAAGCAAGGGTCCCTATTTGGAAAAAGGTACCTACCTCTGCCAACTAGAGACCCCAATTTCTAACATTCCAGAATTGAGAATTGATGAATGGTCATTGATTACCTTGAAGATCTTGTTCTTTACTTCAGCGTACCTGTCTCGCACAATGGTTCATACAGAATTAAGTACATTTTGATCAGCAAGCACAGAGCGAGCTTTGATCTCAATCCACCTCAGAGAGCTGAACATAAAGGCTACCAGAGGGGGCCAGTTCTCAGCGGAAGGTGGATAAGAAATAACAGGAATCCACATGAAGAAAGGCTGAGACACTGAAATGGGATTCATGTCTCTACTGCAAAACATGTTGATGTATCATACAGGCCAGCACTATTTTACAACTTGACAAAATATTATCAGTATGCACACCAAAACCTTTAGACTTCCTCTCTAGGCAGCCTCCCTTCACCTTCACCACAATTACAGCCCCCAAATTTGTCTATGGACTATTCGATTCTTTTCCATTTCCTGTATGAGTAATTGACTCTGTCGTGTTTCTACTTTTGTTAATTCACCATTTTACTTTCCCAGCCATATATTCAGTTGCTCTTTTCACATTTTGGAGAACTTTCGATACAATGTATCAAAATATTAGTAGGCTATTTTCATTTCCCATTATGCTAATATTACCATTTGATATTGGGCCATCATTACTTCTATTCTCTGCTTTCATTTTCACGTTTAACATCTTCGTGGCTGTTTTAATTTCAATCGATGTCCACAGTAGAATAAATTTGAAAAATCTATTTGCATACATATATATGGTTTTCAAGGGACTAGCAGAGTGATTTTCGGACAAGAATGGATTACAGGGGGGGTGTAATATCTGTGGGGAAAGGGGCTTTCCAACGAAGGGGGGAAAACATATGAATGTAAGTATCTGAAGGCTGAAAGAAAGGGAGGATGGAAACTGAAGTGTGGAGTAGGTAGGGACAGGCTGTGACCAGGAAACTGCAAGTCTTCTACAAAAAGACATCTAAACAAGAAACAGGCCTTCGTTTCAGGGTGTCTGATGCCTGAAAGAGATGTAAATGTGCACAATTGGTTAACCTGTAAATGTAAAAGTTGCTTTGAAGTCAATATTGGCTTTTATTAAGGGAGTCCTCTTGAAGCTTCCTGAGAAAAAAGATGCATTTTTTAGCAGCATTGCAAGGGTGTTTTCAACTGACCTGTGAAGTGCATGGTTTCAATAGACAGTTATACAAGTATTTACACTGGGTGCAATGTACTATTAAAATCTATATTTTGGAAGCCCTATTTTTTAAACCTATTACATACATTATTTTTGCATATTTTGTGGCAGCCTATCTTATACTGTCTCTAACGCAAGCTTAACATAATGACTTACATTTTCACAGTGCCCTCTGTCTGAGACTGGGACCTCATTACACTAAAAACTCACAAATCAATATTTCCCCCTGCACCAACCACAATTCAATTCTGGGGCTCTGTTGCATACACAAACATGAGCAGTGATGACATTAACCAACAGAGGTTCATAACATAAATTAGAAACTTGGGGCCTCATTTATGAAAAGTGACGCATCGCTGCGTGAAAACAGCGATCCGTCACTTTTCACTGCGCTCTCCCTGCGACATGATTGATGCATCATATTTATAATATGACGCATCATGTCGCAAGGAGTTACAGATATGTCAGTATTTCTGACGTATCTGTAGGTGCAAAAGTGACGCATTGCTGGAGTGTGTCACAAAAGTGACGCAACTCCAGCAATGCTTCCTTTCACATGGGGAAAGGCCCATGTGAAAGGGCTTGCGTCAGTCTTACTCCTGCTGTGAGGCAGGAGCAAGATTTTGACGCAACAGCGTCCTAAAAGTGACGCAGTGGAATCTCATAGATTTCACTGCGTCACTATTACGAGGCTTTTTGCGGGTGAACGCCCCCTCTGCATACATTATACCTGACGCAGGAATAATGTAGTGCAGGGGTTTACAAAGTGACGCATCTGCTTAGATGCGTCACTTTGTAAATAGTGCGCATCAGGAGGCATGTTTTATGCCGCCGATGCGTCACAAAAAGTGACGCATCGGAAGCGCAAAACTCACGCAAGGCCTCATAAATGAGGCCCTTGGAGTGTTGAGCACTCCACTGAAGATAATGGTGTGCTCTGGGCTTTTAATGGCTGGTAGAAGCCTGGAGCATCGACATTTCTATGTTTGTCACAGCATCAACTGTGAACAAAGGCCTCACAGAGACCTGAGGGATTTCAACCCCCTCAGGGTCTGTGAGGCCTTTATTTTACAAATTAGAACATTCTGTCCTCTAGGGGAAGAATTTTCTAATAGCCATAGAGTCCTTCAAAGCGGTCTCTACAGGCTATTAAAGGTCGGCTCACTTGTTATAGGCCCTTGCCTTCATTTTGGGCCTTTAACCTGGAGCGGGCCTAAAATGGGCGGTAGAGCCCACTACTGTGGGCTCTAAGGCTATCATAGTGCATCTTTCACTGATTAGTTTAACTTACATTTACTTTTCATTTAAGGTGAGCATTACTTTATATACCGCTACCTGTAGGTGAAAGACCAACAAAATAGTTATAGAGGGGTAGATTTACGAAATTGTCACCCAGTGCAGCAAGTCACCTTGCTGCACTGCACTGCAAGACAGGGAAAAGGACAGGAATGCACTGCATTTAAGTCAATACTGCGCATTCCTACCTTTTCCCCTGGACTGGCACCCTTTTGGCAGCCTATTCCAAAAGAGGCACCCATGCTCTGGGGTGCAGAGGTGACTCGGTTGCATGCAGGATTTGTTTTGTACAGGAAGGAGCACCTTCCTGCACAAAAACAATCCTGAGAGGCATATTCCCTGTACAGCGTGCAGCATACATAGAAAGAGGAAGTAAGAGGAGAAATAAAGATATTTCTCCTCGTTACGCCTCCCTTGGGAAGCCATATTATTTGGTGAATTCCCAGGTTTACCAATTCTGGCAAATCTGGAAATGCTTCAGATTCCATGGGAGTTGCGTGGGAACTGCCACGCAACGCCCATGGAACACCCTGCCACGGCAGAATAAGGCAATGCAGTTATTTGTGCTGTTTTGCTTTTTTTTTTTGTCCTCATTTGCATTACCCTCAATATAGGAGATACCAACCACCTAGCAAGTCCTTTGCTTTGGAGCAGAGCCAAATTGCTTTTCCTTCCCTCTCTCCTGTGCCGGGACTCGAGTTATTTTAAAGGTGGCAGAGAAATCCCAAAAGCTTGGGTAATTTAAGCTGACTCCATCTAGGTATATTTCAACCTGTAGGACCAATATCGTGTCGAGGCTAGACCCAGTCCAAGGAGTGTTTGTGGCATAATCATTGGACCCGGGGAAAAAAAACACCAAAAAAAAATAACACCGGAGTCTATCTCCACTTGGTCAACAGATCCCAAAAAGCCAGGTTGCGTTTACTACATGTTCTGTTGAGGTCTGCTTTAGATGTTTCATATAAAGACGTGCGCCATCTAGAATGTAATGGGGCCGTTTTCTCTACCCAATGCAAACAAATTTGCCTTCTGGCCAACAAAATGGCATAAAAGAGAAAAGACCTTGCTTTACCAGTAATGCTGTCATTCAACCCAAAGATAATAAGTGGTAGTGTTATTGAAAGTGATATGTTTAGGATGGAATTTAGGGTGGTCTTCACTTCTTCCCAGAACCGGCCTATGTCAGGACAATCCATAAACATATGGATATCAGATGCTCCCATAAGATTACATATGTTACATTTTTTGTCAGGGAGAAATTTGGAAAGTTTTAATGGCGTGATGTATGCACGGTGAACTGAGAAGAGATGGTTTCTTCTTAGCCATGATGGTTTTACAATTTTGTGTAGAAGAGCGAAAGAATTTAGCCACAACTCCTCACAGTGAAGGCCGGTTGCCACCCCCCACAGCTGGTCTGGGAGGGCAAAATCCCCGTCGATTTCTTCCAGGATCTGCCAGTACCATAAGGCTACCTCCTTTCCTCCCCCTGATCTTTCCACTAACTGCTGCTCCAAAAAGCTTATTTTCCCAAGGTATTCATCTTTGCTGCGCTGGGATCTCGTCCAACTATCCAGTTGAATATACTTAAATCTGGACAGTCCAGGACCGATGTGATCACGTAGCTCTTCCCAAGCTATTAATGATCCCTCCTTCAGTATCTGACCCCATCTTAGAATCCCAGCTTGTTCTAATATAGATGACAGGCTGTCTCTCATGCATGATGGAAGCCCAGGGGATTCCCAAATTGGGGCAAAGTTAGAGTAGTAGGAGAGCCCCAGTCTTTTTCTGCTGATAAGCCACGTCTTAGTCCATGTTTGTAATATTTTAAGTTTGATTTTTTTTATGAATTTCTGGCTTGCAAATTTAAACATGAACCCATCCACTGGTAGGTTTGCCCCAATTAGCATGGCTCTGTACATCGACCCATTGGAAAGATTGGTTGGTGCCTTTAAAAGCATCTTAGGTGTGTCATCTGGAAGGCCCACGCATAGTATAGTAGGTCGGGCAGAGCGAGACCTCCCTTCTCTCGTCTTCTCCTCTGCTTTTTCCACGCGAGTCTAATGGATTTATAACTCCAAATAAAAGAATGAATTTCTTGCTGGCATTTTTCGATCATTTTAAGATCGAATGCCAGGGGAATAGCGTTGAAGGCAAAAATAAACTTTGGAAGGATACACATTTAACTAGATTGACTCGACCCGTTATAGAGAGTGGCAAGTGTGACCAAGATCTCAACAACCTTTTGCTCTCGCTATAAATTCTGTCCAAGTTGGTTTGACCAATGTTACCCACTTCTTGGGTAATTCGTATCCCAAGGTACCGCATGGAGGTTGAGACGTTTGTCCCCAAGTGTAAATCTGGTATATTCCATGTCATTATTTCGGTTTTAGTCGCGTTGATGTCGTAGCCCGAGATATGCCCAAATGCCTCTGCTCGCTGGATGACTACCGGGAATATCCTTGTGGGATCAGATGTAAAGATCAAAATGTCATCGGCGTAAAGTGCTACCCGCCTTTCCCACTCCCCAAAACTAAATGATGGAATATTGGCCTCTTCCCGCAGAACCTGGGCGAATGGCACAATATATAAATTAAAAAGGAGTGGGGAGAGTGGGCAGCCCTGCCTTGTGCCTCTGGTGATATTAAAGGCATCCGTCAAGACACCGTTGATTAGTAGTCTGGCAGAAGGGGCATCCTAAAGTTGGAATATCGTGTGCTTTTTTGCTTTACTCCAGATTTATGGAGCAACTCAAGGCCATGCAAAGTGGCCCTGTGAGACTTTATAAATCTTACTTAAGGTTTGCGTCGTCCATGTACTATGGTGCTTTGTGAAATCACAACACAAACTGGATGAAAACAATGCCCCAGAATATTTTATTCATAGCCACGCCTGTGATCCTGCCCACATGCTCACTGAATCCTCCTCCATAATGCTCAGGCTCACAGTTCCCTTACTTTTATTTATGCACTTAGACTGCTGAGACAAATAATCATAAATTATAGTTTTTATGATCCTTAGATGGATATCTCTCTGCGAGGTAATAGAATCTTGCAAGAAAGCAGGGAGCAGATTAATCTTACAGTGATCAGGAGACACCCAGCTTCTCCTGTGGGAAAAGAGCACAGGGTGGTTCTCTGTGACTGAGGCACCAGGCCTGTGAAATACACTGGAACACAAGACAGAACAAGAGGAAACATACAAGGAAAACCAAAGCAGTAATTGGCCTCAGGGAAAAGCAGGACTGGAACCAAGGTCAGGAGCGGGACTAGAATACACAGGGATAAGAATACAGAGAAAAAAAACTAGGTAAATGCATCACGCTAATTAGGTGGAGAGAAATATGCAGCCAAACAAGAACACAGAACACAAGGCAAGGAATCTATATATAAAATAACAGATCATGAAGGGTGCAGACAAGACTAAGAGTAAGGCAATTCCAGGAACTAAGAAGCAGGATAAACAAAAGACAGGAAACAGGCACACATTTCTAGTCAGAACAGGAAAATCGAATCGTGTAACAATGGAAACAGTAATCCAAGAGCAAGCCTGGAAATATAGCAGCAGGATCACAACAGAATGTAAGAAGACTCAGCAACAAGGTCAGATTTGAGACTTAGTTAGGTCTGATATAGGTGGAAGCTCAAGGGAAGGAGCACAGGGAAGGAATCTGCAAGGAATAAACCAGGCAAAATGAATCAGGGCACCACCAATGAAGGGAAGGGTGAGCCTTGACTTGGAAAGAAGAAGGGCCAGCAAAATCGAGAGGCACAAAATGGGAAACAGGAAAGCCAGGAACAGAGGATGGATCGAAGACAAAAGAGTGACAAATCCAGGAGGCAGGTATATAAGGGTCAGAAAGGCTGAGGGATTCAGGAATCAAGTGATTAGAAGACCACCACCAGGACATGATGAGGGTAGGGTTTCAAAAGACAGCAAGGACTACAGGGAACTGGGATGCAACAGGAAGATGGTACAGAAAACTGGACTGGGATGCAATTTGGAGCTGGAAATGCAAGGTACTGGAATGGTTTCTGTCCCATACTGTGTAACGGGGCAGGAAGGGAAATGATAGAGAGAGGCTGTTTTCTCCTTGGTTTGGCTTTCCTTATTAAATAAAAGTATTCATCCTTCGTATTGGCACAAGAAAAAAGAATAACTGTGGCATCTTCTATCCGGCTTTTCCGTGAACGGAAGTTCCCCAGAGAGTCTTCTTACTTCAGATCTCTCAGGCAGGGGAAAGAAAAGAACACAAGGAACTGAATAAATAACTGGTTTCTGGAGTACCAGGTTGTATTCGGAAGGGAGTGAGGGGAGCTTCTGCACCTTAACACAAAACGACTTCACCAAGTGTAGAAGAAGGGTTATGCAAGCGGGTAGTGCTCTATTGTAGCTCCTAGATTGCACCTTCCCCCAACCTCCCCCCTCAGTGCCCTTAGGCGACCCCGTACCTCTGTTAGCCACGCTCCTCCGAGAGCGTGGCTCGCTCCTGCGTGGTGTAGCTGGGGCTCTTTCTCGTCTTGGGCGGCGTCGGTCTTGTTCCCGGCGATTTCGGCTTCAGCGATGTTCCTGAAGCTTGTGGTCTCTTTTTCTCCCTCCCACGCAGACTGTTGCTGTAACCAGGACTTCTCCAAGCGAGTTCCATTGGTGGCATTCTCTTCCGGCTTTTTCACTTCAGGTCTCTGCCCCGATAGGCTCCTTCCAGGGTAGTCAGTTTCAGTTTCGTTGCCACCTATTGGTCCAGGGAGTACGCTGTATGTGATGCACTCATTGGCGGGCAGTGTTTACGTTCCATACCTGGTTTCTATTAAAGGGACCTGGATCCTCTCCAGCCATGAATGGAAGAGACGGAAGGGAGTTGTTCTGTAAGAGGAAGAAGGGCAGTAGGGCAGTCTCCTGTTCTACAGAGTCCTGATGAACAGTGGCATTGCGACATACAAATATAACATCTGAAACCCACAGGGCCCTCTTGAGCACCACCTGATGGCAGAATGGCAGAATCCTCATAGTAATACTCTAAAGGATGGTGAGTGCCTCAAATCACCTTGATGCATAATTTATTCAACTGTACAGCTATCTCAATTAACTATAGAATCAAATACCATTCCATTTGAGAATACACATGAGATACAAGCTAAGAGTCCTCTAAAATGTAGGCTGCACTGACACTTATTTGAATTAATTTTTTACACAGGATTTTATAATAGTTTGCTAAGTGGAACGCATGGGATATTTAAAGGACTTAAGTGTAGCAGTCTATTGGCCCACCATGAAATCAGTCATGTACATCTTTTTATGTCTGTGTTCTTGCTGGGACCTGATTTTCTTTATGAAACAGCACATAAAAATCTCTAACCTTCTGCAATTGGATGGGTCAGACCACGTCCTGACCTTGATGAACCATGATCATGCTAAACCGGATACAGAAATTATAAAACATATAGACTTCAAAAAAATTGATAACAAAGCCAGAGACTCCATGATCCTCTCAGTAAAACAACAAACATAGCTAAATGATTGCTCCTCCAATCTAGTAGAAGATTATAATAAAGAGATCTCTGACATTATGGACACATTACCCCACACAATCTAGAAATAACAAGCATTGAAAATGCAATAGGTCTCGCAATAGAAGAGTTTGACCTTTTTCGTTTTGCAAATGGATGAGTGGCGTTGCGTGGATGAGTGGCGTTGCGTGGATGAGTGGCGTTGCATGGATGAGTGGCGTTGCGTGGATGAGTGGCGTTGCGTGGATGAGTGGCGTTGTGTGGATGAGTGGCGTGTGTGAGTGGCGTTGCGTGTGTGAGTGGCGTTGCGTGTGTGAGTGCCATTGCGTGTGTGAGTGGTGTTGCGTGTGTGAGTGGCGTTGCGTGTGTGAGTGGCGTTGCGTCGATGAGTGGCGTTGCGTCGATGAGTGGCGTTGCGTGTGTGAGTGGCGTTGTGTGTGTGAGTGGCGTTGCGTGTGTGAGTGGCGTTGCGTGTGTGAGTGGCGTTGCGTGTGTGAGTGGCATTGCGTGTGTGAGTGGCATTGCGTGTGTGAGTGGCGTTGCGTGTGTGAGTGGCGTTGCGTGTGTGAGTGCCGTTGCGTGTGTGAGTGGCGTTGCGTGTGTGAGTGGCGTTGCGTGTGTGAGTGGCGTTGCGTGTGTGAGTGGCGTTGTGTCGATGAGTGGCGTTGCGTGTGTGAGTGGCGTTGCGTGTGTGAGTGGCGTTGCGTGTGTGAGTGGCGTTGCGTGTGTGAGTGGCGTTGCGTGTGTGAGTGGCATTGCGTGTGTGAGTGGCATTGCGTGTGTGAGTGGGGTTGCGTGGATGAGTTGCGTGTGTGAGTGGCGTTGCGTGTGTGAGTGGCGTTGCGTGTGTGAGTGGCATTGGGTGTGTGACTGTGCTGCCTGTGGCGAGTGCAAACTACAATCAATTGGCACAGATTAAAATAATATTTTTAAAACATGAGTTTATTATGCCAGTTTCAAAACAACTAGTAGTTTCACTTAACCTGCATTAACAGTAGCACTTGGAATATAGGTATTTAAACTCTTTGATGTCGCACATACGGCATTGAGTTGGGAGATCAACAGCTGAGCTGTACATTTTCAGTTTTGCGTGTAATTGTGTTATATCTAGGGAGACGGACGGACGTGAAAGTGATCGGGGGAGGAGGGGGGTGGGGAGCACGTGAGTGGTGTATGTATGTGCCTAAGCGAGGTGCTTGGGAGAGCGAGGCTGTCCAGGAGGGAGGGGGAAAAGGGAGGGGTTATGGCAAGCAGGGGGCCTGATTATGGCCACAGCTTGAAGTCTTTGAAGTCTCCGCATGCTGGCAAATGGTGATGAGGCAGAGAGTCTTTGATTCAGAGTTGTACTTCTGGATTGCTTTACTTAGGGAGGAGCCAGACAAGCATGAGGGCCTTTGAAAGTCGGTAGTATAGACGGTATGTGAATGGCGACTTTGGGTGATGTTATCATACATGGTTCATGGCCCTGCACTGCAGAGCCGGCATAGCGGAAACGCTTTATTATTTACTGTCAACGAGAACTGAAGGCGAGGGTGCTAGGCAAAATGCAAATCTGGCGGGCGAGACAGTGCAGTGGCCCGAAGATGGGGGGTTGGGTAGTGTGGGGTAAACAAGAGCCACCCAGCAGCACGTGAGCGGGAGGCACCACTTGTAGGGGGTGGATGTGAAGAGGACTCGTCCCTGTGCACGCGAAAGTGAAAGCAGCGGCCGCATCAAAAGTGTGCAAATTTAAAATACAAACTGCAACGAAGTAGAGCATCAAAAAGAACCCGCTGTAGACTTACTGCAATTTGAGAGATGCTGTCGCGTGAAGGGACAAACTGAGTGTGTTACTGCAGTAGAAAGTGAAGAAAGCAAACCAAGATGAAAAAAAAGTTAAAACAAGAATAAGACCAAAAGAGACAAGACGGAGGGAAGGCAGAGAAGGGGAGGGGGGAGGAGAAATGCGACACGGCGGGCAGGGGAGGGGGCGGAGCGGGGAGAGGGTGTGAAAGCAGCAGGGGCCTGGAGTGCGGCTGAAGGAACTGAAGAAATGCGACACGGCAGGCAGGGGAGGGGGCGGAGCGGGGGTGTGGGAGGAGTGCGCCTGAGGGAAAATACATGCAAGGCAGGCGGCTGGGGGCATGTGCACGCGCTTTTAAGCTCAATGCGCATGCGCATTGAGCTTGAATTTCACGGGCACTGCAAGGAATCGCCACGATTCCTTGCAAGTTGGTTAAAGACTGTTTAAGCCCCCATAGTCTCGCAAGCTCGATGCGCATGCACATCGACAGGCGAGACCTAAAAATGATTCAGGAAAGTTTGATTAAATTAAAGCAATCATGATGTAAGCAAAAAGCTAAATATCCCTACAAGCTTCTGAAAGGCATTGGAGAAAATCCCTCATATCTTTACATTTTATTAATCTAATAGTTAGCAGAAAAGCATCCAAGCAAAACATATACTGTACAAACTTCTTCCTCCTACAACTGAAAATTCAGCACCAAATTGATAAAGAGAACTCCTTCAGATCATACAAAAACAATCCACAAAGACCACCTGCCTACTCTAACTGCAGTCAAATGTAATTACTTAGCCATGCACTTCTCCAACAAAACCATGCGGAGTCAGAGAGGACATAGCAAAAACTCATACTCCTGTCAGATACCGATAATTGCAGTTTCACCAAGAAAAATTACTCAGTAACCTTAAATTCCTTCACCCCTTTTACTTTCACTACATTAATGAAATTCATTGCTAACTCTAAAATGTATTTTTATCATCAGGGCCTGTTCAAACATCTATAAACAAGCAATACTACTATGTCCTACCCCATTTATGGTTACAAATCTGGCTGCCATGTTCTAGGATGGTTTAATCTGGGGCAGGTTCCTTCTCATCTCAAAGTACAGACTAGTCACATGACTCACTTTCCTATCCAAGATGCTGAAAAGTTAGGGTACCAGCCGCTAGAAGAGTTTACTAGCAATATCCATCTCTTAGGGGACTTAGTGTAGGTTTAATTCCAGACAGAGCACCAATACCGCCATTCTTAATATTGTAGATGACACTCTTTGTTTAATCAACTAATCAAACTCATGCCTCCTAGTTCTGATCTTTCTTTTAGTGGCCTTTGACACCATTGAACTTGATATCTTCTTAAAAACCCTCAAGGACAGGTTCTATCTCTCAGTCACAACTCATCAACATTATTAATTGTTTCTCCATCCTATTTAAAATGCCATACAAAGTCCCTCAATACTCCATGCTTGCCCCCTTCCTTTTCACTCTTTATGTGGAACCACTAGATTATGGTTTAGCAAAGGAGGGATTCTTTTTTATCAAATACACTGATGACACTGAGCTGTATATGGAGATTCAATGCAGAAACAGCCTGGATGTCTTAACATCTTCCCTTTAGGAAATACAGCATTGAATGACATATATGAATGTTAAGCTGAAATCATTGAAGACAGAATTAACACCCACTGTCCCAAAAACACTGCCAGTTACCTAGAGACTGGGCAAACCAAACTAAAGTCATTGACCTTTACCCAAAACAATAACCTCAGCTAAATTCCTTAGCTTCAAGAGCAATCTGTTACTAAACCTTGCTCCATAAATCAAAAAGATTGCCAGATTCCAGCTAAACATTCTTAGTCGTTTTAAAAAAAAGTCCTTCATTTCATTTCTGTCCAAAGTTAGGAGGAGTCAGTAACCACACATGCCTCAGACAACAGAGATGTCAGATTATTTGTTGCCCAGGTTCATTTTATGTCTCGCCTACCAGATAGCATACGCTGTCTGGGTCGTAAACATGGAGCAGGCCTAGAGCCCGCCATTGCTTACCATTGGTTGGCTTTATTGTCACTTTTATTTGCTTGGTTCTTATTCAATGGCCTGCCTCCCTTTTCTTGTGTTTGTCACTCCCTTTGGCATTCTGGGAACTGTAGTCATTGGAAACAAACACTTCCTCCTTACTAGGGCTTCGTTGGCAATAGTAAGGCTAAACGTGCTCGTCTGCTTACCCTTTGATTTCCAGGTGCAACCTGTAGTACAGAACTGCTATGTACATTGGCAGGTGGAAACTTTACTTGACAAGAAACCCTTCGTTTAAATGGTCTATAATAAATAACGGTCATTACATCGTAAACTGTCATACTTAAAACGCCATGCATTCGATACAGAAAATGTAAACTAGCACTGTCTGTTAATTGCTACGTAGTGCCGTACAGACTTTTACTTTGCACATCTACTGCTTTTTCAGTCACTGCAGAACATATTGCTCAACCTTATCTATATCTTGTTAGCACTTGTATGAAACTCTTTCTC
Source organism: Lissotriton helveticus (assembly GCF_964261635.1). Taxonomy (NCBI): domain Eukaryota; kingdom Metazoa; phylum Chordata; class Amphibia; order Caudata; family Salamandridae; genus Lissotriton; species Lissotriton helveticus. Next base: position 685,350,237 of record NC_136067.1, on the reverse strand, counting down.
TTGTACATATAATCATCCTGCCCGTACCCATTACTTTTTGCTGCGGGACAGCCAATGCCAGCCTTTTCCACCTCGCGCCCTTTTACGTGTGGGCCACGCAGCAGCGCGCGCCGCTCTACGTGCAGAGGCCTGAGGGGGGTTCCCAGGCCTAAGTGTGAATAACGCAGACTTGTTAATTCTCCCCCCTGGGCCATTTGTGCACCAACCTCGTGTCACTCTCTACACACTTAATGGGCTGAAACCTTTCTGTTTGCTTTTCGACACCTTCTGAAGCGAAGCACACACGTAATGAAATGTGGGAAAGGAGCCGTGGGAAGTTAGATGAACACGAAGGTGCGCGCGCTGAATCAGATGCTACAGGTCTTCCTACAGCACACTCGGATACGACACCCTCTGAAGGAACCTGGCCACACTCTACGTGCGCTATATAGGTACTCTCCTTCTAAAGAGAATGTTTGACGTGCAAACGTCACCAACATTAAGGGGAATTACACCCAGAAGTCAAAACGTGCTTTATAAAACACAAACCCATTCCACCAGCCTTGTAGAATAATGTTATATCTATTAGGCTACAAATCACACTTGCAAGACATACATGTGCTCTCACAACAGCCTGTTCAATTGTTGATCAGTTCACAAGTGGAGCGCTCTAAATCACGTTCTTTAAATATATTACTTATTGTACACATACACCTCTTTGACCGAATGTCTATAAGTGTTGTCCCATTGCTCACTTGTATATCGGCTTTCTCTATGTTTACACTACTGGGGTCAAGTGTACATAGTCGTTTATCTATATCGAAGATTTAATGTAAAATTCCAACTGTCTATTATAGCACACCAATAAGTAATATTTTATATATGTTGTTCTCTTGTGAACTGACAGATATGATTATCGAGTGTATGAAATATGTAATGCCACTTACATGCTTTAATCTTTTTTAGGTCTTGCCTACCTACAGCTTTTATAGAAATACCTCTTGTGGACCAAACAAAAACTTATTGTGAGCTTAAAGCCAGTATATTACTTAACTTTGGTTGTCTGTCTTGTCACAGTCATTTGCGCTACTCTTGTTTGAGATATTGCTTTTACCTTCTTATTTTTGTCGCTATGCTGGACTTTAGCTTCCTTACTATCCTTTTGATTGACCGACTTGTATCTTTCCACCAATTGCAGATGGCACCTTTTGCAAGTAGTGGGGCACATAAAAAAGAACTGTAAATGCGCTCAACCCTGTAAAAATACACCTATTCTTACCTTGGTTGACCATCTTCTTCTGCAGCACACGTTCAGCTGCAAACACACCCGATGTTCCTCCTGCCTCCTGCCTCCTGCTTGCTGGCTGTAAAGGTGTGCATGCTGGACACGAGCATCTGAGCCAATCCAAGCACTGCTCTCATGCAGCTTACAATACTAAACAGCAAATTTGACCACACTGGGCAGGCAGGAAGGGCAGCGGCAGCACAACAGACTATGGAGGGCAGTGGAAAGGGGGGCAGGGGCAACAAACCAACAATACAGAACTGGCAAGAGAGGCTGTGACAATATAATAGACCTTTGTGGATAGAAGGAAGAGGCAGTGGTAGAACAACCGTACATGCCAACAGACCCGATTCAGCCAGGAAACGTCCAATGTTTTTAAGCCCAAATGGGCTCTATTTGATCTGTCTCCTGTCTACATTCTGCTCTTTTTCAATGTAAGTCAAAGGGGAAAATCAATACCCCAGTTTTTTTTTCAAAATCTCCCTCTTACCAAGTTCAAAATGTTAGGAATTATGGTACATTGGATCATGGAAGGCAGGAGGAATTGGGGTAGGGACATGGGGCCCGATTCACAGAATGAACTTAAGACTAAATCCTAAACTTACTACTATTTGGTATTCACAAAATGCACTTACTACTTTCGGGATTCACAGAGTGAACTTACTACTTTCGGGATTCACAGAATAAACGTACTACTTTCGGTATTCACAGAATTGATTTAAGACTACTAACTCTAAGTCCGAACTCGGGCCGGAAATTCCGGCCCGGAGGCAGAGCTTCCGGCTTGGGGGCGGAGCTTCCGGCCCGGAGACGGAGCTTACAGCTTGAAGGCGGAGCTTCCGGCTCGGAGGTGGGGATTTTAGCCATGGCTGAAATCTCCACCTCTGGGCCGCAAGCTCCGACTCCGGGCCGGAAGTTCCGCCTGCACTGGAGGGCGCTCTAGACTAAGGAATAGTAGATTTACTATTCCAAAACCTTCCCTACTGTACGTAGGCTGGAGTTGGAATAGTAAATCATACTATTCCTAAGTCCAGCACCCTACAGCGCAAGTCGTGGTAACGACTTGCGTTGTAAAAGCTGTGTTGTGATGTACCGCGATCATTTTAATCGCGTGGTAACATCCTACATCCGCATTACAATGGAACAGACAAGCCAGGAGGGAGGGAATAGGTGTCTGCACATGGAAACAGAGGGCTGGGGACAAGGGGGCAGGGCAGGAGCAGCAAGATCACCATGGAGGTAAGGCAGGATGGGCACTAGAAGCAAGACACACCATGGAGAGCAACAGTGAGACTAAAATGGCATACACACAGACCATGGAGGGAGGGGGTCAGGGACAGCTAGCTGACCACACAGGGAAGGTGGGAGGGGTCCTGGCAGCACAAAAGACCATGCATGGCAAGCAGGAGGGTTAGTGGCAGCACAATGGCTATGATGGGCAAGAAGGAGGGTGCAGGGGCATGCACAAAGGACCATGGAGGATAGAAGGGAGGGTCAGGACCTGGGCACAGACAAGAGAGTTCAGGGGAAGGGGCCTCACAACAGACCACGTGGGGCAGGCAGGAGGAGCAGTTGCAGCACAACAGACCAGGGAGGGCAGAAGGGTGTGGCAGTAAAATGGACCACGGAGGACAGGAGGAAGGGGATAGTGGCATGGAATGTGGACAGGCAGGGTGGAGGTGGCAGGGAAAGGTTACAGTCATCTGCCAATGCTAAGCAGGTGGGAGGGGAGTGGCAGCTCAACAGAACACTGAGAGTAGATAGGAGTGGCAGGTCCATGGAACATGGTGGGCAAAAAGGATGGAGCAGGGACATGCACACAGACATCGGAGGCAGGGGGAAGGAGAATAGGGGCAGCAAGCTAAGCACAGTAGGAGGTCAATGATGGGGCATAGAATTGGGCAATGGAGGACAGGAGGAGTGGACTGGTACATTATGCTAAATGGAGGGCAGCGTCAGCACATCAGACCATGCATTGCGGGAGGGAGGAGGCTAGTCCATGGATTCAGACAACAGAGGATAGGGAGGAGGTGGATGGGGCAGCAAGCTAACTGTTCAGAGAAGGCCAGTGGCAGAACAACGGCCACACAGGGCTGTAATAAGGGAGCAGGGACATGGACTTTGACAATGGATGGCTAGGAGGAGGAAAGGCAGGAGCAGCAAGCTTGTGTGGAGGAAGCACAATGCCAGGCCCTGCTTCCAACCCCCCACTATCCATTGTGATATGCATCTTACTTAATGTTAAAAAAAAACCTAGAAATTTGCTGAAAAAAACAAAGATTACAGGGACGGTATAGTTAGACTCAGATTTCACTCATACACAACCAGTGACATTCAGCAGTTATAGTTACCAGAGCTAACTATAACGTACGCCCCCGCAATGTACTGCTAATGACCTCAGACGTTACATCATTCATGACATGGTCAGTTACATCACTCATGACATCACTCATGAGATCTCAAATGAGCTGTGAATGGAATGGAACTATAATCGCTAGAACTTTATTGATTGAAAAAGCTTTATTCGAGTTATACACTCATAAAAGCACACACATAAGAATTTACACATTTAAGACTCTAACATACATTGACGATAAATTTCAGATTAAAATACACAGTATACACACATAAAATATTCACCAATAATAATTAATATAAGCTTTCTCATAATATACAGAACTAGATGTCAGTTAAAATACAAAATCACCCTCTTTGTAGGCCATAACCAAAAATGTACAATTAAAACTCTTTACAAACATTTTAGCAACATATTATAGCTAAAATTCATAATTCTCTCCCACGGGATACTAGCAATGCAATTCATACAAGCAAGAAAGCGGGATTCAAAGCCTATTCGGAGCTAAAGCCCTCCGCCTTATGGACCAAGCCCACCCCAGGTATTTTGCCGTTCCTACTACTATAGGCAAGTCGGTTGAGGAACAAATAATTCTCAGCCCCTCGACACCACTTAAGGCACCAAGGTTCCTACAAACAGGTGCCAACCACAATTTCCTTGGTTTTACATAGGCCTCACACAGGAATAGAAAATGTGCTATACTTTCGTTGGGGGCGCCACATGCCGGACAACCCGAACTACTGTTAGTTCCCCAGTTAGACGTCACTGACCTCAGGGGGAGGGAACCTGCCCTTAGCTGGAAAAATAATTTCCTGTCTAGCGGAACAGTTAAAGTGTCCCAATACTGTTCTAGTGCAGGTCTTGTTTTAATTTCCATAAACCTACCCCCCATGGATTCTGGGGTCACACTCCTCCAAAGCTTCTGGTCAATATAATCCCAATATATAGCTTTTATAGTTGTTTTACTAGGGAACACTTCCCCAGAGGGATTTTCCCAAAGTTTGGAAAGACCGAGCTCAGCAAGGGCGTCCCTAAGCATTTTTAGCCATGTAATTTTATGGAAGACATCTGATTTAACTAGGGCAGAGAACCCCTCAGCATAGTGTCTAATTTCTGGGGTCGTCCACAACCGCCTCCAGTAGAGGATAGGCCTTAGACGGGCACGATCACTAAGCGATCTTCTTCCTAGGTCCAGGCCAAGCGGTATTAGAGGGGTACTTTGGGGGAGACTAGTTATCCCTCTCAGGAACCTGTTCTCAGATCTCTGGAGCGTATTAAACCTCTCAAAGCCCCAGACTTCAGCCCCGTAAAGGGCTGCGCCCAATGCTTTTGCGTCGTATACCATGAGAACCGGTTTAATAGGCCTGGTTTTGGATTTTGCTTGTTCAGCCCGAAGCGCTCCTGAAATCTGCTGGTGTTTCAAGACCGCCTTCTCGATATGTCTTGACCAACCAAATTTACTTGATATCTCCACCCCTAGGTATGTAAAAGTGTTTACTACCTCTAGTCTAATACTGTTCAGAGATACCCTAGGTTGGGATTGGCGCTTTTGCCCAAAGACCATCAGCTTAGTTTTATTTACATTAACCTCTAGACCACGTTCCTTGCAGAACATATCAAATATGTTCAAGGCTCGCTGGAGCCCTGCCGGGGTTTTGGACACGATCAAGGTATCGTCGGCGAACATCAGGATCGGAACCCTGATGCCCGCCAGCGAAGGTGCGTCAACCCTCGCATCCAACATCCTGTCCACTATACCATTGATGAACAAGGAGAACAGCAGGGGTGCCATGGCACAACCCTGACGAACCCCCCGCTCAACAGGGAAGTTGATTGTAGATTCCCCTTTCCTCCCCCACTGGACTTTAGCGAAATTGCTTTCATGGAGACGCATTATTAATGTGAGCAGTTCAAGTGGGACCCCTATCTTGCTCAAAACACCCCACAGCTTACTCCTGGGCACCAAATCGAAGGCAGCCCTCAGATCTACAAATGCTACATAAAGGCTGCCTTCGCCAAGGAGTACAGTCCCCCACCGTAGCATAGTGAAGCGAAAAATTTGATCAACCGTGCTGGTTGCCCTCCTAAATCCTGCCTGGTAAGGGGATAAGGCATTGTTTTCATCTACCCAGGCCATAAGTTTGGCGACCACCATCTTACCCACCACTTTTTGGATAGTGGCCAGCAAACTTATAGGTCTATAATTTGCCGGGAGCGATCGATCACCTTTCTTAAAGATTGGAATTATAATTGCCCCCTTCCATACATCCGGGATGTTTGCCCCTTTTGCAAGGGCATTTCCCAGCACAGTCGCGTATTTTGCCCACCGAACCTTATCATGTTTGAAAATATCTGAGGGAATTCCATCCAACCCCGGAGCTTTCCCCCCCTGCAGTAATGAAATTACAAGTTCAGATTCTTTAATTGAGAATAAATCTCCCTTGCAAAATACCACAGGGATTGGTTCTGTGTCCATTATATCCCTATTTTCCGCATACTGTGGTTGGAAATACTCGACCCAAGAAGCCTCATTAACATTGTTATCGGGGTTGTTTGGGGTGCCACCTCTGCCCCATTTCATAATTTTCCAAAGGAGTCTTGAATCTTTTTGCCCAGAAGCCTCAAGTAACTTCTCCCAATACTCCTAGAACTTTATTTAGGGATAGTGTGTGTATATTAATACCCCTTTATTTTCTTTCATTTCGTGTAAGAACCATTATAATACGCAATATGCCCAGATTAATATGGCCGATAGCCTTTCACTTTTAAGTAATGTGTAGTCCATTGTTTATGTTGATGTTTGCAATCCTAAGTATGTTTATTATGAATAAGTCACATTGACGAACATACAGGTTTGGCGGTCACGGGGCAAGATATGCTGAAATGACATTGTGTGCATATTAACACTTGTTTTCTTTTCTTTATTGTATCAATTCCTGAATTTTCACATCGTGACCAGGCCAAAATTACTGCCAGCTTTTTGGATTAAAGTAATATGTAGTCCTTTGTTAATGTTGGCAACTTTAGGCATTTCTACATTTAAATAAGGATGCTACAATGGCGTCTTATATCGTTATCAAGGTTCGGATGAGCAGAAACGCGTGGATCACGTCCTTTGCAGATTAAATACTTCCAAACTACAACCTGAGCGCTGATTCCTTCCTTGTAAGAGTGAGAGGAGATTAAATACATATATATACAATTCACTGAAAAAAACACAAGTTTCAGGGACATTATAGTTAGAAATTAGCATTTAAAAAACCTCAGAAATTCACTGAAAAAAACACAGGTTTTAAGGACGTCATAGTTAGTTGGACATTTCACTAAGAACAAAACAAGAGAAATTCGGCTGTTATAGTTACTTGTGCTAACTATAACTCACGCCCCCGCAATGCACTGCTGATGACGTCACATATTACATCACTCATGACATGGTCAGTGACATCGCTGATGACATCACTGATGATATCTCAAATGACATTACTGATGTCATCATCCACGCGATCATCTGATGCACCTCCTCACACCCTAAAATACAGACCACCATCCTCGAAACCATAGACACACCAATACTAGTACAGCTACAATATTCTGCGCACTATGCATGCAGACCTCTAACCAGCTACATACTATTTATACGCTCTTCTAAATACCCAGTTAGTACCTATGCAGTCTAGGAATCCTTCTGTCTGTCCCATCACTTCTCCATTAACCCATCCAGCACTATCTACGTATCCTATCACTCCACCAATACCTAATAACTTATAAATTCAGCACGCACTTTCTTTACAACACTGAAATAACTCCAGTTATTAGTCGTATACTTAAGGAATATCAGTCCCTAACACAAGTGCAGGTACATTTTTTGTACACTAGGCATGCACACCTCTAACCAGCTACAATCTATTGATGCGATCTTCTAAATACCCAGTTAGTACCTATGCAGTGTAGGAATCCTCCTGCCTGTCCCATGCATTTCTCCAATCACCCATACAGCACTTATCCTATTACCCCACCAATACCTAAGCACTTATAAATTCACTATACACTCTGTAATACTGTAATTATTGTAGTTACTAGTCATGAACTTATGGAATGGCCTAGCTACTAACACAAGTACAGCTAAAATATTTTGTGCACTATCGAAGCAGACCTCTAACTAGCTGGATACTATTGATACACTGTTTTAAATACCCAGTTAGTACTCATGCAGTGTAGGAATCGTCCAGTCTGTCCCATTCACTTCTTTAATCACTTATCTACCACTATCTACTTATCCTATCACTCCAATACGTAAGCACTTATAAATGAAGTGTTCACTCTGTTTGCAGCACTGTCATCATCACAGTTACTAGTGGTATTCTTATAAAATTACCTAGGCACCAACACAAGAACACATTAACTATTCTGTGCATAATCCCTACAAATCTCTAAGCAGATACATACTATTGGTCCACTCCATTAAATACTGAAGTAGTACCCATGCAGCATAGGATACCTCCTGTCAGTCTCATGCAATTCTTCAATCACCCATCCAGCACTATGTTCTTATTGTATCAGTCTGCCAATAACTAAGCACTTATGGGGCAGATTTACAAGCACCTTGCTCCACCAGTACGTCACTTTTTGTAATGTAGTGATGGCGCCAGGCACTCCTTCATATTTACAAGGAGAGGAAAAGCCACCCTGCATGGTTTTTCCTCTCCTTGTAAATACGACCTCTTCATACACAGAACTTTGCGTTGAAGGGGCGTTCCAAAGGTGTTGCTGTAGGTGTTCCCACGCAACACCCATAGAACAAGACACATCTCCAGATTTATGAGACATCGTAAATTTAGAGATGTGTGTGAATGCTGCGCTATCATAGAGTTGGTGCAGCAAGGCGCAACGAGGAGAATTGTTTTCATTTCTCCTCATTTTTTCCTCTTTCAATGCATGCTGCATTCCACAGCATACATTGACAGAGGAAAATGCCTTTACTGATTGTTTTTGTGCAGCAAGGTGTCCCTTCCTGCACAAAAACAATCTCCGCATGACACAGACATCCTTGCACCATGGTGCAAGGGTGCCTGTGTCACCGCGTGGCTGCAGTTTGTGCAGAAGTGCAGAGGGAAGCACAGAGTTGCAACATATTCATGTACATATGTCACATCCCTGTCCTTCGGAAGTGCCACAGTGCAGTGCAGCTAAAGAGCTTGCAGTGTCACGCTGCAGTACTTCCTCATAAATCTTCACCTATAAATTCACCATACACTACTAATGCATTTTTTCAGTCAATCATGCTGTATACATATATTCAACCAAACTTTCACACATTACCTTGCAATTACAGGGGCATATTATTAAGAATAGCCGATAAAATTATCGCCGCTTTATCAGCAGGAAACTGCCGCTAAAGCGGCGATAATGGGCTTGATAATATGCCCTTGTGAATTCCCATAGCAGCCCAGGTTAACACCAGAACCTGGGCTGCTATGGGAATTCACAAGGACATATTATCAAGCCCATTATCGCCGCTTTAGCGGCAGTTTCCTGCCGATAAAGCGGCGATAATTTCATCGCCTGTTCTTAATAATATGCCCCTTAGTTCTTTCTTTAACCAGATAAGGTAGTTCTGATAAGAACTTTTTTTGTCTTCTTTTTTCTTTTGTATTTTTTTTTAACCAATTTTTTATTTTTTGGGTGTTTTTTAAAAAAATGAACAAAAACCCCCAAATAAAACAGGAAACTTTTGGAATTACTTATCATTCCAAAAACAACAAGAACAAAATTAACAACGATGGTTGCGTTGCGCAGCACAAACTGCATTCACCGACTGCTCACCGAAGCATATATGTTTCTTACACTTCACACAGTGTTGCTCGAGAAAGGTGAATTCTGGCCTAATGTCCATTGCAGGTGTTCCTGAGGACGCTCCAGACGTACTTGCCACAGCAGGTGAGGGGTTCAAAGCAGCACGCCTCATTTCCTCTCGAGCAAGATTAAGAGGATGAGTGGTCTGGAGATGCTTGTACATAGAAGCAGTGCCACAAGAGTATTTTTTAGGTCTCGCTGAGCCAATGCGCTTGAGCATTGCTCCGGCGCGAATTATGTCGGGGCTCCAGGAAAGCCTGCCAGAGGGCTTTGGAATGCGGATTATGGCCAGTGCATGTGCGCCGGGGGCGCGCTCGCCATTTGCTCACCCGCCCCCATCAGACTTGAAAGGAAGCCGCTCGCACACCACCATTTGTCTGAGCCTAGGCATCAGACTTCAAAGGAAGCCGCTCCCCAGCCCCCCATCAGACTTCAAAGGAATGCGCTCTCGAACTTGCTGGCCTCGCTCTCATGAGCCTTTATTTACTTGTTTCCCATTTCTCCTCAATCCCTTCTAAGTTCTTCCTACTCTGTCTTCACTTCCCCCACTCTCTCTTGCTTCCTTTCCCCACCTTTCCTCCTAACATTCTATGTTGTGCTGTTTATGTTATGTTGTTATATTATACAACGGTATGTAATTTTGTGTCACACTTGTATGTAATGTTGATTTGTGCAGCGCTGCCAGTATTTATGCTCCTACACAATATTTGCTCCTGTTCCCTCTCTCACCTTTCGTTCAATCACCCCTCTCTCTTTTCCATACGTCCTCTGCCTACTTTCTCTAACTTCTCCGTTCTCTCCCTTGCACTTTTATTTTCAGTCTGTCACTCTCTCCTTTCATTCCTCGCATCTAGCCTCATTCTTTCCTCCTTTTTCATTTATTTTCGTCTTCCTCATCCCATTTTTTTGCTCCTCGACTCTCCTTTCTCACTTAATCTTGCAGTTCCTCTCAGTTTATTTCCTCGGCGCTCTCATGCCGCAGTCCTTCTTTGCAGTCGTTCCTTGCATTGACTACCCACGTAGCCTCTCCTTGCTTTCCCTCATCTGTAACTCCACTGCTTGTCTGCTGTCTTTCATTCTATTTCCAGCCCACCTTGCCTCTCCTCCCCCTCTTTCCGGTGTGCTCCACTCTGTCTTCCCTTCTCTCTCCAACGGATCTGTTCTCTCCCAGCTCTCTGTTCTTTGAGTATTTTCGTCTTCCTCATCCCACTTTTCTGCTCTTCGACTCTCCTTTCTCACTTAATCTTGTAGTTCCTCTCAGTTTATTTCCTCGGCGCTCTCATGCCACAGTCCTTCTTTGCGGTCGTTCCATGCATTGACTACCCATGTAGCCTCTCCTTTTTTCCCCTCGTCTGTTACTCCAACGCTTGTCTTCTGTCTTTCATTCTATTTCCAGCTGTTTTGTCTGTCCCTGTCGTCTGTCTTTTGTGGCGCCCCGCGTGGTCACTCCTTTCTCTCTCCTCGTAATGTTACCTCTCTCTGATTTTTTTCTCCTCTGCGATCCCTCAGTTCTTCCCTGCTGTCTCCTCCCCCCCTGTCTTCTACAGGTATGTCTCTCCCTTCTTCTCCGTTCAACCCTTCTGTCTCCTACAGGGCTGCCCTCTCCCAGCTCTCGGTCCTTAGCTGAGCTCTATTCCTTCTCTGCAGTCTTTCTTCTCTCTACCGCCCACCTTGCCTCTCCTCCCCCTCTTTCCGGTGTGCTCCACTCTGTCTTCCCTTCTCTCTCCTACGGACCTGTTCTCTCCCAGCTCTCTGTTCTTTGAGGTAATTTTACTCCCTCCCTGTTGTCTTCCTGTTTCTCTCTCCTTTATATTGTATTTCCCTGCTCTCTTTCCTCTGTTGAGCTTTGCACCTCCTCTGTTGTTAGGCCTTCTCTTTATCCTCTTAAGCCTTCTTCAGTGCTGTCTCGCCCTTTTTTAGGTTTCACCTAAAGAGAGCATGCACTGTCAGCAAAAACAATTATCCTAAAAAGGGAGCTTAGAGCCCGCCCATTACTTACCATTGGTAGACTCCCACGTCATTCTTGCTTCTTTGCTTACCATTCATCAGCTGCTCCTCCTGGCACCCTCACATCCCCTCACCCTCACATCCCCTCACCTTCACATCCCCTCACGCTCACACCCCCTCACATCCTCTCACCCTCACATCCCCTCACCCTCCCTCACACCCTATCCCTCACACCCCCTCACCCTCACACCCCCTCACCCTCACATCCTCTCACCCTCACATCCCCTCACCTTCCCTCACACCCTATCCCTCACACCCCCTCACCCTCACACCCCCTCACGCTCACACCCCCTCACCCTCACACCCCCCCTCACCCTCACTCACCCTCTCACCCACCCTCACCCACACTCTCACCCTCATCCACCCTCTCACCCTCGCACACCCTTTCACCCTCATACACCCTCTCACCCTCACACACCCTTTCACCCTCACCCACCCCTCATAGCCCCTCACCTTCACCCTCACATACCCCCTTACCCTCACACACCCTCACCCTCACACCCCCACATCCTTGCACCCCTCACCCTCACACATCCCCTCACCCTCACACCCCCTCACCCTCACACCCCTCACCCTCACTCACCCTCACACCCCCTCACCCTCACACCCCCACACCCACACCCCCTCACACCCCCTCACACCCCCTCACTGTCACACCCCCTCACCCTCACACCCCCTCACCCTCACCCTCTCACACCCCCCACCCTCACCCTCCCACCCCCACACCCCCTCACCCTCATAACCTCACACCCCCTCACCCTCAGACACCCTCACCCTGACACACCCTCACTCTCCCTCACACACCCTCACTCACCCTCACACCCCCTCACCCTCTCACCCTCACACACCCGCACTCACCCTCACACCCCCTCACCCACCCACACCCTCACACCCCCTCTCACCCTCACACCCCCTCACACTCTCACCCTCACACCCCCTCACCCCTTCACACCCCTCACCCTCACCCCCTCACCCTCACACCCCCTCACCCTCGTCCTCACACCCTCTCACTCACTCACATACCCTCACTCACACACCCCCTCACCCTCGCACCCTCTCACCCTAACACACCCTCACCCTCACACCCCCTCACCCTCACACCCCCTCACCCTCAGTCCCCCTCACACACACTCACACACCCTCACCAGCATAGCATAACAAAACATAGCATAGCATAACAAAACACAGCATAGCCTAACAAAAAATAGCATAGGATAGCAAAACATAGCATAGTATAACAAAACAAAGCATAGGCTAGCATAACAAAACATAGCATAGCAAAACAAAACATAGCATAGCAAAACACAACAAAGCATAGCATAACAAAACACAAAAAAACATAGCATAGCATAACAAAATATAGCATAACAAAACAAAACATAGCATAACATAACAAAGCACAGCAAAACATAGCATACATAGCAAAACATAGCATTGCAAAGCATAGCAAACCATAGAATAGTATAACAAAACACAACAAAACGTAGCATAGCATAACAAAACACAACATACCATAGCATGACAAAACAAAGCTTAGCATAGCGTAACAAAACATAGCATAACAAAATATAGCATAGCAAAACAAAGCATAGCATAATAAAATACAACAAAACATAGCATAGCATAACAAAACATAGCATAGCATAACAAAACAAAGCATAAGATAGCAAAACAAAACATAGCATAGCATAACAAAACATAGCATAACAAAACATAGCAATACACAACAAAACATAGCATAGCTTAACAAAACACAAGAAAACATAGCATAGCAGAACAAAACATATAATAGCATAGCAAAACATAGCATACCAAACACAACAAAACATAGCATAGCATAGCATAACAAAACATAGCATAGCAAAACAAAGCATAGCATAATAAAACACAACAAAACATAGCATAACAAAACATAGCATAGCATAACAGAACAAAGAATAGGATAGCAAAACGAAACATATCATAGCATAACAAAACAAAGCATAAGATAGCAAAACAAAACATAGCATGGCATAACAAAACATAGCATAACATAACAAAACATAGCATAACAAAACACAACAACACATAGCATAACAAAACATAGCAAAACACAACAAAACATAGCATAGCTTAACAAAACATAGCATAGCAGAACAAAACATATAATAGCATAGCAAAACATAGCATACCAAACACAACAAAACATAGCATAGCATTGCATAGCATAACAAAACGTAGCATAGCAAAACAAAGCAAGGCATAATAAAACACAACAAAACATAGCATAACAAAACATAGCATAGCATAACAAAGCATAGCATAGCAAAACATAGCATAGCATAACAAAACACAGCATAGCATTGCATAACAAATCAAAGTATAGGATAGCAAGACATAGCAAAGTATAACAAAACAAAACATAGGATAGCAAAACATAGCATAGCATACAGCAACACTCTGCACTACCACAGCATCATTCAGGGGCACCACAACATCACTATGCCCTATCACAGCATCACTGAACGCCACAGCATCACTCGTTCGCCATCACATCAATCAGCGCTACCACAGCATCAATCTGTGCAACCATTCAACAACACCTGGTTCAAATATGTTCTCTCAATTTTTCAAGCTTTACTACAAATGTAACAAAAAGATGTTAATATTTCACTTCTGTTCTTGGATTTTCGTCACAATAAAATACACTGAACATAATCTTCACAAAAGTTATTTACAAAACTTTAAGCTATTGCCTTTATAAATTACAATAACTTTTATTTAAGTATTAATTATTGAAGAAAAATTAAAAGCCATTGTTATTTGTAATATCAATACATGAAAGTCACGTAAATACAACACATATTGCATTACAAATGCTATAGGTATCACATTTGCGAAAGTTATAACTATTGGCATTGTAAATGACAAAGCTATTAATTTAGCTATTTTCAAAAACAAAACATAAATAAAAAATTTGTCATTTACATACCAATAGCTCAAACTTTCCTAATGCGAGACCTATTGCATTGCAAATGCTTGTTTTCACTGCCTCTTGACAGGACTCGGTCACAAATTGTGCACGTCACCTTTATCGCATTTACGTTCTTCTCTCCAGGTAGAAAAGTGAAGAATTTCCACACGTCAGATTCCGGCCTCTGTGGATGTGGTGCCTCCTGCAATTATTATCCTTCAGAAGATACTTCCTCCTGCTGCTGTCCAGATGCCATTTATTTGATATTTTTTTTAAAACACCCAAAAAAACAAGCAAAAAGGGTTGTTGTAGGAAAAGAGATGTCTCTCTAAAGATGCTCCAACAAGAATGTTTAAAATGGGTGGGGTCCTTCAATAGTTACAGTGGGAAATGTTATGAACCAATGAAATCTTTTTTTATTTAAGTCACAAGGGATCCGCGTACTTTGCGCTCACGAAGCATGCACCCGACGCGAGTTTATTATAAGTACAAATATATAATTTTCATGAATATTTTAGATAATGTCTTGCCCTAATATGTATAATAAAGACACATACATATCATTTTAGAACTTATGAAATGTTTGCGGGAGTCTTGGACCCAGCGCGCCCCAGCACGTATATGACATCATGCGGGACCCGCCACCACGCAAGCGTCGCGTACCATAATGCGAATATGTCGCAAATGCGCGGGAGCAGGAGTCGCGTACTGGTCGCATATCAATCGCGCACATCACTTAATAATAAATGTATATGATGTAAGTGAAAAACACGCAGCCATTCCACACCGTAGGCGGATCCTTCATGACTTTCCTAAAATGGCGGCTAGAATCCGCGCACCCACCGTGATGTGTAAGCTTTAGGTGCGCGACTCCAAAAAAAAATTATAAATATATTAAAATAAAAAAATAAAACAAAAAAAGAAACAATATTTCAGTTTAAATTTTTTTGTTGTAATTTTCAGAAAAATATATAATGTTATTTAATGAATAACATATTTATAAATAAACAGTTAAAAAACTGTAGAAAATCAGTACAAAAAATAGGTATAACTACTATTACTCTTAAAAATTAGCATTTAATAAACCTTTGAAATTCACTGAAAAAATAATAGGTTTCAGAGACGTTATAGTTAGAAATTAGCATTTAAAAATCCTTAGAAATTCACAGAAAAAACATAGGTTTCAGGTGTGTTATAGTTAGCTGGACATTTCACTTGTACAAAACCATATAAATTCCTCCGTTATAGTTAGTTCTGCTAACTATAACTCGCGCACCCGCAATGCACTGCTGATGATGCCACATATTACATCATTCATGACATGGTCAGTGACATCACTGACCAGTGCATTGCGGGTGCCCGAGTTATAGTTAGCAGAACTAACTATAATGGAGGAATTTCTATGGTTTTGTACGAGTGAAAGGTCCAGCTAACTATAACACCCCTGAAACCTATGTTTTTTTCTGTGAATATATATATATATATATATATATCTGCGCCCAAATTCTTTCCTTTCGAGTGAAGAAGTGTGGAATATATATATACATATATATATATTCACTGAAAAAAACATAGGTTATAGACCATATATAGTTAGGAATTAGCATTTAAAAAACCTTATTTTACTCACACAAAACCATTGAAATTCCATATATAGTTAGTTGCACTAACTATATATCGCGCACCCGCAATCCACTGCTGATCATGTCACATATTACATCATTCATGACATGGTCAGTGACATCACTGATGACATCACTGATGACATCTCAAATGACATCACTGATGACATCACTGATGACAACATCCAGTGACTGTATTTTTCTGTAAAGTTAAAATATGTCTTGAGTGGATGTATAAGTGTCTGGATGAAGGATTTAGTAGGTGCATGACTGACTGTATGAGTGAGTGATTAAATGTGTCTCACTGAATGCATGGGTTAGTGACTAAACTGTCTTAATTTGTGCATCATTATGTCTGTTGTTCTGTAAACTGCTGCATGTGTTGATCATTAGCTATACGAGAGGCTATATGTGTTATTAATTGGTTGCCCAAGTATTTCTATGGGAGATTGAGTTTGTGTGGGGGTGGCTGGAAGGTGTGTGACTCTATGCATAGATGTGTGAGCAGTTTATTCACTAGGTGTATGAGTTCAAGAGTGCATGTGGAAACAGCTACATGGGCAGTTGACTGTGTGCATGAGTGTATTGATGAGTGAATGGATATCTCAATGCTACATGTCATAGTAAGTACATATGTAAAACACAGTACATGTGAGAGTTGGCATATATAAATAACTGTGCATGAGAGCCACTGAATGAGTGAGTGGTTGTATCGATCATTGTGAACTTGTATCAGGGATTGTATAAGAGAGTAAATATGTGTTAGTATATGTTTCAATAAGTAAGGTATGTTTAACTGTATAGTTGAAGAAATGGAGGTGAGATTGTTTCTTTGCATGACTGACTGGGTGTGTGAGTAACTCCATGGATGAGTGGCAGTGTGTGAGTGTCTGTATACACTGAGTGTATCTAAGGTTATATTAGAGTCTGAAGAGGTTTATCGTATTAGCACAAGAATGATGTCAAATGAGATGTCATCAGTGATGTCATCAGTGATGTCATTTGAGATGTCATCAGTGATGTCATCGGTGATGTCACTGACCATGTCATGAATGATGTAATATGTGACATGATCAGCAGTGGATTGCGGGTGCGCGATATATAGTTAGTGCAACTAACTATATATGGAATTTCAATGGTTTTGTGTGAGTAAAATAAGGTTTTTTAAATGCTAATTCCTAACTATATATGGTCTATAACCTATGGTTTTTTCAGTGAATTTTCAAGGTTTTGTAAATGCTAATTCCTAACTATATATGGTCTATAACCTATGGTTTTTTCAGTGAATTTCAATGGTTTTTTAATAGCAAATATCATAAGCTGTCGAATGTCAAGTACGTGGTAAGTGAAAACATTTTCGTGTTTATGCACACTGATCTGCTTTGAATGGTGCCCCCCCCCTCATTTCTATTAGGAGTACTCTCTCTTTGCAGATAGTGAAAGGTAGTTAACGCAGGCGTTTGCCCCCGTTGTAATCCGTCGTGCCTGCTTCTCTCTCCATTTGATTGATTGTTATCCAAGTATTTACTATTTTAGAATTAGTTCTCTTTGGTTCATTCTCTATTTACAAACAAACACAGAGTCGCAATACTCTGTTTAGTCTTTGCAGATAACGAAAAATCGTGTAAAAAAAAAGAAAAGGAATCGAGCAAAATCAGTAGGCCACTAATGGGATCTCTTTTTGACCTCGCTAAAATAGAAACATTAGGAACAACCCCTCATGACAAATACAAAACTAGTGAGATGAACTGAACTCCACACAATGATGGCTGCAAAACAGCTCGGCTCCGCCACCCACCCCGCCCAAAATAACGATAAAGAACGGCTGCCATGATTGGTTGCGGAATGACCACGACGGAGCTACGAAATGGTGCTGCTCTCATGCTAACCCCAGCTTCAGTCTGAAACATCCAGAAACACTGTAGACTACCAATTCGATCAGTTCCGGTAGCGCCCCAATGTAACCCGGTAGAGAAGAACTAGCCCTCCCCTCTTTGACTGATGGTTCTTGTTGCCTGTCCCTTCTGTTGCCATTTAACAGAACTATTTAGCCTGCTGAAAGGGGTTGTGTTCCGACCGCTGGTTGGTGGAGACATTTTGACTATATTCTGTACCTGCGTTGTCGCATAATGCGTCATATGACGCGCCGCGTTAGCGCATCCGGAAGTCATCCGGGGCGCGCAGCGCGTAACGTAAGCATAACAAGTCATGTGACTTGTTAATAAAACTTTTCATTGGTTCATTTTACTTTTCTTATTGTAATGATGAAAGGCTTGGTCATATGACCTAAAAATTACGCTTTTCATTACTTCCGAACATTATTTTTTCTTAAATATATGTTATAATGTTCCAGGCTAATGTACTTTCCCGGAAATTTTACAACTGTCCTGCAAGTAAAATATATTCTTTTTTCGAGAAAAAGAGCGTTTCTTCGTCCCATGACGGAGCCGTTGAGCAAAAGAGGGTCGACCTGCTGTCTTAGTCGCCGATACGCCTGAATATGAGATTCTTATCGATCACTTTATGTTGCAGGAATAGAAAACACAACAGCCCTTGACCATTTATCTTTACTGCGTTCCTTCGTATTATACCTTTTACCCTTCATGTAATTGGTCTGCTTTATTTCACTTGCCTTTTAATGATTCTAAAACAGTCACTATTATTAAAAACTTTACCAATGTATATACTACTACCATGTTTTCTTTTAAAAACCTTTATTGTGAAAATGTCATTATACAAATACGAGCCTATAACCACGTGGGCCTGCCACAGAGCAAACTGTAATCGTATATGATGAATAGACATTTACACTGTAGAGGAACGTAACGGGCGGGCCATTAGGTTGCAAGAACTAAGGTGTCTAACAGTTACGGAATCGGTGGACGTACATTTTATAATTAAAATACGACAGGGCCAGTTACAATAAAATTATCTAGATATACATTTGCGGGCAAGTACCATGGGTGACGTTAATTCGAACTTTCAACAGTACAGTAATCAATAACACATCAGAACTTAATATCAATAGGGATGTCGAAATAGTCAATCAATTCTCGTCTCCGCCCGCCATGTACTTCAAAACTGCATACGTATCTCGTGATTTCAAGGTTCTGCAACCAGTACACAACAAGGAGTTACGAGTCCCATTTATTCCGGCGCCATTTTGGGCGAGGACGGGCAGGTCCAGGATATAGTCAAAATGTCTCTACCAACCATCGACTATGATGATGTTCATATGCTGTATTTATTAGAGTAACACTCATCTGTCCACATGAAATTAATTTGCCACAATCTAAACATGTCATTTTAATCTTTCCAAAGTTCTTCTAAATATTTGGGACCGTTTCCCTTGCCTCTGAAGCTCTCAGTGCCACTTCTTTGATGAATGTACTAGCAGGTCAGGGGTTCTCCTCCAAATCTCTCTTTTATGCAGCACTATAATTAATTGGTGCCACCTCTCCATATGACGATGCATGGTATAGTTACCACAACTATATTTTTTTTCGGTTCCTCTGGAGAGTTCATCGTGGCAGATGAAGCGTGTAACGTACCGGGCATTTACCTTTTTTTGCATGTACAGGAAAGGAAAAAAAAATCGAGCGTCCGAGTTCTAAGGTGTCCCAGGGCCATTTTAGTGGACCAGGCCCAAATCCAAAGAACAGGCCGCCATTTTGAGAGTCCTCTTGCAGCCGCCTGTCGCTGTAGCATCAAGAGCAGCCGAAACTCAGCTGAATGGCAACTGAAACGGTAAAGGGGCGCCCCACTACAGCAGACGAGCCTCCACCTAGGAAGGCCCATTCACGCCGGCTCCCCCCCCCTTCGGGCACCCCACGCCGTTATTCGGAGCAGTATTGTAGGATGGCCACACCAGTGCGGCAACTTGCTAGACATCACCTCGGTGGTAACCGAATCTCAACGCCTTGTGGTGTCTTCTATTCAAAAAACATTGTTATGCTGCCTTCGACCTATTCGCCGCAAGTGCGCACACAACTCAACTGCATAGCTTGCTAGACACCACCTCGGTGCCATCCGGATCTTGGAATGTCAGCACCTTTTGGTGTCTTCTCTTCAGAAAATATTGTTGCGCTGCCTTTGGCCCCATTCGCACATCAGTCCGCTACTGACGCCATCTCACAGGCTAATGGGGCGCCCCACGACGACTTTCAGCATTGTAGAATGACCACACCAGTACAGCAACTTGCTAGACATCACCTCGGTGCCATCCGGATCTCGGCGCCCCACTGCAGATGAAGTGCCTCTCAACTATGAAACCACCACGGTGACATCCGGATCTTGGCGCGTTGTGCTGCCTTCGGCCTATTCGCACATCGGTCCGCTACTGACGCCATCTCACAGGCTAATGGGGCGACCCACGCCGAGTTTCAGCATTGTAGGATGACCACACCAGTACAGCAACTTGCTAGACATCACCTCGGTGCCATCCGAATCTTGGCATCTCAACGCCTAGTGGTATCTTCCATACAAAAAATATTGTTACGCTGCCTTTGGCCCCATTCGCACATCAGTCCGCAACTTAGACATCACCTCGGTGCCATCCGGATCTTGGCATCTCAGCGCCTTGTGGTGTCAGTCAGAAAATATTGTTGCGCTGCTTTTGGCCCCATTCGCACATCGGTCCGCTACTAACGCCATCTCACAGGCCAACGGGGCGCCCCACGCCGACTTTCAACATTGTAGGATGGCCACAGAAGTGCGACAACTTACTAGACACCACCTCGGTGCCATCCGGATCTTGGCGCGTTGTGCTGCCTTCGGCCTATTCGCACATCGGTCCGCTACTGACGCAAACTCACAGGCCAACGGGGCGCCCCACGCCGACTTTCAGCATTGTAGGATGGCCACACCAGTGCTGCAACTTGCTGGACACCACCTCGGTGCCATCCGGATCTTGGCGCGTTGTATTGCCTTCGGCCTATTCGCACATCGGTCCGCTACTGACGCCGCCTCACGTGCCAACGTATTTTCTACGCATTTTATACCCTATGCCGCATAACAGGTCATGTGACTTGTTTATAAAACTTTTCATTGGTTCATTTTACTTTTGGTTTCCTAATGATGGAAGGCTTGATCATATGACCTAAAAACAACACTTTTCATTGGATGAAAACTTTTTTTTTTTTCCCAAACGATGAAAGCCCCACCTTGTTTCTGGATGTTTCAGACTAAACTGGCGTCAGCATGAGAGCACCACCATCTCGTAGCTCCGTCGTGGTCATTCCGCGAGCAATCATGGCAGCCGCTCCCCACCAGAAGCCTGCAGGAGTCGGGGCCCCCAAAACTTTTGATGAATTCTCAAGGCGGAGGGGACGCTTTCGAGAATGGGGTCCAAGACCTAGCAGACAAGCGTCCGATTTCCAAGGTGTCCCAGGGCCATTTCAGTGGACCAGGCCCAAAAAGGAAAGAGCCTGCCGCCATTTTGAGAGTCCTGTGACAGCCGCCTATCGCTGCACCGCAAGAGTGGGCGCAACTCAGCTGAATTGCGGCTTTTGACACAGTGGACCAAAAACGGACGGAATGGCAACTGAAACGGTAAAGGGGCGCCCCACTACAACAGATGACACTCCACCTGGAGAGGCCCGTTCACGCCGCCTCCCCCGGGGCGCCCCACGCCGTTATTCGGAGCAGCATTGTAGGATACCAAAACCAGTGCGGCAACTTACTGGACATCACCTTGGTGCCATCGTTCTGCTGCCTTGGAACTATTCGCACAACAGTTTGCTACTGATGACCCACCCCCCGCGACGCCCCACGCCGTTATTTGCTGGGTGGCAACTTACTAGACATCACTTTCGTGTCATCTAGATTTCGGCGCGTTCTGCTGCCTTGGAACTATTCGCACAACAGTTTGCTACTGATGACCCACCCCCCGCGACGCCCCACGCCGGAAATCTGGACGTTGTGCTGCGTTGGGACTATTCGCACAGCCGACCGCTACTTCGTTGTTTTTCCCTAAAAATGTTTATATGTTATTACTATTTTTGTTTTCTTGTATATATTTATAAATTATTAAAGTTTTATAATCTTACTACTTTGTCGGAGTGCTATATATTTTTAATGTGACACATAATTGTAAAAAC
This sequence comes from Lissotriton helveticus, assembly GCF_964261635.1. Taxonomy (NCBI): domain Eukaryota; kingdom Metazoa; phylum Chordata; class Amphibia; order Caudata; family Salamandridae; genus Lissotriton; species Lissotriton helveticus. The sequence continues at coordinate 685,328,084 of NC_136067.1, read as the reverse complement.
TTTGATGTACAAAGAGTCATCCCTGGAATCTTCCGCTTCACGCTCGGTCCCCTCCCCAATCACAATACAGGATGGTTTTCAGATAATAGCAGCGCTTCTGCTGTGACGGATCTCATCGAGTGTGGGCCTTGATCTACTATAACTCCTTTGAAGAGGGGTGATTCTTTACAGCTGTGGCCATAAACTACATCTGCAGGGCTAGCTGATAGCCTAGGACCGGCCTGGACAATCGGACACAGAGGAAAAGAAGTGTCAGAGGGTGCGGTAGTGAATAGGGCGAAAGGGAGGTGTCGGGCGGGCACAGGGTGTGATTCTCAGGGAAGAGCAGCGCAGATGGGGGGAGGTTTATTACCCATGCATAAGACAGAGAGCGGGGGTGACCACTGCCTGGGTGAGATGCTTGCGAGGGTGGGGAGCCATGCTAAGGATCGACAGCGTGCACAGAGTGGGTCTGGTCAAGGCATCTAAAATGGCTGCCGTGCACGACAAAAGTGTGGCATTTGAAAAAAGACAAGATGGCGCAGACAATGTTTTTCAACACTTCCTGATTTCCTTCGAATCGAACGTTAACAGACGTTGGGGCATATTACCAAAGTTAAGTGATATTTATCCCTAACGATGCATTGCAAAGATTTTTTTACCGTCAGAAATTATCGCAGATAAACCTTGCTATTATCAAGGTTTATCGCAAATACGATAAAAACGACCGCAATGCATTAATATCGCTGAAAACTCAGCGATATTCATGCATTACCGAGCTAATGCTCTTAGCCATGTTATATCCACCTCCCATTGGATAACATGGCTAAGAACTGCTCAGGGCAGCTGTTACTTTTTGGAGATATTCGCGCTTATCTCGAATATTTCCAAAAGTTGATAATAGGAGATAGCGATGTTAGCGACTGTTTCCAGTCGCTAACATCTTGGCATGCCCACTTTGCATGTCATTAGTGATAAATATCACTCACATGCAAAGTGGGGCCCAAGATGGTCGCTATCTCCTACTAGCCGTCGCTAACTGGTGTTAGCAACAGCTAGGTAATACAGATATAATTTTATCTCCGCGAAGCGGAGCGCTGTTACAGATATATATCTTGTTTTTGAACGTTAATTTCTCAAAATGCACTGAAGCACATATATTGAAACCTAGCAAAGGCACATCGGGCTACCAGTCCCTAATATTTTACCAAGTTTCATGCAAATCCATTCAGCCGTTCGATTATTATTATTATATTTTTTTTTTGCCCCGCGGGGCCCTTTTAAAACCTCCACATCAAACCTAGGGGGTCAGCGAGGATCTACTATGCCCCCTTATGGTCATTTGCCCCTTCGCTTTGGCCTCCTCTTGTCTCTCGATCCTACCGAGAGACAAGATGGCGGCCGCTACGTACTGTTTGGAATGTTTACAGACACCGGAGAGCCAATCAGCTTCGCTTCGCAAAGCTCCGTAACGCGAAAAGTACGCGAAGCGGTGCGCTGTTACAGATATATATCTTTTTTTGAACGTTAATTTCTCAAAATCCACTGAAGCACATATATTGAGACCTAGCAAAGGCACATCGGGCTACCAGTCCCTACAATTTTGCCAAGTTTCGTGCAAATCCATTCAGCCGTTCGATTATTATTATTATTTTTTTTTTTTGCCCCGCGGGGCCCTTTTAAAACCTCCACATCAAACCTAGGGGGTCAGCGAGGATCTACTATTCCCCCTTATGGTCATTTGCCCCTTCGCTTTGGCCTCCTCTTGTCTCTCGATCCTACCGAGAGACAAGATGGCGGCCGCTACGGACTGTTTGGAATGTTGACAGACGCCGGAGAACCAATCAGCTTCGCTTCACAAAGCTCCGTTGCGCGAAAAGTACGCGTCCTGGAGCGCTGCCCGGTCCGCTGTTACAGATATATATCTTTTTTTAAACGTTAATTTCTCAAAATCCACTGTAGCACATATATTGAGACCTACAAAAGGCACATCGGGCTACCAGTCCCTACAATTTTGCCAAGTTTCGTGCAAATCCATTCAGCCGTTCGGGCTAAAAGTGAGGCCAACCGCCCTATGGAAAACTCAATGTTAAAAACACATTTTGGGACCCCCCTTTTTTCTCGACCCCCCCTGGACGAACCCCCCCCCAATTTTCAGGGGCTGCTCAGAAACAAAATGTGCCATTTTCCAGAAAATTTCAGCCAATTCCGTCCACAAACGCCAAAGTTATTAGACATAGAATTTTCAAAAAACCCATAGAGAAAAAACCCTAACTATATATACCTACTGGCGACCGCCAGTAGGTAATATATATATATATATATATATATATTTAAATCTTTCCCTCTTCTGTCCAACCCCTATCCTTATTCAATCCACATAACATACTAACATGTCCACCACTCAAATTAATTTCATATTTCACTATACTGATTCACCAATAATCCTTTATGGGTTCCGGAGTAGCGCGCTACTCGCCGAAAAAGCACTTTAACACCTCATCAGGGGTAGCAAGCGCTATATAAATGCAAATCTTTTTCCCTCTTCTATCCCTCCTCTATCCTTCTCAATCCAAACAACTGACTAACATATTCACTGCTCAAATTATTTTCATATTTCACTATACTTAGTCACCTCTAATAATTTATGAGTTCCAAAGAAGCGTGGTACTCGCCGAAAAAGCGCTTTAACACCCCATCAAGGGTAGCAAGCGCTATATAAATGCGAGCCTTTTTCTCTCTTCTGTTTATCCTCTATCCCTCTCAATTCAAATAACTGACTAACATATACACTACTCAAATTACTTTCATATTTCATTATACTAATTCATCGCTAATTCTTTACGGGTTCTCAAGTAACTTGCTCCTCACTGAAAAAACACTTTGATGACTCATCTGGGGTAGTGAGCGCTATATAAATGCAATTACAATACAACACAATACAATAGTGTCATGATGCATGCGCACACATGCATATGTAAACTCCATCATGCGCTTTTTTCATTTTTGCCAATGCTGCAAAGCTTCGGCAAAGAACATTTCTTTTTGCTGATGCTTGCTTATTTATATATTTATTTATTGTGAGTTTTGCATACATCTATGTGTTTTCATTCAGTTGTACTTGGTTGTCACACTTATTCAAATCCTATTAGAATATAATGTGGTACGCAAATGTTGATGCAGGACAAAAAATAAATACTTCAGAAATGTCCATTTTACAAATTGAATCGAAGTACAACCTGCTGATAACTGTATTAATGAGATCGCTCAGGGTAGTCTCATAGTCATATATAGCAGACTTATGCCTGAATGGCATAGTCCAGTCATAAGGAAAATTACAAGTAACTAAAAACGTTAACTGATTAAACAATACAAATGCAACTAGATAAATAAGCACAGTAAAGTCTTGGTTGTCATTGTAAATGTTGAATTTCTCTTCTTCTCACAGCAGACCCTAACACCTTTATCACTTACTAGGCTTTTACAAGATTTGTGAAGTTGTACGGACAACCTAACAATATAAAAGGTGATATGTTCAAGCTTTACAAGTATGAATTTTATTATATATTATATTATAATAAGGCATGTCCAGAATGGGGAGGGCCACCAGATATGAGGGAACACGATGGGACAGGCATCATTGCAGTATGGCGGGACACATGGAGAATATCCCTGTATTGAGTGGCATGGCCTGACATAGGCCGCAGGGTTGTGGGTGGGGCTGAGGGGGTACAGCTTTAAAAAGTGGCTGGTACCGGGGTTTGGTCTTTTCCTTCACCACCACGTCTTGCCCAGAAAAACACCCATCTCCTGCTGTCATGTCATGTCAAAAGTTCTTATATAGCGCAGCTTATCACCGTAAGGTCTGAAGGCGCTTGCGCATAAGAAAACCAGATGGGAAAAGTGGCAATGTCAAGATGTTACTTAGGAAAGAGCCAGGTTTTCAAGGCTTTACGGAATTGCTGGTGCTCTCCAATGGAAAGAAGATGAGAGGGTCATTTATTCCAAAGTGTCGGTGCAAGGTAGGAAAAGGAGCGTTGCCCATACCTAGAAGTGCGTGTGCGGGGTTGTGTCAGTAAAGACTTATTGCTGGACCTTAGGGACCTCTTAGGGACATACCAATTTACTTTTTTTGTAAATATCTAGGTCCTTTATTGTGCAATGAGTTGTGCGTTAACTCTTCTTTGAAACAGCTCCATTTGTGATGGAAGTGGGGAGTGGGAGATGTATTTACTGCGGCTGACTGTGTGCAGAAGGGACTTAACATGTTCCATTACATATTCAAAGTTCGAGGGTCAAAGTACTAAGAGGCAGGTCATAAAAACCAGTGCGACCAGTGTCCTATTTTTTAAAAATTATTTTTATTAACATTGATCATAAGACCATATAATAGCAGACAATATCTGAAAGGCATGTCAGGGAATAGCATTGAGTATAACAAAGTTAAGCACATGAAGACACAGGTGGGATACCCAATTTTCGTTGTTACTCCCCCGACTCTTCTTCAGCCCCCCTGCATTTCAACCAAGGCCCCCAAACTTTCCTCCATTTCTTAGCACAACCGCTACTCCTGTATATAGTTTCTTAGGCCCTTTGACACTAATGTCCTATTTTGCAATGTGACCTATGTACTAGAAGCTCACGTCACTAAATCTCCAGTCAGAGGGAGTCATAGAATGACCTATGTAGTGAATATTTTTAGTCAGGTCGATATTTGTGACCCTCTGTAATTGGCTACAAATATAGATATGGTGGCCTGCAAGTAATAACAGACCAACATCCCTGGGTTTACAAAAACAACTCTTTCTTAAGCGTAGCTGTGTTCTCTAAATGGTGCTATAAAAAAGAAAAGTTTCCTGTTTAGGAATACATTGGAGGAACAGGCAGGGGTCTCCTGGACCACTGCCTGCACACCCACGGTCTCTGAATATGATTTTCAAAAGGAAACGTGCCCAAATAGTCCTCTTCCGCTTTTGGAATCAGTGGAAGAGGTGTGGCGCAGCGGCCAGGACTGACGCCAGACGCTGGGGATCACGGTTCGATCCCCAGCACCGGTGGCAGGGGTCTGCCCAGCACCATGTGACTCTGGACAATAGCTTACTTCATCTTCCCAACGGCCCCCAGCGCTGGGAAACCTACGGGTAGCTGTGCGCTTTACAAATACAGGATTATTATTATTATTATTACCCCTTCTTTTGAGGTGTCTCTAACGGATGTACGGCATTACTACGAGTACTGTTACAACGTGTGCTGTTACAATGCGGTTTTTTCAACGCAAGTCGTTACCACGACTTGCGTTGGAGGGGGTGCGGACTTAGGAATTTTTTAATTTACTATTCCAACACCAGCCTACGTACAGTAGGGAAGGTGTTGGATAGTAAATTAAAAAAAACCTTGTCCTGCAGCGCCCTCCAGCGCAAGTCGTGGCAACGACTTGCGTTGAAAAGACCGCGTTGTAACGGCACGGCGGTGTAACAGCCGCGTCGTAAAGGCTGTTCACCGTCTCTAACTGATGAATGATTTGAGTCTGCAATTGCAGTTGCAAACCATTGATACATACCATACAGAATCACATTTGGGAAGCCATGCTCCTTTTTTCGGCAATACAGTATGGGTCGAAAAATCCATTTTGTTAGTCAGAAATGCTTTTCCCATTCAAATAATGGGTTGTATTAAATAATTAGGGATTTTGCATAGGGAACTGTGATTTTGTGAATCACAGGGTTTTTGAGTACAAAATCTGGCCCTAATTGCTTATTTTTAGTTTGTCATCTATCTGTAATGCTGTAATTAGAGACTTTACAATGAAAATAGGAATAAAAGAGAGTTGCAGACCCAATTTATTAGACTGGTCAGTTTTAAAATCAAGTAAATAAATCCATTGAGAAATCCTTAGTAGAAAGAAGTAAATTTAATCCAGAGAATAAAAAGTCCCATCCATCAACTAGCAGGAGCCAGGTGCAACTGACTCTTCACAACCATGTAAGATTCCATCTCTATGGTGCTAATCAAAGAGAAACACAAGCAACCATAGAAAATACACTGGAAAACATGGATAACATAAAGGCAATTAAAAATCATAAATTGAGCACTATATTACATACCTTCCTTCCATAATAACAAAGTTTATTTATCCATTACAAAGTCCTTGAATTTCATAGGTATTGTTTTGGTTCTTGCACTTTTCTCCCTTAGATGGCTAGTTGGGGGAATAGACACATCACAGGATGGTTTAATAAGGGAATCCTTCTTCAAGAGAAAAGTGTTTTTGATGATAACAACCCTATTGAGATTCCAAATTCGAGAATCTTCAATCTTAATTGCATTGGTCAACACTTTGATAACCTTATGAGGTTTTTGAAACAACCCAGATGCCTTTTGTCCAACAGGGGCTTTGATCATTACTAAGTCACCAACTTTTACCACAGTGGTTTTAACTGCTTTCCTGACATCATACATTTGTTTGCATGCCACCACTTTATTTTTTTCTTTATGCTTCCAAAGATCATCTAAGGATATATTTTCCCTCTTATATTCAATATCATTGACCCAGAAAGGCGCCATAAGAGTGCTGGGATGTCTTCCCTTAAGAAGATCAAAAGGGGTACGTCCAGTTGTTGCATGAGGGGAGAACCTATATACCTCAACCTTTTTTTTGTTGCTTCTTTCTTCCAATCTAGCCCATTCTGTTTTGACATTGAAATCGACTCTTTAAGTACACGAACAAAGCGTTCCACCCTACCATTCGTTTCCGGATGATAAAGTGAACAGCGTTTGTGTTTTAAAGAACACTTTTGCAAAAAAAAAATCCATTTCATCCAGCACAAATTGTACACCATTGTCAGTTAATAAAAATCCAAGTAGGCCTTCTTGTGCAAAGATTTCTTTAAGGAAAGAAATAACATGCTTAGAATCAATGCATTTTGTAAATTAGATTTCTGGCCACTATGAGTACATGTCAATTAAAATTAACACATATGTTTCACTCCCATCACCAGTGACTGGACCTAATATGTCTAAGGCTTGTGAAGGACCTTCAGGACGCTCCCTGATAACCATGGGTTGGACCCTAGGTTTAAAACATTTGTCACTTAGGGTACAATGTATGCACTCCCTAATCGTTCAACCTGAAGATCAATGCCTGGCCACCAGTAATTAAGTCTCAGGGGCATATTATCAAGGACCGGTGTTAAAATTATCGCCGTTTTATCGGCAGGAAACTGCTGATAAAACGGCGATAATGGGCTTGATAATACGCCCTTGTTAATTCCCATAGAAGCCCATGTTAACATCAGAACATGGGCTTCTATGGGAATTAACAAGGGTGTATTATCCAGCACATTATCGCTGTTTTATCTGCAGTTTCTTGCCGATAAAACGGCGAAACTTTTAACACCGGTCCTTGATAATATGCCCCTCAGTCTTTCTTTGGTTTTAGACATGCTCTGGTGACCACTGTGAGCCAGCTCTATTAACTCCTCTCGGAACACCATAGGAGGAATTAATTTTGAACCCCTGAAGATGAGACCATCAACTTCAGACAATTAATTTCTAACATTCCAAAATTTGTCCAAATCACCATCAACCTTTTTATTCCACCCTTTTTTAATTAAAGAAGACAGCTCTTTAAGAACTTCATCATTCTTGCACTCCTCTCTCCACCTTTCTTCTTTTATCCCATCATGTTCAATGTTACACACCCATTCATTCAAATCGTCATCCTCGATGTTCAACTCATCCTATTGGAGTGTACAAGTCTTGAAAGAGTATCTGCAATGCAGTTTCTCGCACCGGGTAAATACTCTACATCAAAATCATAGGCTTGGAGAGCCACAACCCATTTAGATATTCTGCTAGAAATAGCATCAATACCTTTTTTGTTAAATACTTGACATAAAGGTTTGTGATCAGTCCTTACACTAACGGTCGTGCCCCAAAGCACATTTTTTAATTTCTTTGTGGCCCAATGTACTGCCAGCGCTTCTCTTTCAATTACAGAGTATCGAAGTTCTGCCCCTTTCAGACTCCTGGAAAGAAACAAAATCACATTAACCTCATCACCTTTTTCTTGTTGTAAAACAGCTCCAAGACCCTTCATACTTGCATCTGTGATAAGCACAGATTTCAAAGAAGGATCAAAACTCCTAAGTTTCTGAGTTTTTTTAAAATGTGCTTTTAAATTGTTAAATTCTTCTTCACATTGTAAAGACCATTTAAAATCAACTCCTTTGCATAAAAACATCCGCATGTTGACACTTTTCTCAGCAAACCCTTGTACAAACTTACTGTAGTATTCAGTCATACCTAGGAATTTCATCAACTCTTCTTTATTGGTTGGAGAAACTACATTTTGTATGGCTTCAATTAACTCTTGTTTAGGTTCTATACCTTTCTCTGAAATAGTGTGTCCAAGGTAGTTTATAGAAGATTTCCTGAACTTGCATTTATCCAATCTGACTGTGAGGTTGTATTGATTGAACCCCTCCAACACTTGTCTTACCCTCAAATCATGTTCTTTACCATTATTTTCAAAGATTAAGACATCATTCTGATAGATTTTCACCCCAGGCTGATCTTGCAAAACCTTTTCCAAAGCCCTTTGGAAAACTGACACCGCCGAAACCAAACCAAACCAAAAGACAACCTCACGAATCTGAAAGTTCCAAATGGAGTGATAAAGGCTGTGTAATCTTTAGAATCATTAGCTAACATAATCTGATGCTATGCAGATTTCAGGTCCACAGTAGGAAAAACGTTTGCATCCTTCAATAACACGAGCATCTCAGAAATTCTGGGAAGTGGGTACCTATCAACAATAACGTGTTTATTTAAAGCTCTCAAATCTATACATAAATGCAAACTTCCATCAGATTTGCATACTGCGACTACTGGCCCCATCCATTGAGTCCCTTCAACTTCTTCTATAATGTCATCTGACTTCAACTTATCCAACTGTTTTTTCATTTCTTCCTTCACAGAAATAGGTACACTGCGAACTTTACTTGAAACGGGCACTGCTCCCGAAACCAACTTATGCATATAACCTCTAAGACAGCCTAGTTCTCTGCTGAACACTCTCGGAAAAGTTGTCTTAAGGTTGGAGATATAGCACTCATCACCCTCATTGGTATCAACTAAATTCACCTTAAAATGTTCTTTTAACGAGATTGAGGGATTACTCTGTGGATCCAACATAACCCAAGATCTTCTTGGTGAAGCCGACTTAAAATGCTATCACCTTTGAGAGAGACATAAACTTTACCAGAAGTGAATCTCCCTTTATATTGTATCAACCCTTCAAAATACAATATAAGTTTGATGGGTTCACCACCATAGGCAAGGGGTTTAATATCCGCTCTAGCAACTTTAACCTTATCCTTTAAGCACTGGGAATAAAACTGTATTTAAATAATCGATATTTTGGCTCCAGAATCAAACAACATGCGTGTCCCTTTTCCTTCAACCATCACCTCATCAAAGGGGCCCTTCTTACTTTTACTGTAAACTTGTGAGACTATCTGTCCACAAGCAAAGTCTGAATCAGAATCATCTTCCATGCAACTACTTTGAGAAACCAAGTTAACTTTTGCTTTGGTTTTCTTTGTATGACAAGCAGCTGTGAAATGACCCATTTTTTTACATTTTGCGCATGTACTTTTCAGTGCAGGACACATCTTGTAATTTTCTAAATGACCGAAATTCCCACACCAAAAACATTTTTGTTGGAAAGTATTTTTTTTTAAAAGCACGAGAGCTACTAGCTTCAAAATTATATTTAGAACCTTTCTTTGTAACATTTCCTTTAGAAGAAAACTTTACTTCATGCACTAATCCACCATTATTTTCATGTTTCGTGATAATCTTCACCCATTTCTGAGAATGTTCTATCTGTTTGGCAATAGTAATCACTTTATCTAGAGAAGGTTCATCCTTTTGCCAAATATCATCCCTACCCTTTTGTATGTTACAGCCTATCATGAATTGGTCTCTAATTCTTTCTTCACTTAAGGCACCAAATTTACACGAAGACCCTAATTTCCCTCAAAGCAGTAATATAATTTCCACTGTATCACCATCATATTGATTTCTTTTGCCATAATGATATCTTTCTAGAATTGTGCCGACCTTAGGTAAGTAATGTTTATCTAACTTGGAGATACATATTTCATATTCATTCAAACTAGAATCGTCAATGTCAAAAACTTCCTGACCTTCAGATCCTAGACAATGTAACAGTAATGCAGTCCTTCTTTCCGCACTTAAGTTAGTACCACATACCACATTTGCATACCTTTCGAATACCTTCTTCCACTTTTGCCACTTGATAGGTGGATCACCCGGTGAGGACAAAAAAAAAGGTGGTGTGGCAATGTTTTGCATAGTGAGAATAAATAATGAAAGGACACTGCTTTAAGTATGGAAGCAAAAGTTAAAGGATAGTACTGTAAATGTGATACTGTAAAAAAAATTAGCTACTACCAGTACTAAAACACTTATATAACTCTCTAAAATGGATGTTGTAAGCTAAGGTGATAGCTTGAATAAAAGCATCGGAGATGCAAACAAACGCCTCATACGTTGATGAAATGGACTTGCGTGTGTCTTCCCCTTCACATTCATTAAGTTGTTATTACCATAAAAAAAAAAAAATACCCAGGTGAAAAGAAACGAAGATCCCAAATCCTGTCAATTACATGCGAAAAATAGGTTTATTGAGAGCTATGTTAAAAGTCACGGAGCACTTTGCTGAGAGTGAAGTCCGTTACCGAAGTCCGATCACGTGTGATCAATATGCACAATCGGCTCCAGAAACTAGAGTGTTTACAAGAAAGTATCTGAAGACGAAGACAAACCAAGATGGCTGCCACGTTAAGTACGTAGCGTGCAGGGTAGCGTGACGACGATCTTCATTCAAGAGAACCTTACGTACGTTGCTGAGGTGCAGGAATGGAGGCACACAGGAGTTCCACGTTGAACCGCTGATCGCGATCAGGACTTGTCAGTTACAAGTGTTGATTTATGAAGGTGAGAGCCCTTTTAAAAGTTAGAGTAACGCAATGTACAAAATGACGAATGGAGTTGAAAATGTGAGAACCAGTGATCCAGCGGAGCTACCCAACATCCCTCTATAATCATGTCACTCAACTCAGGAACAACTTTTCTTACTCATCGGTGGGTCCCATAACACCGCGAGTCACACATACACACACATCACACTGCTCCTGAATCAGTGAAAAGAAGGCGAGCTGCTGGTTAGGGGGGTACCTAGATTCTACACTTTATACATTATATACATATAGACCATGCTAGTAGAAGTCAGTTGATGGAGATGAAGACCAGCTCAATCATAGTAATCCTATAATCATTTAACATTTCTTATTCAATTTTGTAATGACATTTATCTAAAATAAAATAACATAATCAGACTCGAGTTTGAGTTTGAATTAAATTTTATCTGCTTCATTTAAGAAAGAAACTTTTTTAAAGTTTATTCTGACAAGCAAAGTTTAAGCAATTTATTTAGTACATGTTAAAGAAAAATGAAATTTAGAAAATATATTACCCTCTGTTATATGAAAATAACGGATTCACGCAGGTTCCCAAACTGTCTCTCTATTCTCCTCAATGCCTTCCTTCCAAAAAAGAAAATTCCGCATTCGATCATCTTCTTTGCTCCATCAAAAGTTAAAATACCAAAAATGTATTTTCAAAGTCTCTAGCACCATATAATTGTCCAAACCAACAGCATGTTGTGGTGCAAAATAAAATCAGTGGAGCAAGACCTTTTTCATTTTCTCAAACAAGCTCTTTTTTACCTCTTTTCTCTAACTAACAAACTTAAAATTGAAACTTTTAGGGTCCTTGTCCGCGCTAGACAGATTCTTGAACCCATTCGACCCACTGTGACATATAAGCAACAAGCCACAGGTTTGATGAACATGACTCCCTTAACCAAGCAGGCAACCTCATACCCCATCCCCCCTTACCCTCTCCCCCTTCTTTATCTCTCAGTCAGCCAATACGCACCACAGAGTAGCCCAGGGGGCAGGGGCCAACCGCACCGCACAAACCAACTTAACCAGCCACGTTTGACAGGCACCCCCAGCGCTTAACCTTGCAGGATACATGTTCTATGTTACATGTTAAATGTTAAATGTTGAACAATGTTGATACAGGGAAGCCAAGCCATTGTAACCCAAGCTATCAATAACATACCCTGCACAGACAGCGAGCCACGCGTTTCTGTATTGTATTGTATTGTATTATATGTCTGTAAAAAACTTAACCCCTTCACTGCGGCGGCTATTCCGCCGCAGTGCTAAGGGGGCGGGGCGGAAATACGGCGGGCGCATGCTGGTGACGGAACCGCTCCGTCACCAGCGTTGGTTGCGCTGTGCTTGTGATGGAGCGGTTCCGTCATGGCCCGCCCTGCTCAATAGAACGCTCAGCGCAGGCGCGGAATTCGCGCTGCGCATGAGCGGCGAGCGGGCCATGACGGAACCGCTCCGTCATCAGCACAGCGCACCCGCAGCTGATGACGGAGCGGTTCCGTCATCAGCATGCAACAGGTTAATAAAAAATTATTGTAAAAAAAAAAAAGAAACTTTTAGGGTCCACAGTTCATTCTGATTGGTCCATTAGAGGGGTGGTGATGATCACCTCATTCAATCCTCGTTTAAACCAGTTTTCATTTTCGCACAGTCATCTTAAAATGTTCTCATGGCATTCATCTCTGATTTATGCTTGTCATTCTCCATTTGTTACACAATGTGATATTTTTTTTCATCTCTGTTCCTTTCACACGGTTTTAGATGCAGGCATCCTTTGGCACAATTCCGTTCCCTTAGGCCAAGCTGACCTTGACATCCCTCGCTTCGGGTACAGGCCATTCTATTTACTTCTGCTTTCACACGCGCATGCGTGGAGGCCTTTTCTTTCAAACTGATGTCAACGCTTCAAATATCAATCATTTTTCCACAGACAGGCCGCGTAGGCCTCAATGAGTACTAATGCAAAAATAAACATAACAGAAATTAGGTTTTAGAATTATAGCCCTTCTGTTTACCTCCCACTATTCTAATGATCCCAGTTAGTTGTTACCTAGCATAAGCGTCACAGATAGCGTCATTTTCTTACCAAGTGCATTTTCTCTTGCCACGACATATAAATACACTATATAAAGCAAACTACACATGCTTATTTGATTAAATGTATATTATTGTAGCTCTATATTAGTATGACTCGTTTACAATTATTAATATATTAATTTTGCAAATAGCCATTAGTTTCCCTCATGTAATATAAAATATCTAGGTGCATTTTGTTGGTTAGTTACATGCTTCACACTGTTATGTTCGTTATAATTATGAGAGTCTGACTTTACGAGGGATACGCAACATTTTTGACTCTCCCCTGCTCCATCACCAGAGCACAGATATTATGTAGTGCAGAACTCTCTTTTAAATTTTTAAATATTTTTTTATAACAAACTCCTCAAAGCGCCGTATTATTTTTTGAAGAAAGACTTCCAAAGTGCAGAGCAGTCCGATGAAAGTACTTGCACCCAAGATGAATTTCCACATGCTGATATACGTGGATAAAGTGCACGTAGATAATGTAGACACTGCTCCAAGAAAATATTTTCTTTTATTTTTTAAGCGCTAAGACGGAAAGTCGAACCAGGAAAATTCTTCCAAAGTGATGTTCCAACAATACGTTTTGAACAAGTTGAAACACATAGTAGTGAAGAGATTGATTTATCCAAAGCGCTTCATCAAAAACAAATTTTAAGGCACTGCAGACACGCTCGTAGGTTTACTCCTTAAATGTGTAGATAGTTACACATAACAATTATGGTCAAAATTAAAGGAAAGTCGCTTACTCTCAATGTTGTAAAACTCTTCCTTTAGTGATTTATGAACACATACCAAGTCAGAGTACTAAATGTAAGACTAAGAGAGGTAAGCCATTAAGAGCCCACATCGAAGCCTCCCAACCCTTCCAAAAAAAAAAAAGGTGAGGCATGTGGCGGATGATCAGTTCCCAACAGTAATTTTGATAAACACTCATGTGATAACTAGATTATATAAATGTTAATTTCAAGCAGAGGAGTAGAAATAGATGGTCCTGGCTTTAAAAGTGATGTTGAGACTAAACTTTCTTCGTCTGGAAATGCAAGGTAGGTTTCAGCAACTCGCCGCCAGTGTAAAATTAAGTAAATAAATCCATTGAGAAATCCTTAGTAGAAAGAAGTAAGTTTAATCCAGAGAATAAAAAGTCCCATCCATCAACTAGCAGGAGTCAGCTGCAACTGACTCTTCACAACCATGTCAGATTCCATCTCCATGGTGCTAATCAAAGGGAAACATAAGCAAGCATTGAACATACACTGGAAAACATGGATAACATAAAGACAATTGAGAATCATAAATTGAGCACTACTTTACATGATTTTTTTCATATAGTGTGTACATTAAGGGTGTGCAAAGTTGATTAGTTTTTTGCTCATGAAGTAGGTGTAATTCATGCAAAAACTATGAAATCTTGTGAAGTTCGGCATGAAGGAGCTGGCTGCTGGAAAATCAGAAACATGATTTTTTAAATGTGCTGAGTCAGTTGGAAGTAAAAGCTGAACTACACCTTGCTCACAAAATGCTCAGTAGTTATCAGTGCAACACAGCTTCAGGATACTTTCAAGAATGCAGAGGCTCTCCCGTGTATGGGGACCCGGGCTTATGGCGGTGACGCCGGGGCCCAAACTGGGGGTCGCGGCATAGGGCGGCATGACCTTTAGTACAGGGTCAGGTGTGGGATTTGTTGACGGGGGTGCAGTACCCGGAAGTATTATAATGCTTCCAGGGTCAAAGCCAGTGATGTGATTGACCCCGCACTAAAAAGTGCCACGAGAGGGCCAGCAGGTCTCTTCTGCTCACCATCTTGGACACAACAGGGCCTTGTGACGCCGCCCCCCCCCCCCATGAGCCTCCAGGGAGTGGCATGCTCCGTGGCCGTGAGTTGGCAGCCACAGACCTCGTGATTTGCTTTGGTGCCCCGGGAGCCGAACGGGTTAGGGTGCTTGTCTCTCACCGACCCGAGTTGAGTGCTGGTGCTCTCGGTGGTGGTGTCGGTGGACAATTGGGGGCTGTGGCAGTAAGGGGGACCAGGAGTTGGGGGGTGCATGTGATTTTTTTAAATGGAGTTACTTGTGGCCTAAGGTGTTGGGTGTTGGGTGATACGGTTGTTGAGTTGTGAAGAAAGCGGCATGTAGATACCGTCGTCTTCCATCAGATATGGAATAGCTTGGCTAGAAGGTAGCAAAACGGAAACATAGATACTGCCAGCTGAGCTTTCATCGGATGCGGCTACCTCCGCTAGAAAGTTTTAAGCAGTAGTAGTCATTGGGGCACTGGAAGAATTAACGCATCCAAAGACCCCAGTCTGGCCTATCCGAGCACCAAAGACTACTAATAGCGGCCCAGGTGGCTCACTGGGGCAATTAATCCGCTACAGGAGTCTGTGATTGAACCCAAGGGTCACAAGTTCGAATCCCACTCAGCCGAAAGCGGTTGTATGACATTACAACGCGGGCTTTTACCCCGCGTGCCATTACGACGCTGTTTTTACAACGCAAGTTGTTACAACGACTTGCGCTGTAAGCGCTGGATAGTAGAATAGTTGAATTTTCTATTCCAACTCCAGCCCACGTTACAGTAGGGAAGGTATTGGAATAGAAAATTAAACTATTCCTTTTCCAACAGCGCCCTCCAGCGCAAGTCGTTGAAAAGACTTGCATTGTAAAAGCAGCGTCGTAATGGCAGCGCGTGGTAATGCCCGCGTTGTGATGGCTGCTCACTACCTAAAGCATTTTGCTTTGCATTAAATGAAACAAAAGAAATCTTAGTGGACCATTAAGGCAGCTTCAAGTGACTCTGGTCTGGCATGAAATCCCAGACTTAATTTCTGTAGGTGTACCAAGGGAGGGATGATGGGGAGAGACTGTGGTTTAATGACAAGAGCCTCCGACTGGGAAATTGGGTTCGAGTCTCGGCAATGGCTCAAAAATCCTGTGATTCTGGGCAAATCCCCTAATCTACTGTGCCTAAAAAATTATATAAACTTTGCTTAGATGAAGCCCTCCAATACCTTCGGCTGGAGTTCGAGCTATATAAAATTGCAAAAAGAGGTATCTGCACCAGGGAGATTCTGGGCACTTTTGTAGATCTTCATACTCTATGAGATGTGCCTTCCAAATAGGCATGCACTGGATGAATGTGAGTATCTGATGCATTCAGCGGGGAATTAACGAGACCCAATTTTACCACGGTGGATGTGGTGATATCCAATTGGCCATAGGAATGCACCAAAGTATTTTAGGTGAGAAAGATCAGAAAGACTATGTTCACACAAACTGCTTTTTTGAGAAAAAAAGAGGTTAGTGGTGCTGTTTACATTTTCAACTGAGGACAAATCTATTGATTACCATCTGGAGGTTGCAATAGCTTTATGTTACAGTGATCTAGCGTTTATTTTAATGCGAGAGGTGTTACTGGTGCCCGCATTTTATTGTCATGTAGGAGATCACATGTATGCCCGAGCGGCCCTTAGTAAATCTGGGTCATGGGGTAGGCTCCTATATGCAGTTTCGGATCTCATCTCACCGGAGGAACTGCTGGCCCTGCCAACTTCGATTCCTTAGTGCCAACAATAAATATTACATACCTTTTTGGAAATCAGTAATATCAATCAAATCAAAGCATTCTGTCTGCTTAATATTGTATGCTTTCTAACCATACTCTGCAGCAGTCTGGGTTACCAAGTCACTTCCAAGAGAGATGAAATGTATTCTCTTTACCATATACCCATTTCTGTATAGTTCTTTGTTTCATTAACATATATTTTTGGGTTGTATGTAAAAATATGGTTTCAAAAATATAGTGGTGCCATATTAATGTGAGCAAAATATTGAGGACAAAAATATCAAGAAGGTAAGTGCATATAGGTAAGTGTAGATTTTCTATTCCTACCTACAGAGGGTGAACCACTTAAAGCTTGAGCCAGGCTCAACCCTGAAGCCTGGCTCAGTTCAAGGTCCCGTAGGAACCTTGAGCCCATAATGAGCATAGATTTTGTGTGGCTTCTGCCTGCCATGCTCGCTCAACCTTCATACAGAAAGAGGTATAAAAAAGCATTAGCATTTCTGGTAAAAAGGAGGAACAAATAGATACCCAATTTCTGGATGATTTGTAAAAGTGACACTAGAAAACATGGATTAATCATGTGTTCCCCGACTAACCAAATTGTGTGATCTTAGGTAAGTAACCTATTTTACCAATCCTCCTTTTCTTTACTATTGCATATGAAGGCACCTTCAAATCATGAGTTCAGAATGCCAGCTGTATAAAAACCTCTTCTGTTGGATTTATTAGACTATAATGTTGCTCTGGTTACAAGAATCTGGGCCACATACAAGGGAAAATCGTAGTGTGTGAGGTCTTGTTACAGGATATGCTGTGACGGCGATCCGAGTGTATCTGGCGATAGTGTTCGCGGTCCGATCTGTAGCGAGTGTGCTATAGACATCCTCGCGGAAGATGCTGTGTTCAGGTATGGTCCAAACTACGATTATACCTTGTGGATCCTTCTTATCCTAAGACCACGTTTCTACTAGCCAGAGAATAACTGAACCGGCAACAAGACTTACATTTCGAAATTCTTTTAGCAATTTCCAGGGATTAGCCGAGCCGGGTTGGAATTATCACGGGCAGCGCGATTACAACGCCGTATATGTCAACTTTCAGCCCTAAGGAGTTGTGGAATTAACTTCCATACACGACAAAACACATGTCAGCTGGTTTCTGTTTGCCCATACGAAAACTGAACAAAAAGATCAAAAGAATACAACATTTATACGATTATGAATCAATGCTTTGTATATTTTTTCGAATTTACTGAACTCTACAAAAAAGTTTGTATTACCTTTATGTGTGCCTAGGTTTAGACACTTATATATTGGTAATTAAAACCCCCTCCCACAATGTATCACTTTCCTTAATGTTTCTTAAACTAGAATTAGGAGAGTACATCTCCTGCCATCTGCCCCCCCCCCACCCTCCAATGCATGCACTTTTCAGAGCATTTGTTGAACTGATGTTAGAATAGTAAATTCAAAGCTTTCAATGTATGCACTTTCCGCAATGTTTCTTAGATGGAGTTAAATTAGGAAATCTGACCCCTCCCCCACGTATGTACTGTCCCCAAAATTTGTCCTGCTGGAGGTTTAAAATAGTACATTTGATCCTCTCCCCCAATAAACTCTTACCTCAATGTTTGTTGGACCGGTGTTAGAATAGTAAATCTAAGCACCCACCCGTGTACCCATTGTGCCTATTTTTTGTTGGAAATGAAGTTAAAATAGTACATTTCACTCCCATAAAAACGTACACTGGTGTTTGCTAGACTAAAGTTGAATAGTAACTCTGACCCTGCCTAATGTAAGCACTTTCCTACTGATTTGTTGGATTGAAAGTATCATTTTATAAATCTGACTACATCAATATATGCTCTTTATGTTTGTTAGGCTGCAGTTAGAATAGTAAATGTGAGGCCCTCCAACAATATATGCACTTTCCCCAGTATGTGTAATGTTGTAGTTGTAATAGCTAATTACTTTTATTTATTTTTAATTGTTTTGGATTGGAGTTGGATTACTACATGCCATTCCATTCTGGACATTTTTTTCAGTGTATTTAATTTAAAAGTATATACTTTTAAAATTATTTTATGTCTTGTAATTAATTTATATATTACATAGTCTCAAAAAGTTATGATACTATTTTAATAAATTTGAAATATGATTTTGGATATTTGTAAATTATTAATTATACATCTCTATTATATGTTTTGTTATTTAATATAATTTAATCACAATAGATTTTATAAACAGTTTGTGTGATATATTTATTGTAAATTATAATGACATTTATTTGTTATTAGTTGATAAGATTTTTTCAAAGTTAATGAGTTAAGGTTTATATTTTATTTTTATGGTATACTTTTAAAATATATTAAATAAATAATGTACCTTTTTAAAATTACAATGACATACATAGAAGTATCAATATGATGTTTATATTTCAGACTACAATAATTTGGTAGTTGATATTTGTGCAATTTACATTCTTTGTATATAAGGTCAACATTTTTGTTCTTAA
Organism: Lissotriton helveticus; assembly: GCF_964261635.1. Classification (NCBI taxonomy): domain Eukaryota; kingdom Metazoa; phylum Chordata; class Amphibia; order Caudata; family Salamandridae; genus Lissotriton; species Lissotriton helveticus. The sequence continues at coordinate 685,308,894 of NC_136067.1, read as the reverse complement.
TTATTTCAAAATTATATCATTGTGACATATTTTTGTGAGTGATATTATGTCATGCAACCATCTTTGGTAGTTTCAGAGCTCTTTGGTAAAAACAGGATATGTATAAAAGGGCAAATGAATACTGGTCCAGGAGACAGGGAAACTGTTGTTCAGCCTGAAACAAGGTGGAGTTTGCTGGAGAAAACCTGTGACAGTAAAACAAAGAGGTCTTTGATGTTTGACTAACACAGCAGTAGGATCTAATTTCAGGTGAATTATGATGAGTTACAGTGTGGGACTGGACTTACTTTAAACCTATTGGAAGAAGAGGGATTTTAGAAACCATCTAAATTTGATAACGTTTTTTTCTTGTCTAAGCTGTAGTAGTGGAGTAAAAGTACTTGCATTTTTTTCCCATGATCAAAAGCATATGGTCTGTGGTGTGACAGAGGATCACATTGATGACAGCAGGGTGTAAGTCAGGGAGGTTGGGCATGGAGAAGGTGAAAAATGTACATGGTGTGGAGTTATTTAGAGGATTTCAGTCCTAGTCTGTAGAAGAAAAACATATTTCACAATACTGTGTTAATCTGTACCTAAGTTCCTATATCTCTACTGCACCCTGAGGTAAATATTATCTGCTTGCTATTTCCACCTTTGGCAGGTAAAGTGCACAAAGCAAGTAACTTAATTAGTGAATTGTAATGAAATAGATTCTTGTTTTTTTTCCATAGAATTTTATTACGTTTTTGTTTCAATACAGTCTAAAATACAGCATCACAGATCGCATAAATAGTTCGTACATACAAAGGGCTAATTAATGTGTCCAAAAGCAAATCTGTTAATAATATCATTACAGAATAGAAATGTATGTATACAATTTTGTAGGAGTAGAAATTATGAGGAGACTAGATAGAGTCAATAATACATATGCTGCATATCTGTACAAACAAGTTTGTGCTCATAATGCCAATCGCATGACCAATTGTCTTGTAATAACGTCTAAAATCTGTGATTTAATGAAAAAAACAACAATAAAGATAACATGCTACTATGAACTATGTGTCCACTCTGATTTCCCTCAGGGGGGAGTAGGGCATGTCATGGAGCTCTCCGAGGAAGGGGGGGGGAGCAAGGGGGAGGAAGGAAGGGAGGGGGAAGGGGAGGAAGGGAGGGGGAATGGTGGAAGGGAGGGGAAAGGGGGGAAGGGAAGGGGTAGGGGCTATACACGCGTACAGAAGCATATAAATCATTAGCTCCATCCGTGTAGTGTGTTTTAAAAAGTTCTAACATTTGAGCCCAATCCAAGGATATTGGCTTTCTCTGCAACCCCCTACTTTCTTAACGATGCAGTGCCTCCCTCTCAGCAATCGCCCACTTTACAACTTCTTCCTGCCATTTCCCTGTACGTGGGGCCTTGGCTGATTTCCATCTTTGTGTGATAAGCCTCTTGGCCAGCATGAGAATGAGATTTATAAAACAGCGTAACACCTATGCCTTCTTAGGAAGCGGAAGGAGCCCAAGGAGGCATGCCTCAGGGGTGTGCCAAGTGGAACGCTCAGAAAAGTGTGTGAGGCCCTATAAAACCTCTGCCCAGAAGTCCACAAGGGAGGGGCAAGTCTAAAACATGTGAATAATGCCTGCCTCCGAGGTGTGCCATCGAGGACATTCTGATGTGGCATTGGGGTACATACGGTGTATCACCTGGGGTGTAAGATAGGCCCTATGCAGGATAAACAGTTGAATCACTTTTAGTTTTGAATTACGGGAGACGCGCCTGGGATAGTCAATGATATGTGACCATTTTTTATCTGTGATGGCCTGGTACACCTCCCTTTCCCATTTTTGATGAAGAGATAGTAGAGACTCCAAGAGGTGGTCGCTGTCCCCCAATACAGCCATCGGATCAGATGACTACCTTGTCCCATTATGTGGATTTATTGCAGTAGCCCAAAGGTCGTGCCCAAAGTCCATGGACACAGCAAATGTGGAGTAAAATGAAATAGATTCTTAGGCCTCTCAATTTCCTTACACCTTTAGAATCTGATCTGTACACATTAGTTGTACTTGGAAACAGGTTTGGATAAGTTAGTGAGTGCCCAAAAAAATCTTTCGGTATGAAACCCGAGTGGGAGAGCAATTTATTGAGGTGGACAGACACAAACACCAACGTCCACTAGTAGACCTGGTACAATGGGAAAGTTTAAGCCACTGCACTAGTGGATTTTAAGTTTTATCCTGGCTTTACCATGTTGCAAAAATATGCTGGTTGTGAACTCTGTATAAGGTCGGAGGTTCCCTCTGATCCACTAACCAGTAGCTATGCACATAATGTGTTAAAAACAATGTAGGAGTAGCCGAATATGTTTGAAAAAATTCCTCATGTGGCATTAAATTTACATCTAGAAATAAGTTCCCTACAGTGGTCGCCCCAAATTCAAACCAACTGCGCAGGCTAGCATCTAACAAAATTCCTCGTGCTGTGGGTAAGCCAGATAGTGGTGTATTCGGAGCATAGGGCAACAATATATTAGTATACGTCAGTGCCAGTTTCCAATAGTGGAATGCAATATGTAAAAGAAATGGAAGGTCTTTCAGCTTTGTCAGTCCATGGCATAATAAGGATTGGAGCGCCCCAGCCCATAAAAGAGCGGGGGGAATAACCTATTTTGAATAAATTATGACCAGCTAACCAATAAGCCAGCCATTGTAGTTGGGCCACTATTGAATAGGATTTAAAATCTGGTGCACCCATTCCACCCTCTGTAGTCGGGAGTTGTATTTTGGCAGGAGCTAATCTATGTCGGCCCGTTTCCCCAAATTAAGGAAGTAAGTCATTTATCTAACGCTTCAGAAATCCAAGCGGGCAGCGCCACTGGAAGATTCGCGAATTGATACAATAGTTTAGGAAGCATTACCATCTTGGAGATGGCCACTCGACCCACAGTGGTTAAAGGTCAAGTATTCCAGAATGCTACTTGGGTTTGAGATTATTAAGTGCTCAGACAAAATTCCCATCAATTGTGTCCGAAGTAACCCTGGGCGAAGGACTTCGCTACGCCCATGGAGTGGGCATAGTGTTGCCTACTTCGCCGTTTGCAAAGTAGGCGTAGCAGGCAACACTACGCCCACTCCGTGGGCATAGCGAAGTGAGAAATGCGCATGCGGGGGCGGCTGGGCATGCGCATTGGTATCCAAGATGGCGGCGACGGCGGCGCGAACGAACAGAGGGAGCCCCGGGACGCAGCGGACAAGGTAACTGCCTTTTATTTACTTTTATTTCTGATTTTACAACAATTAGGTATGATGGGGAGGGGGGCAGGTGGCGCGTAGTGGGGCTACGTGAAGTGTGTAAGTGGGCGTAGTTTCTCACCCACTTTGCGTAGCTTCGCGTAGCCCCACTACGCATACTACGCCCAGGGTTATTCCGAAGTAAGTAAATATTAATCCCTAAATGCTGGTTCTACTGTAAACTGCAGTGGACCAAATTGTAGCGTGGGAAGTGTATATTTATTATTAAAAAAAAGGCCACTGACTTAGAAGCATTGAGGCACAATCCCGAAATGGACCCAAATTGTTTAAACAGCAAGGCAATAGGTGCCATATCGATGAGCAAATCTGAAAAGTAGAGAAACATATTGTCTGCGTACACTGAAACAGAATGACTTAGCTGACCAACCGGGATGCCAACCGGTGCCATCACATGTTGGAGCTGTTGCAACAAGGGTTCTAGAGCAAGCACAAACAGTAAGGGCGACAGCGGGCCACCCTGCCACGTACCTCGATATAATTTATATGCTGCAGATATATTGGTGACAGTTTTAGCCTGTGCCGTGGGTCTAGTATAAAGGAGCTTAACCCATTTAATAAAAGTTGGGGGAATCCCATATTTAACCAATGTGGCCAGCATATACGATCAGCATAGCGAGTCAAATGCCTGGCGTACGTCCAAGGAGAGGCAGCCTGCACGGGGTGAGTTGGCACGAGCTGAATGCAGAAGGGCATAAAGACGACGTTTGTGCAGGGATGTACTGTGTATGGGTACAAATCAGCATTGGTCAGTATGAATTAGAGTGGGGAGCAAGGGGAGCAAACGCTCCACCAATAGCTTACTTAGAATCTTATACTCCGTATTAAGGATCGATAGGGGTCCATACAGTGAGAGATTTGAAGGGGTTTTATTAGGCTTCAACAGTGAGGTCACTATCGCCTCTCTACTCGTCGGGGGCAATTCACCCTCATCCAAAGCAGTGGTGTACAGTTGGAGCAGCTTAGGGACCATGGACGCCGCAAATGTGGAGTAAAATGAAATAGATTCTTAGGCCTCTCAATTTTCTTACTCCTTTAGAATCTGATCTGTACGCATTAGGTGTACTTGGAAACAGGTTTGGATAAGTTAGTGGTGCCCCAAAAAAACTTAGAGTATGAAACCCGAGTGGGAGAGCAATTTATTGAGGTGGACAGACACAAACACCAACGTCCACCAGTAGACCTGGTACAATGGGAAAGTTTAAGCCACTGCACTAGTGGATTTTACGTTTTACCTTGGGTTTACCATGTTGCAAAAATATGCTGGCTGTGAACTCTGTGTAAAAAGTCTGGGCAGGTTCCACAAAACAGTGGCATTTCTAGAATAGTCCATGAGCCTCATCATTGGAACCACCCACACCACAGTTGTTGTTTAATGAGCAAGATGGAAACTTTGGAACCAGGAGACAGAGGGGCAGATTTGCTATGGTTTTGCATCTGGGTTGCATCACTTTTATGGTGCAGCCCCGAAGCAGAAAACTTTTTGGCATTTACCAAACCATGTAAACCCACTTTGATTTGGCTTTGCATGGTATAGTAAATTCAAAGTAACATAAGGCAGCACATAGAACTGCCATGCATTACTTTTCATCAGGTTTGTGCATGGGGGTTCCCAGGCATCTGCCCATGTATTTAGGCACATTCCCAGATTTACTAAAGCTAGTAAACCTGGGAATGCGTCAAAAAGCTACGCCTCCCTGAAGAAGGTGTAACAAGGAGATATGCTTTATTTCTCCTTGAACTTCCTCTTTCTATGCATGCTGTATTCTGCAGCATGCATAGAAAGAGGATATGCCTTTAAGGATTGTTTTGCGCAGGAAGGTGTCCATTCCTGCTTGAAATGCAGACATCCTTGCACCATGGTGCAAGGATACCTGCATTGTTGCTAGGCAGCACACAGTGCACCAGCGCAGGGAAAGAACTGAAGAGCACCATATCTTAGTAGATATGGCCCTTTTCAGCTCTTTTCCATTGAAGCAACTTTCTTGCTGCTCTGTATTGAGGGAATTCCAAGTAAATCTACCCCATTGTGTTTTTTAATCTGGGCCTTCTCATGTAATTAATGGCCTCTTTGGCAATAACTTTCTCAAAATTCTTCTTTGGACCTTTTTTTAACAAAAAAAGAAAGAAAGAATTTAAGTCAGACTAAACACTGGTAATAAGTGTGTGTTAAGAAAACACTGCTATGTGTAACCCAACAATCATTTGATTTTACTGGCCCGAGAAAGAACACCTGCGGGCATATTCTCAAGGATTCATCGCCGAGTTATCGGCACTTATCGCAGCCAAAGTGGCGATAAATTTATCAACCCATTCACAAGCTGGTGCTAACAGCCGATACCACCAGTTTACCTGCGAAAGCAGCAGCAAAAAACATCGCCACAGATGACACCGGCAACTATCGCTAATGAGATGCAAAGTAGGCGTTCCCGTGCAAAAAGCTGCGACACCTACCGCAAATTCACAATGACCAGCCAGATCGGCAATAAGAACCCAAAACAGGTGATGAGGTGCATTAGCTGCAGGAAATTAACACCTGCTCCGACCTGGTGTAAAGTTCAATGACAACCTGCACCAGAACAGGGAGCTCAACCCATAGCCACGCCTGAAGAACAACAGATGCCATTGGAGCCACTGATCATGCAGCTCGGAGCCCCAAGAGGGCCACAACACCCACTACCACCACCACCAGGACCCCCCATGCCGGACCCCCATACCCACTGGACCACCCCAGAGGCAGTGCAGACAAAGACAGTGGACCTTCAGAAAATGCACCAGCCTCACAGACCGAACACTAGGGGATGTCATTGCCCACTACAGGCAGAAAAGAACACACATCCTCCGTATCCTGAACATCATGCCCACAGGCTGACGGAACCAAGACAGAAAACAACCAACATCCCACCTCTGCCAAAGCTGCTGGCCGTGCTGCACTTGTTGGCCTCTAGTACCTTCCAACCAACAACCGCCAAAGTCCGACGAGTCTCACAGGCAGCCCAATCCAAGTTTCTCACAACTGTCTTGGATGACATCATCAGCTTGATACCCCACTACCTATACTTCCCCTACACTGAACAGGAACAGCTGGAGACCAAGCAAGGTGTCTACGACATAGATGGCTTCCTGCGCGTGTTATGGGGCAATTGACTGCACACATTCCTGCTTGTGCCCCCTGGCAACACTGCACACAATAACCGCAACAGAAAGCACACGCATTCCATCAATGTGCAGGCAACAGTGGACCACCGGGGAATCTCCGCCAACGTTGTCGCCAACTACCCAGGCAGTGTGCATGATTACTACATCTACCGACAGTCCATCATCAACCAGCGCTACCAAGATGGCACCGATGGAAATGCACTGCTCGTTGGCAAGTACCAAATGAACACACCACACGCCTCAACTCCACAATCATGCACCTCACAACACTAAGAATGCACAAGTTACAAACTCACGTACAACATGCCAAACAACATGCCCACCCACAAGAAACAACAGCACAACTTACTGTGGGTACCTGGGCCAGCCACGTACATAAGCCATCAACCGCATGGCACCTGAGGCACACAATAGCAGATTGTGGGGAGAGGTGGGAACCAGGCATGTGTGAAAGAGGCAAATGACCCATGAATGAGAATGTACACAAAGCCAAGTGTGGCGTGGATGTGATGGCCAGACTGCAGTATGCAGACCACACACATACCCATGTCGACATAGACTGCTGGTGTATGGAGTGTAGTGGGCAGTGGACGCAACCATGTCACTCCAGCCAGTGGGGAAATCGCGGATATGTAGCTTGTTACGCCCACCCCCTCTAAGCGTGAATGGAGTGGGCTGGCCCAGGGTACGCCAGGCCAGCATAAGGGTGTGAATAAAAAGCACATAACTCTGGGCTTGGTTCTCTTCCGGAATGCCCAACGTCTCTTGCTGGGTGGTGCCTCTAACCCCGCCACGAGGCCAAGGTTGTCACCGTGAGTGGTGTTGCCTGCTATCCTGTGTGCCTGCTGCCCCCTGGGCTGCTGGTCACCGAATCCGTCTTAGCCACCCCTGCGCACCTAGGCCTCACTGCTCACCTGCCGACACCAGCGTGTGTCAAAGAGGGCCCACCACGTGCCGGTGCAAGCTCCAAGCCCAAGGCCTGTGACCTTGGCAGCCTCCTCAGACCATCACGGCCTCAGCTACATAGGCCCGCAGTACTTCTTTCTTGTTGACCTACTCCACCGGCATACACAGTGGACTAGTAGGTCACACATTTGGAACTGAGTCTTGATTTCTTCATGGCAGAGTTCATATCAATGCACTCAAGGAGAGGTGTAAGAGGAAGATGCGTTTCAGTCAGGAGGAAAAAAGGATCATCGTTAAGGAGGTGATCGAACACTACCAACAACTGCCCTGATGTCACTAACTCTGTGCATCGCAAGCCACCGGCACGTGGCTGTGGGCCCCTGATGACTGCTGTCTCCGGCCTACACTGCGATCGAGTAGGTCACACATTTGGGACTGAGTCTTGATTTAGCAATGGCATTGTTCATATTATTGTACCGGCCTCATCACAGACTGCATCCCCTCTCTACCCTGGTGCCACTAAGTCTGTTTCCTGACATTCATGGACACTCTCTGGTTGAACTTTGGTGGTGTCTGAGTCTAAAGGCTGGGGGTTGTCATCCTCATGCAGCTGATACCGACCTGGTTGTAACAATGAGGCTGTAGCATTCCACGCCTCCATTTGCCATTTCCGGATGGCTTCTGCCCTCTGTATCATGCCCTGGAGGACACCTTCCACTGTCCCCCACAACCCTCCGCCACATTCACCTTCGACATTGCGTGGACCCGCTCAGTCCGCTTGGCCTTATCTCAGTGCACCGCAAGTCACCGTCTCATGGCGGTGTGCCTGTGCTGGCTGCAGTGCATTTTGGGGCACTAACTCTGTGCAGCTCAAGTCAGGGACCCTGTCTGATGAGATATTGGATGGCCTCTGGGACGATGGCCTTGGGGTCATCAACGCCATGTGTCTGTGGCCCTGTGCTGCCCGCTGCCTCCAGCCTCAACTGCGGTCCACCGGCGCTTACACATCAAATCGAGTCCTGACTGGCCCGGATGTCGCATATCCGCAGGAGGCACACGCCACCACCGCCAGGACCACCTCCCAACGCCAACTGCCAGAGTCGAAACAGTCGTACTGGCAGACTAACGGATTTGCTCACAGCTGTCGTGGATGCCATCATCTGCCTGATACCCTGTTCAGCACTCCAGTTGCTATATTTGGAAGGAAGGGCCCCCCTGCCTAATGGGATGAACCCTAGCAAGGAAACAACACTTTGGGTAAAGAAGAGCAAAAATGCACTGGGTTTTGTGCCTATTATACTTATGTTTATGTTTATGTTTATTAGATTTGTATTGCGCACAAATACCCGAAAGTGTCTCGGCGCAGGGGATTATACAATGACAGAATTAGTGTAAAATGAATTATTGATCAAAGAGCCACGTTTTCAGTTGTTTTCGGAAAATTAAAAGGGTTGGACTGGTCTTGATGGTAAGAGGGGGAGTATTCCAAAGCCTCGCCGTAGCTACCAAAAAGCGTCTGTCTCCCCAAGCAACTGTTCTGGTGCGAGGAAGAGGAAGAAGGTAGTTGGATGCCGAGCAAAGAGACCTGCTGGGGGTGTAAATCCTGAAAGCATTTATTAAAAATTGAGGACCTGAGTTATGGATGGCCTTATATGCAATACAGAGGGCCTTGAATTTTATGCGGCTTCTGACTCTAAGCCAGTGCAGTTGACGTATGGCCGCAGAAACAGATTGATATTTGGGAATGGAAAGAAGTGCCCTAGCTGCCGCATTTTGGACCAATTGCAGTTTGTTCACTACCTGCTGTTGGGTATTTAGTAGGAGGGCATTGCAATAGTCCAGTTTTGAGAATATTAGAGTTGTTATCAATGTTATTCCTGCAGTTGGCGGTAGGTAGGGAAGTAGAGTGAAAAAAGAGGATGAAGTCACAGTATTAACATGATGGATAAATGTTAATTTGGTGTCGAATATGACCCCAAGATTCCTGACCTTGGCAACCGGTGCCGGTGGGGGGCCGAAGTCAGTGGGCCACCAATTGTCAGGCCATACCGGGGACAGGTTGCCAAAGGTCATCACCTTTGAGAAAGAAAACTGAATGCTAATGACTGAACTCACACTATGGTTGTACTGATATGTTCTCATATTTTATTACTTTATATAGTAATTAGGTATGTAGGGGAGGGGGGCAGGCGGCGCGTAGTGGGGCTACGTGAAGTGCGTTGGTGTGCGTAGTTTCTCACCCACTTTGCGTAGCTTCGCGTAGCCCCACTACGCATACTACGCCCAGGGTTAGTCCGAAGTAAGTAAATATTAATCCCTAAATACTGGTTCTACTGTAAACTGCAGTGGACCAAATTGTAGCGTGGGAAGTGTATATTTATTATTAAAAAAAAGGCCACTGACTTAGAAGCGTTGAGGCACAATCCCGAAATGGACCCAAATTGTTTAAACAGTAAGGCAATAGGTGCCATATCGATGAGCAAATCTGCAAAGTAGAGAAACATATCGTCTGCGTACACTGAAACAGAATGACTTAGCTGACCAACCGGGATGCCAACCGGTGCCATCACATGTTGGAGCTGTTGCAACAAGGGTTCTAGAGCAAGCACAAACAGTAAGGGCGACAGCGGGAAACCCTGCCACGTACCTCGATATAATTTATATGCTGCAGATATATTGGTGACAGTTTTAGCCTGTGCCGTGGGTCTAGTATAAAGGAGCTTAACCCATTTAATAAAAGTTGGGGGAATCCCATATTTAACCAATGTGGCCAGCATATACGATCAGCATAGCGAGTCAAATGCCTGGCGTACGTCCAAGGAGAGGCAGCCTGCACGGGGTGAGTTGGCATGAGCTGAATGCAGAAGGGCATAAAGACGACGTTTGTGCAGGGATGTACTGTGTATGGGTACAAATCAGCATTGGTCAGTATGAATTAGAGTGGGGAGCAAGGGGAGCAAACGCTCCACCAATAGCTTACTTAGAATCTTATACTCCGTATTAAGGATCGATAGGGGTCCATACAGTGAGAGATTTGAAGGGGTTTTATTAGGCTTCAACAGTGAGGTCACTATCGCCTCTCTACTCGTCGGGGGCGATTCACCCTCATCCAAAGCAGTGGTGTACAGTTGGAGCAGCTTATGGACCATGGACGCCGCAAATGTGGAGTAAAATGAAATAGATTCTTAGGCCTCTCAATTTTCTTACTCCTTTAGAATCTGATCTGTACGCATTAGGTGTACTTGGAAACAGGTTTGGATAAGTTAGTGGTGCCCCAAAAAAACTTAGAGTATGAAACCCGAGTGGGAGAGCAATTTATTGAGGTGGACAGACACAAACACCAACGTCCACCAGTAGACCTGGTACAATGGGAAAGTTTAAGCCACTGCACTAGTGGATTTTACGTTTTACCCTGGGTTTACCATGTTGCAAAAATATGCTGGCTGTGAACTCTGTGTAAAAAGTCTGGGCAGGTTCCACAAAACAGTGGCATTTCTAGAATAGTCCATGAGCCTCATCATTGGAACCACCCACACCACAGTTGTTGTTTAATGAGCAAGATGGAAACTTTGGAACCAGGAGACAGAGGGGCAGATTTGCTATGGTTTTGCATCTGGGTTGCATCACTTTTATGGTGCAGCCCCGAAGCAGAGAACTTTTTGGCATTTACCAAACCATGTAAACCCACTTTGATTTGGCTTTGCATGGTATAGTAAATTCAAAGTAACATAAGGCAGCACATAGAACTGCCATGCATTACTTTTCATCAGGTTTGTGCATGGGGGTTCCCAGGCATCTGCCCATGTATTTAGGCACATTCCCAGATTTACTAAAGCTAGTAAACCTGGGAATGCGTCAAAAAGCTACGCCTCCCTGAAGAAGGTGTAACAAGGAGATATGCTTTATTTCTCCTTGAACTTCCTCTTTCTATGCATGCTGTATTCTGCAGCATGCATAGAAAGAGGATATGCCTTTAAGGATTGTTTTGCGCAGGAAGGTGTCCATTCCTGCTTGAAATGCAGACATCCTTGCACCATGGTGCAAGGATACCTGCATTGTTGCTAGGCAGCACACAGTGCACCAGCGCAGGGAAAGAACTGAAGAGCACCATATCTTAGTAGATATGGCCCTTTTCAGCTCTTTTCCATTGAAGCAACTTTCTTGCTGCTCTGTATTGAGGGAATTCCAAGTAAATCTACCCCATTGTGTTTTTTAATCTGGGCCTTCTCATGTAATTAATGGCCTCTTTGGCAATAACTTTCTCAAAATTCTTCTTTGGACCTTTTTTTAACAAAAAAAGAAAGAAAGAATTTAAGTCAGACTAAACACTGGTAATAAGTGTGTGTTAAGAAAACACTGCTATGTGTAACCCAACAATCATTTGATTTTACTGGCCCGAGAAAGAACACCTGCGGGCATATTCTCAAGGATTCATCGCCGAGTTATCGGCACTTATCGCAGCAAAAGTGGCGATAAATTTATCAACCCATTCACAAGCTGGTGCTAACAGCCGATACCACCAGTTTACCTGCGAAAGCAGCAGCAAAAAACATCGCCACAGATGACACCGGCAACTATCGCTAATGAGATGCAAAGTAGGCGTTCCCGTGCAAAAAGCTGCGACACCTACCGCAAATTCACAATGACCAGCCAGATCGGCAATAAGAACCCAAAACAGGTGATAAGGTGCATTAGCTGCAGGAAATTAACACCTGCTCCGACCTGGTGTAAAGTTCAATGACAACCTGCACCAGAACAGGGAGCTCAACCCATAGCCACGCCTGAAGAACAACAGATGCCATTGGAGCCACTGATCATGCAGCTCGGAGCCCCAAGAGGGCCACAACACCCACTACCACCACCACCAGGCCCCCCCATGCCGGACCCCCACACCCACTGGACCACCCCAGAGGCAGTGCAGACAAAGACAGTGGACCTTCAGAAAATGCACCAGCCTCACAGACCGAACACTAGGGGATGTCATTGCCCACTACAGGCAGAAAAGAACACACATCCTCCGTATCCTGAACATCATGCCCACAGGCTGACGGAACCAAGACAGAAAAAAACCAACATCCCACCTCAGCCAAAGCTGCTGGCCGTGCTGCACTTGTTGGCCTCTAGTACCTTCCAACCAACAACCGCCAAAGTCCGACGAGTCTCACAGGCAGCCCAATCCAAGTTTCTCACAACTGTCTTGGATGACATCATCAGCTTGATACCCCACTACCTATACTTCCCCTACACTGAACAGGAACAGCTGGAGACCAAGCAAGGTGTCTACGGCATAGATGGCTTCCTGCACGTGTTATGGGGCAATTGACTGCACACATTCCTACTTGTGCCCCCTGGCAACACTGCACACAATAACCGCAACAGAAAGCACACGCATTCCATCAATGTGCAGGCAACAGTGGACCACCGGGGAATCTCCGCCAACGTTGTCGCCAACTACCCAGGCAGTGTGCATGATTACTACATCTACCGACAGTCCATCATCAACCAGCGCTACCAGGATGGCACCGATGGAAATGCACTGCTCGTTGGCAAGTACCAAATGAACACACCACACGCCTCAACTCCACAATCATGCACCTCACAACATTAAGAATGCACAAGTTACAAACTCACGTACAACATGCCAAACAACATGCCCACCCACAAGAAACAACAGCACAACTTACTGTGGGTACCTGGGCCAGCCACGTACATAAGCCATCAACGGCATGGCACCTGAGGCACACAATAGCAGATTGTGGGGAGAGGTGGGAACCAGGCATGTGTGAAAGAGGCAAATGACCCATGAATGAGAATGTACACAAAGCCAAGTGTGGCGTGGATGTGATGGCCAGACTGCAGTATGCAGACCACACACATACCCATGTCGACATAGACTGCTGGTGTATGGAGTGTAGTGGGCAATGGACACAACCATGTCACTCCAGCCAGTGGGGAAATCGCGGATATGTAGCTTGTTACGCCCACCCCCTCTAAGCGTGAATGGAGTCGGCTGGCCCAGGGTACGCCAGGCCAGCATAAGGGTGTGAATAAAAAGCACATAACTCTGGGCTTGGTTCTCTTCCGGAATGCCCAACGTCTCTTGCTGGGTGGTGCCTCTAACCCCGCCACGAGGCCAAGGTTGTCACCATGAGTGGTGTTGCCTGCGATCCTGTGTGCCTGCTGCCCCCTGGGCTGCTGGTCACCGAATCCGTCTTAGCCACCCCTGCGCACCTAGGCCTCACTGCTCACCTGCCAACACCAGCGTGTGTCAAAGAGGGCCCACCACGTGCCGGTGCAAGCTCCAAGCCCAAGGCCTGTGACCTTGGCAGCCACCTCAGACCATCACGGCCTCAGCTACATAGGCCCGCAGTACTTCTTTCTTGTTGACCTACTCCACCGGCATACACAGTGGACTAGTAGGTCACACATTTGGAACTGAGTCTTGATTTCTTCATGGCAGAGTTCATATCAATGCACTCAAGGAGAGGTGTAAGAGGAAGATGCGTTTCAGTCAGGAGGAAAAAAGGATCATCGTTAAGGAGGTGATCGAACACTACCAACAACTGCCCTGATGTCACTAACTCTGTGCATCGCAAGCCACCGGCACGTGGCTGTGGGCCCCTGATGACTGCTGTCTCCGGCCTACACTGCGATCGAGTAGGTCACACATTTGGGACTGAGTCTTGATTTAGCAATGGCAGAGTTCATAGTTTTGTACCGGCCTCATCACAGACTGCATCCCCTCTCTACCCTGGTGCCACTAAGTCTGTTTCCTGACATTCATGGACACTCTCTGGTTGAACTTTGGTGGTGTCTGAGTCTAAAGGCTGGGGGTTGTCATCCTCATGCAGCTGATACCGACCTGGTTGTAACAATGAGGCTGTAGCATTCCACGCCTCCATTTGCCATTTCCGGATGGCTTCTGCCCTCTGTATCATGCCCTGGAGGACACCTTCCACTGTCCCCCACAACCCTCCACCACATTCACCTTCGACATTGCGTGGACCCGCTCAGTCCGCTTGGCCCTATCTCAGTGCACCGCAAGTCACCGTCTCATGGCGGTGTTCCTGTGCTGGCTGCAGTGCATTTTGGGGCACTAACTCTGTGCAGCTCAAGTCAGGGACCCTGTCTGATGAGATATTGGATGGCCTCTGGGACGATGGCCTTGGGGTCATCAACGCCATGTGTCTGTGGCCCTGTGCTGCCCGCTGCCTCCAGCCTCAACTGCGGTCCACCGGTGCTTACACATCAAATCGAGTCCTGACTGGCCCGGATGTCGCATATCCGCAGGAGGCACACGCCACCACCGCCAGGACCACCTCCCAACGCCAACTGCCAGAGTCGAAACAGTCGTACTGGCAGACTAACGGATTTGCTCACAGCTGTCGTGGATGCCATCATCTGCCTGATACCCTGTTCAGCACTCCAGTTGCTATATTTGGAAGGAAGGGCCCCCCTGCCTAATGGGATGAACCCTAGCAAGGAAACAACACTTTGGGTAAAGAAGAGCAAAAATGCACCGGGTTTTGTGCCTATTATACTTATGTTTATGTTTATGTTTATGTTTATTAGATTTGTATTGCGCACAAATACCCGAAGGTGTCTCGGCGCAGGGGATTATACAATGACAGAATTAGTGTAAAATGAATTATTGATCAAAGAGCCACGTTTTCAGTTGTTTTCGGAAAATTAAAAGGGTTGGACTGGTCTTGATGGTAAGAGGGAGAGTATTCCAAAGCCTCGCCGTAGCTACCAAAAAGCGTCTGTCTCCCCAAGCAACTGTTCTGGTGCGAGGAAGAGGAAGAAGGTAGTTGGATGCCGAGCGAAGAGACCTGCTGGGGGTGTAAATTCTGAAAGCATTTATTAAAAATTGAGGACCTGAGTTATGGATGGCCTTATATGCAATACAGAGGGCCTTGAATTTTATGCGGCTTCTGACTCTAAGCCAGTGCAGTTGACGTATGGCCGCAGAAACAGATTGATATTTGGGAATGGAAAGAAGTGCCCTAGCTGCCGCATTTTTGACCAATTGCAGTTTGTTCACTACCTGCTGTTGGGTATTTAGTAGGAGGGCATTGCAATAGTCCAGTTTTGAGAATATTAGAGTTGTTATCAATGTTATTCCTGCAGCTGGCGGTAGGTAGGGAAGTAATTTTTTGATTTTTCTGAGAGTGAAAAAGAGAATGAAGTCACAGTATTAACATGATGGATAAATGTTAATTTGGTGTCGAATATGACCCCAAGGTTCCTGACCTTGGCAACCGGTGCCGGTGGGGGGCCGAAGTCAGTGGGCCACCAATTGTCAGGCCATACCGGGGACAGGTTGCCAAAGGTCATCACCTTTGAGAAAGAAAACTGAATGCTAATGACTGAACTCACACTATGGTTGTACTGATATGTTCTCATATTTTATTACTTTATATAGTAATTAGGTATGTAGGGGAGGGGGGCAGGCGGCGTGTAGTGGGGCTACGTGAAGTGCGTAGGTGGGCGTAGTTTCTCACCCACTTTGCGTAGCTTCGCGTAGCCCCACTACGCATACTACGCCCAGGGTTAGTCCAAAGTAAGTAAATATTAATCCCTAAATACTGGTTCTACTGTAAACTGCAGTGGACCAAATTGTAGCGTGGGAAGTGTATATTTATTATTAAAAAAAAGGCCACTGACTTAGAAGCGTTGATTCACAATCCCGATATGGACCCAAATTGTTTAAATAGTAAGGCAATAGGTGCCATATCGATGAGCAAATCTGCAAAGTAGAGTAACATATCGTCTGCATACACCGAAACAGAATGACTTAGCTGACCAACCGGGATGCCAACCGGTGCCATCACATGTTGGAGCTGTTACAACAAGGGTTCTAGAGCAAGCGCAAACAGTAAGGGCGACAGCGGGCAACCCTGCCACGTACCTCGATATAATTTATATGCTGCAGATATATTGGTGCCAGTTTTAGCCTGTGCCGTGGGTCTAGTATAAAGGAGCTTAACCCATTTAATAAAAGTTGGGGGAATCCCATATTTAACCAATGTGGCCAGCATATACGATCAGCATAGCGAGTCAAATGCCTGGCGTACGTCCAAGGAGAGGCAGCCTGCACGGGGTGAGTTGGCACGAGCTGAATGCAGAAGGGCATAAGGACGACGTTGTGCAGGGATGTACTGTGTATGGGTACAAATCAGCATTGGTCAGTATGAATTAGAGTGGGGAGCAAGGGGAGCAAACGCTCCGCCAATAGCTTACTTAGAATCTTATACTCCGTATTAAGGATCGATAGGGGTCCATACAGTGAGAGATTTGAAGGGGTTTTATTAGGCTTCAACAGTGAGGTCACTATCGCCTCTCTACTCGTCGGGGGCAATTCACCCTCATCCAAAGCAGTGGTGTACATTTGGAGCAGCTTAGGGACCATGGACGCCGCAAATGTGGAGTAAAATGAAATAGATTCTTAGACCTCTCAATTTTCTTACTCCTATAGAATCTGATCTGTACACATTAGGTGTACTTGGAAACAGGTTTGGATAAGTTAGTGAGTGCCCCAAAAAATCTTTGAGTATGAAACCCGAGTGGGAGAGCAATTTATTGAGGTGGACAGACACAAACACCAACGTCCACCAGTAGACCTGGTACAATGGGAAAGTTTAAGCCACTGCAGTAGTGGATTTTACGTTTTACCCTGGGTTTACCATGTTGCAAAAATATGCTGGTTGTGAACTCTGTATAAAAAGTTTGGCCAGGATCCACAAAACAGTGGCATTTCTAGAATAGTCCATGAGCCTCATCATCGGAAACACCCATACCATAGTTGTTGTTTAATGAGCAAGATGGAAACTTTGGAACCAGGAGACAGAGGGGCAGATTTGTTATGGTTTTGCATCTGGGTTGCATCACTTTTATGGTACAGCCCCGAAGCAGAAAACTTTTTGGCATTTACCAAACCATGTAAACCCACTTTGATTTGGCTTTGCATGGTATAGTAAATTCAAAGTAACATAAGGCAGCACATAGAACTGCCTCGCGTTACTTTTCATCAGGTTCGTGCATGGGGGTTCCCAGGCATCTGCCCATGTATTTTGGCACATTCCCAGATTTACTAAAGCTAGTAAACCTGGGAATGCGTCAAAAAGCTACGCTTCCCTGAAGTAGGTGTAACAAGGAGATATGCTTTATTTCTCCTTGAACTTCCTCTTTCTATGCATGCTGTATTCTACAGCATGCATAGAAAGAGGATATGCCTTTAAGGATTGTTTTGCGCAGGAAGGTGTCCATTCCTGCTTGAAATGCAGACATCCTTGCACCATGGTGCAAGGATACCTGCATTGTTGCTAGGCAGCACACAGTGCACCAGCGCAGGGAAAGAACTGAAGAGCACCATATCTTAGTAGATATGGCCCTTTTCAGCTCTTTTCCATTGAAGCAACTTTCTTGCTGCTCTGTATTGAGTGAATTTCAAGTAAATCTACCCCATTGTGTTTTTTAATCTGGGCCTTCTCAGGTAATTGGTGGCCTCTTTGGCAATAACTTTCTCAAAATTCTTCTTTGCACCTTTTTTTATCAAAAAAGAAGAAAGAATTTGAGTCAGACTAAACACTGGTAATAAGTGTGTGTTAAGAAAACACTGCTGTGTGTAACCCAACAATCATTTGATTTTACTGGCCCGAGAAAGAACACCTGCGGGCATATTCTCAAGGATTCATCGCCGAGTTATCGGCACTTATCGCAGCCAAAGTGGCGATAAATTTATCAACCCATTCACAAGCTGGTGCTAACAGCCGATACCACCAGTTTACCTGCGAAAGCAGCAGGAAAAAACATCGCCACAGATGACACCGGCAACTATCGCTAATGAGATGCAAAGTAGGCGTTCCCGTGCAAAAAGCTGCGACACCACCCGCAAATTCACAATGACCAGCCAGATCGGCAATAAGAACCCAAAACAGGTGATAAGGTGCGTTAGCTGCAGGAAATTAACACCTGCTCCGACCTGGTGTAAAGTTGGATGACAACCTGCACCAGAACAGGAAGCTCAACCCATAGCCACACCTGAAGAACAACAGATGCCATTGGAGCCACTGATCATGCAGCTCGGAGCCCCAAGAGGGCCACAACACCCACTGCCACCACCACCAGGCCCCCCATGCCGGACCCCCACGCCCCCTGGACCACCACAGAGACAGTGCAGACAAAGACAGTGGACCTTCAGAAAATGCACCAGCCTCACAGACCCAACACCAGGGGATGTCATTGCCCACTACAGGCGGAAAAGAACACACATCCTCCGTATCCTGAACATCATGCCCACAGGCTGACGGAACCAAGACAGAAGACAACCAACATCCCACCTCAGCCAAAGCTGCTGGCCGTGCTGCACTTGTTGGCCACTAGTACCCTTCAACCAACAACCGCCAAAGTCCGACGAGTCTCACAGGCAGCCCAATCCAAGTTTCTGACCACTGTCTTGGATGACATCATCAGCTTGATACCCAACTACCTATACTTCCCCCACACTGAACAGGAACAGCTGGAGACCAAGCAAGGTGTCTACGGCATAGATGGCTTCCTGCACGTGTTATGGGGCAATTGACTGCACACATTCCTACTTGTGCCCCTGGCAACACTGCACACAATAACCGCAACAGAAAGCACACGCATTCCATCAATGTGCAGGCAACAGTGGACCACCGGGGAATCTCCGCCAACGTTGTCGCCAACTACCCAGGCAGTGTGCATGATTACTAAATCTACTGACAGTCCATCATCAACCAGCGCTACCAGGATGGCACCGATGGAAATGCACTGCTCGTTGGCAAGTACCAAATGAACACACCACACGCCTCAACTCCACAATCATGCAACTCACAACACTGGGAATGCACAAGTTACAAACTCACATACAACATGCCAAACAACATGCCCACCCACCAGAAACAACAGCACAACTTACTGTGGGTACCTGGGCCAGCCACGTACATAAGCCATCAACGGCATGGCACCTGAGGCACACAATAGCAGATTGTGGGGAGAGGTGGGAACCAGGCATGTGTGAAAGAGGCAAATGACCCATGAATGAGAATGTACACAAAGCCAAGTGTGGCGTGGATGTGATGGCCAGACTGCAGTATGCAGACCACACACATACCTATGTCGACATAGACTGCTGGTGTATGGAGTGTAGTGGGCAGTGGACGCAACCATGTCACTCCAGCCAGTGGGGAGATCGCGGATATGTAGCTTGTTATGCCCACCCCCTCTAAGCGTGAATGGAGTGGCTGGCCCAGCGTACGTCAGGCCAGCATAAGGGTGTGAATAAAAAGCACATAACTCTGGGCTTGGTTCTCTTCCGGAATGCCCAACGTCTCTTGCTGGGTGGCGCCTCTAACCCTGCCACGAGGCCAAGGTTATCACCGTGAGCGGTGTTGCCTGCGATCCTGTGCGCCTGCTTCACCCTGGGCTGCTGGTCACCGAATCCGTCTTAGCCACCCCTGCGCACCTAGGCCTCACAGCTCACCTGCCGACACCAGCGTGTGTCAAAGAGGGCCCACCACGTGCCGGTGCAAGCTCCAAGCCCAAGGCCTGTGACCTTGGCAGCCTCCTCAGACCATCACGGCCTCAGCTACACAGGCCCGCAGTACTTCTTTCTTGTTGACCTACTCCACCGGCATACACAATGGACTAGTAGGTCACACATTTGGAACTGAGTCTTGATTTCTTCATGGCAGAGTTCATATCAATGCACTCAAGGAGAGGTGTAAGAGGAAGATGCGTTTCAGTCAGGAGGAAAAAAGGATCATCGTTAAGGAGGTGATCGAACACTACCAACAACTGCCCTGGTGTCACTACTTCTGTGCATCGCAAGCCACCGGCACGTGGCTGTGGGCCCCTGCTGACCGCTGTCTCCGGCCTACACTGCGATCGAGTAGGTCACACATTTGGGACTGAGTCTTGATTTAGCAATGGCAGAGTTTATATGATTGTACCGGCCTCATCACAGACTGCATCTCCTCTCTGCCCCGGTGCCACTAAGTCTGTTTCCTGACATTCATGGACACTCTCTGGTTGAACTTTGGTGGTGTCTGAGTCTAAAGGCTGGGGGTTGTCATCCTCATGCAGCTGATACCGACCTGGTTGTAACAATGAGGCTGTAGCATTCCACGCCTCCATTTGCCATTTCCGGATGGCTTCTGCCCTCTACATCATGCCCTGGAGGACACCTTCCACTGTCCCCCACAACCCTCCGCTACATTCACCTTCGACATTGCGTGGACCCCCTCAGTCCGCTTGGCCCTATCTCAGTGCACCGCAAGTCACCGTCTCATGGCGGTGTGCCTGTGCCGGCTGCAGTGCATTTTGGGGCACTAACTCTGTGCAGCTCAAGTCAGGGACCCTGTCTGATGAGATATTGGATGGCCTCTGGGACGATGGCCTTTGGGTCATCAACGCCATGTGTCTGTGGCCCTGCGCTGCCCGCTGCCTCCAGCCTCAACTGAGGTCCACCAGCGCTTACACATCAAATCGAGTCCTGACTGGCCCGGATGTCGCATATCCGCAGGAGGCACACGCCACCACCGCCAGGACCACCTCCCAACGCCAACTGCCAGAGTCGAAACAGTCGTACTGGCAGACTAACGGATTTGCTCACAGCTGTCGTGGATGCCATCATCTGCCTGATACCCTGTTCAGCACTCCAGTTGCTATATTTGGAAGGAAGGGGCCCCTGCCTAATGGGATGAACCCTAGCAAGGAAACAACACTTTGGGTAAAGGAAAGCAAAAATGCACCGGGTTTTGTGCCTACTATACTTATGAGAAAGAAATCTGAATGCTAATGACTGAACTCACACTATGATTGTACTGATATGTTCTCATATTTTATTACTTTATATATCATCTTTTTTTATATAGAAAATATTTTTAGTCTTATTATAAATTAGTACATACAAAATTCTAATACATGTGACATAATATATGTGAATGATAACAAACAATCCAATTAATTTATAAAATACAGAAGTGCATTCCCATTTCAACGCTTTTCGGCGGGAGCCTTCTTCAGGAAGTCTGTATTCATGCACAGTTATGTTAACTTAAAATTGAATATGCAGGGAAGGTGACTGGGATCCGTGGATCTAGCAGTTATTGAGGTCACCAAGACTGCATTGCATATTGCCTGATGTATGCTGGTGACAAGACTATCTGGTTCCAGTAGATGAAACGAGAACCTGATGTAAAGGTTAGTGGATGGAAAAAAACAACGGTGCCCACTCAAGATCTCTTGCTGAGACGATATGTCCTAACCGAACAGGAAGTTCTGGTTTGAATGAGGATACTTAAAATTCGTCAAGACTACTGCTTATGCTCCAGTGGGAGACGGATGGCTGGATACACTGAGAGGGCGTCTATCTGCAAGTTGCCACTGAGTCTGTGCACCACAACTCATGGACCGTTTCTGTTTGAGTTGTGTGCTGTGGAGAGCTCACTCAGCAGTGTCACCTTAGGCAGTGTGGGAGACCTGGGACAATGATGAGGAAGATGATGCAGGTGTAACACACCCCACTGGAACTGCATCAGAAACATCCTGAAGGGACACAATCCTAGACAATTTCTTCACATGAGCGCGCTCAGCTCTAGTGCCCCAATCTCAGTGCACTGCAACTCACGGACACTTCTGTTTGCATATTGGGTGACCTCTGTACTTGCTCCGGCAACCACCATGATGCTCTGCAGTTGTCTCTGTAATGCTGGTGTTCTGTTTCTGTTTTAATAGTGTTCACTGTTCAAGTTGTTGCCAGCACCAACCACCCGTGCAGGCTGGCTTACACTCACACCACACACATCCAGCACAGGCGTCACTGTACATGTGACCCTGCCAGTAAAGGAGCCGGGCGCACATACCCGTAGACAGTTCCACAAACTATATGCGTGTGTCCGTGTGGTCATAATGTATGCATGAGGGTCCCGGGCCCTACCACATTACATTATGGTGTGTACAGCGAATGCAAGCATGTCCCCCCTGGCAGCGGGTAAGTCCTTGGCCATGAAGCTTTGTTGTCACCCACTCAATACGTAAGAGGAGTGGACTGGGCCACAGTACGGAGGTGCAGTGTGGGTGTGTGAATGATAATTGCGGGCTCTGTGCTTCATTCAGTACAGGAAATGTGAAAATGCATGTGTCTCTGTTGCAGTGTGGCTCTCCATTGTGGGGTGTAGGTGGTCCCTGATGGGACTTAGACGCCCAAATATGTGATCTAGTTTGGCTTCCATGAGCTCTGAGCCCACCCGCACCTGTTTGGCCACCTCCTTTTGGCATTCTAACACCTGGCATTGGAATGCGATGTATGCCTCAGTGAAATGTTGGGAGACAGCCGTGGTGGAGGGTGCTTCCTGCTGTGTGGTCTGTGCAGGGACTGGGGTCTCCTCTATGTAGCTTGGCTACCCTGTTGCTGGGGTGGGTTGCCTAAGATGTCCATGAGCTGTTGTAGGGTGTTAGTGTAGAAGGTGTGGTGGTCTCCTCCAGCATCACTGATGAGTTGACTAGTCTGCTCTGCTGGAGGTGTTTTTTGTCCCTCTGCAATGTGAAGGGGAGATGCATGTTGACATTGTGTTGACATGTATGTTGGCGTATTGTTCTTGTTTACATGCAGAATGTATGACAATGTACATTGTGACTGTTTGGGAGGTGCTGAATATTTGATGCGTGACAGTGGACATTTGGACTACATGATGAATATGAAGTTGTACACATACATTTCCATCTCACAGTTTCCTGCTATGTTAGATGTGATTGGCCTGTTTCTGCGCATAAGCGGACCCAGTTGTTTCCTCTGTTCTGCAGTGTCGGTGTTGAACTTTGTACCACATTGTCGTCTGATGTGCTGTTATTGCTATGTGTGTGTGCTGCAGTGTGCCACGGGAATCAGGGACATGGTCCTGGGTCATTGTGGGTGTGCAGTGTGCTACACATTGTTCTGCATGTGTGCCATTGTGCCCATCTCTCCCGTCCCCCCAGTCCCTGGTCATTACTCACCCTGTTGCTGTTGTGTCAGGTCCTATTGAGCTGTATCCGTACTCCCTACTCCTTGCACCGTCTCCACACTGATGACTGTGGCCTCCATTTCCTCCAGCGCCTCCTGTGGCGCAGGACTCCTACTTGCTGTCGCAGTTGCTACCTTCCTGTTGGTAGCCGGTTTGTGCTTGATTTGACTTTTCACATCATGCCAGCACCTCTTGGCCTCCTCCATTGACCTCCTCGACACTCCGACTGCATTCACGTTTGTCAAATTGATGTTCGGTTGATGGTAGTGTTCTGTCAACTCCGTGGCACTGATCTGGTTTTCCTGCAGACTGCACCCCGTCTTCCTCTTCCGCTTCTTGACTTTCCCCGACCCCGGGGTTCCTTGCTGGTGGTTTGTGAGGCTTGTGGGGTTTGCGTTGGCCTCTGCACTCGGTCCAGATGCATCCATGTTGCTACACAGTTTGTTTTTGTTCTGCTTTCATGGTGCCTTTTCCCGCTGGAAGCATGGGAATTGCAGGCCTGTTGCTGGTTATCGCTGATTTTTGTATCGCGATTGGCCTCATTGCAACGTTTTTTGCATTTGTGTTTCACATTTTTGCGGCGTCACGTTGACTTTACCGCGGACATTTGATGTTTTATCGTGAGCCTATCGCATGGTACCACCGTGTTGAGAATACAGCGTTAACCCAGCATTATTTTCCCATGATAGACTGCGATGTGAAGAGTTGCATTAAGCTAATTTTGCGGTAATTATCACACGTTCTTGAGAATATTTCCCCTAGTTTCATTATCCGCTCACTAAAGTGTGGTAAAGTGAGAAAGTATGGACCTTGAAACAAGGAGTCCTGCAGTTTGTTGTTGGAGCACCTTATTCATCAAATTGTTTGATCATGGTCAAATCGTATCTTTCCTATGTCTCTATCCCCTTAATTGCCATTATGTGATAGAGCTGGAGATCTATTGTGCAAGCCAGAATATTTGGTTCTAGATTATCTTGAGGCTCTCAAGGATGCCTGAGCCTAAAACGAGCTAAGTCTTCATGAGACTTCTGTCTGACACCAACAATCTGTCTTCATATCCCTAGAATTAAAGCAAATCATTAACTTTTTTGTCAAATGAGACAGGGAAATAGATGTCCACCTACTAGCTAATTTGTGCAAGGTGAAACCAGAAAACCTAGGATCAATCCCAGCTTTCCTACTTGTCCAATTTGTGTGATCCTAGGAAATTGCTTTATTTCACCTTGTCTTCTTTTTGCTCATTATCACATATGAGAGTATCTTGAAATACATGATGTTTGCTGTACAGAAACTGCTCTTGTGTTTGATATAATAGACTATAATACTGTCATGTATAACAGCAAATTGGGCCTTTTTTTTAATTGAATATACATGACAAAAGACTTGCCTCATGGTTCACAAACGAGATTGTTGATAGAAATGGGAAGAGGTCATGATTGTTTCTACGTTCATGTTAGAAAACGATCACTTCTGTAAATGGCTGTCAATGCAGTGATATAATCTGATGCACTAAGGTGGAAAACTTCCCCCTTACAGAAATACACTTTTTTGAGTTATGAAGAGATGTTATTATATTATTAGATGTTAGTTGCAAGTCTTTTAACCATGAATGTGGTCCTAAAGATAGGAGGTGCGGGACACCTTGTGTGCTTCTTTTACATTTAATTCAAATAATTAGTGAATAACTAAGTGCACGTCTGTGTAGCATATTTTTGAATGTCAGTGTACAACAACTAATAAGCAGCCAGGTGCTGCTGTTCACCGGGGGGGGGGGAGGGGCAGGGGGAGGAGGAGGGGGTACATGAAAAATACGAGGTGGCCGCATGCGGCCCACTGGCCGTACGTACATTGTGTATCCCTGTGGAGAGTATTCTGCATTAGTGAAGAGTATTCTGAATTGGTGGTGAACGCCGGAACTGAAAGATTCAACCACTGAATTTCTTGAATCTTTTTGGGGCGAATGATTCAAGGTTTTAATTGAAAGGCCTTAGACTTTTAATTGACATGAAAGGGACACTCTACACGGCAAATATGTCAAGCCAGCTGCCAAATAACATTTTGTGGATGAGACGGAGAGGTCATAAGTTCCCTCTTTCTTTAAATGGGAGACAATGGAGAGAATTTTGGTGCTAATATTTTGTGGTCATGTCATTTCCGGCCGAACATGAGAGATGCTGCATGGTTCGGAACTTTATGGAGCATTGTGAGTGACCAATCTGAGGTATCAGTATTAAAGCTACTGCAGTAATGCATGCAGACATATCTCCTGCGATGATCAGACAGTGATGGGGAGGAGTGGCAGAACTGCTTTTGGCAAATATACCTTTGGACCACTGACTTGGAGACAGTATTTGGGGGTTGAGGAAGAGCTCACTGTTATGGACTGTTTCCACTATGAGTGGGGCGCTCCCATTAACTTAGGTAAAGTCAAATGCAGGAATGCTAGGTTTATAGGCCCTAAAAGCAAGATTTATTTACTCATCATTCAGACAGTTTTTTCTGCATCCAACTATAGGAATCAACTGCGTATTTTTTAGCTATTTTTTGTAGACATATTTATTTATGTGATTTTATATAGCACAGACATGGCCTGGATGCATCAGAGAGCTTCACAATAAAGCCAGAGCATATCAATAACAAATAGAATATATACATGTTACCTAAATTTTGTGTGATCGCCGGGCTAGCCTCTCCTGGGATATTGTGTTTCTATCTAGGAACCTAATTCGATATTTCTATTTTATGCCCTTGTACGGTTATAATAAATAATATCCTTATAAAGGCATAAGAATCATATCCATATTTAGTCGTAGCCCATGGAGTCCACATTAAGCAAGGCTACTTCCCCGGACTCCTAGAAAGCACAACGAGTTCTCTAAACAAACCAAACCTCCAGCAACCTGGGAAATACCCATTGCTTTTGTTTTGATTCGTCCTAGAACTCCTGTGAGCACTGTAAGAACGACCAGTTCTTGGTGACATCTTTATTGACGTCTTATGTCAAACCTTACGTCAAACCCGGCACCTTTCAGGTATAAATATACCAACGTTGCCTTAAGAAAACACACAGTGGTTTTGGAGCAGAGCGGCTATCTACTTGCCCGAGAGCCCAGCTGATGCGAGAACCCACGGACGCCGCCCCTCCCCTTTGACGCACTGAGAGAGACGCTGTTTTTTCTCCTGCCGAGAAATCCAGCTCCGGTGTTTCCAGATACCCTCGCGGGTTACTGGGATATCGAGTCCTGAGAAAGAGATACCAGACCTCCTGCTTTCTATTTCCCAGGTACGGAGCTGACTAAACCCTTAAAGAGAATTCTTGATTCAGATTCTTGGCAAAACCAACTTAACTTAATCTGCTACTTACTTACTCCTTCCCACGTATTAGGCTTAGGTCAGGTACACCGGGGTAGGCGTATTTAGAAGCACCAGTTGAGTACGTTAGTCAATGTATATATGTATGTATATCTTTTATCTATTTTAAAGTATCATATGGCTAAGAAACCATATCAATGCTTTTACAGTATTATTTCATAGTACTCCTTTTACTGTGCGTACTTTACTTTACTATGAGTATTGCAATTGTGGCAATTCATTTCTCTTGCATGAGAAAGAAGACTGCTCAATAAATAACACCTTTTATTGAAAACGCCCGTCTCTCTTTTCTCTGCACTCTGGTGAAACTAAGTATGCACACTTGACTGAGTAAAATAGCTGTCTATTGTTTTCACACGACTCTAGAGATACACTCTTATTCTGAGGGAGCAAATTTGTCATGTTTTATGGTTGTCAGAGCTAATCCCTTCTTGTCTATCCAGGGAGGTTAAACTCCTCCTCGTTTATTCGAGAAAGTTTCTAGTGACCTCTGAGCTAGCTGGCAAACCTTAAGTCTAATATAGTCAGTAGAGACCTAGATGACCTCAGTCCTACGTCTACACTGCTGTTTATATTATTCCAATGTGCAGAGCCTATTGGGAATATAGGAACTACACTACATGGCGCCCAACGTTTGGTAAGGCGATAAATCTAACGCAAGACGTTAGAGTAACTCAGTCGTGCTTTTTCACACAGACCCTTTTTCCCGTCTGGAGTGGGTAAAAGGTTAAAATCCGCCGGAACTTAGTAGGAAGGGATTCCTGTGTGTGGTTTTTGGTTTAGTCAACGTTGAAGGATACAGTGTTCCAAAATATTGTGCAACTAATCTTTGCAACAAAAACCTTTCTGTTAGTAAAAATGACGGAAAGTGAAGACGAAAGGGAGGCAGCTAGAATAGCAGCTCAACTCCTAACGGATGACACAAGTCTCCAAGATAATGACCCGAATGTTATACTCATTCCGGTCAACATAAGAAAAACTATAACTCTTAAACTTATAGAAAATGGACTGACATCATGAGGTGGTACAGTCATATTCGTGGTAGAGGCCCAGGAATATCGGCAGACAGAGTTATTCTATTCATGGATAAACTTTCCAGCAGCAAACGCTGTAACACACGAATTCCACTATTACAAAATAGAGGAACCTCCGGATGTATACACTCCATTCAAGGATGTTGGAATCCCATTAAATTACCAAGAGCACCTGCTCTGGTTTAAAGGCGCCCTAAAACATCACAATCACATCACCAGGCTCGGTCCACTAGGTAGACCAGGAGCAACGTGGCCGGTTCTAGCCAGCTACACACCACACCCCGACATTGATAAAATGACAGACCGGGAACTTTTAGCTCAGCTAAAAATACTAATTAAAATACATAGACAGTTAGTCCAATATGTAATGCGGACGTCAACAGTCCAAACAGCTATTAACATTCCACAGCTGACCCCTCATCAGGGGAACACAAACAAAATTACACCACAGAACATACAATCATGTCTTGGTAAAGTACCCACAAAACGGGAACAAATTCCATTCTGGTTAGCACAAAAAATAACTCAAATAGAGGCAGTATTTCCTGATACTACACCTACTGAGAAACACAGAATTCTGACTATCTGTCTTCCAATGGGGATCGCACCACATGTGGAGGACTGTGACACTTGGGGCACAGTCTTTGCTTCCATCTATACAAAAACACATGGTGTTCCGTCCATGGCGGTAATACCAGATGTACTAAGACAGATTCAAAATGAATACGGTCCAGAACCTGCTTTAACTCTGCGTATGAAATTACTGAAGGACTTCAAACAGGTTTCGGCTATATTATTAGCCAACATAAAAGGAGAAGCAGCATCTGTGGCGATCCGCCAGAAATTGAAAGAAACAGATATAGCAGAACAACCATTTGAACTGGCTAGAATCATAGAAAAATCCTATGAAGAACTAGGTAGAGATAGTTTGGGTGGGAAACCAGTAAAACCCCAACTAACTGAAAATCCTGAAAAAACATTTATTAAAAATAATCTAAATACTCCAAAAAAGAGTTGGGATGGTAATAAACAATCCACTCCCACGGAAAAACGATTCCAGTCCAGAGGAAGGTCTCCTCAATGGAGAGAAAGATGTCTTGACCGAGGAAACAAGTCTCCCCAGAGGGAGACCTCTGAGAAAAGATACAACCTTAGAAATAGGGATAATTTGAAACAAGCATTGGCATAGCCAATAGGTTTCGCCTTTGGGACCTTATAAGTATTTAGTTATGCAGCACAATATCCTTACTGCATGAACATTAACTGTTGCATGGCTAAACACTTATAAGGTCCCAAAGGCGAGATCTATTGGCTATGCCAATGCTTGTTTAAATATAATAATTGTTAGCCGACAGTATCAATTCCTATCTATGGGGAGAAATATAGACATGCTGCTGCGGTATTGAAAAAAGTGTATTGTGTTAAACACGAACAAGGAAAGAGGGGAGACCACACCGGGACGACAGTGTCCTGCAATAAATTACATGCAGTCTAAAACAACCCAGAGACCCTCCGTGTGTAACCCTTCCCAGGGCAGGGGGCTGAATAAACATACAAATATCTGATGGATTGACTGTGCCAGAAGAGTGCTAAAGAATACTAACTAAACTGAGGCATGTCTCGTACCTATACTTTAGACATGTTAGCAATTACTGTGTATCACTAAAAACGCAGTACTCTGGTCCCTTTATTCTATAGCAATGCATGCTGGTACTTGTAGTCTTGCTTCTAATCAATGGATTGTAGTCCATTCTACAAAAACCACCGGAAGTCACGTTATCCGTAATTACGTATTCAAATTCAGCAGGTGAAGATTTTAGTCTACAGCAAACTGGCTTATTGTTACGATCTACAAAAAATGTATTTACATCCATGTTCATGGTGTAATTAATTAAGCCTGGTGAATTCGTACGACTAGTCTGCCTTTTAATTTTGCATAAACATAACTCGCACTATCGGATGAGATCTATAGTACATTGTCAATGTTCTTTGCATTAACTGTGTAACACTCAAACACACTGCTACAAAGACATGTCGAAGTTTGCAGCTCACTTTCCGCCCACTCCCTAACCCACGGCAGCTACTTCAACATTTACTTCTATTCAGAATATGAAAGCATTTAAAAATGATGATATTGCGGAGTACATGTTCTTTTTACAGAATGTGTGTTCCAAGCCAGGGAGGGCGATCACCGAAGCCTCTGATTTCCAATGATTCTGAGACTGTCCAAGAGACACGCAACCACGCACCATCGGAGCTCTGGTTCATCATTACGTACCAGCCGGCGCAAAATGAGCACATTGGAACAATTAACTGCTAGCATTAACAACTCATCTGATGGAGAAAAAAACAATACCACTTAAGGTTTATTTGGGTATTTTTTATAACTCTGTTGCCTAATGCCCGTTAATTATGTTTCTGATCGCAGTTTCCTTGGTATGCTTATTGCTTTCAGCGAATGCTGTCCTTTACGGTACTCGCATGCTGCAATGGTGAAAGAGAAGGGTGGGGAGGGGGGGGAGCGAGAAACCTGACACAGACAGAAGAAATCCGTGCAGGCGTAATACTTAGAGATTAGGCTGGGGCGGCCGTCGTACTGATTATACTGGTTATAATTAAAATGTTACCTGCAGGGTTAAGGTTGAATTGAGTTGCAACGTTGTTATAAAGGGAAACCCGCGAATGTGCGTAAACAGCTGTTCAAAACAACGAACTAAAGCAGACAGAGAAAGGAGTGCAGGGAAACAAAGAGAATATGCAGCCACTGGATAAGCATGCTTGTGGGGACTGGGAGGAAGGGTGACGAGACGCAGGCCCTGCAGTGAATAATTAGGGGAGGAGAGATGCCAGCCTGAGGCAGAGCGCATGCTGGGGGAAGGAGGCTGGCCTGCCTTTGATGTGGTGATGTCTCGGGAGGGAAGCTGATGCCTTTGATGTGGGGAGGGAGATGCGCGTGCTTGTGTGGTCATGTGGTGACTGACTCACATGCACTGTGAAGAAACGCCAGTGGTTTCACGAGTCGGATCAAGCCCTTGAATTTTCGCCTATTACATTCGCAAGCGAATGATAATAGGCGAAACCTAAAAACCTGATAGATATCAAGATATTGATACACGTCCCTCTCGATCTTTTCAGACTTCCTCGCAGAAATCGGAAAGAAAAGGACGGTCAGAACACAGGGAAGAGCACGTCAAGTCCAAAGACAAGGAACCTGCTCATCAAGTAAAAAATTACAATTTCCAAGAAAGAAGGTAGCCAGTATTAAAATAATTAAACATGCCGAGGATACTGAGGACACAACTGAAAAACGGAGAGTGGGCCCAGACAATGCTAGACAGCGCAGCAGAAGTGACCATAGCTCGCAAGATCCTGATGAATCTTCTGGAGACAGTGGACACGAATGAATACATTCAGGTGGAAACTGTGGATACCAGGGTTAGCAAACCTCATAAAATATACGAGATAACTTCACGTATAGAGGGAGATAAGACCAGGAAAGTAAGAGGTCTCTTTTGGGATAATCTTTCGAAAGGCTATGACATCCTTTTAGCTGAGAAAGACTAGCCACCAGAGTTTGTCAGGGAGTGCCCTCATGGCGAAGAAATGATTATGCCTGCCTTCTCAAATCATATTCCAATTCATAGAAAATATACATATGCAAGAAAAAGGGCAGTAGCCTAAGCTCCTGCATTATACAAAAATCATGTAGGACTCTCCTCCTCATAAAATCCAGTTAAAATGTCAACCCACTGCACAAAGGCAGTACCCAATTAAGCAAGAAGCTAAAAAGCAAGTCAGGGAGATCTTAGATCAACTTGAATACCAAGGGGTGATTGAAACATGCACCTCTCAAATGAACAATCATTTGTTTCCTGTCTCCAAGCCAGACGATTCATATCGTCTAGTTTTGGACTACAGACACCTTAACTCATGTTGCAAAACATTTGCAGTACAAAATTCACACAGTGCAGCACTAATGAATAACATTGTGCGCAAAAAATACAAAACAACATTAGACATCTCTAATGGATTCTTTTGTCAAAACATTGCACCTGAAAGCAGGTATTTGACCGCTTTCTCAATAATGGGGTCACAGAATTTCTGTCGACTCCCACAGGGATTCAAGAATAGCCCAGGATTATTCTCAGCAAGTGTAACAGAGTTACTACAAATATATGATGATGAGGCATTATCTTATGTCGATGACATCTATCTCACAGATGATGACCTGGAGACTCACTTGAAAAGAGTAAACACCATAATACTAGGGTTTGCAGCTGAGGGTTACAAATTCAACTTTAAAAAGTCACGAATTGCCCATCTAACTGTCCTGTTTTTAGGATACGAATTATCAAAAACGCTGAAGAACTTACAATCAATACTAGGTTTCCTGAATTTGGGAAGAACATACATTCTAAATTATGCAGCGAGGGTTAAACCTCTCTATGAATTAATAAAACCTGATTTTAAACCAATTAATTGGAATCAGAAAAACACAGAAATTTTTAGATCATTGCAAACAGACATGTTAGCTAAAACAAAATTGCAAACACGCGAAAACATACGCAACCTTGTAATCCGAATCATCCCAGGAAGATGCGGATTCACGTACCTGACCTCTAATGAGGCGGAAACGGTACCAGTAGCTTACAAATCACATTTGTACACACAAGCTGAAAAGACATTCAGTCTTACGGAAAATATTGTAAATGCGGTTCAAACTGCTGTAGCAAAAGAAAGAGCCCAAGCCCAAGGCAAAATGATAACTGTTTTAACAGCAGAATCAGCCTTTGAGGCATTAACAAGCCCACACAATTTGACTGCTGTGGCATTAGATCCAAAATGGATATAATGGGAAAATTCTCTTGCTGCAGAAGACGTGAAATACTATTTTGACCCGAAAATGAAAAAACTGAAAGATCTAACATATGAAAAAGAATATCCTCTGCCAATCGAAATTCTGCCTCTCGAACAGTACACATATGTAATCTACATGGACAGATTTGCACAACATTACGATGTAGAGAAAAAATCTTACAGTGCTGCGGGCGCGATTGTCAAAGGTCGCTGGCGCTTTGGTAAATTCAGACCAATAGTCACGAAAACTGAATCACTCAGAAAATGCTCTAATCAACGAGCTGAAATAAGATCTTTAAAGATGGCGCTTGAAAATGCTGATCGCGAATTCGCCACACTAATAGTGTGCGATTCGCATTACTGCGTCAAGTCTTACAATAATGACATGCAGAACTGGGTT
Source organism: Lissotriton helveticus (assembly GCF_964261635.1). Taxonomy (NCBI): domain Eukaryota; kingdom Metazoa; phylum Chordata; class Amphibia; order Caudata; family Salamandridae; genus Lissotriton; species Lissotriton helveticus. The sequence goes on along the minus strand of NC_136067.1, from coordinate 685,275,847 downwards.
CAAAACGATTACAAAGATGACACAGGTGCCACAATAAAGCATAAAAGGCTTTGGGAACAGGTAGTTCTTTTGCAGAAAGAACTACCAAAGACTCACGTGATACATACACTGAGTCATCAGCGTGATGGGTTTCACGTTGCAGGGAATTCATTGGCTGACACAGCCACAGCGGAAGCAACTAATCCGGCTTCCGTAGCCACAAAAAAGCGTTCAGAAAAATACATAGACGGGGAAACCATGCTGGCGGTAAAAACATCTTCAAAAGGCGACTGTGCAGCACTACCCGTGAACTATCCACTCAATTATACATACATAATTGATGTAAACTCCGTTCCTTTTGCTCGAATCCCTGGAGTGGGGGATAGAGTAATTCCAAACACTAACAGGAGATTCTTTTTAATAGCAGACGCACACCTGGGATTGGGTCTAAGGCACCAAGAGATCAAGGAATCTCTGAAAGAATTACAATCAGAATACTGGTGGCCAGGGATGAGCCTGCAACATTACAAATTTGCAATGAGCTGTCCAAACTGCAACAGAGATCGCAGTGGCGAACCGACCGGAGTATTGCCAGGACCCTTCTTTTAGAAAGCATAAGGCTATCTATACGCAGAAATCCAATAGGAGAAATGCGTCCCATTTATGTTCAAGACTAGATTCACTTAAAATGTAGACACCAGCACTCGGCTGACGCCAGAACTGTTATAAATGATTTGCAAGTCTTTATCGGCACATACGCAAATGGCATGCTACATTCTGACCAGGGTCCTGCTTTTAGCTCTCGGGCTTATAAGGAGGCCATGACCAGCATGGGCATTGCATTGCGGTACTCTTGTCCCTTCCATCCTGAGGGAAATGCGGTAGTGGAAAGAAAGCAATCTATAACGGCGAGGGTATTAGGTTCAGGTGATGGGTGGGTCCAACATTTAACAAGTGTCCAACGTAGTCTTAATAATCTGCCAAGAAATTCTCTACAAGGTTTCAGTCCGTACAAACTATTGTTCGGGACTAGAATGCATATTCAGGATGTTGATAGTCAGACTTCAGTGGTAGAAGAAAAATGCTTTGATATCAAAGACCGTTTGGCTGTTTTACAGGAATTAAATGAAACAAGACGAAACCTGAGCAACATAAAGTTAAAACAACAGCCAACAGCCACTGAAGAAAAACCACCTGTCCCAGCAAGGCCTGTCTGGATTCCAAAGATTGGGGATCTGGTCAGAGTAAAGATCGCGGTGAAGAAGGAATTTGGGCCTTCTTACAGAAAAGCAGTACCTGTCTTAGCTGTCAGCGGAACAAGATCAGTTGTACTACCGCCCCTTGCTGGTAAAAAGGAGAACCGAGTTGTATCCATCGACCTGGTAAAACCACAATCATGTGGCCAATAATAAGTAGTAGGCCCAGTGGACTCCCAAGAAATAGCAGAGTACCAAAATTTGCTACAATACAAGAGGTTCAAACTGGGAGACTAATCACATTTGATAAACCTGCAGTGAATAAAAAAGGACTATGCAACAATGCCATGGAACTTGTGCCTCTTGAAACCCAAACTGCAACAGTTTGTCAAGAAACACCAGTCTACAACGATGTAGCCTCAGACTATGCTAGTGAAACAAAGAAAAATGCAAAAGCAAATGAAAATGAAAATCCGGAAGCAATTCCAACAATAGACAGAACTGCATCTGGCTACTTCATCAATTTCGATAACTTTTCTGAAGATCCAAGCGAACCGGAAGAAACGCCAGCAATAAAAACTTTTAAAGACAAAGTAACTGAACTCTTTCATCAACTCAAAGAAACCTACCTGATTTCTCCATAGATTGAATTTTGGATTGTGTTAGGTGTACTTTTCCTCCTGCTTTGGCTCATCATGGTTCTTTGTTTGGGAAAATTCATTGAAGGAAAATACAGTACAATGGACACAGCAAGTCAGAACATCAACTTGGTCCTAAAGCCACACAAGTCATCTCACATCGAGAAAAGAGAATTATCATCAGTGAATGTCACAGCCAATCCAATACCCGGTGGGGTAGCATGGGACAAAACGGATTATGAAATCTATGGCCCGGTTGAGCTCTTGAAATATCCACATCAGTTCAAGGTTTCATTAAGTGACTTTGTAAAACCGAGTACATTCTCTGATGATTGGGACTTTGACAGTATTAATGATATGATGTCAGATTTAGTAATGTCAGCAAAATTTACAGAACATGATTACTTGCAGGGTTCATCAAATTATGAAGAAATGTATTGTTATAATCACTTTGCACATCACTATTTGCATAAATCTGCTCAACCTAGAAATGTTTTTAATTATAATCAATGGGAACATTGTGCAACTCCACCTAAAAGCAGTTCGAAATCATTTTACGAGAAATTCCCATACTTCTCAGGGTTTAACACAAGTGATGCAGAAACGTTTTATTTCAAACTGTTAAATAAGACAGGGGTGAAAACAATGCTGACAAATACTAAATTGATCTATTCGGAAACATTTTATGAAAAAATGAATACGTTTGGTTTTGATTTCTGTAAAAACAATATTGAAACAAAAAACATCTGGGGTACCAAAGATTGGCAGGTCCAAGGTTTAGAAGCATTATTTAGGGCCTGCAGGATCCCAGAACAATTAATATTCTTGAATGACACCATTCAACAAACTACCTGTCTTGGCCTAGCCAAAATGAAGGACTTAAATAAACGGTCTATTCCAAAGCCCATACCTGATAGTAATAGCACTACAGACATGGAGATAGACGTACCTCAAATTTTAAACCAAAACAGAACACATCCTGATTGGAAAAAATGGTTGATCTGACCCACAGACACAAATAACTGTCAAGATAGATTCCTGAACAAAATACAGGGGTTAAAAATGACCAGGCCAGACCCTAGATACTCCCAGAGACAACATCCAGGGATAGTTACAACATACAGTGTAGGCAAACTATGCCTTGAGTGGCTACAAAAATCCACACTGGCTGAAATTAAGCAACACTTGACTTTACTTAAAGACGGTGCTGACTTGCGTGATTTCATAATGGGACCACGCAAACAGCGTCAAAAACGTTTCATAGCGGCCGGTATATACGCTGCGTACAACGAAGCTTGGAAAGTAATGCAAATTGAAACAGCAGAAAAAAATACGAGAAATTGATCGTATTAATTTGGAAAAATCACTTTCTGTTGTGGACAATGGGTTAATGACTCTGTCCTCCAGAATATATTCACTGGACAGTATTGTATCATCTGCTATTGATATAATAGAGCAGGACTTACTAATGTTACAACACGGTCAGTCCCAATTACGTTCTATTGTACAGCTTGGCTGGACGTTGCAAAATCTGCGTTCAGGCTACGTACCATGGCGTTTAATCAACACAACGTCTTTATTCTCTATCTTTAACCTTACTGATAAACAAATCAGTTTGGCACAAAAAGGAGCAGACTATACGAATCTGAGCATTGAAAAACTTGAGAGATTACCATTGACAATGTCAGAAAGACCTGTCATTGAATGGATAATACACGGAATAATTACAATTCCGATAACAACTTTCCAATTTAAATACTGCCAAGAGTATATACCAGCGGGCCAGTATGAAAGGTTGGGTAAAGGGTACATCAAGTCAACATGGAAATTACCTTATACACACACATTCTACAGTGAAAAGAAAAAGAATGTATTTCTTAGTAGTAACAAATGTAAAAGATCACTGAGCGGTACACTTCTTTGTGAAGGCATTAACTTGCACGGAGCCTGCAATGGGTATTCAAATAACCTTTCATGTCACCTGCACGGCACTCCTGCAACACAGATAGAGCCATTCTTTAGACAACTTTCTAACGGGAGTTATATTCTAATAACGGGCCACAGCTGTTGTGGCATGGTGCCAGGAAAAGCCTATCTCGTCAGCGTGAGTTCCATGGTCAATTGCTGTATGCAAGTATTGTATCCAAACAGCACTCCAGATACGGAGGCAACAATTTGGCCTTCTTTGAATATCTCTTCCATTCGAATTGATACTTTAAGCAGAATAAAGTCTGTTCTTTTACAGACAACTGTGCCCTTAACGTCATCAAAAGAAACGTATGATCTGCAAGTTGCAAGGACAACGGCAGAGATACATTCCCTTTTATCAACAAATTGCCCTGTGCATTTCGTAGAAATGCTAAGCCAAATCCTAAATATGTCAGATACCAGTGGTATCCCACATGTATTTAAGACAATTTTTTCGGGACTGTTAACACCCTTCGAAACAGTTCTGGGCATTTTTCCTAATTTTGTCCATTCTGTCTTTGGCGGCCAACCACTTCTTTTGGGACTCGTAGCAGGAATGTTATTTTTGATCCTTCTGCTCCGATATGGCAAGCCAAGTCACAGACAAGGCTCCAGCAACGATGGAAGAAACGATCCTAGCAATGCGCTACCGGGACCGCATAACTAAAGTCCTCGGATTAGCCGGGCTAAGAGATCTGAATATGACCTGGTTTCTTTCATTCAGACCTATCTGACAAAATTGCATCTTACCTGTGCTTCGATATATGCTATGCGGAGAAGAATGCGTGTTGGACGTCTGTCTTACACTACCATCAGCAGTACCAATGGATACAGATACTTTACTAAGTCCTGTAACGGCTCATGCATTGTGTTGTCCCCAGCAGCTACCGATTCTGGTGACGTCATTCATTGAGACTTCATCACTACGATTATGTGGCAGTGAAGTACGAGATGAGAGCAGCATCACCCAGGTACGAGCATTGCTGATCCTGACATCGATGATAGCAATCATTCTCACGACTGTACTATTGCGGCATTTTCAAACTTGGTCGAACTTTCACCTGAAGCCGTAGACCAATTTTTTGAGAGTCTGTCTGAAATGATGTTCTCCCCTGAACAGAAAGAATAACATTTTAAGCAACGAGCACACAGCGTTCCCTGAACTCTGAATTCGGCCTTCAGCTTTGATAAACAAAAGCTACTGAAAATATTTGGAACTGTTTTTCCCCTGAAAGCAGAATTATTTTATTTTTTTCCAATTTCAAAATATTTACCTTTTTCTGACACATGTACTCTGCTTAAAGTAGAACTATTCTTAGAGAACAGAGCTTCTATTTTTGGAACTGTAGAGACAATATATTACCTCAGCCTCTAGCACATGTACAAGCATTTGTATTATTATGTGATGGAATGGTCTCGACCTTCTCTTCTGTATTAAGAGCAATTTCATGTGTAATTTACGCAATTCATTCATCTGATAAATATATGCAATCGTTTTTTCTGAATGATAACACTGCTTGAAAAACGTACAGTACCAATAATCATTTTCGTGTATTTACCATATACCATTTCAAATGCAAAGTATGTATTTTGAGGTGGGTTGGAAAACACATGCACTTTTATATGTTTACTATTGCTTAGTTCTAGTAATGATGGACCTTAGATCGTGTAGTGGGTATTGTGTTTCTATCTAGGAACCTAATTCGATATTTCTATTTTATGCCCTTGTCCGGTTATAATAAATAATATCCTTATAAAGGCATAAGAATCATATCCTGCCCATGCAGTCCATATTAAGCAAGGCTACTTCCCCGGACTCCTAGAAAGCACAACGAGTTCTCTGAACAAACCAAACCTCCAGCAACCTGGGAAATCCCCATTGCTTTTGTTTTGATTCGTCCTAGAACTCCTGTGAGCACTGTAAGAACGACCAGTTCTTGGTGACATATTTATTGACGTCTTATGTCCAACCTTACGTCAAACCCGGCACTTTTCAGGTATAAATATACCAACGTTGCCTTAAGTAAACACACGGTGGTTTTGGAGCAGAGCGGCTATCTACTTGCCCGAGAGCCCAGCTGATGTGAGAGCCCACGGACGCCGCCCCTCCCCTTTGACGCACTGAGAGAGACGCTGTCTTTTCTCCTGCCGAGAAATCCAGCTCCGGTGTTTCCAGATACCCTCGCGGGTTACTGGGATATCGAGTCCTGAGAAAGAGATACCAGACCTCCTGCTTTCTATTACCCAGGTACGGAGCTGACTAAACCCTTAAAGAGAATTCTTGATTCAGATTCTTGGCAAAACCAACTTAACTTAAACTGCTACTTACTTACTCCTTCCCACGTATTAGGCTTAGGTCAGGTACACCGGGGTAGGCGTATTTAGAAGCACCAGTTGAGTACGTTAGTCAATGTATATATGTATGTATATCTTTTATCTATTCTAAAGTATCATATGGCTAAGAAACCATATCAATGTTTTACAGTATTATTTCATAGTACTCCTTTTACTGTACGCACTTTACTTTACTATGAGTATTGCAATTGTGGCAATTCATTTCTCTTGCATGAGAAAGAAGACTGCTCAATAAATAACACCTTTTATTGAAAACGCCCGTCTCTCTTTTCTCTGCACTCTGGTGAAACTAAGTATGCACACTTGACTGAGTGAAATAGCTGTCTATTGTTTTCACACGACTCTAGAGATACACTCTTATTCTGAGGGAGCAAAGTTGTCATGTTTTATGGTTGTCAGAAGCTAATCCCTTCTTGTCTATCCAGGGTGCTTAAACTCCTCCTCGTTTATTCGAGAAAGTTTTTAGTGACCTCTGAGCTAGCTGGCAAACCTTAAGTCTAATATAGTCAGTAGAGACCTAGATGACCTTAGTCCTACGTCTACACTGCTGTTTATATTATTCCAATGCGCAGAGCCTATTGGGAATATAGGAACTACACTACAGGGAAGTACATTGCTTCTCACATATTCGTAACAAAACATAGCAATGTGTAGCGCTGGGAGCGGGTGGCGGCGCAGCAGGGATAGGCAATAGTCGTGTTCTGGGTAAGAGGGGTTTTATTGAAGCAAATAACTGGTCGGTACAATTCTTTCTCAAAGAAGGGGGTCTTCTGGGGGACCGGCTTCGGCTTCTCCTCCGGTGACGGACCTTCTCGGTTTTGCGAATCCCTTCCGGTACTCTCGGCGGGGGTTCTTCCTCCTCGGAGTCCGTCACGCCGTGGGGAGTGGCTCTCCAGCCCAGAAGTAAAAGAGAAGACAAGACCTGAGTGAGAGTTCCGTCCAACACAAACAGGAAAGGGAAGGGAGTGAAGGGAGTTCACACCGGTGCTCTTTTTCTACAGTGCCCTAAAGTGAGGGGGGATAGGTGCACAGGGAAAGGGTACCGGGTGGTCAGACGTCCCGTGGGTTTGTACCTAGTGTACTCTTGTTTATTACCCAGCCCCGAATCCGGTCACGCACCTGGCTGAGCCACGCACCTCCCCTGGGTGAGTGGCTGGGCGGCTCACAGGAACGGTGGCCTCCTGGCTTTCTTCCGTCCGATGCAGGCGCCGAGTCTACTCTGGTGACGTAACGGGGTCTCTCGCTTCCACTGTCACGGGGGGGCTCCCTCCGACCTCCTTCCTCCGATGTTTCACTCCTCGCGTCCGCCTCTCGTCCTGCCTCCGATGTTCTTCTCCCTTCGTCCTCAGTTCGTCCTTCCTCCGTCTTCTCCTCTCGCAATTCCGCACACACAACACTCCTTCCCGCCGACCTCCGGGTGAACAAGCACACCTGGTCCTCGGTATGCTCACCTTTTGTCGGGAAACGGTGATAGGCCGGCTCCTCCCACTCCGATTCTGTCCAAGATTTAAAGGGCCACTCCTCGCATTCCTGATCCGTCGCGCTGGCTCCGAGGTCCTGCGATGAGGGAAGAGAGAGAGGGGGGGAGGCACAATCGTTAAGTCAGGCTTCCACTCTGTCCGCCCTCCGCCTTGGGGGTAGCAGGCACCAGGTTTCTGTGGAGACATGACATCCCCCGGAGCCCTCCGGTAGACCCCGTTGCACAATGCAAAGGGGTTGGCACAGTACCATGTGAGGATCATCACATAACAACATACACACAAACGACACAAGTGTGCATTTCAACATCCACATGTAATGGAGCCATTTTTTTCATTTTTTTTTAAACTCAGCAGAAATTGGGATTTTACACTTTACAAACCCTAACAATGCTACACTGGATTCATTGTATTTACTTACTGACAGTGACTTACAAAATCATACATGCTTTACAAAAGTTCTGTTTTGCCTGACATATAAGCGAGCTTTCCACCACACAAACAAAGTTGTTGTTGTGTGATTAAGTAATCTGCCTTAGCAGTGCCTGCATATTGTACGAGGTAGGGCCAGTGTCATAGCTCTTTATTTCCTCTTTGATCCCCGAAGTATCAAGCCAGCTGGTGCTGTGTGTGGCATAGAGAAGAGGAGTCTCACTTTTTTACAAAAGTGATGTGAGAAATTGGGGGCCATATTTATGAAAATGTTTGCATTGCTGTGGGAAATCAGTGATGCAACATTTTTTTAGTTATCCTTGCGACACCATGGATACTCCGTATTTACTGTGCGGTGTTCCATGTCGCAAATATTTACTGATACGTCAGTAATCCTGACATATCTGTAGGCACAAAAATAGTGCATTACTGGAGTGTTTCTGAAACAGAAGCAACTCCGGCAATGTATCATTTCACATGGGGCAAGCCCCTTGTGAAAGGCACTGTGTCACCCCTTACGCCTGCTTCAAGCAGTTGTAAGGATTTGACGCACTGACGCCATAGAAGTGTCGCAGTGAAATCTCATTGATTTTACAGCATCACTTCAACGTGGCTTTCCTGCGTCGGAACACCCACCCTGTATAATGTAGCACAGGGGTTTACAAAGTGGCGCATCTCCCTAGATGCGTCACTTTGTAAATATGGCGCAACATGGCACATTTTTTGCACTGCCGCAGCGTCACAAAAAGTGACGCAATGGCTGCGTAAGAGCCCTGTTCATGACGCAACTTCAGCATAAGGGCCTTATTTATGAGGCCCTTACCCAGCCGATGTGTCACATTTTGATAGCCCTCAATTTCGACTATTCAGGCTAGTATAGCGCCTAAAAGCACAAAGTGCCACTTGCGGTCATGTGGTCATGCTAGACCAGGGAAACTCCACAAGTTCAGGGCCCCCGCGATGGAGCGCATGACCACATACATGATTCTGATTAGCGCTTCAACTCCTCGTCAGGAGTAGCACGTGCTATATAAATAAATTACAGTTGCAAATTAAACACGGCAAGTTGTCAAAGACCTTACCCTACTGGAAAACATTACATTTTCGATCAGTAACTATTACGTTTTTTTCAGCGCGCTCTAACCCATGAAGAAGAATGCAATACGAGGTTAGAATGTGCAGGAAATATTAAACCGTCGGCTGACAACCATTATGCATAAAACGTGCATCAGGTGGCAGGGCGTTTTGTTCGGTGACTCCTGAAGTTAGTTAGTGATATCAAACCTCCCCCCTCATCTCCTCTCCAGAATGAAGCCCTGTAATTTACACTGCTAATCTGAAGCTATATGGGCAAAGAATTAAAACGTGGTAGCCAAGGTGCAGGCTAAAAGAGTTATGCTTTTTCTTTTTTAGTGATTCATGTCTTAAACGTTATGGCCAAGGGCTACGTTATCGAATTAAGTGAAAAACATTTTTAAATGATTAATTCCCTTTACTTAACCGCAAGGCACAGAAATGTGAACAGAAAACACCAGCCGTCTGTTGGATTGTTAGAAAAGCACATTATGAAGAGATTTATCACTCGTTTACCCAACCGCCTTCTAATGTTGCTTGTACAGAAAAATAGAAAACAATGTGCAAACTGTGATCCTTTACTTTTATGCGACATCACGAGGAGCAGTTCTCTCGCTTTAGAGCTCTGCTGCAAGCAGGAAACACTTTCAAACCTTGTGTTCCCTCAGGGTTAGGGCACCAAGAGCAGCTCTGGATCTGTGGGTGCACCCGCGAGAACCCCTTCTCTTAGCCTCCCCGTGAATGGGCGGGGCAAACACGGCCTGCAGCAGAGAAGGAACCAAAACACACCTCAGGCGGGAGTGACTGAGGGTCCCAGATGCGGGATAAGGAATAGAACAAACACAGCCCCGCCCGCACCAGGGAACTAATAACGCGCCTTCACAAAGTAAGTGAAAACAATTTAGAAAATGAAGGCGCTACTGGGGAAAAGGGACACCCATGAAAACAAAACACATTGTTATTATTGTTTGCCATTATCCCAGCTCAGGATTATCCTGGACGTCGTGTCTGTCCCTCTGTCAGGGAGGATAAACGCTGCTCCCTCACGGGCTCTGGCTATGAGCGCGCCTTTGAGGAGCCTTTTCCATGGATAGATGATTATGTTAATCCTCGAAAGCAGAGTGAAAGCAGGAATAAAAACATTAAACACACCACGCTCTGCAGCCACTGCCACATGTTTGGTCAGCCTCCAGTTCTCTCGATTCTCACACCTGGGAAGCTTATTGAAACGCTCTTTTGCAAACCTCTGGTTCGAGCGTTGCTCGATTTTTTCTCCAGCATTACCTGACATTAGGTGGACACTGCGATGAGCTTTACTCTTACCAATCGGAAGGACGGTGACATATATCCCCTTCCTCCCACGTTCACTGACAGTACACATAGTAACACATACTGGAAAAACCTGTACGCCTCAGATTCATTTGTATTGAAAGTGTATTGCTCTTTCAAAGTCAAAGCCGGCTTTATCCGATTATAAAAAATCATAACAGCACATAGAAATATATATATCAAACCTTGAATTCATTATATCATAAATAGCCACAATGAGGGCAAATAAAACACACATTTTAAAAGGTAGTATAAGACATCATGAAATCTGACAAAGAGAGTGATACCAATGTTAGTAGCACAAATAATCATATTCATACACCAGTTTGTCATACGGGGTAAGGGTCATGCATATTTGTATGGCACTACTAATAAAAAAGACCACCAGCATGACAAATATAATCGGTCTCGAAGCTACGTAAGAAATCATAGGCTTCCTGGAGCGTTTTAAAATTCCTCAAAAGAAGAGCAGGGGCGTAAAAAACGTTATTTATTTTTTATTTATAAAGTTTTGTACAGCGTAAACATGACCCTTACGGGTATCAGATCGCTTCACAATTTTGGGTGAGAGGGATACAGTATTGGGAAGAAAAATGTGTTTGTTACATAATTATACAAGAAGTGTGCAAGGCTCCTGTAAGTGTCGGAACTCTTCACATAAGGTTAGGGCGGAAACAGCAATGGGTGAGGAACATATGTTTGTACAATGCGTGCTAAACAATGGTTTTCCCAGGTATATAATCATGTCCAAAGTTAATCAAGAAGACCGAATAGAGGGTGGTAATGTAGTCTACTAGTCGAGGCCTATTCAGGAAGGAACTTGAGCATTAGGATTTTTTTTTACTTCTTTTTACGTCTCGCGATCCGTCAATACGCATGCGCATTGAGCGGAGCGAGACTATAGGGGCTTAAACAGACTTTAACTAACTGGCGATTTGATGCTGTGCCCGTGCGCTTTTAGGTCATTGCGCAAGCGCATTGACCTAAAATGCGCGTGCACAGCATCAAATCGCCAGCCATCTGTTCCCCAGCAGCTCTTCCCGCTCCGCCCCACAAGCTTCCCCCAGCGTGCGCTCTGCCTGAGCCGCACTCTTCCCACACCTTTGAAGTGAAGCTCAGCTTCACTTCAAAGGCCCCTGCTGCTTCACACTATTCACTCTCCCTCATCGCCGCTCTCCCCGCTCCGCCCCCTGCTGCGGCCGTGTCGCATTTCTCCTTCCCCCTCCCCACAGCAATGCCCTCCGTCTCATTTTTAATTGCACGCTTTCACTTTTAACAATAGCGGCCGTCTCCATACCACCCAGTCCCGCCCTCCAAAGCTTCCATGTTGCTTCCGTACTATAGCGTTAACCAGGGCTTTAAGTGGGCCGGGTCTCAAGGGGTCTGAGCACCGGCAGTTTTTTTCAGGGGGCCTCGAAACGGGTCTCTATCGGGCTCTGTTTCTGAGCCCTGGCACAGGCCGTCCGTTTTTTTTTTTCAAGACTGCAGTGACAGCTGTCACTGCAGTCTGGAAAAAAGTGCCAGGGTGCTAGAGCCCGATAGAGACCCGTTTCGAGAAAGCAAGCACATCGATGTGCTCGTGCTCACACTGCTCACTTCTGAACTAGTGGAGAAGTTACAACATGAAGTTATGCAAGGTGAGCGTTGTAGGGGAAGGGAAATCCTTAAAGAGAGTCATTTTCTCTCTGGATTTCCTTTCACTTTTTTAAAACTGCAGGAGCAGCAACATTGAGTTAGGGTCACCAGGGCTTTAAGTGGAAGATTTTTCAATATTATATGTAACAAGTCATAGTTGCAACTTATTTATCTTATGCAACTAATAACCATTGACAAAGCCAATAGTCCTGACTTGTTGTAGGTATGATGTTACTTGTTGTCTCATATATCTGGATGCAATGAGAGAAAAAGCAAAATACATGTTGGGCGGCACACTATGCTAAGCACAGATTATGAACATAAATGTTTTAAAGCCACGCCCCTAATTACACTGGCCACGCCCCTTTGAGAGACCCCCCCAGTTTTTTTCATCCCACTTAAAGCCCTGGCGTTAACTGAGCAATACTTGTTTTCATTCTGCGTTCTCATCTGCCCCCTTACATCCCCTGTACTCATACCGCTCCTTGCCCTGTTTTTGTTATCACTCCTGTGTGCTCATTTGCCACTAATTGCCGCTCTACATCCCTCTGTTCTAAGCCCTCTCCTTACCCGTGTTCCACTCCTATGTGCACACATCTGCCGCCCCAGCATCCTTCTGTTCTTATCCCCTCCTTGCCCTGTATTATAATCACTCCTTCCTGTGTTCTACTCTGAGCTCATCTGCCCACCTGTAGTCATCCCTCTTTTTGCCCTGTGTTTTCTTCACCCCTTCCTGTCCCCTGTGTTACACTCTGTGTTTTCATCTGCACCTCATCAACTCCCCTCTGTTCTCCTTTCCTGGTGTTTTTATCACCCTTTGTTGCCCCATGTGTTCCACTTCTCTTTGCACACATCTGCCACCCTCGGTTTTCGCCCTCTGTCCGGTGTTTTCATCACCACTTCCTGTCCCATGTTTTCCACTCTTTGTGATCTTCTGCCACTACTCGCTACACCCCCCGCCCCGTTCTCATCCCTGTCCTTGCCCTGTGTTATCATCAGCCCTCTCCTTGTCCTGCGTTTTTGTCACTCCTTCCCTCGGATTTCACTCCTCTCCTTTTCCTGTATTTTCATAACCCCTTCTTGTCCCGTGTGCTCATCTGCCGCTCTAGTCATCCTTTTTTTTTTTTTTTGAGACAGTTTTATATAGCGCGAACTTGAACCGAACCGAATCAGTTATCAGAGCGCTTTACATAGCACCAGTTACGTTACATGAGGACACACTTTCATTTTTTAGGCACGGGGAGATTAAGTGATTTGCCCAGAATCACAGGGGGTTTTTGGCGTCGTTACCGAGACTCGAACCAAGTTCCCCAGGTCCGAGGTCGAGCGCCTTAGCCGTTAGGCCAGCCCCTCTCCCCATCTATCCTTCTTCTTGTTCTTGTTTTCATCACCCCTTCTTGTCCCGTTTTCCACTTTGTGTGCTTGTCTACCACTCCTCGCTGCCCCTGCACCCCTTTGTTATCAATCCTCTCCTTGCCATGTATTTTCATCACCCCTTCCTGCCTTCCTGTGCCCCTGCACCCCTCTGTTCTCATTCCTCTCCTTGCCATGTATTTTCATCACCCCTTCCTGACCAGTTTTCCACTCTGTGTGTTAGACTACCTATCCAAACGTCGTAGGCAGCACCTCTCCGAGACCTACTCCATTAATTATTACCTCTACTATCTTCTTATGCACTCAGTCACTCACCTCAGAGCACTTGTCAATAACAGATCTTGCACTATCCTCGGACATTGCATATTGCTCAGAGAAATTAGCTGGTACCTCCACATCCAACAAGCATTAAAAACACAATAGGTTTCGTCTTTCATTAAGTTAAAGTAATTTGCTTTGCTATACAATACCATTAGCAAGGCAAATGGCTTTAACTTAATCAAAGGCGAGACCTATTGCATTTTCAATGCTTGTTTGAAGGAAGCGGTCAAGGAGATTGTACAGATTTCTGGAGGATGAGAGTTCAAAATCTTTGGGGCAATGCCAGAGAAGGCTCTGTTACTCAATCTCTATTTTGGAAAAGCTGTGGTTTCAGGAGCATTGTATTTGCACTTCATGATGCTCTGCATCCCCCTCATAGTTCAAGTTTTTGAGCCAGATAGAAGGAGGTCTTGAAGTGAAGGGCTTTGTGCATCATGCAGGCAATTTTTAGGTGAATTCTGGCCTCGTATGGTAACCAGTTTAGGGATTTTAGGGCTGGGGAAATGTGTTATTTTCTTTTTGTTCCAGTAATCAGTCTAGCTGCGGCATTAATGGAAGCCCTTAGCAGGGCTAGGTTCAGTTTAGGGGAGACCACATAGCGTGGAACTGCCGTAGTCTAGTCTTGGCAAAACTAAAGCTTGTACCGCTAATTTGAAATCTTTCAGTGGAAGAAATGGTTTGAGATTCCTTAGTATACTCAACTGTTGTTTAACTCCCTTGGTTGCATTGCTGATATGGTTCTACATATTCAAGTACAAGTCTAGTGTGATTCCGTGCGATTTAGCTGACTCAATAATGTGGGGGGAACAGTTGAAGGCTGTGAGGTGTTTCATCCAAAGGTCAGTCTTGGGAATGTGATTAGGAGGAGCGATGAGAAGGAATTCAGTTTTGGATGTGTTGAGCATGAGGTAGTTGTCCGTCAGCCAGTTTTGAGTGTTCATCAGGATTGAGTTGAGTGCGATGATATCTTCTGGGTAGGTGATTTTCAGATAGAGTTGTGTGTCATCCGCATACATATGAAAAAGGATGTTTGCGGAGTTCAAGGTATTTGCTAATGGTTCCAAGAATAAATTGAACAGTATGGGTGATAGGGCAGACCCCTGTGGAACCCCCATAGTTACAGTACGGCATTGGGAAAGAGAGTGATTCATCTTTATTCTTTGGGATCTGTTTTGATGGAAGGAAGTGAACTACTACAATACTGACCTGGAAAGGTCCATCCTGTGCTCCAGAGTAGATAGTAGTTTGATGTGGTTCATAGTGTCAAGGCAGAAGATAAGTCGAGGAGGATCAATAAGCAAGATTCATTATGGTCTAGGAATTTTAAGATGTTATCTGTGATGTGCGTGAGTGCCGATTCGGTGCTTTGTCCTTTCCTGAAGCCAGCTTGATGATAATCCAACAGTTGGAATTTCTCTATGTGTGAGCAGATTTGAATTAGCATTAGTTTTGTCAGTGTGGGGATGTTGGAAATGGGGAGGAAGTTGTTCAAATCAGAAATGTCTGTGTTAGGTTTTTTTAGGCTAGGGGAGACCTGTGCAGCTTTTAGACATTCGGGGATCGTGCCTTGCACTAGTGAAGCATTGACGATCTTAGGTCATAAGGGGAGGATGGAGGCTTTTATTTCCTTGAAGATGGAAGGTGGAAGAGGGTCACTGAAGTGGTTAGATGAATTGATTACAGGGAGGGTGTTGCAAATGTCACTTTCATTGAGGTGAGTAAAGGTGTGCCAGGATACATTGTTTTTGAGGCATTAACTAGGGGGGATGAGTGGCTCTTGGTGGGTAGGTGGGGCCGTGGTTTTATATATTGGGAGAAGGGCCCTCTTTGATTCAATGTCTAAATTGATGCTGTTAGTTTTCTGGGAGAAGAAGGCGGCTAAATTATCAAACGTAGGAGAGCCGTCACCAAGGTCATGGCAGTTGGTTGCCTTGACCGATTGTTGTTTAATGAGTTCATATAGTTTAATAAATAATTTTACAATAAAAACCACAGAATAATATAAACTGCAATGAGGATTGGGCTGGTGTTCCTTCACAAGGACGTCCATGGAGTTTATTAGACCATGCGTCTCTTTTTGGGATTGCTACCAAACGATATGCAATGCCTAAACGGAACCTGGTAAGATAAAATCTTTTCTTTACATCTTTAAAAGTCTATTTACATATATTAGCCAGGGGACTTTTTTATAGTGATCGAGGGCCATAACATCATTTATTACATCTCTAGTAAACTTCATACCAGGTTTTCCTCAGATGTTATGCCATCCAGTAATTACAGACAAATCAATTTTATCCCCCCACATATAGTGTATCTAATTCCAGCCATGGCCGGAAGTAGGTGTAACTGCAGGGCGGTGACGTGGGGAGGGGAGGGGCAGGTGGGGGGTAGTAATGTATGGATTACGGACTTTAACAGGACTTTAACAGGTAAGTAAACATTTAAATAAATAAAACGAATTTCGTTGCGCGCACTGCATCACATTTGGTAATGCAGTGCACACAATGAAATTCGTTTTATTTATTTATATGTTTACTTACCTGTTAAAGTCCGTAATCCATACATTACTACCCCCCACCCTGCCCCTCCCCCTCCCCACGTCACAGCCCTGCAGTTACACCTACTACCGGCCGTGATTGTCTAATTCCCTGTGAGTAATTTGAATCAAGGTTGAGCAGGGTGCTGCAAGAAGTCAGCCTAGAAATATATTATCTTGTGTTTGCAGGTTATTATGTTCCCTCTCCCACCAACGAATTGCTCCATATACATTTGCTTCGATAAAGAAGTAACATCTCTCTAATGGGTTTGTTGCCAACTTTGAAAGTGTATTGATTTTTGTATGTCTGGTGCGAATTGGTCAGTGGGCAAATGGCTGAGTGCATGGATTGAAGAATGCGTGAGTGGGTGTAAGAAATAATGGATGAGTAAATGACCAGGCAGAGGAATGAGTGCAACTTGCACCAACTTCCTCCTGTAACTTCCTCCTCCTTCACAGAGCATTGCCAAGCAATGCAGCATTCCCAGACACATTTCTAGGCACAGTGTCAAACCTTATAACACTACACTCCAAACCTATGCATTCTTGGTGACCTAAACATTTGGTGAGACAAACCCAATATGCCCCATCTAAAAACTTTCATCACTGGCCTAGGCACATTGAACCTACATCAGATCGTACACAAACCCACACACATTGATGGACACATCCTAGATGTCATTTTTACAAAGCCAGAGCTAGTTACTTTTCAAATGATTACACCAGTCACATGGTCAGCCCACCATTTGGTAGCCTTTCAACATAAAACACCACAAGTCGACAAACCTAAGACCATCTTACTTGCATCCTCCTATCAACCATGGAATAAACTCAATTGTGAATACTTAGAAACCCAACTAACATCCAGCACAGCTCTAAAAACAATTAATTCAGTTAAAAAAGTATGAATGGCTACAGGATGTTTTTGATATTCTAAAGCCACTAAGAACAACAAAACAGGACAAACGAAAATAAGCACCTTGGAGGAATACCAAACTAAAAAAGATGAAAGAACAAATTAGAAATCTGACAATCTTTGCCTACAACACACCAGTAAGAAAAATCATCAAAATTATTTAACTATGGGAATCTTTCCAGAAGACCTAAACACAGCATACATATGCCCATCATTAAAGAAACCCGAGCCCATATAACCCCAACAACTACAGACCAATTAAAAAAGTACCTTTCCTGGGCAAACTGACAGAAAGTGCATTAGTCACCCAAATGTCACAATTCACTGAATATAACTCCATACTTTCAGACTACCAAACAGGATTCCTCCCAGGAAGGGACACAGAATCTGATCTCATCGCCATCTGAGATTACCATAAAAACGGGGTTACTGCACTACTTCTCTTGGACCTCTCACATGCATTTGACAAAGTTGACCATGACAATCTATTACAAAGACCATTTCCATAGAAATCGATTTTTTCTCAACTTACTGTAAACGTTTATTGCTTGAGCCTATGCTTCCCATGAGATGGAACTTGACAAATATTAACATCTCCTTAAAGTCATGCAGGCCCCCAGTTCCAATTTTCTAATAAAACATTGTCCCACAATGTGGGTTAACATTTATTGATGTATTGTTCACAATGTGATTTAATGAGGCAAAATGACACCAGGCAGGGTTTGTACAGCCATTGAACTAAACTATAAAAAGGGATATAAAAATAACCCAGATTTCTACAGGCTAATGTTTCTGTTTGGACAAAGTGGCCTGCTAGGTGGAATTGTTAAAGAATGCAGGGTTTATTACACTTGAGCAAGCTGGCTGAGTATGCATCGGATCTTCTCACTGCATTCCTTTGGGTGGAGTTCAGTGATAGAGGGAAAGTTGCATTCTTGTGTCTTTGACTGCTGCACAATGTTTGATGTAGTGGATATTAGGGCCTTCATTCATGGCAATTTGCTGAAGGGCAGCGCAGCGCAGCAAGTCAGCTTGCGGTGCTGCCCTATGCCAAAGGCAAAGGGCAGGAAGGCACCATATTTATGCAATACTGTACAATCCTCTTCTTTTCCCATGCACTGGGGCTGTTTCGGCAGCCTAGCACCAATGCAGTAACCCTTGCACTATAGTGCATGGTGCAAGGATGCCTGTGTTGTCGTCAAAATTGTTGTTGTGCAGGAAGGTGCACATTCCTGCACAGAAAGAATCCTGAGGAGTTTTCCTCTTTCTATGTGTACTACAAAATGCAGCACACATAGAAAGAGGAAAAAATGAGGAGAAATACCATTATTTCTCCGGAGTAAGGTTTTGGTGCTTTCCTAGGTTTACATGCTTTTGTTAATGCGGGGGAAGAGTCAAAACCCATTGGTGTTGCGTGGGAAAGCCCACCACAACACCATGGGTGGCCTCCCGAGCTCAGAGTAAAGCCACTAAGCAATTTGTGCTACCTTGCATTACTCCATACCTATGAGGCTATTTAAAGCCACACAAAATGGCTTTGTGTGGACTCATAGATATAATTTTGTCATTTACACTGCGGGAGGGTCACAAAAAGGGGGCACAAATGCAGGGGGCTCGCAAATATGCCCCTAGGTTTGCAGTGTAAGCTTGAGGCTGTGGAAGTTTCTCCTATTTTGCCTCTTTTCTCAAAACACATCATTCATTGGCCTAGGCCAGAACCAGAGCCCAACTTAGTAGCACTGACCACCACACTAGTATGATCTTATTTGTCATATATTAAAGCAGCCTTGTGCCTTAAATCTGAAAACAGAGCTGCTGAATTTATTTCGCTACTTTTTAGACGCCAGTGAAATTACAGGAAGGTCAGGCAGGCAGAAAACTATCCTCTAATACGCATGAACTAAAGGCCACTTTTTTTTTGCTATATCTTGATCACCGTGTCTATGCCTAGATACCCACAAATAGATTGAAGCAATTCCATAAATACGCATACCTATTGCAAATTAATTTTTATGAAAAATAGATTTCCAGTAACAATGACAGAGCGTTCTACATTATTACAGAATGCTAAGCAGATTGACAAACTGATTTAACTCATGACACCTGATGCAGAAAAGTTGTTTGACAAGACATCCTGTTTTCTCTGTGAATAACATTAAAGTTCAATGATGTTCTGACCTTAATGATGATTACCTTGTACAGTCCGCGACACAACTCCAGCACTGCGCCAACCTTATGCCGACAGATGCGACATGCATCTGTTTACCCTTGCGCCATGATGCGCCACATTGTAAATGCGATGCATCTGCGGTGACGCAAGGGTAAACTTGCGTCACGCATCTTTCCTGGCGCTTCCCTGCTGATTTGCAGGGATGCGCCAGGAAACGTAAATCTACCGCTAAATATTTTAGGTAAGCACAGAACGAGTACACATCTGATATGTCTCTTTGCAAGTCTGTGCCTGTGGGTTTAGAAAAAGTATATCCAGGCCTATTGTAAAACCAAACCTGGAAATTTAACTCATGTCGAAGAGAAACGAGAAAAGCACATTTTTTATGGAATGAATGAGAGCGCCATGGTAGCAGAAGGGAGGGAGAGTTACAAGGCACTAGACTGTGAAAACGTGTCTGGAGACATCTAATCAGAGCGGGTTCTTATCAAACAGATAGTAGGAAAACAAATCATGTCACCTTATCATGCAGGAAATCTGAACCACTGAGGAGAGATAACCATCCAGGGCCAAAGACAACATTCAAAAGCTGCAAGAATGTGAAAATGAAGAAAGAAAAATAAAACAATGTTGTAGTACAGCCAATTGACCTGGAAATAACCAGCGTCAACAAGAAATAAAAGTAGAATCCAAAATACATTATTTAAAAATAGCTGCAAAATAACTTTGCTTTCATTTGAATTCAGCAAAAACATTGCATTTTGAGCCACGCGATGGATAAAAACATTCTGTGAAATCAGAAGACTCGATCTATTCGTCTTTAACAGAAAGGCGAACCAAGCTTGATTCGACCGACTTCACCTCCATTTCTTGACCACCAACTCCCACAATTACATTTGAAGCCATGTGAGCACGCTATAAAAAGGCTGCTGCCAGCACCCTTTCTCCTTATACACAGTTCCGTAAAAAGTTTGAAATGAAAAAGTAGGACTAGGAGCAGCAATACATATCCAGTCTGGTATTCTAATATTTCCCTGTAAATGTATTCAGATAGATTTGAGGTGTTATTACTTTTATTTCAGCCCCTCTGCGTCTCTGTGCCCCCTTTGTTTCTACACTGAGAGGTGGAGGCCCGTTTAACCTTCTATTGCGTGCATCTCTCAGAGGCCCCATTAGAGGTCACAGGGGTCACTTCCTTCTGATCGTGGGTGTTTCAATCTTTGACATACTAGGCTGTGACAATCTTCCAATGTGAGCCTCACCACATGCTGCCAGAAAACATAGGCTGATACCTGCACACTATGCCACACCCCAGAGGGTGAAGAATGACATGCTGTTCCGTGCAAGAAGGCGTGCATGAGCAGTGCTCATGTAAAGCACTTGGATACCTTCGGGTCGAGTTCCGCTATATAAAACTGTAAAAAAAAAAAACAAACTCGGAAACCACTTACACATTGAGAAGCAATCACTGGCACACAATCCGAACATAACATAGCAATCCAATGAAAACAATGCCCTCGATGGAAGAATGCCAGATGGTACAAGCATCAAATTCTTGAACGACCAAGTAGTTCATGTACTTAAAAACTTGAAGTAGGGCCTTCTCTGCTGGAACCAGAAATAGCCTGTAAATTGTGGTTAATTTCAGGTGTGTCACATTTGATGAGGTGCCAAGCCAATGGGTCTATGATTGCAACAAGGATACCTAAAGACATCAAAACAAGAGGCATGGAAGTGGAGGAAAGAATCTGGGTATAAACTAAGAGTAAGCCAATGAAGTGTCACTGGTGGGTGTAGTAAGCACCACACACGGAATTAACCTTGTGTAACTCTGCTTTATTTATGATAACGTCTACAAGGATGTCACAGCCCCAGCAGCTCATCTCCAACTCCCTCCACAGGGTTCGATCCGTCTTTATTTACAAAGAATCACCACATTAAGAATTCTGCTTGAACGTTCTACTTAAGGGAACTTAACCCCAATACTACACATACATTTTCCTTGAAACAAAAAAATAAAACTGAAACAAAAAAACGAAAGAAAACTTACCACAACTAAGGTACGCCCACTATTCCCTTTTTTCTAAAACAAATGCTTTATGCATGATCATAGTTTTCCACATTCTTCAGTTTCCTAATAATTCTTCCAAATTTACTGGTTTTACTACTGAAAGTCGCTGCATTCTCTGATCTCTCCTCACACACATCTTGCATGTCATCGTCTCCTGATTCCAACTCCAAAGCACTTTCTGAGCCACAATGTCATCCACCTCCCTTTGCACAT
The DNA here is from genome assembly GCF_964261635.1 of Lissotriton helveticus. NCBI lineage: Eukaryota > Metazoa > Chordata > Amphibia > Caudata > Salamandridae > Lissotriton > Lissotriton helveticus. Next base: position 685,254,162 of record NC_136067.1, on the reverse strand, counting down.
TCTCCTGTTCCACTTCCAACGACCAGTACAACCCTTGTTTACTTTCAACCTCTTTACGACCATCATCTCTCTGATCCTTGCACTATCTTGCAAGGGCCAAGCAACTTGTGACAAATATTACCATCGCCCAACTCCACAGTATTTCTCATTACTCTTACTACTTCTTCGGGCTCGCAAAATCTACACTCGCCTTTCCATACCTTCCTTCCTGACTTCACTCTCACCCATTGACCTTTTACAAATGCAACTGTTTGATTTTACACTTGGTATCAAAATACTCTTAATATTTTTTCTGTCAAGCCAAAATGCATCTTCTAAGACTCTCAGGGGGATATTACCAACAACTAGCGATAATTATCGCTATGTTGGCTTTGCGGCTATAATTTTATCGCCGTGTAGCGACGATTTTGATCGCTTAGGAGCCTTGATATTATCAAGGTTTATCTCCTAAGTGATAAAAATCGGCCGAAATGCATGAATATCGCTGAAAAGTCAGCGATATTCATGCATTACCGAGCAAATGCTCTTAGCCATGTTATCCACTTCCCATTGGATAACATGGCTAAGAACTGCTCAGGGCAGGTGTTAGCTTTTGGAGATATTCGCGCGTAGCGCAAATATCTCCAAAAGTTGGTAATAGGAGATAGCGATGTTAGCGACTGTTTCCAGTCGCTAACATCTTGACACACCCACTTTGCATGTCATTAGTGATAAATTTCTCTGACATGCAAAGCGGGGCCCAAGATGGTCACTATCTCCTACTAGCTGTCGCTAACTGGTGTTAGCAACAGCTAGGTAATAGGGAGATAATTTTATCTCCGCTTTCTTGGCTTTTAAAGCCAAAAAAGTGGAGATAAATCCCTTGATACTATGCCCCTGAATGTCTCAATCCACCTTCTTACTTCTCTCCATTCGTCCAGGATTTACCTTAGAGTGAGGTACACATCCTCTTATCCATACAAACGGACTCTGACCCACTGTCTCATGCAGTGTCATTCTGTATGTCCATACCATTCTCTTCAATTCTAACTCCCAATTCTTTTTTCCTTTATTTGCCAATTGTATAATACTTTTCACCACTCCATTTGCCCTTTCCACTACAGCAATTCCCCTGGGATAATATAGTGCTGATAACTTCTGAACTATACCTGCAAACTTTACTAAAGGTTTCACCTCCTCCGACCAGAACTGCACTCCGTTAGTAGTCAATATAGACGCCGGAAAATATCTTCTTTTAAAAGACTTCCTCCAGGAACTTAATGGCCTTATTAGTGTCTACTTTACTCACCACTTCCAACTCAATCCACCTGGAAAACAAATCAACCAAGGCAATAATATACTTAGATGTTCCATCAGACCACGCTACAGGCCACATAATATCTAGAGGTCTGTCCTCCTAGGGTAATGTAGGGCATCCCAAAGAAGATAACGGGGGATTCAGGGTCTTCTGAGATTTGTCTGCATTCTCACAATGCATGCATGTTCTGAAAAACCTCTCAATTTTCAAATCCATCCTCGGCCACCAATAAAACCTCTTTATATTGTGTCTTGTATGCATAATTCCAAGATGTCTTTCATGATCAATAGGAATAATTTGTCCTCTCAGTGTAGTAGGTGGAATAATTTTCTCCCCTACATATCAATTCATCATTTACACTCAATTTGTCACACACTTCCCAAAAGCCTTCATTTCTCCATCACATTTATTCCTATGCATGTTTCCCCAACTACTCACAATTTTATCTTTCACCATTTTTAATGCTTCATCTGTACTGTATGCTTCTATCCAGTCTTTTTTGTACGCTGTTTGTTTCCTCATTGTAAACAGAAGGAGATGATGGAAGGAAGGCTGAAACTTTTCAGAGACTCACCCACAGCCCTGGGTTGAATCCATCACCCTTCTTTTGCTCACATCGCCACCCCAGTTCAGACCCAGCCATATGCAAATCAGTCTTGGCCCGGTTCTTCATGGGAACAGTCCAGCCCGAACTGCCAAGCCAGGTATTCCCTGGACCGGAAACAAGCATCCTGGGACCAGTTTTGGGGTAACACCCCTCATCAGCCAGGCTAGCTTTAATTCAGTGGTAAAGTGAGCAAGGAACCTATGTCTGGGAATACCATGACAACTTAGGGCAAACAATGCAAACACAATGAGATGATGGATGTAGCACTGAAACTTTTCAGACACTCACCCCCAGTCACAGATCTGGGTTGAATCCATCATCATTCTTTAGCTCACTTCGCCATCCTAGTTCAGACCCTGCCATATGCAAGTAAGTCTCGACCCTGTTACTCATGGGAACAGTCCAGCCCGAACTGCCAAGCCAGGTCTTCCCTGAACGGGAAACACGCATCCTGTGACTGGTTTCTGGGTAACACCCCTCATCAATCTGCCTAGCTTGAATCGGGTGGCAAAGGGTGCAAATTACCCACGCCTGGACATACCCTGCCAACTTAAGGCAAACAAAGCAAACACAAGGAGATGGTGGACGGAGTGCTGAAACTTTTCAGACACACCCCCAGTCACAGATCTGGGTTGAATCCATCATCATTCTTTAGCTCACCTCGCCATTTCAGTTCAGACCCAGCCATATGTAAATCAGTCTTGATCCTGTTACTCATAGGAACAGTCCAGCCCGAACTGCCAAGGCAGGTTTCCCTCGAACGGAAACAAGCATCATGTGACCGGTTTGTGATAACACCCCTCATCAGCCAGGCTAGATGAAATCCAGTGGCAAAGTGAGCAAGGGACCCAAGTCTGGGCATACCCTTCCAACTTAGTTGCTAACAAAGCGAACACAAGGAGATGATGGAAGGACCGCTAAAACTTTTCAGAAACTCACCCCTAGTCAAAGATTTGGGTTGAATCCATCATTATTCTTTAGCTAACTTCGCCACCCCAGTTCAGACCCAGCCATATGCAAATCAGTCTTGACCCTGTTCATCACGGAAACTGTCCAGCCTGAACTGCCAAGCCAGGTCTTCCCTGGACCGTAAGCAGACATCCTGGGACACCCCTTATCAGTCAGGCTAGCTTGAATCCAGTGGCAAAGGGAGCAAGGGACCCCCATCTGGGCACACCCTGCCAACTTATGGCGAACAAAGCAAACACAAGGAGATGATGGACGGAGTGCTCAAACTTTTCAGACACTCACCCCCAGCCACCAGATTCAAGCTAGCCTGGCTGATGAGGGGTGTTACCCCAAAACCGGTCCCGGGATGCTTGTTTCTGGTGCATGGAGGACCTGGCCTGGCAGTTCGGGCTGGACTGTTGGGTCAAGACTGATTTGCATATGGTTGGGTCTAAACTGGAATAGCACGCTGTGCTAAAAAACAATGGATTTAACCCAGATCTGTCATAGTCATAGTAGCTTGTTGACTTCACATATCACCCGAGGGTCTCAAAGTGCCGGCCTAAACTCTGGAGTGGGAAGGAAAGAGAGCAGAAGGAGCCAGCAGGGAGAAGGAGAGATCAGAACAGCCATGTTTTTAGATTTTTACAAAATTGTCTGTGGTTGGTTTCCATACGTAGCTGCAAAGGGAGCGAATGCCACAGAGTAGGGGCAAGGTATGAAAAGGTTCTGCCGCAGTTCCGTGTGGTGTGAATCTTAAAGGGGGTGAGAAGATATTTGGTTGAGGACCTGAGTGTTCTGGAAGGTTAATACTACATGAGTTTTTTGGCAAGATAGTATGGTCCGCCATAGATGGTTTTGTGGACTAGGCAATCGATCTTAAAATGGATGTGTTTCCTGATGAGAAGCCTGTTGAGAGTTCTCAGACTTAGTGCCTACAGGGACCGTGAAGGTAGATTTAATACAAGTCTGTCAGCTGTGTTTTGTAGCACCTGGAGTTTGGTAGGAAGATATGTGACTAGGGGTGAATGTTTGATTAATTCAACATTCTGTCTATCATCTGATATTTTTGCATTTGTCGCCCTAAGTGTTGGGTTCATCAGACTGAAAAGCCACTGACCTTCTGAGTCATCCATCAGGTATGATGGAGAGATGCCAGGTCCTCAATTCCCCTCTACGCTATCACACAAGGAATTCTTTTATAAATCACTACCCTGATATGAAGCACACCAAGAAAAAGGGGAATGGGAGAAAATAATAAAGGCTGCAAGGATTCGGAGATGCGCTGGTTAAGAAACCATCAGACCACCAGGATTTTGGGTGACCATCAGCCTAGTGGAAATACCCTGTGTGCAAGTGAGGAGACAAGGATAAGGAAGACATTCACACACACCGGCGATTCTCTAAATAATGCACAACTCTCTATTAAAGCATACTCACATTCCCTTGCAACCATTACACTGTGAACAGAATATCCAGCTTCCCCCAATGACATGAAGTATGTTGTCCACCAGTAAGCGAGAAGCAAAAGATAATAGGTAACTTACAATACGGAAGCCAAAGTCCAGTAACCAGTGTTCTCCTCCAAGAGATACCTCTGAAAAAACAACAACATCACCCCCTCGCAAGACCTCTGCGACTCACTCGCCTCGTTCTTCCACAGCAAAATCGCCGACATGCACAACAGCTTCGGCGCACAGACCACGCACCCAACCACTGAACCAACGCCCCCCAACACCACCCTTCGCGCCTGGACTCCGGTCAGCACCGAAGACACCACACGCGTGATGAACACCATCCACTCCGGATCACCAACCGACCCCTGCCCCCACCACGTCTTCAACAAAGCCGACTCCATCATCGCACCCCAACTCCGGGACATCATCAACACCTCCTTCAACACCGCCACCTTCCCGGAGAGCTAAAAGCACGCCGAGCTCAGCGCCCTCCTGAAGAAACCAACAGCGGACCCTACCGACCTCAAGAACTAGCGTCCCATCTCGCTCCTCCCTTTCCCTGCCAAGGTCATCGAGAAGACAGTCAACAGACAGCTTGCCGCCTTCCTCGAGACGAACGGAACCCTCGACCACTCGCAGTCCAGCTTCCGAGCCAATCACAGCACCAAGACCGCCCTCATCGCAGCCACAGACAACATCAGATCCCTGCTCGACAACGGGGAAACAGCGACCCTCATCCTCCTGGACCTCTCCGCAGCGTTCGACACGGTCTGCCACCGCACCCTAGTGCAGCGCCTCAACAACATCGGAATCCAAGAGAAGGCACTGGAATGGATCATCTCGTTCCTCACCGGAAGAACCCAGAGGGTCCGCCTCCCCCCGTTCAGATCCGAGGCCACCGAAGTCATCTGCGGCGTACCACAAGGATCATCACTCAGCCCCACCCTCTTCAATGTCTACATGAGCCCCCTTGCAGCCATCGCACACCAACACAACCTCAACATCATCTCCTACGCCGACGACACCCAGCTGATCCTCTCCCTCACAAACGACCCCGCCACCGCCAGAACCAGCCTACACGAAGGGATGAAAGACGTCGCCGAGTGGATGAAGAACAGCCGCCTGAAACTGAACTCAGACAAGACGGAAGTCCTCATCCTGAGTTCATCGTCCTCCGCCTGGGACGACTCCTGGTGGCCCCCTGCCCTGGGCACCGCCCCCAAGCCAACGGACCACACACATAACCTGGGCTTCATCCTGGACTCCTCCCTCTCGATGACCAGACAAGTCAACGCCGTCTCATCTTCGTGCTTCAACATCCTGCGTATGCTCCGAAAGATCTTCGGTGGATCCCCACCAAAACCAGGAAGACGGTCACCCAGGCACTCGTCACCAGCCGACTGGACTACGAAAACACCCTCTACGCCGGAACCACAGCCAAACTTCAGAAAAGACTCCAACGCATCCAGAACACCTCCGCACGACTCATCCTGGACATCCCCCGACACAGCCACATTTCCGGACACCTGAGAGACCTGCACTGGCTCCCCGTCAGCAAGAGGATCACGTTCAGACTCCTCACCCACGCACACAAGGCTCTCCACGACCTGGGTCCCAGGTTCCTCAACAACCGCCTGACCTTCTACACCCCCACCCGCCAGCTATAATCCACCAGCCTCGCCCTCGCCGCCATTCTACGCATCCACAGAGCCACCACCGGAGGAAGATATTTCTCCTACCTGGCAGCCAAGACCTGGAACTCCCTCCCCATCCACCTCCAGCTGACCCAGGACCACCTTTCCTTCAGGAAGCAACTCAAGACCTAGCTCTTTGAGCAGTAGCAGACAAACCCCCCCCCCCCAGCGCCTTGAGACCCCTCCGGGTGAGTAGCGTGCTATACAAATGCTATGATTGATTGATTGATTGATTGAAAGCAAAGAAAAAGGTATAAGCACCAAGGCAATAGTTATACTGGTATGAAACAAAAGTCAAAAGAAACGAAAAAAACAGAACTGCCAGTAACGTTCCTACCACTTATCTGTGCTCCAGCTGACAAGAGCTTTCTGTTCTTTCACAGGAGCTAAAGATTAATCGCTGGAGGGAGGATGGGAACCTCGTCACCACACTGCCCCTTCTCCCTCTGTAGCTAGGACAACCGGTACTGGCTGAAATGCAGGTGCCAGTGGCAGAGAACATTGCACTTGCGGTCAGAAATGCGGCTCCAAACAGCTGAGCCAGGACGGAGGAAACACGAAACAGGCAGCCGCGGCTGGAAAGAAGCACTGAAGGAAACAGCACAATACACCTGCTCCGAGGCGAGTGTAAATGTCGGCCAGAAAATTCAAAGTTGCTGCAAGAGCGGCTGACAGCAGTGTTCCTGGAAATGGGAGGCAAACTCAGGAAGTCAGATTAACAAGCACCTGGTGGAAGGACAGGAGGGGCTTATTATCCTGCCCTTCATTAGCTGCCGATCACCGGAGTCTCTTCCTGTAACAATTCCTGAGACTGATGGGAAATGTAGCTCACCATACACACAAGTCTCCTAGTCATTCTGCAGTACCGTAAGGGGGTAAGCATTTATGTGTACCCCTTAAATGCATGACCTTGCCACCTGCCACCACCATGACACTAAGTGGGAAGGGTATGACCAGGCGTGGGTCCTGTGCTCGCTACACCACAAGATTCAAGGTAGCCTGGCTGATGAGGGATGTTACCCCGAAACAGGTCCCTGTTTGTTTCTGGTCCAGGAAGGACCTGGCCTGGCAGTTCGAGCTAGACTATTCCCATGGTTCAAGACTGATTTGCATATGGCTAGGTCTAAAGTGGAATGACGTGGCGTGCAAAAAAACTCTGGATTTTACCCAGATCTGTGACTGGCGGTGAATGTTTGAATAATTCAGCTTTCCGTCCATCATCTGATCTTTTTGCATTTGTCGCCCTAAGTGGAAAGGGTATGTCCAGATGTGAGTCTCATGCTTGCTATGCCACTAGAATTAGGCTAGCCTGGCTGATGAGAGGTGCTACCCCAAACCCCGGTGCCAGGATGCTTGTTTCTGGTCCAGGGAGAATGTGGCCTGGCAGTTCGGGCTGGACTATTCCCATGAGGCACAGGGTCAAGACTGATTTACATATGGCTAGGTCTAAAGTGCAATGACGTGGCTTCCAAAAAAACTATGGATTTAACCCAGATTTGTGACTGGGGGTGAATGTTTGAATAATTCATCATTCCGTCCATCATCTGATCTTTTTGTATTTGTCGGCCTAGGTGGGAAGGGTATGTCCAGACGTGGGTCGCGTGCTTGCTATGCCACCAGATTCAAGCTAGCCTGGCTGATGAAGGTGTTACCCCAAAACCGGTACCAGGATGCTTGTTTCTGGTCCAGGGAGGAGGTGGCCTGGCAGTTCGGGCTGGACTATTCCCATGAGGCACACGGTCAAGACTGATTTGCATATGGTTGGGTCTAAACTGGCGTGGCGTGCAAAAAATTATGGATTTAACCCAGATCTGTGACTGGGGGTGAGTGTTTGATTAGTTCAGTATTCCGTCCATCAGTTAATATTTTTGCACATTTCTTCATTAGCAAAAATACTGACTAATGAGAATTCATTCCACGGACCCTGATCTATTTCCTTGAGGGGTAAGGACAATCTGCTCAGAAAATCAGCTGTTACATTTTTAACACCTGGAAACATATTGTACGTCATATACAAAATCCTGCATTCTCATGGAGAGCTGTGCAATTCTTGCTGATGCTCCAAACAACCATTCTGTAGTCAGTAGTTTGGTCAAAGGCTTGTGGTCAGACCGTACAGTAAATTTTCTTCCCCAAATGAACACTCTGAACTGCTTCACTGGCCATACGCATGCCAGGGTCTCCCTCTCTATAACAAAGTATTTTTCCTCTGTGGGTGACAGCTAGACTCAAAGGCAATTACCCCTTCATTACCTTGTTCACTTTTCTGAGATAACACACCCCCTAATCCCGAACCACTGATGTCAGTAGTGACAGATGTGTCAGCTAGATGATCAAATCCCTGTAATGAAGGAGCATTAGTTAATTTTGCTTATTTTTTTCAAAGGACTTCTGGCATTCCTCATTCCAATCAAATTACACTTTGTGCCTCATTACTGACCTCATTTGATGAGTCTTCTGTGAAAACATTTCCAAAAATATTTAGTGAATAAACAGCTAATCCAAGGAATTGTCTCAACTCCTACATGTTCGTAAGAGCTGGGGCATTCATTATAGCTTCCAGAAGTTTTGTTAATACCAACATCAGTAATCTCATAACCCAAATACGTGACCGACTTGTCTGTAAACTTGCATTTAGAGCTTTCCACAGATAAACCTTTTTTCTTTCAGAATGCTAAACACACTTCTCAAAATTCGTCATGATGTTTTTTGTTCCTTTCCATTTTCAAAATGTTGTCTTGGAAGAAACCCACCTCTGGTATATGCCAAAAAACAGGGAACATTAATGTTTGAAATACCGCTGAAGGCAATACAAATGTCATGTGAATGTAGTAAGGAGCCTGATTTTGGAATCCAACATCACTTGATGGTATGCTGCAGACAAATCTAATTTTGAAAAACCACTTCCCTTGGCTGGTTAACGACAAAATGTTGTCAATCTGCGGTAAGGAAAACTGATCTACTAGTATTTTTCCATTCAACCATCTCAGATCCACACTCACATGAACCTTGCCTTCCTGGCGACCACCAATGAGGAAACCCACTCAGATGCCTTCACTGGCTCAATGATGTTCAATTCGAACAACTTTTCCAATTCCTGCTTTACCTCATCCCTAACAATAAGTGGAATATTTCATGCCTTGTGTACTTTTGGTATAGTCCCTTCTTTATGTTGTATTCGGTGTGTAAATCCCTTAGGTCTTCCCATTTTACCACTGAAGACTGAAGGGAATTCTTGTAGGACCCACTTCTTTGTGTCCTCCCCTTCACGCGCTACTAAAACTTGTTTCTTGCTTTTGTGGTATAGGATCATATTAAGAGTTTTCTGACCCCTCCACCCAAGTACCCGTAGTCCTTCCTTTGCAATATACAATTTACATGATGCATGTCTGTCCTTAAACCTAAATATTAATTGCTTCAACCCTATTATGTCTATTCTCCCCCCTGTATAGCTCTCTGGAGAGATATCCGAAGGTTCCAGCTGTTTTCCTATTTTGCCAATAAATGCTTCTCTCATACATTCTCAGCAATAATTGTATAAGGAGACCCTGAGTCCACAGCTACCTGCAAAGTTACTCTTACAAAAGTAACCCAACACAAAGGTTTATTAGATCCTTCTCCAGAAATGTACAACACTGCCTTTCTATGTACAGCAACCTTCACCTCAGTATCCTCATCACTCTCTCTTATGCTTGCTACTTTTGTAGATGTAAACCTTTTCTTCTTCTGTTTTCTCATGCACACCTTGGTATAGTGACCTGCTATGGCACACTTATAACAATTGGCATCTTTTGCCGGACATCTGTCAAATTTGCTGAATGTGACATACTGCCTCATCTATAACATACAATGTTAAAGTTCTTTCCTTGTTCCCAAACGTCTCCTCTTCTTCTAGCCACCTTCTAAACATTGCAGTTCTCACTGCTCGGTCTATTCTGTTTACTATCCGAGATCTTCCCAACAGAGTCAAGCACCTACTCCTGTGATAATGTATTTTTAGCACAACGATCAGACAACTCTGATTTTTTTTACCAGGGCTATGATGTATTTAGGGCTGGCTTCTCCTTCAACCCAAAGCCTGTCCTGAATGCTCTTATTCTTTGAATGCATAACGATCTGGTTGCACACTAACTCATTGTGTAAATTACCAAACTTGCACGTGATCTCCAGTTTTTTAAGGGCAGACACATAATCCTCAATAATTCATGTTTCTCTTGCCTCCTTTGAAAAAATGCATGTCTTGTGACTGCTAAGCATACCAAGCGGTGTAATGATTATCAAGATCTAAGATCTCATTCTTAATACAGCCTGGTCACCACCAATTCTATCAGGTTACTGCAATTGATTGTCTATGCGTAACGGTGTAATTGCCGAAATTTCCCCTAAAGTGGCCGTCGGTAACATGACCTTGTGTGCTACCCGATGGGACCAAGAGTGCTTTACCCTTTAAGGCAGATAAGGATGCGCTGACGTGCACCGTCAAATTAAACAGTTCGCATGCGGAGTGAGCACTGACCACATCGCTTTAAGATGCAACCTTAAAACAAGCATTGGCATAGCCAATAGGTCTCGCCTTTGGGACCTTATAAGTGTTTAACCATGCAATAGTTAATGTTGTTGCACCAAGGATATTCTGCTGCATAACTAAATACTTATAAGGTCCCAAAAGCGAGACCTATTGGCTATGCCAATGCTGGTTATACATGAGTTTGTGTATTACGATACATTAAAAGAACTAACTCATCTTCTACACCCAGCTGCAAGGTTACTTTTATCAGAACTTGAAAGCATTAGTTTCACAATTGAATTCCTTGGTAGAACTACCACTACTTACAACTAGTTATTTTGTTCGTTTTCAAGCTCTAAAAGACCCAATCATACATTCATCAGACAAGGGCAGCCTTTTTGTACTGTCCCTGCATTCTTTAGCCAAAGACTGGAAACATTTCTCTTGAGTAAGCACAACCCACACTCTGCATGTGGATTATCTCCGTTTGCAAGGACTAGTGGACATTGCAAGCTTTCTGAACAACAATTTTTCTATTTTAAACAAGCATATTACAAACAAACAGTATTTAGGAGATTTAAAATAGAATATCATTTAAAAATAGTTGGATGACGGTTCACACAGTTTTATACTTTGACAATATGCAGTGTAAATCCGATGGCAATCCACGTTCACCGGCTAATTGCAGCACTAAACACACATTTATTGTGCGGGCTGTTGGGGTACTAAACAAGGTGACAGGACCAGCAGAAAGAAGACCAGAAACCAGGGACATGCCCATAGACAGCATGTGTTTTAGCGTAAACTTTCACCATTGTGCGCAAAGCTCCTAGAAGTCCTTGTCTCCACTTTTCTTTCACTAACCACAGCCCCATGTTAATGAGCCAGTGGTCAATCGCAAGAAGAAGGTGCAGAGACCGCCGACCACCTATAAAATGGGTGATAATACATCCAGAAGGAGGCGAGCCTTGTCCCAGCCTATTGGAAACAGTGCTCACTGAACGATTGTGTGAAATAATTGGTACTTTATTTAGTGTTATGTTATGTTATGTTATGTTATGTTATGTTATGTTATGTTATGTTATGTTATGTTATGTTATTTGAACTTGTATAGCGCTCAGCTACTCATGAGTTTCCCGGCGCTTGCATCCAGAAAGAAGACTGACAGAGACAATGCTGTAAAGCAAGGCACTAGAAAAGGAATGTTTTTAGTTTCTTCTTAAACACCAAGGGATCTTGCGTGTTACGCAGTGCCAAGGGTAACTTGTTCCACGCCAGACTGGCGCGGCATAAAAAGGAGTTCCCGCCCAACCGATGGCGGGAGAACCTGGGAGTCAGCATCAGCTGCTGGCTGGAAGAGCGTAGTTGTCTCCCAGGCGAGTAAAAAGCTAGTCGTTTCTGTAGGTATTTTGGGCCCGAACCATAGAGGGCTCTGTGGGTTATCGTGAGTGTTTTGAATTTGAGACGGGCTTCCACAGGGAGCCAGTGTAGAGCGCGAAGGTAACACCGCACAGGCTGACGGGCCGAAACACCGACTAGAAGTCTGGCTGCAGAATTCTGTATTACCTGTAATTTCTTCACTAGAAAGCCTGGACAGCCGGCCAGGACAGCATTGGCGTAATCCAATCTCGAGAGGATCAGGGCACGGACTACCGTTTCCCTTGTGCTGTCCGAGAGATAAGGAAGAAATTTCGTCATGGTCTTAAGTAGACCAAAGCAGGTGCCTGGCAATTTCTTAATATGGGTTTTAAAATTGAGGTCTTCATCGAACCATACGCTAAGGTTTTTTGCTGCCCCTTTCTTGGCAGAAGGGCAGGTGAAATCGGAGGGCCATAGTTTCTCCCTAAAGTTGGCCGGAAAAGCACCAAGGAGAAGCACCTCCGACTTTCCTTCATTACATTTGAGGTGGGCATCGGCCAGCCAGCCAAAAACCGAGCCCAGACAGTGTTTGGCTAAATCAACCGCGTGATCATCTTTTGACCAGGTGAAGAGCAGCTGGGTGTCATCCGTGTAGGCCATCACCTTCACCCCCAAGGACTCCGCCAGAAAAAACAGTGGAGTCCAATAGATGTTAAACAGCAGAGGGCTAAGTGATGACCCCTGCGGGACCCCAGTGGGCACTTGCAAGACTGCAGAGGAACACGGCGGGAGCCAGACTTGCTGATGTCGATTTTCAAGAAAAGAGCTGATCCAGTTCCAGGCTGACCCAGCAATACCAATGTCGGAGAGGCGTTTAAGGAGTGAGTTAGTGAACTTGTTAAACCATATCAGAAAGATTGGCACACATCTGGACATCCCTGATTAAACTGCAGGAGTTAAGGGCAACTTCTTCAGCTAATTCCATCATTTAAGCTCTAAAAGGTCTACATCATCAATGCAGGTAAAAGCTAGCAATATTTTAGAGGTGGCACGTATATCCCCTACCACCTCACCTGCCAGCGTCACAAGCAGGGATTTAGATTCAGCCTTCAATTCTGTGTTGGGAGGTGGAAGAGGTTGCTGGTTTAATACTTTGTACAAAAGCAGGGTTGTGCCCCAGCAATAACAGCATTTGTGCCAGAGAGTCAAAATTCTACCGCTAGATGAGTGGGTAACCAGAAATCCAATTCAGTTTAAGAACAAGGTCACCGACTGACTCACCAATCATCTCAGTCTCAGCCCTGCCGATTTGACAGGTGGGAGGGGTGGAGGGGAGTGCACGCGCGCACACACAGGAGACAACTCTTGCAGCTGAGTGGGCTTGAGCCTTGAGGCTTGAAGAAGTAAACAAGTGGGAGAGGTGGGGGGAGTGCAGATGCGCGCTAAGCAGCAGCTGTTTGCTCTATTTCAAAGCACACACTCATGCTTGTGGCGCGCCGCTGCACACTCCAGCAAGCTGTATGCTGCCACCGGCACGAGTATGTGCTTGGAAAAAGAGCTGTACGACGGCTAAAGGTCTCCTAGGCAGCGCAAGCGTGCTGCGTAGGCGAGATCTAAAAATATTAAGGTTCTAAAAACCATGCCTTGCTTTATGCATGAAGGTCCTTGATACTGCTTTACTGTCCATCGTGCTTTATTAGGAGGATTCTAATTTTTAAAGTACAAGTAATAAAAGGGTCTCCGTCAAAAGTAGTAACCCACTTACCTATGCATATAAAATAATGTGTCATGTGGGTGGTACAATGTGTGCTTTTTAGGGAACACATTAACCCTTTATTGTACTTTAGGGGTCAAAACTGTGACTAAACAACACCCATCTCTCCAGAAAATGTATTAATAACCAGAGTTATTTTACCATTATTTATAATTCTGATATTTACTGGACACAAAACTCTTAAAATTCAGACTTTGCAACTGATTAAGACAAAACAGATATGCTGTCACGTTTCCTCTTGTCGCCAATTTCTTGAGACAGTTTTAAAAAATATTAATATAAAGTTGACTGTCGGGCTGCTTTTCATAACTCCAAGCCTCGTGACTCCACCCCCCTTTTGTTGATGCCACCTGGAGTAAAATGATTCCGATTCCAGGACTGCATTTAGCGATCACATTTAGGGGCTTGAAATATCACAATAAAACCAGGAAAATATCCCAGCGAAGGAAAAATGAACTGTTACAGCATGACGCCTATCTGTGCCACCAAATTGATGACCTGCGGTCTAGTATTTAGGCCAGCGGTGAAAATATCAAAGCACAGAGACTTAGTAAACCGAGTGTGTCTACTCCATCGAAAGCTTTCATAACAGCTTACAAAAAGACCTCCGGTTAAAAACCCTGCTAAATATTACATACTCCAATCACTGCAGCACGTTTGTATTTCTTTGTGCCATGCTATCCCTTACCAGCGTCTCCTGACCGGCTTCGCTCACTACTTCCTTATGTCGCAGCGCGTCGGCCTTCTCAATGTCGCTACAAACAAGTGGGATGGGTGGGGGAGTGCGAGAGAACACACAGCGATTCCCTTGCGGGAGCGAGCAAACATATGTTGCCAAAGCTCGCTCCTGCAAGGGAATCGCCAAACGTGCACACATTGCCATTGAAAGCAATGCAACGCGTGCACGATTTTGACTGAAAAGCCGAAGTGATTACTATAGGTCTGTTTCCTATGCAGCACATGCGCGCAGCATAGGCAAGACATAAAAAACCCTCATGTTGTGCACTGTTTAAATGGCTGCAGCACAGTAAGTTGAATTAAGTATGCGCCATACTCATGCAGATGTAGATTGCTTATTAAACAGGATTGTGAGCAACACCTCGAGAATGCCTTTGACCCAAACGAGGAAAACAGTTGTGTTGTTCTGAATAAATGTGTATCTAAAACTCTCTATTGTGTCCATTGCACCCCAAGGACACCATTGTCCGTTCTTGTCCACACCAGCACGTCGCCAAATTGTATAGAAAGTACCACATACAGAATTGCCTTATGTAATTAATCTTTATTTATGATAACGTATACAAGGATGTCACAGCCCCAGCAGCTCATCCCCAACTTCCCCCACCCGGCTCGATCCCTCTTTATATACATGGAATCACCTCATTCAGAGTCTTACTTAAACATTCTACTTAAAGTAACTTAACCCCAATACTACAGTGAGCATGAAGATCTTTCTGGCAACTTGGATCTTGCTTCTTTGAAGTATGGGTGACACCTCTTCATAGCGACCCCAATCCCACACAAGGGGATGTGGAAGCACTAGATGCCCTCAGAGAGAACAGGCAATGTTATGGAGTAAAAGCTGAAGCCAGAAAAACTCCCCAGATAAAAACAGAAAACAGAATTCTATCTTATGAAGAATCGCTACCAAGAAAAACAGGGCTGTAGACAACAGATTGACCCGATTCTCAGGTAAAATTCTGAAACAGGAGTGGTAAAAAGCATACAAAGAATTCCAACTGCATTGTGAAGCAAGGATAGACTCGGGTCAGTTCCTTACATACCTATAAAACATTAAATGACATACAGGAAAATGGATAGACTGCCATAATGGATTGGGATAGACCTACTGCAAAGAAAACAGTACCTGCCATCTTAGAATGTACTAATTCACAAGAAGTGACCTTCAAGAGAAGCTTCTAAAAAGTTGCAAGAACCTTCCAGTGTTTTCCATTAAAAAGGGTTAAATATCCACTGCTCTTCTTTTTGTCTTAATTCTTATTAATATGTGTAGGGGAAAAAAGAGCCCCGCAGCTCCAGCAATAGAAGAACTGACCAGATAGAACAAATTGAGTTCAGCAGCCACAGACATTTGAGATTGGCCAGATCGAGTGTCTCAACGAGCATGAAACAATTAGGATAAAACAAGGCAAAAAAAGGCCAGGAGTTGTGGTTGACACTGAATGCAAGGTAACTCCAGCTTGCTGGGACAAACTCTCTATGCTGGTGCAGACGTAACACAATGTGCCAAGAAAACAAGCAACATTGTCAGGAACAGAGCAAATGACATACAGGGCATTTGTACCATTGATTCTCTGTCTCACTCTGTAAGGAAATTATTCTTTTCCTAAGGTCACCCTCAAGTTTTTACCCTGATGCTGCTGGTCTTTGGACTCTAAGACTGCATAGAGACCTGCTAACCAGACCTCAGTGGCTGTGCCCCTACCCTTAAACTGGTATGCTGAATTGGCAAATACCTTATTGGCTAAACTAACTTACCTATAATCCCCTTGTAAATGGTACCCATGGTATCCAGGGCATGTAAGTTAGAGGTTCCCTCCAAGTATTACATCACTGGTTGTGCCACCCTATGTGAGACAAAAGTAAAACTGGACTCCAAGCCTACCATCTGCAGACTGGAAGAGCAGTTTGAATTTCAGACCTGACTGTCATTTCAAGTAATGGCAAAGCCAGACTTCCCCATCAGGCAGTCCTAAGGTAGGGTGCAACACATCCTACAGGCAGAACCTTTCATTTTTCAAGTCCTGATAATGAAAACGCAAAACAGTCATTTGTACGATGGAAAAGCTTGGTCGCCCAATTGGCGAGTACAGAGTCACACGCTAATCCCTTAGCTTTGCTAACTCTGAAACAATGGGACCAAGGTGGGTCATCCAAGGTATCAAACAACTTGTTACATTAAACCTGCCTGGATTATTTGGTCAAAATCAATGTAATAAGTTGCAGTGTGCAACTTTAGCAAAGTTGCCAGTTTGCTGCCTTTAATCTCTTGTGCCCATACTGGATGCACATTGGGTCCTGTTGCAGAGACAGATTTCTGCCCCCGTGGGGAGAAGTGCTAACTACTTCCAGGAAAGTATAGAATAGGAGCCTGGTCTGGAAGGAGGTGTCAACTCTCTCTTACAGGAAGCCACACAGGCGTTGGCCCAAAAAGCGGGCTTCAAAGGAAAAGCCACCTATGAGGGGCAAATAGGTAACACTTGAGATAGGGGCTGCTCCATTGTTCAGCAAACATGCTGGCACCTGGGCCAGTAGAGGTGAAACCAGTTGCCAAATCGGTTTTCCATGGGCATGTGGCCCCCTTGGTAGCGACACCTCTGGGGTGGACTATGGAGCTCCACATGATGGGGGAGGGATCCTGCCATATTGAAAGTGAGCAGAATGGTACATCCTGGGAAGTCCAGATGTCACACTTTGCAGGAAGTGGTCATAAGGGAGAGGTGTGGTGCAGCAGCCAGAGTGGCTGACTCTGGAGCACGGGGTTCACGGTTGGATCCCCGACGCCAGTGGTAGCTCAGCCCAGCACCATGTGACTCTGGGCAACAGCTCGCTTAATCTTCCAGACGGCCTCTAGCGCCTTGAGACCCTTAGGGGTGATTAGTTTGCATTTTACAAATACCAGGTTATGTTATGATTATAAGGTGGGAGGGAACCAGATAGCCCATTGGCTACCAACTGTATCCTGCCCTAAGAGCATTTTCTCTGCATAAGTAGGGCACACCTGGCACCCCAAACTCAGAACTTGATTGGACTGGAAGGAGGACCTAAGAAGTATTACCCTGCTGCACCGTGGAACCGTCAAAGAGAGGTTGCACCAGAGTGGACTGCACCTGCTGAACCTGTTGGCTAGCAAAGAAGAAGGACTGTGCCTGATATGTCCAGCTCGGGGAGAAGTCTTCTCCAGAGCCCAGCCAAAACCAAGAGACTCCACAGATCAGTGAACTGGGCTCCTGTTCACAGTGTAGAGACACAACAGCTGGGAAGCCTGCTGGAGCAAGCTGCACGTTGGTGCCCTCGGGCTGCGTGATGATCTCCAGTCTTCTCCTGAGGACCTCCGATCACTGGATTTGGCCTGTGTGAGTATTTTGGACCCCGTCTGCCTCCGTAACAGGATATCTACGGGTCGGTGCAGAGCTGCAGGCTCACACGAGTACCATGTTCGGAAGTTTGATACTGGGTGACTGGACTTCTGCCAGCGCTGAGAGGACTTCAAAGGGACATTGACCCTGTCATCAGCTCACCCACTTTGTAGACCGAGGTGTTATCGCAGCAAGACCCCCGTCAATCGCATCCACAGCATTCTTTGAGCACCTTCAGCATCCTTCATCCCTTGCATCAGAGGTAAGTCCTGCAAAGGATAAAAGTGCTTGGAACTGACTGAAGACTGCTTCACCTGCTAAGGTACCTATTTCTAAGGACCTTACTGCTCCCTGTGACTGGCTACCTACTAGAGTTGGCCATCTAAAGTGACTTCAAGTGACAACATTACAACTAGCCTTAGCATTTTAGTGAAAACGTTTCTAAGTGGCAAATTCGTTGCATTTGCCAATGCTTGTTTGTGGATGAGTGAAATGATTTGATTCCCTAAACCATTCTGGAATCCTCCGAAGGATCTTTTTCTCATGGTGTCTAAAAATACAGCCTATTTTTATTAGTTGGTGTTGAGTTTCCTGTGTCTCTTATTTATTACTTGTTTAATTGTTTTGGTGCTATTTTGATGCTATACACTTGTTCCTTTGTTTAATCCTTGCTGCTCAGAGCCACAACTACCCAGGGTTGAGCTGAAGGTTTAACGAACAAAACCTAAGGGTCCTACAGTGTATTACACTGTGAGGTTGCACAACCACACCATATAATACACCCCATTTCCTCAAAGACACTGATCAAGAACAAAGCAGAATGCCAATAGTGACTTTGGTCATGTGTCAGGAAATCATTTGGAACGAGGTGGGGAAAAGTGTGGTTGAAGTGCCTGTCTGTGGTCTGTATTTAAGGCTGGAATAAAGCTGTCACCAACAGCTGCTACCATAAGTTATGTACTGCATGCCACACACCCAAAGAGAGCGCTTCTCTATGTATTTGATGCTTTTTAATAGACCTCAGGCCATTTGATATTGCAAACTAGCATAGTTTTTTCACCTGCTGAAGTCTGAACTGACAGACCTGCTGCCGTTTGTGATGAATTGCCAGAGTAGTATTAGTGATATCTCTTTTCCCCTCATAAATCCCTTTTTGCTTGCTGATTGAAATAGTGAACTAGAAAAGTGCTGTGGTGCCAGTGGAAAGGACACCTATCAAGTAAAAGAACAGCACGTAATAAACAGTGGCTGCAGCTCATTCATCTATGAGACTGCATAAAACAATTGCTACACTAGGAATTTATGAAACAAGGGAACATATTAATCTAGTTACTTGGACCCATATTATCAAGAAAGGGTGATACATTATCGCCGCTTTTATCGTCAAGAAAATGCCGCTAAAGCGGCGATAATGGGCTTGATAATATGCCCTTGTGAATTCCCATAGAAGCCCAGGTTAACACCAGAACCTGGGCTTCTATGGGAATTCTTAAGGGCATATTATAAAGCCCATTATCGCCGCTTTAGCGGCATTTTCCTGCCGATAAAAGCGGCGATAATGTATCGCCCTTTCTTGATAATATGGCCCCTAGAGCTTTATTGTAATGTCAATAATGTGTATGCAGTGTCTGACTTAGATGCGGTCTTTCAATGATCACCTCAATTGGCCTTCAAGACCTATCTATCAGTACCGAACTGTTTGCAACACATGAAATCTGTGTATCGGTTTGCAAGAGTGCATTAAAATTCTTCAGTGATGTATTTATCCTTTATTATTGTACTAGCAGCCCGTCCCGACGTTGTCCGGGTATGAATTGCTGCCAGCCAGTATATATTGTTTTGTAGGATTTCGTTTTGATAGCATTTCTTATCTGTGACAGTCCTGGGAAACGCTCCGATTCACAGTGCACTGCTGATGCACTTAAGAGTGCGCGTTCAGTAGTGAGTGAACTCAAGTTTCCCTACTTTATTTTTCCTTGCAATATTATATAGCGCAAACTCGACAACATGGCATGAGCACAATTTACATTACAGAAGAACACATTCATTTGTGGTAGGCACGGGGAGACAAAGCGATTTGCCTGGAATCACAGGATGTTGAGCTGATGCCGAGATTCAAACGTAGCTCCCCAGCTCTAAAGTTCACAATTCTAGAACTTGTGGCGGGAGGTGTGTCTAAAAGTGTATGTCGGTGCTGGCAATCAATGCGAGAGACCTGTGCATTTTTCAAATGGGTGGTGAAAAAATATGAGGGGCAGATTTATGATAACTGGCGCATCCCCAGGGATGCGCCAGTTATCTTGCGCCGCTGCTGCGCCACCCATGGTGCGCCGCATTTATAATGCGGCGCACCATGGGGCAAAAACGGCACAGAAGCGTGACGCATCTGTGCCGTTAAGGTGGCGCATTGCTGGAGTTGCGTCGCAAGCGCGACGCAGCTCCAGCAAGGCTCGGGGGTGCCCCATCTTTGCAATGCTGCGTCAAGACCTACGCCTGCTTCAAGCAGGCGCAGGGTTTTGACGCAGCATTGGCATGAAAGTGACTGAGTGAAATCTTATAGATTTCACTCAGCCACTTTTGCGAGGCGCACCTGCCCCGGAACGCCCACCCTGCGCCTGAACGCCCACAAGCGGCGCAGGGCTTTACAACGTGACGCATCTGCCTAGATGCGTCACGTTGTAAATCGGTCGTAGGGATGCGCCACGTTTACGCCGCCTTGCATGACGCAACAGCGGCGTAAACGTGGCGCAAGGGCCTCATAAATCTGCCCCACAGTATGTTGCTGGAGATGTGGGCCGCCGTGCCACCAATGTACTTACCGGGGGAGGGTAAATACCCATTATTCCGCAACTTTCTTTCCGCATACCATCACTCCGCATACTTTCATTACGAAAGTACCATGACTCCGCAATGCCATTATAACGCATGGCATTACATTTTATATGCTTTACCACGCATACATTTACAACGAAATTCGTGGTAAATGCATGAATGGTAAAAGCATGTTTTTTTTTTATGTTTGGATAAGGTAAGTATGGGTATAGGGGTATATGGTTTGGGGTACTGAGGTATATGTTTTGGGGTGTTTGGGTATTTTAAGGGTTCAGATATAGTTTTGGGTTATGGGGTACAGGGGTAGTTTTAGGGTTTAGGGATAGGTATGGGTTTTGGGGTACAGGGGTATTTGTAGGGTTCAGGGCTAGGTTTGGGTTTGGGGTATAGGGGTATTTTTAGGGTTCAGGGGTAGGTTTGGGTTTGGGGTACAGGGGTATTTTAGGGTTCAGGTGTAGGTTTGGGTTTTGGGGTACAGGGTTATTTTTATGGTTCAGGGCTAGGTTTAGATTTTGGGGTACAGGGGTATTAAGGGTTCAGGGCTAGGTTTGGGTTTTGGGGTACAGGGGTGTATTAGGGTGCAGGTGTAGGTTTGGGTTTTGGGGTACAGGGGTATTTTTAGGGTTCAGGGCTAGGTTTGGGTTTTGGGGTATGGGGGTATTTTTAGGGTTCAGGGGTAGTTTGGGTTTTGAGGTACAGGAGTATTTATAGGGTTCAGGGCTAGGTTTGGGTTTTGAGGTACAGGGGTATTTTTAGGGTTTAGGGATAGGTTTGGGTTTTGGGGTACAGGGTATATTTATAGGATTAAAATGAGTTAATGTTTAAGGGTGTTGGGGTATTTTAAGGAGTAAGGGTCGGTTATGATTATGGGGTGCAGGGGTATTTAAAGGGAGCAAGGTGGACACCCGGAGCTGGAATGTACAGAACCTGGGAAGAAAAAACAATGAAATATTGGGCACAATGCTCGCTTTTTTTTCCCGTAATCCCGCGCCCCGCACACGCCCACGCCCCCAGCACACGCCCACAGCACACGATATGAGAAATGGCATGAAGGGCGGAACGTACCACACGCCCCCAGCGTTTGTCACGCCCCCAGCACACGCCCACAGCACATCGCAGACACGCCCACAAGGGACTACTTTGCTGGCACGGTTCTTTTACCTTTTAAATGTATATGGTAGGCGTCTGCATAGCCTATGTCCCTCTGCTGCAACTGCCTGTTCCAGCGCTGTATTGGGTGTTGTGATTGGTGCTGTGGTTCCTGAGATTACCCGCCTCAAAGGTTTGGGCTCTCTCTTTATTATATTAGTATAGATTGCCATGTTTGATTTATTGGTTTTCAATTCAGCTTCTTTTTTCTTATCACTTGACTAGCAGTGTGATAGAGGTCAGCAGCAACGTTTAGATCCATGTCAGTGAGCTGTCTGTGCAAACTGTAGAGAGGTATACGTTTAAGACCCGATAGCTGCTGGCCGAATACCTTCATGTCAATATATACCCATGACTAAAGAACTAGGGCCTCTTCCTTGAAATGTCTAGGTAAATATGGAGTAAGAAGAAGACAAGAACGGAAGATCCTCCATGGTCGGCCCTCAAATTAGACCTGCATATTATGTTGCCAGAAATCACTTGCACAGAAGGTAAAGAGAGCATAGCAAGCCAATACAATCAATACAAGTGTAAGAGTGCCCTGTGGACTAAGGAACAGTTTTGTTTTTAAAGTTCAAAGGTTGGCCTCTAACGGAGAATATTTGAGCTCTCCAGTGGAAATCAATAATTAAAATGATAATTCATTCTCTGGTTGAGAATCATTATTAGTTTTATTTCTACCTCATTTTCTTAATTCATCCACCTTTCTGACTTGCGAGAGTATGATAATATGAGCGGAGTAAAAATTCTGCCACTTATGTACTATTCCTTTGTTATAATTTCTATAACAAAACATATATTTACAATAAGAATTCTTCTATATTATTTCATAGGGAGGCTTGATACAATTCAATGTGTGTGTGTTTGTGTGGGCATGTTTAACACACTAGGTGGGGGCTGTATGGGTCCTCAGGCTGTTGATATACCCAATCATAGCCAGAGAAACACCATCTCTATGAGAAGGTGGGTGGGAGCACGCTGCCTCACCTCTCAGCACTCAGTTTGCCCCAATGCATCATGGTAAATGCAGTGCATATTAACACTTACTTCAGTAGTAGTTTTTAATTTTTTACCCTTGTTCGTGCAGCCTGTGCTGTGTAACTCTAGACACATGTTTCTGGATTAATTCCTTCATCAGTAGAGAGTAACAAGTCGTTTTGGGGGAGCTGGAAAGGGGTCTTAGGTCTTCGTAACATTCACTGGGCTCAGGTGCATTAACAAAAGCTTGTCAGCTCAGTAGCTCTGTGTAGGAAAGTAGGATCTGCTTTCATGGTTGCCCCCACTTTTTGCCTGTGTCAGTGTGTTTTGACTGCAGTCTGTGGGATCTAGCTAATCAGGACCCCAGCAGCTATGTTCTCTCCCCTAAATTGGCTCTAGTAATTAATTTGGTACATACACAATTTTTTACTGGTGTACCATTGTAATTCCCCAGTATTTGGTACTGAACTACCCAGGGCATAGGTACACTAGGAGTCCCCCATGGGCTGCAGCATGTATTGTGCCACACATGGGAGTCCACTTAAACTGTGACTACAGGCCTGCCGTTGCAGCCTGTGTGAGTTGGTGCTTGCACCCATCCAAACAGATATAGGTTCCCTTATGTCTGAGGTCATTGCACTTAAAACCTATAAGAAGACACCTATAAGACACCCCTATGACAGGCTCTTCAGTCCTTAGGTCAAGGTGCTTAGTTACGAGTGTGGGGGTGTCTCTGCATGAACAGGACACCCCTACAATCCAAGAAGTCGATTCTCCAAGCTTTGTGCGGTCACCCATTTTAAGACATCTAGTGGACATAAGTCATTATGAGATGCTTAACTATATAATGGCTGCACCAAATCTGGTCATGTTTGATATCAAACATGTTGGAATCATACCCCAACACTGATTCCAGTGTTGGAAGTATGATCCTATGTACTGAGAGGCCCCTTAGGGGACCCCCCTGTAATCCCGGTAATAGCTTTTCAGGGTCTGCAAGCAAGCTAGTGCTACTGCCAACCACAGATACAATTCTGCCGCCTGCTGCTGAGCCAGGCTCGAGAACAATAGATTTCCTGTCGCAAGGAGGTGTGACCACCTCCCAGACAGGTTTTAGTGTATTGGGCTGGGAATGAGGTGCTTGTCAGTGCCATCAGACTGCTTTGAAGGGCACACATGCTGCCCTTCTTGCATACTCCAGTTTGAGCCAATTCAGGAACCCTCGCTTCCCGCCCTGGCATGAAACAGGACAAAGGACAGGGCGGTATCCTCCCCTCCGTCCTTCTCTGGAAGGGATCTTCGAGTCGTACCAACCCTTACCTTAGGGTAATTAAGGGCGTCCCTGTGGGTGGCATTACAATAAATGGGGTTGGTCTGAGTTGAAGAATTTCAATTAGGCTTGTAGGAAGCCATTTATTTAATTGTTCACACAATCAACGACTTCGTTATAATTTTACTTTAAAGTATATTCTTCATTAATTTAGACAATTTAGTTCAAAATATATTGGCATTTATTCAAGCAAAGTTTCAATCAAATTGCAGCCAAAGGTTCATTTTAACGACATAATAGACATGTAATTGTAAACTCATTACATTTATAAATTCAAAAAAGTGCTCTCAGTGAGAAGGGAAGGGGTGAGTGAGGTGAGTGGGACACGGTAAAGGTGTGGTGACATTTTTGTGGCATCATTTCGCAATTGAGAAGCCTTTACACTCAAATCAATAAGCAAAGGTTCCAAGTAATCATCACACATAGAGGGCGAGACACAATCTCTTTTTTCAGTCCTATGGTGTGAAGTAAGCAAAGCGTAGTTCTACGTTTCGACCCCCGGTTACGCTAAAGGGTTGCTTTCAGCCTCATGTTGGGGTCTTCATCAGGAAAGGGGGAGAGCCTAGGGGGCAAGGTAAACACTTAATTTAGTATTTATCAGTGATTGTGCGTTATTTAAAAGGGTTATAGTGACACCGGGGATGTGGTAGTACCTACATCAAAGGACGGTCGACATCTGTGCCGTCTAAAGCGGGGCCATGACACAGCTCCCAGGATTATTCTGAAAAAATAAATAAATTAACACTCGGCGTCAGGGTGCTAGTTTGTAACAAACTGCCAAGGGGTGAGCGGTTGAACTGAACGGGACTTACTTTTAAGTTGTACTACTGGACATAGTACCGGAAAGCGCTGTGGGCACGTCCCTCACGCCCGGGGACCTCAAATGCTCCTTGGCTGTGGGAACAGAGAGGTAGCGCATTGAAGTATGCGGGGCACGGGCATGGATTTTCAGACAATATCCGCGAGAAGGATTAGTTATTAAGTTCTATAGTCAAGCAGGAGAGGTTGCAGCATTACCTTAAAACGGGACCGCACTGGGTAGATTCCCGTTCAAGCAGCGCGCTTCATCCGAGTGAATACTCGCGGTGCAGCCGCTGGATGCCGGTAAGGCGAAAAGGGCTCGTCTCAGACGGCCAATCAGCGGGTAGGTAGGGCGGACCCATTCTAAAACTCAAGGGAGCGTCTAATCTGTACTCAGTTAGGAATGACGACGGCAAGGGGGGGTCTAAAAACAACTTATGTCGGTTGTAAACGTAGACAGCCTCAATCTAGCCCCGTGTTGCTTAGAGTAATGGAATGCATAAGGCAGTATCTTAGTGACAAATAAGGGTTTGACAAACAATCATAATTACACAAATAAATTGTCATATAATTTAAAACACTTATATGCAAACGATCGTGGCCGTAAGCCTAGAACAATATCGAAATGCAGACAATGCACGTCTTGAACAATAACATGTGGTACCTCATTGTGGTTCAAAGGCACGTTAGAAAGTGCAACTTGAATAAATATCTACCTTATAGAATTACAAATGTCCAGAATCAGAAATCATTCATGTATGAATAGTTGTGGTATGTTAAGAGGGCGGTGATAGATTAAGCACCGCCATCACAACAGAAACAATGGCAATGATAAGTAATCATTCATAAATATACAGATACTAGTATGACTACTTGTGTATGAAAGGTCGTAGCAACAGACCCAGAGCAATTTGGAAAACCAGACATTATATTGTGATAAATTGTATGTAAAAAACAGTATAGCCTATGTATCCAATACTCAGCTAGTGCACAGGAGGGCAATTTATGTGGAAGAGATGGCTGTAACGAAGGATTCAGAGTCTATGTTGACACCCAGTGTTCATTCTGGACACAAACTGGCCATCTGGGAGAAATTTGCGTCGAGTTCATTCAGTCCTCTCCTTATGGTTTGAAATTTTTGCATCCACTTGCATTCCCTGGTGTTAAGGATGGAGGTCAAGTTGCCTCCCAGTGGTCCCAGGCAGACTTTCTCTATCACTAGCCAGCGTAGAGATTCCGGTGTATGATTCCTTTCTTGAAAATGTTCCACCAGAGGAGCCCCGGTTGTAGAGCAACGGATTCTGCTGCAGTGCTGAAAGATACGATTCTTGACTTTTTGTATAGTTTGACCTATATACATGAGGTCACAGGGGCACAAAATTGCGTAGATCACCCCACTGGAGTTGCAATTGGTCAGAGACTTGAGATTGATAGTGAAGTTGTTGTATTGGATTTGTTTGGTCTCCCAGCACATAGGGCATGCTTTGCAGGAGGTGCATTTAAAGTGTCCAACAATTTCCGGTAACTTCCATAGGCTCTGGATCGTAGGTGCCTGCGGAGTTTCAAGCAAAGATCGTACCACCATGTCTCTGACGTTTCTCGCTTTTTTGAAGGCGTGCATTGGAGGTTCTGGCACCTCAAGAATGTCTGCCACCAGGCCCCAATGTTTGTTGACACTTTTTCTTATGGTGTTACTCTGGGTGCAGAATGTGGTTACGCATATCATGCGTTCAAATGACGATGCTCGTTTCTTGGTTTCAAGTAGGGTTGATCGGTCCTGGAACCAAGCTCTCTTGCGGGATCGCTTCACTAGGCGTTTAGGATAGCCTCTGTCAATCAGACGGTTGATGAGTTCATCTGATTCCTTAAAAAAGTCTTCTTTTTGTGAGCAATTTCTTCGAAGGCGCAAAAACTGCCCAAAGGGTAGGTTGTCTCTCAACCCCCTCGTGTGGTGGCTGGAGTAGCGTAGGAGAGAATTTCTCTCTGATGGTTTACGGAAGAGAGTGGTATATAAGTATCCATCTTTCTCCTTGATGCTTATATCGAGGAAATCAATCGACTCTTTATCCATATGCATCGTGAATTTGATGTCTTGGGATTGGTTATTCAGCCAGAGTAAGAAAGTTTGGAGGTTGTCTTCATCACCAGTCCATATCATTATAACATCGTCGATGTAACGGTGCCAAGTTGTTATCATCTCCCTGTGTGGGTTGTGTGGTGAAAGGATGCAGTCTTGCTCAAATTCAGACATATAAAGGATAGCTAGGTCCGGGGCAAAGGCAGCGCCCATGGCTACTCCTTTACTCTGTATGTAATAGTTGTTTTGGAAAATGAAAAAGTTCTTAGTCATTGCAATTTCAAGCAATTCGATCAGGAACTCCGTGGGGACTGGCGTAGGTTGTTCCCGTCTATTGAGTATTCTCCTCATGCACTCCAAAGCCGGTCTCTGCGGAATGCTGGTATACAGCGAGACGATGTCCATGGTCACAAGAATCTGGTTCTGTTTGCTGAATGATTTCTGGTCGAAGAGATTGATGACTTGCATGGTGTCTCTTAGATACGTCGGGGTGGCTTCCACTAGGGGCTTCAAGAAGACATCAACGTACTTGCAAAGTGGTTCAATCAATGAGCCACATCCTGATATGATGGGTCGTCCAGGTGGCTTGTTGAGGTTCTTGTGTACCTTAGGTAGTACGTATATAGTAGGAGTCCTAGGGTGATTCACATTAAGGTACTCGAACTCTTTCTTGGACAGGAATCCCATTTCCAATGCTTGTGTTGTGATAGTCACAATGTCTTTTCGTACTTCTCTGGTGGGGTCCCTTGCCGCCGGTCTGTAGCTGACCCCGTCAGTGAGTTGGGATTGGATCTCAGCTTTGTAATCGTCCACATCCAGTATGACTATTGAGCCACCCTTGTCCGCCGGCTTAATTACCACAGACTTGTTGTTTTTCAAAGATTGGAGGGCACTCCTCTCGCCGCCGCTGATGTTCTGTTTCACGTATTGTTTTTTATTGATGGTTTTGAAGACATCCCTCATGACTACACTTTCATAGGTTAGTATCTCATGGGCTACTGACGCCATTGAGGGCATAAAAGTGGACGGTGGTCGCAGATTGGTGAAGGCAGTCATGGCTGGGGTTGGTTTGTTTTTGAAAAAGAATTTCAGCCTAAGTTTCCTGAAGAACCTAGTGAGTTCAGTTTGTATGTTGAACTTATTCGGATAAGAGGTCGGTACAAAGGAGAGGCCTTTACACAGTATCTTTCTTTCATCTTCAGTGAGTGTGTATTTAGATAGATTTATGATAGGATCACTTCTATCAGGTGACCTGGTTACCACCTGTATGTCTTCCTCCTCGTACTCCTCTCCCCGTGATCTTCTTGCTGGAAACGTACTTGCTTGGGAGTGTTGCCCTGCTGTCTCCCGCTGTCCCAATTCTGCTGTTGGTTGCCTCGATTGGGGCGGTTGTTCCATGACCCTCCTCGGCCTCTTCCTCTGGGTGGTCTCCACTGGCTGCCCTCTAAAAAAGCTGATTGGTGTTCGTGTGGGAATTCCTGTGGTTGGTACCATTGGTCCTGTTGTTGGTAGTTGGCACTGGATGCGCTCTGGTCGTTCTCGCTGTCACCACTGTAGGAAGAATCCGAGAAATTGGTGTACCTTCTTGCACCCCTGTATCCTCCCCTTCCTCTGTTGGAGAAACGGCCTTGGTTGTCTTGCCTATAATAGTCTGGTTGCAGATATGGATAGGTCTTTTTCCGGTCAAAGTACTTAATATCCTTAGCCAATTTGTCTAGTTTTTTTGTCTGGGTCTCAACATCAAAGTCTTTTAGAGTCTTTTTTAGTCTCTCTAATGTTTCTTTAGCATCAGCAAAAGCCGAATGGTTGGCAATCTCCGCCTTTAAGTCGTCAATTTCTTTCGTCAGTTGTTCCACTTGATCTTTAGCCGTCTCCACTCCCAGCACCATCCAGTGCCGGGAGCAGTTATTGGCCACGAAACTGAATCCTTCCATAAATTTCGGGTTATCCACGAAGATGGCTGGTTCGTTTCGGACCTGTAGTCCGGTTGGTATAATATTTGCTCTGAGATAACCTGTTAGTAAGTGACCATGTAGCTTGGTTCTAACTAATTTCTTCTCTAAGCGTTCAAGTCTAGTGATCTTCTCATTGAGGGAATGGTCCACACTGCGAGTGTCACTGGTTAGAAAAGCAGTTCCTGTTTCACCCCCGATTAGAGTCTTAATATAGTCTTCTGTATATGAGAGGGTCTCAAGTTCCATATTGATGAAGCCCTAACTATACGCAAAATGAATTAATCAAAATTGTTTCAAAAGAACGAAAACCCTCGCAAGAGAACTCTTGCTCTGAGAGTGTGAGTACAAAAAGGGGTAGGCCCTTACGAACTCAGGACCTGGGTCAGTGAAGCATTACAAAAAATGGGGTTGGTCTGAGTTGAAGAATTTCAATTAGGCTTGTAGGAAGCCATTTATTTAATTGTTCACACAATCAACGACTTCGTTATAATTTTACTTTAAAGTA
Organism: Lissotriton helveticus; assembly: GCF_964261635.1. Taxonomy (NCBI): domain Eukaryota; kingdom Metazoa; phylum Chordata; class Amphibia; order Caudata; family Salamandridae; genus Lissotriton; species Lissotriton helveticus. Next base: position 685,224,792 of record NC_136067.1, on the reverse strand, counting down.
TATTCTTCATTAATTTAGACAATTTAGTTCAAAATATATTGGCATTTATTCAAGCAAAGTTTCAATCAAATTGCAGCCAAAGGTTCATTTTAACGACATAATAGACATGTAATTGTAAACTCATTACATTTATAAATTCAAAAAAGTGCTCTCAGTGAGAAGGGAAGGGGTGAGTGAGGTGAGTGGGACACGGTAAAGGTGTGGTGACATTTTTGTGGCATCATTTCGCAATTGAGAAGCCTTTACACTCAAATCAATAAGCAAAGGTTCCAAGTAATCATCACACATAGAGGGCGAGACACAATCTCTTTTTTCAGTCCTATGGTGTGAAGTAAGCAAAGCGTAGTTCTACGTTTCGACCCCCGGTTACGCTAAAGGGTTGCTTTCAGCCTCATGTTGGGGTCTTCATCAGGAAAGGGGGAGAGCCTAGGGGGCAAGGTAAACACTTAATTTAGTATTTATCAGTGATTGTGCGTTATTTAAAAGGGTTATAGTGACACCGGGGATGTGGTAGTACCTACATCAAAGGACGGTCGACATCTGTGCCGTCTAAAGCGGGGCCATGACACAGCTCCCAGGATTATTCTGAAAAAATAAATAAATTAACACTCGGCGTCAGGGTGCTAGTTTGTAACAAACTGCCAAGGGGTGAGCGGTTGAACTGAACGGGACTTACTTTTAAGTTGTACTACTGGACATAGTACCGGAAAGCGCTGTGGGCACGTCCCTCACGCCCGGGGACCTCAAATGCTCCTTGGCTGTGGGAACAGAGAGGTAGCGCATTGAAGTATGCGGGGCACGGGCATGGATTTTCAGACAATATCTGTGGGTGGGTCCTCAGAATTGTTGTGGGATCAGACTCAACCCTGAAACTATGTCACTCTTCAATTGTCTGGACACATGTATATTGTCGGACTCCGACTGGAACCAAGACTGCACCTCATGTAAAAACGTAACTTGTGCTATATAAAGCGCTCTGATACCTGATTCGGTTCGGGTCTAGTTCGCGCTATATAAAAACTCTACAAAAAAATAAATAAAATAAATGGTACTCCTAGTCTCGCTGTTCTTCAAGTCTTCTGTGTCGTCTGTTTCTGTGCTTCATCCAGGTTCTCCAAAAGATCTGTGAGCACCAAGAACACCCAAAGAAATCTCCTTTGGAGTGAAGGAGTCACTCCCCTGCATCTGCAGGCACTGCAATGAAGCTGACCGGTTTGCTTCTCCTGACATCCCACAGACATCCGGAGGCTCTGCAATAAAGGTGGTGATTCTGTGGCTCTGTGAAGGCCGGACCTGTCTTCCCTGCAATTTGGAGGATGGTATCCCTCGTTTGTGCTGCTGGGAATAAACCCCTGTGAATCGCTTTGACTTGCTGTTGCCCAAGCTTGTTTGCTCTACACCCCAGAGATCTTCTGGCTACAAGAAGCTCCAGCCTCAAGCACCTTACTTCCTGAAGAACAGAGGCCTTCCTGCATCTCCTGCACCGTGGATCTATGACTTTGGTGAGCTGCTGGAGGTCCTCTTGCAACTCCTGTGCCTCGGGTCTGCTCTGACTCTCCAGCACTTGGTGAATACCTTGGACTATGCTGGACCCAACGTTTGCTCACTTTTCTTCTCCACAGCATTTGTGGCTATCAAGGCTTGTTGGTGCTCCCTCCGGACACCGACCACCGACCACCTAAAGACCGACTTCCGACATGGGACAGCTCATGCACGGCTCCTGGTCTTCCTCAGCATTGCCTGGTCCTCACTGCTGCAGCAACAAGGTCAAAGTTGTCTCTTCTGAACCGCTTGACATCGTTAGGCATTGTGGTTCTGTGCCTCCTGGTCACCTCCGAGTGGCATAGTCTCTGTCCCCTCTGCTTGCAGGTTCTTCACTTCAAGAATCCACACTCGGATTCATAGCCTTCTCCAAAGGCATCTTCTTCGTAATCTCCCATTGTCGTCTACAGCAGGTTCCAACGTCACTTCACTCCATGAACCCAGTTTCCCTGGTGCAGGTAACCTGGTTCCTGGTGCATCCAAAGGTAAGGTGGTTTTCTAACCTTCTGTCTTCCAAAGGACTTTTTTGGGGTCCTCTGGGTAGGGTCCTTCTCTAAAACTGCAACTGCAACTTCTCTATTGACTTCTATTGGGCATGCAGCTGTATTTCCACTCTGCACACAGACTCTGTGGGGTTCCTGGGTACTAACCTTGGGTGGTTCTTTGTTTCCCCAGCTCCTCTGAGTCTTCTGGTCCAAGTCCCATTCTCCTTTGCAGTTTGCATTCCACTTTCCTAATATATGTTCTGGTCTCCCCCTGGAGACCAGTGTATATTTCTGCTAATTACCTGATTATTTCAAAGCATTCTTGTGTATTGTGTTAATCAGCCTCAGCCCGTGCTGGTAGGAGCGGTGAGGCTGGGCGGGTGGGGGGTTAAAAAGATGACGCAAAGGGAAAATTAAATATAGAATTAATTTTCCCTCGTGATCATCTCTTGAAACCCCCCCCCCAGCCTTCCCCATCGCCCCACCAGCAACAGTTGACTTACTAGTGAGGGGTGAAAAATATGTAACCCTTAAGGGGTTGAGGAAGAGATTGTTTCTGTTGGCACATGAGGGCCATTTGGGGCAAACCTTAATAAAGAAACGTCTCATGGATAAGTTCTGGTGGCCAGATTTAGATGAGGATGTTAAGGTGTGGGTGGAGGATTGCAGTTTGTGCAGAGACAGTGAAAAGATACTCAAGATTGGTATTTAAGGTATGGGATCGATTGGTGGAGGACAAGATTGAGCAGCATGGGTAAAGGTGTGCTTGACATTATTGGTCTTATGGATTTCTTAGCTGGTGACAATAGATATGCCATGGTATTTCAAGACATTTATTTGAGGTGGGTGTTGGTGGAGTTCTTGGGAAATATCACCACAAGCAATGTTATCAAGAAGCTACATACTATTTTTAGAAGAGGTTGACCTGGTATTTTGGGGACAGATAATGGCACGCAGCTCAGATCCCATGCAATGAGGATTTTTTTGCAAGGGAATGGCATAAAACATATGTGCACCTCGTTATACAATCCACAAGGGAATGGTATGGTGGAGCGTATAAATAGAGTCATTAAGGGTACCTTTCAAATAGCTGTGCAAGGCAGACAGGATGTGTTAAGGAGTGTGGATGACATGGTGTAGGCCTATAACACCACCATGAATGGAGTAACAGGTGAAATCCCGTTCAGAACAAAGAGAGGCAGGGTGCCCAAGACTATACTGACGCCTCAGTGGTTGTTGGAGAGTGGATTGGTTAGAATGGGAGCGGACTATGTGAAGGGGGGAAGATAGAAATTGGAGATACATATGATCAAGATCAAGTTGGGTAAGAGTGAGAGTGGAGTAAATAAATTCTTTTTGCCGATGGAGGTGAAAGAATCATGTAAGATTAGCGAATGGGAAAGTTGGAACAGAGAAGAGTAGCTTTGTATTGCAAGAAATGTGATTTCGGTAAGGGAAGTGATGTTGATGGTGGTGTTGGTGCTTGTAAAGCTTTAAGGAGTTTAGTGAGCTGTGACGGCAGTTCTAGGAGTAATACTTCTGAGAGGCAAGCCCGCCTGTGTCGCAGACCTTGAGAATTTGATGACTTTGCTATGGGGTAAATTCACGTTTTTGTAGTGCTATCTTGCTTAAACTTGTTTGACTTTACCAGTCTCGTATGTTCTCATTCCCATGGACTTTTGGCATAGTTCTCTTGTACAGTTGTTTTTTCTTTTGTTTCTTTGTAAAGTAGGTAGATATGTTGTGACCTACGTACTGCTGGTTCTCCATGGAACGTAGGTCCTGGGATGTTGTTGTGGGTAACGTGGAATGCGGTGCATTCATGAGACACATGACAAGATCAGAGACAGTTGGCAGACCAAGCAGGCAGGGAGTTCCTTGCTATTGAGCAGGGGGCAATAAACCTACATATTATCCTTCCTGCTGTGTACTAGTACTTCCTTTTTAGGTCTCGCTGGCGTTGCAGGGCGAAGCCCTGCCGCCAACGAGACTTATAGCTGCCTTGCTCCCTGCCAAGGGAGTCAGAGCAGTGAGCGAGCAGATACAGACCTGGGCACGAGCCGACCCAGGTCTGTGAACGCGCTTGAAAGTGGAGCAGCTTGTGCACGTTTATTGCACTTCAGGCGTCCCAAGCGCCGCCAGACCAATTATCCCAGCATGAGACTTCACTTCCTCAGGCGCCGCAAGACCAATTATCCCAGCATGAGTCTCCACTTCCTCAGGCGCCAGCAACAATTATCACAGCATGAGACCCACTTATCCCAGCATGTCAACAGGCGCCTCAGGCTGCTGGAGCACTCAACTATAATTAATGCACAGTTGAGTGCTCCAGCAGTGTGGGGCGCCTCTCGGCATGCTGTGATAATTGAGCAGGCATATTACTAGCGCCACCACCACACCTTCATTAGTCATAAAGGCTGCATAATTAGGGCGGCATGCTCTATTTAAACGTGCAACACTGAACATTTTAGAAGGCGAATCAGCGGACATTCATTGGAGTCACTAACTATTTGAAGACGCTTGTTGATTTTTTCTTTGCGTTTTTGCCGTCATTACTGCCCAGTCCTCGGCGGTGGAGGAGGTAGAAGAGAGGCGGTGCTGGTTCTTTTCCGGTATTAGTATCAGGTGTCGTCTTTACATGGTCTTAATATAGAGTGTCGATTGCCTGTATTATTTTTGAATTTTCAGTCACCGTCTTTGAACCGCGGTAGTAATTTATTTATTGCCTAAAGCACAGGCTTTTTACTTTACTCCTTTAGTGACAGTTCCGGCAGTTGCGCCCGCAGTGTCAGCTCTTTGTGTAAACCTTGCCTGATGTATACATTTACATCGTATATTAGTCGACCATTAATTGGGCCAGTTTGCTCTCGGTTGCACTGCATGCACCTGTTGTTTTGCTTCCACATTTGAAACTTCGTTTTTACATAATCGGTGCTTCGAATCGTGGCATAATTTGTCGATTGATTTTCTTTCCAGTATCGGGCGTTAATTTGCCTTTCAGTATGGTTTCATTAATTTTTATTTTAGTGTCAGTTTTCTCGTCGTGTTTACTTTGTTCCAGTGTCAGTTAATTAATTCATTTGGCTCTGGCGTCAGTCTTTTAATGCGATTTTATATAGCGCGAACTTTACCCGAAGGTGTCAGAGCGCTTTACATAAGTCCTTTAGGTTGTTGCAGTTTCGGTTCTTTGATGTGCTCCATTGTCAGGAAACTACTTGTGTGACCCCCGCTCTCCCCGATTTATATCACCTCTCCCCAGAGCTAGTATCACCCCTGCCCTCCGCACACACCTGGTTATGCTCTGCCTGAAGGTTCCCTTACCTCTCGGTTTGCACGGAGCTGAATGTCCAGTCTGTGCGCAATTTAAGGGCGGGGAGGGGGGGGTAAGGGGTGCTATGAAGAGCTGGAAGGTTCGAGAACTTGAGTGCCTGCGCACAGGGCGTGGCCCGGCTATGCAGAGGGGTTGCATGTGCAGTGTATGTGCACGGCAGGGTCAGTGAGATGCATAGGGGGTAGAAGTAGGCGATCTAACAGATTATCAGGACGAGCCCTGGCTCTTAGGGCCCGTGCACGAGTTGAGCCCTGAACATGTTTGCCAGGGAAACATGCAACAAGCATCACACAGCTTGAAGTCAAATCGTGAATTTATTTCAAGTGGAAACTTTGATATTAATTCTTCCATTACAACACTGCACTGAAAAGAACTTGTTTGCACTTAACTGACTTCTTGTTTTGTTGTTTCGGTGCCTAGGGCTCTCTTTTGTAACACTGCTCTTGGGGAAAGAGTTCATTTAATTTCTCCCTCCCTCTCCTACAGTGTGGCTGCGGCCTTAATGTAACGCGTATGCAGCATTAATCAAAAGCAGAGATTGTCCTGTTCACACCCCAATTTAAAACAGGGAAATTTTTCTTGAGAACTGGGTTTATGTTCGAAACTGTGTTGTGATGTGTTGTCTTGGGGAAAAGATATGCCCATGCGAAGAGGGGTGTGCCACGATGTTGCCTGTGATGTTAACATAGTGGTGAGGTCGGGCTGACCTCATTATAATCAATAAAAGGCGGGACTTGTGAAAGTTAAAGAGTGTTCCGTGTTTTTATGTGGTAACATAGTGGGTATTCTAAAGCTTTTACACTTGTTCGTTTCTTCGTTGTAGCCCCTGGGCTGGTTTGTCTACTGCTTATAAAACTGGCTTTACTTTTGAAAACTAGTGGTCAGGGGGTCACGCATGGAGCGTGCAAATTCCAGACATACAATTTAGTTGAACAGACTACTCCCAGGATTTAGCAATATTAGTTACGGTTCGTTTTAAGGTTTATTTTGCACAATAAATTATGCACTGAAGTGCAGACTACAGTTATTTTGGAAGAATGGATTGATGCTATTCGTTTCTAGCGGAAAAGCCAGAGCGGTTGGTCACCTGGAACTGCCTGCTTGCCGACCTACTCTATCTACAGTTCATTCACCACGTCAGACACAAACTACTTATACCTCTCAGTCTTACTTTCTATCTATTATATACAGCTCTCACCCCTATCTATTCATCATACCACATAATTCTACTACATAACACTCAATATACATCACTCAATCCCACCCCACACAATTCCACACCGTCTAACAATTGCAATTCAAACCACTTAATTCCACTACAAACAAAACAAATATAAGTTAAAAAATAATATCATTTACAACGTCAATAGTTCCAACTTTCACAATTGCGAGACCTATTGCATTGCAAATGCTTGTTTTACTTTAACAGCGTTGTTCCTTGCAATTGCTAAGGTGGTTAGCCAAATGTAAGCTAAAGTCACTGGTCACTATTCATTCTGCGCACGAGTGTCGGCTGTCAAGTCCGAACACAGCTTATCTATGATGCAATTGCCTTTTTGCTGTCGGCGGCCTTAGGGTTCAGTAGATGTTCACTACCAGGACCTTAGTTTCCAAAGACTTGGGTTTCCAGTTGTTAATTAGTAGCGCTTGCATGTAAGGAGAGTTTGTTTTAAGTTCAATTGCATCTATAGTTCTGTTGAGGGTCACATAGATGCTAAGCCTGCCTTTTGGCCAGCCTTTACCTCGATTTCTGTCTGCAGGCTTGTGAAATTGTGTGTATCCCCAGAGGGGTAGGTCACCAAATCTCCACGTCTCCTGGAGGCATATTGGGCCTCATTTATGAGGCCTTGCGTCAGTTTTGCGCTTCCGATGCGTCACTTTTTGTGACGCATCGGCGGCGTAAAACATGCCTCCTGTTGCGCTCTATTTACAAAGTGACGCATCTAAGCAGATGTGTCACTTTGTAAACCCCTGCGCTACATTATACCTGCATCAGGTATAATGTATGCAGGGGGTGGCGTTTCCCCGCAAAATGCTTCGTAGAAGTGACGCAGTGAAATCTATGAGATTTCACTGCGTTCACTGCATCACTTCTAGGACACCGTTGCGTCAAAATCTTGCGTCTGCCTCACAGCAGCTGTAAGACTGACGCAAGCCCTTTTCAAGCCCCATGTGAAAAGAAGCATTTCTGGAGTTGCGTCACTTTTGTGACACACTCCAGCAATGCGTCACTTTTGCGCTTACAGATACGTCAGAAATACTGATGTATCTGTAACTCCTTGCGACATGATGCGTCATACATTAAATATGACGCATCATTGGGGTCGCAAGGAGGGCGCAATGAAAAGTGACGCATCGCTGTTTTCTCGCAGCGATGCGTCACTTTTCATAAATGAGGCCCATTATGTTTATGTCATATGCACGTAAGTAGGTTTTTAGCTTAGGGTCCAGTGTGTTTTTGTTTGTATCTGCAATGTTCCATTAAGCATAAAGCTAGAGTGATCTGGACTGTTGAGGGGAGTGGTCAGGTTTTCTGTTGGCTCCTGTGTGCCAGGAAAATCCATGAAGGGCAACTGCAAGCCAGTCGAGAATTGTGTTCCCAGGTGGCAGTAAGCCGGTACACCCGGTTCTGTGCATCATGGATTAGGTTATTTTGAAGTTTTACTTGTGTAAAGTCACTGAAAGGGTCTTTTGCACCTGTAACATAGATTGCCTGGCTAGACTAGGATGAGCAGTGAGGATATCTCTCTGGCATTGGCAGGCTCACATGGATTCCCCACTCTTCCAGCAGGGCCCTATGCTGGAGGATAAGGTCCTTTTATTTTGACATCATAGAATCGTATTTGAGAGGGTTCCCTACTCTCCCGTTGCCAGGCAGCAATAAAGCTAGACAGTCCATGTCCTTGCTGTTTATTAGGTCGAGGCCAGGGAGGGACGAGCAGATTTTTAGGATGTTTGTCTTGTTTAAAATATCCCAGGGACCTTGGGAATTGTATGTTGGCTGGATAATTAACGTGGCCAGCAAAGCGATCGACGTGCCCGTCTCAATTTTTGTTTTGCCCCTGTGGATCACTGGGGACTGAGAAAGAGGCCACGGGCCTCATTTATGAGAAATGACGCATCGCTACATGAAAGCAGCGATGCGTCACTTCTCAGTGCGCACTCCTTGTGTCATGATTGAGGCGTCATATTTATAATATGACGCATCATGTCGCAAGGAGTTACAGATACGTCAGTATTTCTGACCTATCTGTAAAGCGCCAAATTGACGCATTGCTGGAGTGTGTCACAAAAGTGACGCAACTCCAGCAATGTGTACTTTCACATGGGCAAGTCCCATGTTGTTAGTACCTGCGTCATTCTTACGCCTGCCATGAAGCAGGCGTAAGATTTTGACGCATTAGCAGCCAAGAAATGGCGCAGTGAAATCTTATAGATTTCACTGCGTCACTCCCATGACCCTTTCTTGCGTCAAAACGCCCCCCTTGCATACATTATACCTGCCGCAGGTATAATGTGGCGCAGGGGTTTACAAAGTGACGCATCTACCTAGATGCGTCACTTTGTAAATATGGCGCAACAGGGCGCATTTTTTACGCGACTGGTGTGTCACAAAAAGTGACGCACCGGCGGCGTAAAAGTGACGCACAGCCTCATAAATGAGGGCCCATGTGTGGCAGTAATAGCTTTTATGCTTTAGTGGAGCTCTTCTCTGTGTCCATTTTTGCAAGGCTGGTATATATTAATGGGAGTAGACTATCCACGTAGGAGACTGGGAGGCTAGTCTGTTTTCTTGAAGCGTGCCTGAGGATTCAATTGTTGAGGGTTTTGGGCATATACTTCCTGTTGGTGTCGCCCCAAGCTGTGCAAGCAAGGAGCAGTCTTCTCCTCAAGGGTCGTGTTGCCTCACAGAGCTGGTGTCATGGGGCCTGTTCTGGTTGAAAGCTGGTAGGGATGTAGCGGCGGTCCCGATTTCTTGGGTGCTTATTGCCTTCATGCAAACCATACACTCAGTTTGGCAGATTCCTGGAGGCCTTGGAGCTTACTGGTCAATAGGCTGTTAAACCAGGTTTTTCACAGATTTAATTGCCTGCTCTTTGGGTGGCATTGGAGGGGGCTCCTCACAGCTGTTTTGGTGCAAATAGCTTAAATATGGCTGGTATTGCCGAGTCCCCTCCAGGAAATGATCAGTTTAGACCCTGCCCCTGAACCCTCTCTCCCCGAGGTATCGATAGTAAAACATCCAACACAATTCTTTTGGATTAGGGGTCGGATAATTCCGGCTGTATTTTATTACAAATTAATAGAACATCATATTTTTTTTGTAACACAATAACATGTCAAATATACACAGAAAACCACAACATATTCAATCACATTTTGAAATACAGCTTTTGGACACAATTCATGGCTAATCTTAAAATGAATCTAATACATAGCCACAGCTAACTTAAAACTGGAATATGTATATTTGTTTTCTGCGTATCCAGGATGAGCCTACGTGCAAGGTCATAACTGTTCCCCACTAATTACCTGGTCCCCCTTTACCGGAGTGACCTTCGCAGGAGGCCCGTGTGCCCAGAAGCTTCTTTTTGTGGGCACCACCCTCTACACCCTTCCATCCTACTTCCCAGGGGCTGATGTTATGGACGTGTGCGCCCAATGCACCTGCGAAGGGTTTGGCCCAAGGGGCCTACCGGAAGCGGGATTCCCTACCCCCTGCACCCTTCAGCCTACCGGCAGCCAGCACCCCCTGTAGTGTGATGAGGGACCACTGCCCCCCCAGGTGTTCCTGTTAAACAATGGGATGCCTACTAAGAGATGTAAAATTTGACCTAACAATCATGACCTTACCGCAGACCAAGGACACTCAGCCTTAAAATATGACAAGTGAAATTGACCTTAACCTATAAAGCAAAACATAATGAAATGGTACTTTGTCAAAAATGACAACCAACTTACAGACCTACAACCTTATAAGCAAACAACCAATGAACACACTTTATTTATTGATGTATTTTAAAGGTGTCATATAGTGCTGGCTAGACCCAAGGGTATCAGAGTGCTTTAAAGGGGAGAGGTGTGGCGCAGCGGCTAGGGCGACTGACTCTGGAATTTGGGGATCACGGTTCGATCCCCGGCACCGGCGGCAGATTAGCCCAGCACCATGTGACTCTGGGCAATAGCTTGCTTAATCTTCCCGACTGCTCCCAGCACCTAGAGAACCTTATGGGTGATTGTGCGCTTTACAAATGTGCATTATTATTATTACAATAGTTAGGTGATGACAAAAAATTGCAATATAACATTTGTGCAACAAGGTAAAAAGCAGGTCAATTTGAGCAATATACAAAGTTCAGTATTAACATGGGTCGAGTGATAAGAAATAACAATTGGACCATAGGCAGTATTGAATAGTAAGATTAGATTGGATGTTAGGGGATGAGGGAGGTGGGAGTACAAAGTAGGGGGGGGACAGAGGGGGCAGATGGGGAGGGCGATAGCATGCGGGAGTAGGCGGTTGTTACAAGAGAACTAGAGGGGGTAGGCTAGAAGTAAATGCAGGAGTGGTAAGAGGGGGGAAGTGAGTCAGGTATAATGTAGCAGAAACTTAGTACCGTAGAGGGCGGGATGTGGAACTGTGAAAAGGTGGCAATGATTAAGGACCCCAGTATTTGTTGAGAAGATTCAGCTTAAGGTCTTTTTTGAAGCTGAGGTAGGAGGGGTTGCAACGTAGGTCTTTAGGGAGCGAGTTCCAGATAGTAGGTGCATTTCCAGTGAAAGAACGTGTTTGTGTAGATTTTTTTAACAAGGGAAGGACTAGCATAAGAGTATTAGAGCTCCTCATTTCTTTCGAGCAGCCCGCTCTGTGGAGTTTGTCTGCAAGATACACTGGGGCTTGTTGGTGAAGGGCTTTATGCGTAATGCAATTCAGAAAGGGGGTGGTGATGGACAGAGCATCTGAATTAAGCAGAACACTCCTACTCAGTCAAAAGATCAGGGCTTGAACCATCACCGTTTTTTAGCTCACTGCACCATCCCAGTTCAGAACCTGGCTATATGCAAATTAGTCTGACCCTGGCCCAGTGCATCATGGGAACCCCCTTTTGAATCGTTTTGGCCACCACAAGTGTGGAAGGGTATGCTCAGATGTGAGTCCCTTGCTCACTGCACCAATAGGATTTAAGCAAGCCGGGCCGAAGACGGCTGTATTGCCAGAAACCGGTCCCCGGAAGCTTGGTTCCTTTCCAGTAAAGAATTGGCTTGGTAGTTTGGTCTGCCTTGTTCCCATGATGCACTGGTCCAGGGTCAGACTAATTTGCATGTAGCCAGGTTCTGAACTGGGATGGTGCAGTGAGCTAAAAAACAGTGATGGATCACGCCCTGATCTTTTGACTTGGTAGGAGTGTTCTGCTTAATTCAGATACTCTGTCCATCACCACCCCCTTTTGAATCGTTTTGGCCACCACAAGTGTGGAAGGGTATGCTCAGATGTGAGTCCCTTGCTCACTGCACCATCAGGATTCAAGCAAGCCGGGCCGAAGACGGCTGTAATGCCAGAAACCGGTCCCCGGAAGCTTGGTTCCTTTCCAGTAAAGAATTGGCTTGGTAGTTTGGTCTGCCCTGTTCCCATGATGCACTGGGCCAGGGTCAGACTAATTTGCATGTAGCCAGGTTCTGAACTGGGATGGTGCAGTGAG